>NC_031999.1:33415053-33523056 GCF_001879085.1 Nicotiana attenuata
TTTACCCGTAGTTCGGAGGACGGCGGGCCGGGGGGGGGGGGGGGGTTGGGCGATTTTCCTAATTTCGCGTATTAGCTTCGAATTAATTTGTTGAATTAGTTACTTGAAGTTATATTTACATTATGCAATTACTTTGAATAGATTTGGACCATTTGGAGTCGGATACTCGTGGCAAGAACATGATATTGAGTTGATTGAGCCAGTTCGAGGTAAGTGGCTTGCCTAACCTTGTATGGGGAAACTTCCCTTAGGAATTGATACTGTGATATATGAAATGCCTTGTACGTGAGGTGACGAGTGCGTACATGTGCTAATTGTTGAAAATCCTAGTTTCATTAAGTAACTATAACTGCATTTTCTTCCCTGTTTTTACTAATTGCAATTTAAGCCTACTGTTAGCTTAGGGAAGCATGTCTAAGTGACTTAACTGCTTTACTTGCTCAAACTACCTTATTTCAATTTTGTGCAGCATGCTAGGCTAGAAATACCTGTTTTACCTTGATATGAAATTTGATTGAATTGAATATTCTTCGTGTTGCTGGTGTGTGTTTACTTTGGGACTACAGGCGATATCCCGTGAGATCCCCCCTTGCCTGTTTATTTGGGACTACGGATGTGGTATTCCGGGAGATCCCCTTGCACATTTACATTGGAACTACGGGACTGCACCCGGTAGATTCCCCCAGTACTGAGTATTTACATTTGGGACTACGGATGTGGTATTCCGGGAGATCCCCCGCGCATTATGAGTTGGACTACGGGACGACACCCGGGAGATCCACTGTATATTTATATTTGGGGACTACAGGACGATATCCTGGGAGATCCCCGGTTGTTATCTCTGTGTTGAGCTGTATTCCTTCTGTGATTATTTGTCTCTGTTGTAGCTGTTGCTACCCTTATTACCCTGTGTTACTTTAATACTGCTTCTTTTCCTTATATATTATCGTATATGACCAGTAGGTCCCTGACCTTCCTCGTCACTACCCGACCGAGGTTAGGCTTGGCACTTACTGGGTATCACTGTGGTGTACTCATGCCCTTTCCTGCACATGTTTTTCGTGTGCAGATCCAGATACTTCGACTCAGCCCTACTACCCTTGAGTCAAGGCGATTCTCCAGAGACTTCGAGGTATATCTGCCGCGTCCGCAGACGTGATAGCCCTTCTATCTTTTCTTTTTGTTTAGACATTCCGGAGTTAGAGCATTTTGTCGTATTCATAGCTTGTGATTTATGGGATTCCGGGTTTTGGGAGTTGTTCGGTTTTGAGATCTTTTATTGTATATGCCGAGCAGCATCTTAAACACTTCTATATTTGTTATCTTTGGTTTTTATTAGTTTTTCTGCATTTGTTTCTTTTTCTGCAATTGTTAGGCTTACCTAGTCGTAGGGACTAGGTGCCGTCACGACATGTTCACGGAGGGTGAACTTGGGTCGTGACAAGTTGGTATCAGAGCTCTAGGTTCATAGGAGTCATGAATCACAAGCCGGTTTATTAGAGTCTCGCGGATCGGTACGGAGACGTTTGTGCTTATCCACGAGAGGCTATGTAACTGTTAAGAAAATTCCACTTTATTTGAATTCTTTGTCGTGCAAGATTTTTGGTATCAAAATTCAAAACTTCTATCTTCTATTCTCTCACAAATGGTGAGGACACGTGCTACTGGAGGTGACCAGACACCCGCGTCCCCTGTGAAAGCCGTCAGAGGTCGGGGCCGGGGTAGGGGCCGAGGACGCGCCCGCGGTGCAGCCAGAGCACCCGCGCAAGCTGCTACAGAGGAGCCACTAGCAGTCCCAGCTGGAGCCCAGGCGCCTGATATGCCCACTGCTACTACTACTCCAGCTCTCCAAGAGACTCTTACACAGTTTATGAGTATGTACACCACTCTCGCTTAGGCAGGGCTGCTTTCCCTTCCTGCAGCCACATCCCAGGCCGGGGGAGGAGCACAGACTCCCGCCGCCTGCACTCTAGAGCAGCGAGTGCATATTGAGCAGATCCTAGAGATTGTACCGACACAGCCTGTAGCCCCAGTTCAGCCCGAGGAGAGGGCAATAGCTTCAGAGGAGGAGCAGAAGAGTCTTGAGAGGTTCAAGAAGTATCAGCCTCCTATATTCAGTGGACTGGCATCAGAGGATGCTCTGGGATTTCTAGAGGTGTGTCATCGTATCCTCCGTGCCATGGGTAAGCAGGATCGAGCGGGGTTTCCTTCACTGCCTTCTAGCTTCGAGGAGCCGCCTATCAGTGGTGGCGTGCTTATGAGTTAGATAGTCCGGATGAGGCAACTTCCCTGACTTGGACTCAGTTTTCAGATATGTTCATGAGAGATTATGTTCCTCAGAGCCTCAGGGATGCATGACGTCATCATAGGTATTATCCTGGTCTGTCATAGTGATGCATCAGTTTTATTCGATCCAGGCTCCACTTATTCTTATGTGTCCTCTTATTTTGCCCCACATTTGGGCGTATCTCGGGATTCTTTGAGTTCTCCTGTTTATGTTTCTACTCTTGTGGAGATTCCCTTGTTGTGGACCGCGTTTATCGCTCGTGTTTGATTGCTCTTAGTGATTTTGAGACCAGAGCCGATTTATTATGGCACATCATGGTAGACTTTGATGTTATTGTGGGCATGGAATGGTTGTTGCCCCATTATGCTATTCTTGATTGTCACGCAAAAACCGTGACGCTAGCTATGCTAGGTGTACCGCGATTAGAGTGGAGGGGTACCTTAGATCACACTCCCAGTAGAGTTATTTCATTCCTTAAGGCTCAGCGTATGGTTGAGAAGGGGTGTGACGCGTATCTAGCTTATGTGAGAGATGTCAGTATTGATACCCTTATAGTTGATTCAGTCCCAGTAATACGAGATTTCTCTGTTGTGTTTCCAGCTAATCTTCCGGGCATGCCGCCCGATAGAGATATTGATTTTGGCATTGATCTGTTGTCGGGAACTCAACCATTTCTATTCCTCCGTACCGTATGGCTCCTCCTGAGTTGAAGGAGTTGAAGGAGCAGTTACAGGAATTGCTTGATAAGGGTTTCATTCAGCCAAGTGTATCACCTTGGGGTGCTCCTGTCTTGTTTGTGAAGAAGAAGGATGTTTCTATGCATATCTGTATTGATTATCGCCAGTTGAACAAGGTTACAGTGAAGAACCGTTATCCTTTGCCTCGTATTGATGACCTGTTTGATCAGTTACAAGGTGCTCGTGTGGTTTCTAAGATTGACTTGCGTTCAGGCTATCATCAGTTGAAGATATCCCGAAGACTGCCTTTAGGACTCGATATGGTCATTACGAGTTCCTTGTTATGTCATTTGGGCTGACCAATGCCCCAGCAGCCTTCATGCATTTGATGCACAGTGTATTCCGGCCATATCTTGACTCATTCGTCATTGTCTTTATTGATGACATTCTGGTATACTCCCGGAGTCGAGAAGATCATGAGCAGCACTGAGGACAGTGCATCAGACTTTGAGGGAGAAGAAGTTATATGCTAAGTTCTCGAAATGTGATTTTTGGTTCGATTCCGTGGCATTCTCGAGTCACATGGTATCTACTGAGGGGATAAAGGTGGATCTGAAGAAAGTGGAAGCTGTGCAAAGTTGGCCCAGACCATCCTCAGCTACAGAAATCCGTAGTTTTCTTGGCTTGGCGGGTTATTACCGTCGATTTTGTTGAGGGATTTTCATCCATTGCAGCACCTATGACCAGACTGACCTAGAAGGGTGCTCCATTCCAGTGGACGGAAGAGTGCGAGGAGAGCTTTCAGAAGCTCAAGACAGCGTTGACTACAGCCCCAATTTTGATATTGCCTACAGGTTTGGGGTCTTATACTGTCTATTGTGATGTCTCGAGGATTGGCCTTGGAGCGGTATTGATGCAGGACGGTAGGGTGATTGCCTACGCATCCAGACAATTGAAGGTACATGAGAAGAATTATCCTGTCCATTATCTCGAGTTAGCTGCTATCGTTCACGCCTTGAAGATCTGGCGTCATTAATTGTACGGTGTGTCTTGTGAGATTTATACTGATCACCGGAGTTTGCAGCATCTGTTTGAGCAGAAGGACCTTAATTTGCATCAGAGGAGGTGGTTAGAGCTGCTGAAGGACTATGATATCACTATTTTGCATCACCCGGGCAAGGACAATGTAGTGGCCGATGCTTTGAGTCACCAGGAGGAGAGTTTGGGGAGTTTGGCTTATTTACCAGCAGCGGAGAGGCCCATGGCGATGGATGTTCAGGCCTTAGCCAGCCAATTTGTGAGATTGGATCTTTCGAAGCCTAGTCGGGTCCTTGCTTGTGTGGTTTCTCGATCTTCCTTGTGTGATCGTATCCGGGAGCATCTGTTTGATGATTCTCATTTGCGTGCCCTTAGGGACAAGGTCCTGCAGGGTGATGCCAGAGATGTGACCATTGGTGATGACGGGGTATTGAGGATGCAGGGTCGGGTTTGTGTACCCAATATTGATGGGCTTCGGGACTTGATTCTAGAGGAGGCCCATAGTTCGCGGTATTCCATCCATCCGGGTGCCGCGATGATGTATCAGGATTTGAGACAACACTATTGGTGAAGACAGATGAAGAAGGATATAGTTGGGTTTGTAGCTCGGTGCCTGAATTTTCAGTAGGTAAAGTTTGAGCACCAGAGGCCGGGTGGATTGCTTCAGCAGATAGAGATTCCGGAATGGAAGTGGGAGCCGATCACCATGGACTTCGTAGTTGGGCTCCCACGGACTTTGAGGAAGTTCGATGCCATTTGGGTGATTGTGGATCGGCTGACCAAGTCCGCACATTTCATTCCTATGTGTACCACCTATTCTTCAGAGCGGTTAGCAGAGGTTTATATCCGGGAGATTGTCCGTCTGCACGGTATTCCGGTTTCCATTATTTCAGATAGAGGTACTCAGTTCATATCACGGTTCTGGAGGGCCGTACAGCATGAGTTGGGCACTCGGGTAGAGTTGAGCACAGCATTTCACCCCCAGACGGACGGGCAGTCCGAGCGCACCATTCAGATTCTTGAGGATATGCTCCGTGCGTGTGTGATGGAGTTTGGAGGTTCTTGAGATCAGTTCTTGCCACTGGCTGAGTTTGCTTACAACAACATCTATCAGTCAAGCATTCAGATGTCACCGTATGAGGCCTTGTATGGTAGGCGGTGTAGGTCCCCAGTGGGTTGGTTCGAGCCGGGCGAGGCTAGATTATTGGGCATAGACTTGGTATAGGATGCTTTGGAGAAGGTTAAGGTGATTCAGGATAGGCTCCTACAGCCCAGTCCAGACAGAAGAGTTATGCGGACCGGAAGGTTCGTGATGTTTCCTATATGGTTGAAGAGCGGGTCTTGCTACGGGTTTCACCTATGAAGCGCGTTATGAGATTTGGGAAGAAAGGAAAATTGAGCCCGAGGTTTATTGAGCCTTTTGAGATATTGCGGCGTGTTGGGGAGGTTGCTTATGAGCTTGCCTTACCTCCCAGCTTGGTAGGAGTTCATCCGGTATTTCATGTTTCGATGATCCGGAGGTATCACGATGATCCGTCGTACGTGTTGGATTTCAGTTCAGTCCAGTTGGACAAGGATATATCTTATGTTGAGGAGCCAGTAGCGATATTGGACAGGCAGGTTCAAAAGCTGAGGTCAAAGAACATTGCATCAGTGAAGGTTCAGTGGCGGGGTCAGCCGGTCGAGGAGGGGACTTAGGAGACCGAGCAGGATATGCGCAGCCGTTACCCTCGTCTTTTCACTACTTCAGGTATGTCTCCATACTCGTTCGAGGACGAATGAATATTTTAAGAGGGGGAGGATGTAACGACCCGTCTGATCGTCTTAAGAATTAACGCCCCGATGCCCTATTAACTGCTTTCCCCGTGCTTATTTCTGCTATTGTGATTTGCCGGGAGGATTCGTTTTGTGTTTCGGAGTATTTTGGGACACTTAGTCCCTAAATGAGAGTTTTAACCTTAGAATTTGGACCGTAGTCGGAGCAGTACGAAGACGGCCTCGGAATGGAATTCCATTGGTCCCTTTAGCTCCGTTAGGTGATTTCGGGCTTAGGGGTGTGTTCGGATTGTGTTTTGGAGGTCCGTAGTTTAATTAGGCTTGAAATTCCGAAAGTTGAATTTTTGAAGTTTCCGGTTCGATGGTGAGCGAGTTTTTTTATCGGGTGAGTTTCGGGTGCTTAACGGAAGTTGAATTGGACTTAGGAGAATTATAAAGTTGGCTGAACCTGTCATAACCGCACATGCGTGTATTGGACCGCAGGTGCGGCACCACAGAAATGGTAGGAGGACCGCAGGTGCGGTCTGAGGCATTTTGGGCTTAGGTCGCAGATGCAGCCCATGCACCGCAGAAGCGGCACCGCATCTGCGGAAAGGGGGTCGCGGGTGCGGAATTCTTGGTTTAATGAAAAGTCGCAGGTGCGACATGGTCTCCGTAGAAGCGTGCGGTCCCAGAGATGCAGGTAAGGTTCCACTGGTCAGAAAAAGGGGCAGAATCGAGGGTTAAGTCTCAAAACCTTAGAAATTGATTTTGGAGCTCGGGATTGGCGATTTTGGGAGAGAATTTCACCTGGGTGTTTTGGGTAAGTAATTCTTACTCGTTTTTGATTAATTTCCACGAATCTATGCTTTAATTCATCCTTTAAATTCGAATTCGGGGTGAAAATTTGGAAAAAAATTGGAAAAGTTCTTAGGCCTAATTTTGGAGTTTTGATCAATATTTTGATGTCGGATTGGAGTAATTTTTGTATATATGAACTCGTGAGAGTGTGAGGATTCCGAATTTGTAAATTTTACCAATTCCGAGACGTGGGCCCGGGGGGTGGGGGGGGCTTTTTGGGCGATTTTCCTAATTTCGCGTATTAGCTTCGAATTAATTAGTTGAATTAGTTACTTGAATTTATATTTACACTATGCAATTACTTTGAATAGATTTGGGCCATTTGGAGTCGGATACTCGTGGCAAGAACGTGGTATTGAGTTGATTGAGCTGGTTCGAGGTAAGTGGCTTGCCTAACCTTGTATGGGGAAACTTCCCTTAGGAATTGGTACTGTGATATATGAAATGCCTTGTACGTGAGGTGACGAGTGCGTACATGTGCTAATTGTTGAAAATCCTATTTTTATTAAGTAACTGTAACTGCGTTTTCTTCCCTGTTTTTACTAATTGCAATTTAAGCCTACTGTTAGCTTAGGGAAGCATGTCTAAGTGACTTAACTGCTTTACTTGCTCAAACTGCCTTATTTGAATTCTGTGCAGCATGCTAGGCTAGAAATACCTGTTTTACCTTGATATGAAATTTGATTGAATTGACTATTCTTCGTGTTGCTGCTGTGTGTTTACTTTGGGATTACGGGCGATATCCCGGGAGATCCCCCCTTGCCTATTTATTTGGGACTACGGATGTGGTATTCCGGGATATCCCCCTGCACATTTACATTGGAACTACGGGATTGCACCCGGTAGATTCCCCCAGTACTGAGTATTTACATTGTGGACTACGGATGTGGTACTCCGGGAGATCCCCTGCGCATTATGAGTTGGACTACGGGACGACACCCGGGAGATCCACTGGATATTTATATTTGGGGACTACAGGACGGTATCCTGGGAGATCCCCGGTTGTTATCTCTGTGTTGAGCTGTATTCCTTCTGTGATTATTTGTCTTTGTTGTAGCTGTTGCTACCCTTATTATCCTGTGTTACTTTAATACTGCTTCTTTTCCTTATATATTATGGTATATGACCGGTAGGGCCCTGACCTTCCTTTTCACTACTCGACCGAGGTTAGGCTTGGCACTTACTGGGTACCGCTACGGTGTACTCATGCCCTTTCCTGCACATGTTTTTCGTGTGCAGATCCTGGTACTTCAACTCAGCCCTACTACCCTTGAGGCGAGGCGATTCTCCAGAGACTTCGAGGTATATCTGCCGCGTCCGCAGACCGAGGAGTCCCTTTCCATTCTCTCTTGTAGTGATAGCCCTTCTATCTTTTCTTTTGATTTAGACATTCCGGAGTTAGAGCATTTTGTCGTATTCATAGCTTGTGATTTATGGGATTCCGGGTTTTGGGAGTTGTTCAGTTTTGAGATCTTGTATTGTATATGCCGAGCGACATCTTAAACACTTCTATATTTGTTATCTTTGGTTTTTATTATTTTTTCCGCATTTGTTTTTTTCCCGCAATTGTTAGGCTTACCTAGTCGTAGGGACTAGGTGCCGTCACAGCATATCCACGGAGGGCGAACTTGGGTCGTAACATCAGCAGACTTTGACATAGGAGTAGACTTCTTAGTGGAAGTCTTGGCTTTCTTGGGCTTGGGAGTCTGAACCTCCACTTCAACATTTTAATCTTTATCTTGATGGACCAGGTCCATCTCATCCACATCAACAGCCTCAACAGGCTCTCCCACTTTCTTCTTCCCTTTGTCCATCCGTTTCTTTTTGCTTTCTTCTAATGCTTTCTGCATCACTTCCTCATTCTGCTTCAGTTGACTTCTTGTGGCTCTTCCTCTTATGGGAGGAATTTCAATAGTATCAGAAGGAGCAACCTTCCTTTTCTTGTTAGCCTTAGTTGTTCCAAGGGTCTTAGCCATGGAAGTTCTCTTTTTCTTGGGGTTGTAGCTGTCACCTACTTTCTTCAATACTGCGAGGGTTTTTTCAACTGATGAACCAGGTTCATCTACTTTTTTCCCAAGGTTAACCAGCCCTTCAGCGGCTTCGCCAGACCCACTTCCCCCTGTTTTCTTGACTCTTTCCTCTACTTTATCTGATTCTGCTCCACAAATAGCCATTTTACCTTTATCAGAAGAGGGTGAAGAATCAACCACTCTTTTCCCCATTCCCCTTTCTTCAATTTGAACACCCTCTCTCTCTTTTTCTTTTTCCTCTTTATTTTTACCACCTGTCTTTCTGGACTCCAAAGTTTCTACATCCACCACAGATCCAACCAAAGTAAACCTATCTTCCAGATTTTCAACTACCACAGAAATAGCCTCATTAGTAGTATTTGTTCCAGAATTTACCTGTTCATTATCAGAAGACCCAATTTCTTCCCCCTTAGTAGAAGACTTAAAGGAGTCGTCAGAGTTCTGGGGTTCTTGGGCTTGGCTAGCTTTTAATTGTGCGTTCAATTTCTTTGATAATTCCTTCCCAGCAACTTTCTTGCGATCAAGCATCTTAACTCTTCTTTTCTTAGGCTGAGGAGTGCTTAAAGATGAGGAGTTTGGTGGGGGAGTACCAAGGTTATTAGAGGGGTTAGTCATTTTGTGCTTGGTTCTTGAAAAAGGGAAGAAAGGTAGATTGAATTTTGGAAGATGAGAGAAGATGGAGAGAAATTTCGACGGTTTGAGAATAACGAAGAGAAGGCAGAGATGATGATGATCAATTAAAAATGAGGGGATAATTAATGGTAACGGCAGGCTTCATCAATCATTTAGAAGTCTAATCGAACTGAAATTTCAGTTTGAATAGACGGTAGAGTCTTCCTTAGAATCTAGGTGATTTAATTTGGTTAGGGCTCTTTTGAACGGAACTGGTTCAAATTTATTGGATAGGTTTAAGAGAAATTTAGACTTAGGTAGGATTTTGCTCAGGATTCAAATATCATTATTTCAAATTATGCAGTGTCTAGAAAACATACCTTGTTATCTTGATGAACCAAGTTCTTCATTGATAAGTCTCTTGTGTAAGTCTAAATTTGCCAAAATAGAGAAAATAACATTAGAGATTAATGAATCATTTTAACACATGAGACAAGAGTATACTATTGAAAGTATGAGACTGAGCACAAATTAGTCTTATTATATACACATTTTACGGATTCTAACCAAATTTTTTTTCATTTTTTAATTTTTTTTTCGTTTAGCATTGAACTGGTCCTTTTAGGTGATCTTAATCATCCCTAATTCCAACTTGTTCCTCTCAAAATGATCTCTACTTAAGGCTTTTGTGAAGATGTCAGCAATTTGCTTATCAGTAGCACAAAACTCCACAGTGATCAAGCCTTTCTCATAGTTGTCCCTCAAAAAATGGTGCCTAACATCTATGTGCTTAGTTCACTTATGATGAACCGGGTTCTTTGTCATACTAATGGCACTAGTGTTATCACAAAATATAGGGATGCAACCAACATCAATTCCAAAGTCCAATAATTGCTATTTGATCCATAACAATTGAGTACAACATGAAGCAACATCAACATATTCAGCTTCAGCAGTAGATAAGGCGACTGAGTTTTGATTTTTTGTAGCCCATGACACAAGACATGAACCAAGAAAGTGTACCATACCTGAGGTGCTCTTCCTATTCACAAGGAAACCTGCATAATCAGCGTCAGCATATCCCACTAGGTTAAAATTACTACATTTTGGATACCAAAGGCAAAGGTCAGTGGTGCCTTTCAAGTATCTCAATATTTTCTTGACACCAGTCAAGTGAGACTCCTTTGGATTCGCCTGAAATCGAGCACAAAGACCTACACTAAAAATAATGTCAGGTCTGCTAGCAGTAAGATACATAAGAGAACCAATCATTCCCCTATACAACTTATTATCAACAGATGAACCAGGTTCATCTATATCCAATTTTGTGGCTGTTGCTATAGGAGTATCGATTTCTTTTGATTCTTCCATTTTAAACCTTTTAAGCAACTCTTTCACATATTTGTGCTGATGGATCATAGTTCCATTTGAATTTTGTTTAATTTGTAAGCCTAAAAAGAAATTAAGCTCACCCATTATACTCATTTAAAATTCACTCCCCATTAGTTTAGCAAATTCCTTACTTAGTTTATCAGTAGTTGCTCCAAAGATTATGTCATCAACATATATTTGTACTACTAGAAGGTCTTTACCTTTTCCATCAAGAATAAAGTGTTGTCGATTTTACCTCTCTTGTAGCCATACTCAAGTAGGAATTTTGATAATTTTTCATACCATGCTCTAGGAGCCTGCTTGAGCCCATAGAGTGCTTTATCTAGTTTGTACACATGATCCGGACACTCCTTGCTTTCAAACCTTGGAGGTTGCTTGACAAACACTTCTTCCTTTAATTAACCAGTAAGGAAGGCACTTTTAACGTCCATCTGGTGAAGAGTAAATTCCATGTAAGCAGCAAAGGCTATGAGGAGTCGTTTTGCTTCCAACCATGCAACTGGAGCAAAGGTCTCATCATAGTCTATGCCCTCCCCTTGGCTATATCCTTGAACCACTAATCTTGCCTTGTTCCTTGTAATAGCTCCATGTTCATCAAGTTTGTTTCTGAAGACCCATTTTGTGCAAATTACTGATCTGTCCTTGGGTCTTGGAACCAGATGCCAAACTTGACTCCTTTCAAACTGGTTGAGATAATCTTGTTTTGCATTTACCCAGTCTGCATCCTACAAAGCCTCAAAACATTTTTAGGTTCAATAAGAGATAAGAAATCATCAGAAGCACAAAGATTCTTTAATGAAGATCTGGTTTTAATTCCAGAGGTTGGATCAGTAATTATGTTCTTAATGGGATTAGAACTTTGGCACTTGTAAGGTTTCACAACCAACTGGTTTCCACTTGTGTTTCTCCAGTGTTTTATTGCTAAGGAACAGTTTCATGGACAGGTTCCACCGAGGTATGAGATAAAGTTCCTCTTTGTTCAGTTCCCCCTGTCAGGTTGCCCTGAATAGATAAACCTGTTCCATTACTAGTTCCTTCTTCTGGTGCAGCTTCAGCCTGGGTTGTGATTTCATTTAAACTTCTTACCAGCCCAATTGCTCCATCTTTATGTTCCTGTCTCTCAGAAAGAAAGTTTCATCAAAAACCACATGTACACTTTCTTCTACACACATAGTTCTTTTATTGTATACCTTATAAGCTTTACTATGTGAAGAATATCCCAAGAATACTCCCTCATCACTTCTGGGATCAAACTTACCTAGGGAGTCTTTACCATTGTTGTGCACAAAGCACTTGCATCCAAATGCCTTAAGATGAGATATATTTGGTTTTCTCCCTTTAAGTAACTCATAGGGAGTCTTCTCTACAAGAGGTCTTGTCATGCACCTATTGATGATGTAACAGGCAGTATTTATAGCTTCTGCCCAGAAACTATGGGGCAGTTTACTAGAAAGAAGCATAGCCCTAGCCATATCTTCAAGTGTCCTATTCTTTCTTTCAACTGATCCATTTTGTTATGGGGCCTAGGAGCAGAAAAATTATGATCTATGCCATGCACATCACAAAATTCAGCAAACTTAGGATTTTCAAATTTAGTTCCATGATCAGACCTAATTGATGCAAGTTGATTACCTAGTTGTTTCTGAGTTTTTCTAACAAAAGAAGTAAACATGTCACATGATTCATCTTTAGATGTTATAAACAATGTCTAGGCAAATCTAGAGTAATAATCAACAAGCACCATAACATATCTCTTACTACCTCTGCTTAATGTTCTCATTGGATCATAGAGATCCATATGGACCAGTTCCATCGTTCTGGTGGTGCTTACTAGTTTCTTGCATTTAAAAGAGGATCTTACCTGCTTCCCCCTTCCACAAGCCTCACAAACTTTGTCTTCCTTAAACTTGATATTAGGCAGTCCTATCACCAGGTCCTTGGATACTAATTTGTTGAGTTGACTCAGACTGGCATGTCCAAGTCTCTTGTGCCACAGGAGGGGATCATTGTCCAACACACTTGAGCAAGTGAGTTCATTTTCTGAGAGTGTGGACAAATCTACAATGTAAATATTGTTTATTCTTTTTTCCTGCAAAACAATCTTGTCAGTGGTAAGATTTATCACAAAACTTTTGGTAGAGGTGAATGCTACCAAGTTGCCTCTGTCACACAATTGTGATACACTGATTAGACTATAGTTCAAGCCATCTATCAAGTAGACATTCTCAATAGAGTGAGAGTCTGTCTTACCTACCTTTCCAACCCCAATGATCTCACCTTTCATTCCATTTCCAAAGGAGACATTTCCTCCTTTGAGGTCCTCAAGTGAAAGGAACTGGTTCTTGCTTCCAGTCATGTGCTTTGAGCAGCCACTATCCATGTACCATATTTGGATGCTCCCCTTCACTTGGACCTACAAAAGGAAATAAGGGGTTAGTCTTAGGAACCCAAACTAGTTTGGGTCCCTTTCTTTACGCAAAAGGGTGAATTCGATTCTTTTTGGCCCATCCCGGCAACCTATTTTTCCCTTGAACAAATATTTTATTCTTTTGACTAGCCTTTTCTTTTGCGGTACATTCACTTTTATAGTGACCAGTCTTACCACAGTGTGTGCAGATTTTATTCTCAGGAAGTGTGATGTACTTGCTTTTGGGATCC
Organism: Nicotiana attenuata; assembly: GCF_001879085.1. NCBI lineage: Eukaryota > Viridiplantae > Streptophyta > Magnoliopsida > Solanales > Solanaceae > Nicotiana > Nicotiana attenuata. The sequence continues at coordinate 33,428,364 of NC_031999.1, forward strand.
CACTTAGGTGCAGGGGTCCTGTAGCTAAGTCCTCTCTTATTGCTACTATGGTGTTCTTGTAGCCATGAAAGTGAATCAGAGGACCTATTCCATTTACAAGTTCTGTCTAGCTCGTGCTTGACCCCTCTTAGATCCTCCTTTAGGACTCTTATCTGCTCATCTCTTTTGTACAACTCATCTCTCATTTTCCTAGGATTTCTTCTAAAGTGAGTTGTGTGTGATCAACTTTCTTTTTACCTGTTCCTAATTTTAGTTTTAGATTTTCAGATCTAAGCTCTAGACCAGTGGTGTCAAGTTCAAGAACCTAGTTCTTTACCTCAACATTTTTACTATCACTTTCACTAGCCTTAAGTTCCAGATTTTTGTACTTAGCTTTCAAAATCTTACACTCCTTAGACATCTGTTTCTTTTCATTGTTTAGATCCTCAGATTCATCAATGAAATCTAGGAGTAACTCAGATAGCCTTTCATTAGACAAAAATTTAATCTTGTCTTTTAGATGAATTACACTTACCTCAGATTCCTCATCAGATTCTCCAATGGCCATAAGTGCTTGTTAATCTCCACCTTCATCCTCTGAGTCCTCATCATAGCTTTCTCCCTAGGAAGCAACCATAGCCTTTGTTGATTCTTCGTTCTTCTTGGGATGAACCTGTTCCTTCTTCCTGTTTCTACGTTCAGCTCTTTCCTTCTTCCGTTGAATTGAGGGCAGTTTTTGATGTGGTGATCAGTCGTCCCACACTTGTAACATTCCTCATTGGTTTTCTTTTCAGGAACCCTTGGTTTGCTATACTTTCCACTTTTGGAAGCACCCTTTCCTCTCATTAGGTACTTCTTGAAGTCCTTTATAATCATGGCCATTTCATCCTCCTCTAGATCAGCACCTTCAGTGATTCTGAGTCCAGGCTCCTTTCCTTCTTGGGTGCATCCATCTTCATGGTTTGCCTTCTAAGTTAATAGGTAGTGAAATTTCCAATTAGCTCATCCAACTTAAGAGTGACAATGTTCTTTGATTCATGAATAGTAGTGATTTTGCTTTCCCAAGAGACTGACATAACCCTTTTCAAAATCTTCTCAACTTTGTCTTCTTTAAGAATAACCCTTCCAAGAGATATTTGTCAGTGTGGTGAACCTTGTATACATCTCCTGGATGGTTTTCCCTTCCTTCATGGTGAAAATTCTCATATTGAGAATACAACAGTGTTCCTCTAGACCTCTTCACTTGACCAAGTCCACACACAAGCCATTTTTTGGCCTTAGCATTCTTCCCCCATTTCCTCAAGTCCTCAGCATTGCAGTCAGCTCTCGTTTTTGGCACATCTACCCCTTCAGCATTCTTTTTCATGGTAGTCAGGGGACCATCAGTGACAACGTCTCATAGCTCATAGTCTTCTCCAATGATGTGATCTCTCTTCCTGTTTTTCCACCAAGAGTAGTACTGGCTATTAAAGAGTGGAGGCCTAGCAGTGGATTGCCCTCCCCAGTTTCCAGGTGGTGCACTCATCTTGATCTGTTCCTAAGGTATTAGCCTCTTCAAGGATAACCTGCTCTGATATCAATTGATGTTTTATACTTCAATACCACACAAAAGGGGGGGGGGGGGGCTGATTTGTGTGGTGTCCAATTTTTCGCTTAAACTGATTATGGAAGGACCTCGTTCTTCTAAGTGTTCCTTAAAATACTATTGCAGAAATAGTAAATGCGGAAAGTAAAGAACACAAGTATTTTACGTGGAAAACACATGGCTCAAAAGGTGAAGAAACCACGACCTACGTCCCAGTAGGATTTTTCCAAACTTTTCACTAAATCACTGAGCCAAAAACTCCATTTACAGAACACTTTTATAAACCTAGGATTAACTCTAATCCCGTTGTGGCAAACAACCTCTAACTGTTGCAAAAACTTCAAGTTAACTCTAACTTGAATACTCTGAGTACCTATTACAATTTCCTCTAGATAAAGCTGAAAGGTACAATATGAAAACACCTACTACAATTGAACTAGAATAAAAGACAGACACTTGGAACTGGTTCTTCTATCTGGTTCATGTAGCTTCAGGTTTGCACACTTGAATCACACACAAACTGCTTGCAAAATGCCTTGCTATGTTTCTCTCAATTCCTGTTTAACTTCTGCGTTTGTGCATTCCTGTAAAGTGAGAACATCCTGCAATTTATAGAGTTAGTAGATGAAGAAATAGTTAGAGTTCTAATGCTACTCTTCCTTGGTGGAAGAGTTCTAGTTGATCTCAACTTCTAGCTCCTTCCCTATCTTGGACAGTATTCTCTTTGAGTAAGGAGTCCTCCTTATCAATTATGCAACCTTTTCGATCAGGAGATATTAAATATACCAAGTTAAGCTTATCTCCTTCACGTGCATCCCACATGCTTGAATCTGCCCGTTTTTATGCATCATAAAGGATGGACCTGATTTATGCTTGAGTTTTCTTTTTCAATCTTCAAAACTAACCTTCACTTGGACCAACAAAGAAGATAAAGAAAAAGGAAAAGAAGTACTCTAGTATTCACTCCAAGGTACATCACCCCATTATCTAATGAAAACCTGTTTTCTTGACAATTCGTACTGGTAGGTAACTTTTGGTTGGTTTTGGGAGGTAATGAGTGACATAATAATATAATTTAAAGCTACGCAAGCAGAAAACATAGGTATACAAGCATATTCCATTAGAAGCAAAGGGATCTTGGATAGTGGTTTAAGTCTAAATCACTGCTCACTTAATTTTTCAATGAAAGAATTTGTTAATTTCTTGATGCCAACAAATCGACTTTGATTATGGTTTTGCAAAGTAAGTTATATGGCGCATTCAGCATCGATTCAGGAGTAAAATGATATTGCATCTTCCTACTTATGGTTGCCGTATATGCCAAATATAAATTAAACATATATAATCCATCCTTTACCAAGAGGGTGTTAATTGATATTCTTTCATTGAAAAATTAACTATGTAAATAAAAAAATGGATAAATCCCATTGACTTCTAAGTGCATTTACTACTTTATATTACCCGTCTTCTTCACAATATGTATGTAGAATTTTAAATCAGTAGGTGCAAGCGTACCATTCGTCCCTTTTTGTTTCCACACTTACCCTCCGTGGGCTCCTTATGCCTCTTGTTGCTCCCAAACGCACACACAAGTATACGTGATCGTACAAGTAATAAAATGATAAGTCGAGTGTCGAACCCACAAAGACTTGTATCAACTACCCACTAAAATCTCCAAGATTGTTGTTCAGTCAAGCCAAAATCGAGTTCAAGAATGTGATTATACTAAACTATAATTCTAAGTAGTAACTGAATTATCAAGTAGCAAAATAATTGTGGTGTATTCAGTAGAGACTTGTGATCAATTCACCAATCCTATTGTGTTCTAGTTAACTCTCCCTTTCATACAATTCACTCATTGTTGCTAATTAATCGAACAATTACTCTCATGGCCTTCTCCCGAAGTACTACTCGCCTATTCAAAATAGATTAACGTCTGTATTTCTATGAAATTAATCTATTAAGAATTCATTAAGATTACGATATTTAATTAAGCACGGTGACTAGGTATATTCCCATCATAACAACAAATCCGCCCCCCCCCCCCCAAGAGTTAAGATCGTGCTCTCTTTAATTCTTCTCTAATCTAACCATGGCTTTCCCAAGCATAGCTGTCACGCCCCAAACTAATGGGCCGAGACGGGCACCCGGTACCTTGCTCAACCGAGAACCAACATATCGTATCTTTTCATGTCATACTATCATAGATAACTGAGCCGGAAGGTTGCCGTGAGATAAGTAGAATGCAACATGTGATACCAACTTATACATAAGACATACGAGCCTATAAGACCAAAATAACCACTCGTATACTGAACATAGGCCGACAATGCCATATAATCTTTCATGTACATGACATCTGTCTACAAGCATCTAAGAATACATAATTTTCATAAAGGTCGGGACAGAGTCCCGCCATACCAAACAATACACGTCTAAATCATACCAACCAAACAAGCAACTCCGAAGCAAATGGAGCGCACCAATATCTTCCGCTGAGCTGATAGCCTACTTGGAGGGCTCTCAACCTGTCTATCGGGACCTGCGGGCATGAAACACAGCGTCCCAAGGCAAAAGGGACGTTAGTACGAATATGTACCGAGTATGTAAGACACATAAATAAGTACATAATAGACATGAAAGAAATATAGAGTAAATGACTCAACCTGTAAGTCTGAATAACTCTGCAACATGCATATGCGTATGAATGTCATGTCGTGCATAGGTAAATGTTTCATAACATCATCAGGCCTCTGCGAGCATCCCATTATATCATCTCGGCCACTGTGTGCAAAATCGCCAACGTATACCAGCTAATCAGGTGGTGGTGCGTATATAACGCCATAACCTTTCCCATATCCCATATACATATATATACGCGTATATAACGCCATCTGGTCATGGGTCAATGTGCATGTATAAATGCATGAAATGCATAGGAAATATGTTAATAAAATCTCTCGGTACGTCATAAAACCATTATACCTCTGATCAATATCATGAAATAAACTTTACCAACTTACGTATTTTTGAGACCCACGAACAGATGATAGAATAATATGACACATGGGAGAATAAGAATATACTCATCTCTAGCATTTCTACGAATAGAGTAATTTATGGAAGTTGTGCATTTGCTCGTTTCGCTGGTCTCGTATAGATCATGCCAAAAAGAAAGAAGGGATAGCCTTAACATACCTGAAGTAGGGAAAAATTCGTATAATATTCTTAAAAAAGATTACACTGTACTCCTTTAGAACTGTAAAATTTTACGTTGCTACGGTTCTAACAGTTCTCGATGGAATTGTTGCAAGAATTTCGTTGAAGCGTTTTTTTTGGATGGAGTTTAGCATCTAGAAATGTAGGTAACACCAGGTTGTCCAATCTTGTGCACTGTTTCAATGGTAACATTTCCTGAAGCCTCTGTCTCAAACCTCTCATTGATCAAATCTACAACCTCTTTAAGCATGGATACATCAGTATCTCCGTTAGATAAAGGAACAACCATATTATCAAGCATTATCCTAGTCAATGAAGTCTTTGTTATCCTACATGGCCACATAAGCCAATATGACCCTCAGTCATATGTTTGGTTAACTTCTTTGCTGCCACGTTTTGGGGGTGTTAGCCTTATCTCATAATTTAATAATTAACTAGGTAATGTCCCGTTACCCGATAATTAACCAATTACCTACATAATTAAGAATTATTTCAAGTTACTTAAAATTCTACTCATTTTTAATATACTTTGTACATCATAATATCACGGTCATATGGTACCTTGTATGGTACTAGTCCATAAATATCGGGTATTAACGCTTGGCCCGAATTTTATCCCAACATGCCAAACTTGGATGAAAATTTATTTTCTTTGACTTGCTTCCCCTTTCACCTTCACGAATTTACTCACCACTTGTTTGAAATAGCATAATCCTTATAATCTCCAAATAATCGTTTCCTTGGACTGATGTCAATTACCTTACGACAAATTCAACGTACAATACTACAGGGTGCAACATCGTCCTAATTTAATAATGCGAAGCGTAACATCATCGTAATATAATACTGCGGGACGTAATATCGATGTAATATTGCGGGGCGTAACATCATTCCCCCCTTTGAAACATTCGTCCTTGAATGTTGACTGATGCTCTTATCATTTTCATAACTTATAGCTCTTGTGAATACCTCAATACTCTCCTTGCCATTTAGGCAGTTGTTCTATGAATAAATCTAAAGGGCAGGGCATTCCCCCCTTTAGGCCTCTTTCCCATGCCATGACTTGTGTTCGAATTCCTTTCAATCTTGTAACTGTTGCTACCTTCTATCATGCAGCCTTTACGATACCGACCTTGTAAGTGTGCCTATGCGACTCTTCTCTCCTTTTTCTTCCAGCTTTTAGCCAATCTCTAGGCCTTACTTTGTAAACATATACAAGGCTTAATAGGATGCCTCTCTGGGCATCTATAGGTGTACTGAAGTTCTTCGCTCGGTACTTTGTAGAACTTGCGAATATGGCTATATCTTATTTCATAGACCTGGTTATCCATTCGTATGACTTTACTGCCTCTACGTTGGTCATACTATACCATAGTTCTTACTTCGATTTATTGTTACTGAGTTCTGCAACCAACTCTAGGTTACTCTCGTTGCTTATCCTTAAGTCTGATGGTCTAATCTCATCTCATACTGTTGGACTTTTATCCATCTATTGTTGATTCACCTTAATGTTGATTCATCATCTACCACTGATAACTTGATCTTTTATGTAACACCGCCGCTAGGGCTCGCGTCTCATCGGGGACATCAGGAGTAATTAGGTTGATCTTAGGGGTGATACTATACTTCCATAACCGTACTTTATAGCATCCCAATGTGACTCACCTTATATGGGTATTTTAGCCCCTTACAATTCATGCAATCCTCTTCAAGTTATTACTCAATTGAAGGCCCAAACTTCATTCTTTATCTATCACAATTACGCCCTTATTCCACTACCAGGGCAACATTCCATCTCTTCTAAATGCTACTAGTCTTAGACTCCTTTGAGTTCATTCTGGCTATACTGAGCCTTCTATAACTTAGAGAATCCATCAGCTCTCTTATTTTTATGAGCTTAATCCCAAGAACTTATCCATTCTTGTCACCTTTTCTTATCCTTACTCTCGTCTTCCTAAAACCTTGTCGCACTACCATACTTTAGCTTGCGACCTACACATATCTATTCATACTTGTTCGCAACGTTCCTTCAACTTGCTTGCACCATAGATTTCCTTATGTTATTCTGGAACATCAAGCGAGACCTCATATCGTCTCTACCTCTTCTTTATTCTCATAAATAGACCTCTCGGTACCTAGAAATCATAGGCTGGAAGATATGCCACTAACGACGCTGCTATCATTCCTGGATACTGAATCCCAATGCTTCTAGTCTTTTACTTGAAGTATGGACCACTCTCATCCTTCTATACTTGAGTATTTAATACGTTGTTTACCTTTACCTTACTTACTTTAAAATATCACCTGACATTCTTCTATCTCTTTCATAACCTCCCTCCCACATAGGAATAAATCACATCCACCATTTGAAGCTTTATTATAATACTTGCACCTCTGGTGCCTATACAATCCGGTGGGAGCTCTATACTGAATTCTTATGAGGCTGGCAGTTTTCTAATTGGCTCTATCGTAGAGCCGTTATAGAATATGGCTACTGTACTATTTCTCTTGTACTTCTGATATTAAGAGTGATTCTAAAATGTTCTCAATCATGATGCTTGTAACTTTCTGAGTCCAATAAGTAGACTCCTAATTTACTTAGTTGGTGTAACTCTTTAGTTTCCTCTTTCTTTGATTGGCCTTTATGTCAGCTTAAGTTATCTCCCGATTTGTCGTTCATGGTATTAGTTATTCTGTTTAGCCTTTCATGGGCGCTGAGGAATATGCATGATACAATCCTTTAACAATTTAATCTTTCGTCTAAGTCCTGGGCTCAATCTTTTCTTTTAACGTATACCAGAATCTTCTACGGCTATATATGCTGCATGTATAAAACTCCAAACCCTTAAGTGCGTTGATAACGTAACTCACTCTGGATCATTGATCGAATAATTTCTTTCATTCCATCTTAGCTTTCTTTCAACGTAAGCTATTACTTTTCCTGGTCTTTCTGCCCCCTTGTTGCGTCCATACTTAGCTTATCTTAGTGCCCACACTTGCCAGAGTTTTCATACAACTCATATGATCTCGAATATTACTTTTAATTTTACTTCCCGTTCATTAGCCACGGTAGGTGCCACTTTCCTTTGGAGTGCTTACAATGATGTTGCGACACTGTTGTTACATGACCATTTCCTCTTTAGGTCATTGTGCTTAGGTTGAAGCCTTCTTCCTTATCTCCTCAGCTAGTCTTTCGTTGTAGTACTTAGGGGGAACCCTTGACTCTCGTAAAGCTGTGAGCTTATTACTGACCTTTTTGATGTCCTTCCTTGCCTATAATCATCGGTAGTTGCTTACCTCCATGCCCTTGTGCTTGTAGGGTTGCTTCTGAAATGATATTTTGACTGCCTTCCCAGCGGCACTTTCTTTTATCCCGTAACACTCATACAGTACCTTTAACTACCCCGAATCCTATTTGAATATATCTCAAGTATTATAAGACATTATTGCGAGACTGAATTCTCTATGTTGGGTTTCACTATGTTTATCTTACACGATTTGCTGACTCGTCTGTAACCTCCTGTTTAGCCGTAACTGGGCTCTTCCTGATCAATTACTAACTACTCGTTTGCTCATTCTCATATCAATATTCCGCGTAATCTTTCTTGGGTTATTTCCTTTGTCTTAACTTATGTCTCGAACTGGCTCCTTATTTATTTATAACATCTCGGGCACGAACCATTACTTCCTCTCCTTGATGTCATGCTTGCACAATATTCCGGAATCGTAGTGTATCTGTAGGATTTGGATAAGTTCCATCTCATTCCTTTTTCATTTTTATCGCATTCTTTCTTTACCATTCCATAGTCACTAGAACCACTTAATTCCAACTTAATGCCATATCACTCCATATTCCCCCCTTTAGGGGAGTACTAAGAGCTGAAGCCACGAAGAACTACCTATAGATGTTTTACCTCTTCATCTTTGGCGTTGTTTCACAATATTAATGATCCTTACTTGCCTTGCAGCAATCCTTCTGTACCAAGGATAAAAAATTCCCTTACTCGCGATGGTGACACTTAGGGCAACTGGCACATGCAGTCCTTTAAGCTTAACTTTGCTCACATTACTTGCTTTAGGAAATCGTTTTCCTGAATGACCTTTCTATGAATTTCTTATGAATCTTCTTCTGTTTTCCATTCTATTATGGCCGGAACGTAATCTGAAATTCTCATGATGCCGACCATTATCAAATCACTCAGTCCTTAATTCATGTTTAGTTTACCTTGTTCACCAGTCCATACTGATTTCTATTACTTTGGGGTCTAACTTTTCCTTCTGGTAGTTGCGTTGGAGTCACGAGCTTATTTCTCGAAATAAGGATATGACTTTACGGCCTACATTCTTTTGTTGTCTCAAGGCCTGTCACCTTTCATCTTTTTCTTCATTTGACTATAGAATCTGTAACACTCTACCGTTGTTACCCATGTATCACATCTCACTCATAATTCTTCCTTATCTCTCTTCTCATTACTCTGCTAATATTTCTGCCTATCCCTTTCTTGTAAAAACTTCAACAAGGAATTCTTTTGCTTTTAGCTCTCCTTGCTTCATTCATCGGCTCTTCGGGTTCAACGTCCTTGCTCTACTAGGGACGAGAGTCACACTAAGGTAATATTTATCCCTTCCAGGCTTTCAGTGCCTATCTTCGGAAATTTTTTTTTGATCATGCTAGTATTCACATCTAATGTGTAATATTCTAGAGCGCATCACCTGGGTGTCTTACAAGGAGATCTATCAGCACCTCTGTAATATCCTTTGGAAAGGTCAACTAATACAAACAATCCATTCACCATTTTGGGTTACTCTAACCCCAACCGGATTTTGATGTTCCGTCCTTTTCTTAAACTACACCTGTTAACCCCCATAGGGCATAACTGAGATGGGTGCGGCCAATTGTACATACCTCTGTTATTTATGAAGGTAACTCAAAATGCTTATATCTCTCTTCCTGTATTGTAGGTAATGTTCATCTCTACTAATTAGGTACCTTGTACCCTTCTTCACCCTGCTTCTTCTATTTGTTGAAACTTGTGTCTACCTTCCGATTCTCGTATTCCTTTTTTTTCTTTTTTATTTTACCGTAAGAGTGGATAGACATTCTTGCCTTAGGGATCCTTATCAAGAAGCTTGCACGTCTTAGTATCCTCATGTTCTGCTTGAGACCTTACATTCATCATAAGCATGATGCAAAATCGAGTACCTCTGACTCGATTCTTCCACAGCCACATTCAATCCCTTAACAAACGTCTTTCTAGATGTAGGCATCGTCGTATTATGAATAAGATAGAATTTAGGAAATTGAGTTCTTACAACCGAGCTCTACCACACGATCTAGAGTAAGAAGAAAGAGTGACAGTCCTAAATGCCCTGTAGCCTCCTGCTTATGAGTGTGGTGCACGACACACCAATAAACAAGACTCTACTAGACACGACTTGTAGACTCCCTAGGACAAAAATGCTCTGATACCACTTTTGTCACGACCCAAACCGATGGGCCGAGACGGGCACCCGGTACCTTGCTCAACCGAGTACCAACATATCGTATCTTTTCATGTCATACTATCATAGATAACTGAGCCGGAAGGCTGCCGTGAGATAAGTAGAATACAACATGTGATACCAACTTATACATAAGACATACGGGCCTATAAGACCAAAATAATCACTCATATACTGAACATAGGGCAACAAGGCCATACAATCTTTTACGTACATGACATCTGTCTACAAGCCTCTAAGAATACATAATTTTCATAAAGGTCGGGACAGAGTCCCGCCATACCAAACAATACACGTCTAAATCATACCAACCAAAAAAGCAACTCCGAAGCAAATGGAGCGCACCAATATCTTCCGCTGAGCTAATAGCCTACCTGGAGGGCTCTCGACCTATCTATCAGGACCTGCAGGTAAGAAACGCAGCGTCCCAGGAAAAAGGGACGTCAGTACAAATAATGTACCAAGTATGTAAGGCACATAAATAAGTACATAACAGACATGGAAGAAATATAGAGTAAATGACCTAACCTGTAAGTCTGAATAACTCTTTAACATGCGTATGTGTATGAATGTCATGTCGTGCATAGGTACATGTTTCATAACATCATCAGGTCTCTGCGGGAATCCCATCATATCATCTCGGCCACTGTGGGCAAAATCATCAACGTATACCAGCTGATCAGGTGGTGGTGCGTATATAACGCCATAACCTTTCCCATATCCCATATACATATATATACATATATATACGCGTATATAACGCCTTCTGGTCATGGGTCAATGTACATGTATAAATGCATGAAATGCATAGGAAATATGTTAATAAAATCTCTCGGTACGTCTTAAGACCATTATACCTCTGATTAATATCATGAAATAAACTTTACCAACTTACGTATTTTTGAGACCAACGAACAGATAATAGAATAATATGACACATGGGAGAATAAGAATATACACATCTCTAGCATTTCTACGAATAGAGTAATTTATGGAAGTTGTGCATTTGCTCGTTTCGCTGGTGTCGTATAAATCATGCAAAAAAAAGAAGGGATAGCCTTAACATACCCGGAGTAGGGAAAAATTCGTATAATATTCTTGGAAAAAATTGCACCGTACTCCTTTAAAACCGCAGAATTTTACGTTGCTACGATTCTAACAATTCTCGTTGGAATTGTTGCAAGAATTTCGTTGAAGCATTTTTTTTGATGGAGTTTAGCATCTAGAAATGTAGGTAACACCAGATTGTCCAATCTTGTGCACTGTTTCAATGGTAACATTTCCTGAAGCCTATGTCTCAAACCTCCCATTGATCAAATCTACAGCCTCCTTAAGCATGGATACATCAATATCTCCGTTAGATAATGGAACAACCATTGTATGGGTCAGAATCCGACCCCACGATAATTAACGAAGCTAATCCCGTCTCAAGCTAATTCGTGATTAATTAGTGGTACGACCACTCAGAATTAACGATATTCAACCCTTATCTAATTAGATCAACAAGGCCACGGCCCGTCCGTCATCGTGAAGGCGAAACCTCAACGTGGTCACGGCCACTTACTTCCAGCTCACGAAGCTCACAGCTATAAATACCAAGAGAGGAAACCCTGAGAAAGGGGGGGGGGCCTTCTTCGAAAACTATTTAGAGGAGAGAGAAAAAGGGAGAACAATGCACATATATGGAATACCATTGTAAGGCTCTGAACCTCTTCATGGAGAGGCAGACCAAAGCACTATTATGAATAAAAGCTTTTATATTCCTCTTCCCAAAGTTGAGCACTTATTTTCATTTCCTTCATTTGGTCCAATGGATTATTACGGTTTGCTATGATTTTCCCGTGATTTATTTATATTGTTTTATACTCATAAGGTATGTGATAACTTTTGAGTTCTACAATTTGGCGCCGTCTGTGGGGATTTCCTAGCAAAATCGCATAGTTCTTCCCTGGACCAAAAGGAAAGAACCGCCAAACTCGTGGAGGAACTGGAAGATCTCAAATCAAGATCCAAGCCCTCTCTCTCTCTCCGATCTCAGCTAGTGCAACCAAAAAGAAGAAGCCCCCCTTCCTAAGGGAAGATCTCTGTAAGGCATCTGTCGCATCCATGATACGAGCTCCGGCCAGAAACCGGCACGGAGATATCTCGAGCCGAGAGTCGCCTCAAGACAGCCTATATACCCTGGTTGAGAGGACAACGGATAAGCCGCTCAAGGTCTCGAATCCAAACCGAGCTTCAGCACTCAATACCCGCAATGTGGGACTCAGGCCATGCGCCTTCGCCAACAAAGTTGACAAACTTCAACAACAGTTGAACTGGGACTCAGGCTGTGTGCCTTCGCCAGTAAGTTCAACTACGGTTGAACCAAGATTCAGGCTATGCGCCATCACCATCAAAATTGACTAAGTTCCACAATAGTTGAACTGGGACTCAGGCTATGCGTCCTCCTCATCAACAAAGTTGACAAAGTTCAACAACAGTTGAACTGGGACTCAGGCTGTGCGCCTTCGCCATTAAATCAAGGCCGTGCGCCTTCGCCAGTAAGTTCAACTACGGTTGNCAACTACGGTTGAACCAAGATTCAGGCTATGCGCCTTCACCATCAAAATCGACTAAGTTCAACAATAGTTGAACTGGGACTCAGGCTATGCGCCTTCACCATCAAAATTGACGAAGTTCAACTACGGTCGGACCAAGACTCAGGCCATGCGCCTTCGCCATTAAATCAAGGCCGTGCGCCTTCGCCAGTAAGTTCAACTACGGTTGAACCAAGATTCAGGCTATGCGCCTTGACCATCAAAATTGACTAAGTTCAACAATAGTTCAACTGGGACTCAGGCTATGCGCCTTCGCCATCAAAATCGATAAAGTTCAACAACAGTTGAACTGGGACTCAGGCTATGCGCCCTCACCATTAAATCAAGGTTATGCGCCTTCGCCAGTAAGTTCAACTACGGTTGAACCAAGATTCAGGCTATGCGCCTTCACCATCAAAATTGGCTAAGTTCAACAATAGTTGAACTGGGACTCAGGCTATGCGCCCTCGCCATTAAATCAAGGTTATGCGCCTCCGCCAGTAAGTCTAACTACGGTTAAACAAAGACTCAAGCTACGCGCCTTCGCCATCAAATCCAACGAGTTCGACCGCGCTCGAACCATGAGGCTAGACGTCTTCGTCCTCAAATCTAACTAGTTCGACCATATTCGAACCGGGACTCGAACCGAGCGCCTTCATCGTTGAACTCAGCAAAATCCAACCTCCAACGAATCGAGGCGCAGGGTAGGCACCCTCGCCCCTCAAGTAAGTACTCCCAACTCAAACTAAGATTGGGGGCACGTAAAGTCCGGCCCTGGTCAAACTACAAGGCCGCATGTTTTTTCACCATGGTCGGTAGTTCGACCACGCCCGAACTAGGACTATGACTAAGGGCGAAGTGCCGATATCGCCAAGCAACGGCTCCGACTCGCTCACCCCGAGTCGAAGAAGAAGAGAAAAACTAAAGTGCCTACCAGAGTCGAACTCGAAGGCAAATCACCCCTTCAAGCGCATGCAAAGAAAAATCGAAGGGGGAAAAAGAGGAGGTACAAAACAGATACAAGGCAAATAACGGAAAGAAGATCTCATTTATCCACGAAATTAATTGCGGGTCATCCCCGCTTACACCCGGCCAAGGCCGATCAATAAAAAAAAACAAGAAACACCTAAACGCCAAACAACGAACAAGACAAGAAAAAATGCATAACATCTTTTTACTCGGCACCATCTGCGCCACCATCTGCACCAGCATCAGCCTCTGGCGTCGCCGCGTCAAAACCACATTTGGCACGGGCCTTACGAGCCTTTTGATGCGCCCCCTCGAAAGCAGCTTCGGTCACGATGCCGGCCTCCCACAAATTCTTATATACATCACGTTGGGCCTCGACAAAGACCCAAAGTTCTCGAGCCTGGCTGGAAGAAGCGGCTTGATCCCGTAGGCTCTGATTCTCTTCTTCTAAGGTTGTGATCCGGTCTGCCATGACTTGGGCGTCCTGCTTAAAGACACTGATCCGCTCCTCGAGACTCGCTTCTCTAAAGGCTGCAGCATCCCTCTCCAACGCCCGTTGGGATTCGTGCACGCGGATAGATTCCTTCAACGCCCCGCCCTCGACGAGGCATCCCTCACTTGAAGCTTCAATACTGCGACTTCACCCTCCAACGCAGTCACTTTCCCGCTCCATGCCGCAGCGGCCTCCGCCGCCTTAGCCTGGCCCTGGCGCTCACACTCAGCTGCAGCCCTCCTCCCCGCCTCAAGCTCCTCATCCTTCCGCCGGAGCTGCTCCTCGAGAGCACTCGCTCTGCCAAGTGCTTGCTGCATCTGAAGCTCCCGCCTCGCCAGCTCCTCGACCAAGGTCCTACTACGGGGATCATTCCTCAAGCGCATGCGCATCTCTCAGCACCGATCACGTTAGCGGCGGTATTTCTCCAGCGCCCGCAAAAATATCCCCGAACGGACGTTGGCTCGACGGATGCTCTCCACCTCCAACAAATAAGACTGCAAAGCAAAGACAACGATTAAGATAAAGTTCAAACTAAGACGAAAAAGAAGCGAACCGACATTATATTACATACCCTCAAGCCCATCACAGCCACTTCGTTCATTAGTCCGACATCCTGACGCCCCTCAATGACGCGTTCTCAGCCTCCGAGCACAGCAGCTCAAACTGCGGGACCAAGCTACTCCCTTGGAGCAATAAGTTCAGCTCCGTGGGAACCTCGACGAAGCGAGACCGCCCCTCTGCACGCACCGCTGAATTGGTGAATCCTTCCTGGAACATACGGACGTCGTCGGGGTCCAAGTCGGATTCAGACTCGTACTCACCCTCTACAGCATCCCTTCCTCCTTCAGCCGCCAGCGAGGTGGAACCTCCCACCGCAGCCGCCAAAGGAGTGCTTAACTCACCAACATTACCAGCCGCTGAGGAACTACCTCCCGTCTCAGCAACTGAGACCATCAACTGAGTCGCCGAAGCGACGGCATCATCATGGCCTAAGCCAGCCAGGGCAACCCCCATTGTCTGTCCACCCTCAAGAGCAGGCGCTGCGACCGCACCCCTCTCCGCATCCGTCGGAGGAGAGTCCAAATTAATTACCACAAGAGGAGCCGGTGTAAACACGACCCTACGCCTTATCAAGGGCCTCTCCTCTTCCCCGTCTGATGGTGATTCCGCCCTAGGGCGCACAACCCCCGATGGCCCCTCGTCTCGTAGTGCGGCCCGTACTGGAGAAGGAACCGCTGAAGATTCAACTGATGCCGCCCTCGGTATTGAGCGCGACACAGGCGCCGCAGTAAGTCGAGCGATTGCACCCGGCCGACGGAAGGCCAACAGAGGGGCCCTGACGCGGCGTGCCCTCCCTGATCACAAAAAAACAAAGTTGATGAATAGTGTAGAAACAAAGCGGAACAGAAGAAGAAATCAATTTTTTACCTGCCACAGGTCTACGACCATGCCTCTCCCAAAAAGACGCCCACGTGCGTATCCCCACCGTATGGGGGAGCACGGCCTCAACCCACTCACGAACCCCAGCCAACGGAGCCGGCGGTGACTTTTCGGCTACAAAATTGATACGAGTTAACGTTTATCAGCACAAGACGTAAGGAGGGGCAAAAAAGGGAATTCAATGATTAAGGAACTTACGTGCATGATTCCAAGCCTCTGGGAATCCAGTAGAGCACGCCACTAAATGTTCAGTCCTGATGTAGAAGAAATGCTCGAAAGGGCGAGGGCCGACCTCATCATCCAGCTTCGCAGTCAGGCCCCTCGTCCCGCGAGGGCACGCTCGAATCATGGTACCACAAACTCTCTGGGGAGCGTAGAGGCTAAGCACATGCTGCAGCGTGACCTCCCTACCGGCCAATTCTGCGTATTTGGTAAGCATTGCTAATAATTTATAAAGAGAAGGAGTAAGCTGACCCGGGCATACCCCGTAATAACGACAGAAATCAACCACTAGCATCGGGAGCGGGAGCTTAAACCCCAACTTGAAGGGATAGGCGTAAAAGACGCAGTATCCCCTGCGGTCGGTGTGGACCCTCTCCTCGCTTCTAGCGAGAACGACGTCAGCATAGCTGGAATGACCCCCTGTCCCCGTAGTCGGGACATCCCAATCTCCCCCAGTAATGGGGCTTCATCCACCTGATCCTCCCCACCATCGGTGGTGAAATCAGTCATCGGACCTCCGGGTAGAGGCACTATCTCGTCAACCGACGGAGCTTCACCGGTCTCCACCAGTCCTGCATCGCCCATTGCTGGAAATGGCCCCTCAGTCATCGGAGAGTTAACCGGAAGATCCGTCGGAAGAACGTTTTGGGAAGAACTGCCTGCCATGGTTGATTCAATAACGAGAAAGAAACGAAGTTTGAGGGATGAAGACAAAGATGAAATAGCAGTAAGGAAAGCTTCTTCAGAATCTCTCTCAGACAAACAATGAGAATAACAAAGAAAATTAATGCCTCAGCCTTTATTTATAGGCAACACAAGTGGCCTTCATGAACCCCAACAGCCACCATTAACTACATGACCAACCGCACACCGGTTCGATTCCATAGGAATGTGCGTTATTATGACAGGCTCCATGAAGCAGCTTTGCAGTCACCAATCGGCGTCTCGCCCTCGAAATGGTTGTAACGACCTATGAACGCTGAGGAGATGCTCCGTGCGCCCTAGAAATTTTTTGACGTCGCCAAACACGTATCAAGCGTGCCCTTGCTCCCCTCGACCGCACAACAGTCGACCCGTCCGCCATGGTCGACGTGTATGCTCCCAAAACAAACGTAAGAATCAGAGCACAATAACGCTCGACCCCACTCGAAGTGAGTTAAAGGGTCAAGCACCTTCGCCAAGGAGGAGAGTTCGACCTCGATCGAACGATGACTTAATAGCACAATAACAAAATACTAACACTCTACAAGGCTAAGGGCCACCGCCAAAGAAAATTCGGCCTCGACCGAAGCGACAGTCGACCTCCCTACCCGAGTTTCTCAAACTACAGTCGATGAAATCCACTCATCGAGCTCGGCCAAGGCACGACCTCAATAAGCGGAGGGACTAACTGTATGGGTCAGAATCCGACCCCATGATAATTAACGAAGCTAATCCCGTCTCAAGCTAATTCGTGATTAATTAGTGGTACGACCACTCAGAATTAACGATATTCAACCCTTATTTGATTAGATCAACAAGGCCACGGCCCGTCCGTCATCGTGAAGGCGAAACCTCAACGTGGTCACGGCCACTTACTGCCAGCTCACGAAGCTCACAGCTATAAATACCAAGAGAGGAAACCCTGAAAAAGGGGGGGGGGGCTTCTTCGAAAACTATTGAGAGGAGAGAGAAAAAGGGAGAACAATGCACATATATGGAATACCATTGTAAGGCTCTGAACCTCTTCATGGAGAGGCAGACCAAAGCACTATTATGAATAAAAGCTTTTATATTTCTCTTCCCAAAGTTGAGCACTTATTTTCGTTTCCTTCATTTGGTCCAATGGATTATTACGGTTTGCTATGATTTTCCTGTGATTTATTTATATTGTTTTATACTCATAAGGTATGTGATAACTTTTAAGTTCTACACATATGATCAAGCATTATCCTAGTCAATGAAGTTTTTGTTATCCTACATAGCCACGTTAGCCAATATGACCCTTAGTCATATGTTTGGTTAACTTCTTTGCTGCCATGTTTTGGGGGTGTTAGCCTTTCCATAAGCTTTGTGTTCAAGTTCAACAGGCAAGTGACATGCCTTCCCATAAACTAGTCTATACTGCGACGCCCCAATTGGCATTTTGTATGCAGTTCTATATGCCCACAAGGCATCATCTAACTTTGCAGCCCAATCTTTTCTATTCACACTCACCATCTTCTAAGATTTGCTTTATTTCTCTATTAGACACCTCAACTTGTCCACTTGTTTGTGGATGATATGCCGTCGCAACTCTATGGCGGGCTCCATATTTAGCTAGAAGGTATTCAACAACCGATTGCAAAAGTGTGTCCCTAGCTTCATCACTAATCAAAGCACGTGGAGTTCGAATCTCAAAAATATTTTCTTTTTCACAAACGCGACTACCACCATGGCATCATGCATTGGCAATGCGATCGCCTCTACCCATTTTGACACATAGTCAACTGCTAGCAAAATGTATTTATTTCCTCTAAAAAATGGGAATGGTCCCATAAAATCTATCACCCACAAATCAAATATCTCGACCTCCAGGATGTTATTTAAAGGCATCTCATGCCTCTTTGTGATTGTTCCTATTCTATGACATTGGCCACTTCTTAACAAATGCATGGGCATCCTTGGATAATGTTGACCAGAATAAACCGAATTGTAATACCTTTGCAGTTGTTCTATCGCCTCCATGATGGCCCCATAGGGTGATGCATGACAATCATACAACACTAGTTCGACCTCCTTTTCAGGTATACATATCCTCAATATTTGGTCAGCACACTGCTTGTACAAATATGGCTCATCCCAATAGTAGAAGTTAACATAATGTAGAAACCTCTTTCTAGCTTCAGATTCAATTTCAGGAGAAAGTACCCCGCTCACCAGATAATTCACATAGTCAGCGTACCATGGGGGAGGGTCTTGGTTTGATAGCAAAAATGCTCATTTAGGAAATACTTCTTTAATTTGGTCACCCTCCTCCACGTGGTCGTTATTTTCCAGCCTTGATAGATGGTAAGCTACTTGGTTCTCTGTGCCCTTTCGATCTCGTATTTCCACATCAAATTCCTGCAACAACAAAACCCAGCACATTAATCTAGCCTTAGATTCCTTCTTTGTGAATAGATACCTGATTGCTGCATGATCGGTATAGACTATGACTTTTGTTCCCACCAAGTATGCCCGAAAATTCTCAAAGGCCCACACCAAAGATAACAACTATTTTTCAATGGTGGTGTAATTCAGCTGCGCATCATCAAGAGACTTACTCGTATAGTAGATGGAATAAAACATTTGTCCTTCCTTTGGCCTAGCACTGCCCCAATAGCATGGTCACTTGCATCACACATAAGTTCAAATGGTAAGGACCAATCCGGTGCGACAATAATGGGGGCAACCACCAGCTTCTTTTTGAGCTCTTCGAATTCTTTTAGGCAGGCGTCGTCAAAATTGGAAGTCACATTTTTTTCAAGAAACCTGCACAAAGGAGTAGCTATTTTAAAAAAATCTTTAATAAAGCGTCGATAAAATCCCGCGTGTCCCAAGAAACTCCGGACACCCTTCACAGAAATGGGTAGAGGTAACTTTTCAATCGCCTCCACCTTCGCCTTATCAACTTCAATGCTGCTCCTAGACACTTTGAGACCCAACACGATGCCTTCCTGCGCCATAAAATGGCATTTTTCCCAATTCAATACCAGATTTGTTTCTTCACAACGGGCCAACACCTTGCTCAAATTCTTCAAACAATCATCATAAGAAGACCCAAAGATTGAAAAATCATCCATAAAAACTTACACAAATTTTTCCACCATATTGGTGAAAATAGCCATCATGCATCTCTGGAAAGTAGCTGGTGCATTACAAAGACCAAACGACATTCGCTTGAAGGCGAAAGTGCCACAAGGATAAATAAAAGTGGTCTTCTCCTGATCATCGGGGCATATGACGATTTGGTTGTACCTCGAGTAACCATCAACGAAGCAATAATATTCATGCCCCGGTAATCTGTCCAATATTTGGTCAATGAATGGAAGTGGGAAGTGGTCCTTGCGGGTTTCTTTGTTGAGCTTTCTGTAATCAATGCAAACTCTACACCCCGTCATAGTGCGAGTAGGTATTAGCTCATTTTTTTCATTCTCAACCACAATCATCCCTCCCTTTTTAGGCACACAATGCACTGGGCTTACCTAGTTGCTGTCAGAGATAGGAAAGATGATACCTGCATCGAGCCACTTAATTACTTCCTTCTTCATAACTTCTTTCATGATAGGATTCAATCTCCTCTGTTTCTCAAAATTGGAGCAGTGTCCATCTTCCAGAAAGATTTTATGCATGCAAAATGATGGACTGATTCCTTTGATGTCAGCAGTTGTCCACCCTATAGCCTTTTTATGCTCGCGAAGTACTCTAAACAATTTTTCTTCTTGTACCTTAGTCAGTCTAGACGTGATAATTACTGGCAATGTTTTAGAGTTCCTCAAATAAGCATATCGCAGATATGCTGGAAGGGGCTTTAATTCTAGCTTTTGAGCTTCCTCAATAGATGGCTTAGGAAGGGTCAGAGTGACAGGCCTGCCCAACTCCTCAAACTTCCC
This sequence comes from Nicotiana attenuata, assembly GCF_001879085.1. Classification (NCBI taxonomy): domain Eukaryota; kingdom Viridiplantae; phylum Streptophyta; class Magnoliopsida; order Solanales; family Solanaceae; genus Nicotiana; species Nicotiana attenuata. The sequence goes on from NC_031999.1 coordinate 33,448,962, forward strand.
AAACCCTTCAAGTACTTGTTCAATTTCGACAATCATCTTATCTTCAATGTCTTATTCATTCCCTCTCAAAGCTTGTTGAAGAGGATCTATGGGGCTCATATAAGGCACCAATGAAATAGCATTGCTTTCCACTACAGAAATCATGGATAGCTCTTCATAGTGGGTTGGCAATCTGAGTGCTTTGTACACATTAAATACCTCCACTTGATCACCTGCTCTCATCGCCATCTTTCCTTCGCATACATCAATAATAGCTCAGCCCGTGGCTAAGAATGGACGCCCCAAAATAAATGGGACTTCCTGATCAGGCTCGTAGTCCAAGACAATGAAATTAGCAGGGAATATGAAAGAACCCACTTGAACTAACACATCTTTAATCACTCCTTCCGGATGAGCATGGGAGCGATCAACCAACTATAAGATTACCGTTGTTGGGTGCGGCTCACCCAAACCCAACTGTTTGAACACAACTAGTCATATTGATGCTCTCTCCAAGATCACATAAAGCTCGCCCGACTGCATGCTTACCAATCGAGATTTGGATAGTGAAACTTCCTGGATCCTTCAATTTCTGAGGTAGCTTGCTTTGGATTCTTGAGCTACATTTCTCAATGGGTGCCACACTCTCGAATTCAGTCAGCCTCCTTTTATTTGCCACTATGTCCTTGATGTATTTTGCGTATTTGGGCACTTATTGCAAGATGTCTACCAATGGAATATTGATTTGCACCTGCTTCAAAATATCAAGAAACTTTTTATACGCGGCATTATCCTTCACTTTCTACAATCTTTGAGGGAACGGAGGTGGTGGCCCTGCAACTAATGGTGGGGGTTGCTCAGCCACAGCCTCTTCAGCTGGCTTCTCTAACTCCTTTGATTTTTTCTGATGTTGATTCTATAGTGGCTGGCCTCTCATTAAAAGTCACATATTTTCTCTTTTTCGACTGGACTTCTTCTAATTGTCTCCCATTCCTCTATGAGACAACATTAATAGATGCCTTAGGATTAGCCTCAGTGTCACTTGGAAGAGCTCCAACTGGTCGAGTATTTTAGGCACTGACAAGTCCCATTTGGCGCTCCAAATTTCTCATTGTTGTGGATTGGGCCTGCTGGTCAATCATCACTTCCTTTATCATTTCTACGGTGTGGACTTGCTGGTCAGCCATCAATTTCTTCATCATTTCCTCAATGTGACTTGTTGAGTTTGCCTGTTGTTCAGCCTGAGGTGGTCTATATTGTTGTTGAGGTGCTTATGGTCTGTATTTATTTTTAGCACCTTGATTTCCACCCTAAGAGAAGTTGGGGTGGTTCCTCCAGTTGGGATTGTAAGTGTTCTCATATTAGTTTGTCTGGCCCCTATTTGCATTACCCAAAAAGTAGACAGTCTCTGGATTAACTGGGCATAAGTCGCTCGTGTGACCCTTCCACATACTTTACAAAACACTTGAACCTATTGCACTGGTTGAGCTTGTTGCTTGTTAATAACCAAGGTCATCTGATTGAATTGGTTGTCAGAGTTGAAATCTGCGCTGATGATGCTGAGACGACATCTGACTCGAGAACCCATGTAGATTTTTGCACCGTGTGTCTGCCCATTTCTCCTTGCCAATCTGGATTACTTTTGGAGAATTTGTTCAATAATGCATATATCTCGTCAAATCTTTTCTCCAACACTTGACCTCCAGCTACAACATCTACCACAATTTTTGTTTCAGGATGTATCCCTTCTATGAAAGTATGAGCTAACACTTCTTTTGTCGGATTATGATAAGGACAATATCTGAGCAGCCCCTTGAACCTCTCCCAAGCTGAGTATAGAGACTCCTCCGCTTTTTGTTTGAAGGCGACTATCTCACTTCTGCTTTTTACAGTTTTTCCTGAAGGGAAGAACCTTGCGAGAAATTTCCTTGCGAGATTATTCCATGATGTAATAGAATTAGCTGGTTCTGCCTTGAGCATCGCGTTGCTTCGCCCAACAGAGAAAATGAGAAAAGTGTGAACCTCACATAGTATGGAGTGACTCCGTTAGTGATATAAGTATCACTAATATCCAAGAAGTTCAGGATATGCTGTTGTGGATCCTCGTGTGGAAGACCCATAAATTGCCTATTCGCATGAAGTAGCTGGATCATGCTCTGTTTAGCTCAAAGTGCCCTGTGATGCTGGGCTTCACAATGATGGAAATGACATTAGCAATGCTGGGCATTGCCACCTCCTGAACAGCCATATGTTGCTCCTCTGCCTTGTTCACGGGAAATTGAACAAGGTCCTAAAGATTATTTGTATCCTTTGCTTCCCTCAACCTCCTATGAAATGTTCTCTCAGGTTCGGGGTCAAAGCCTTGAAGTTTGTCCTGGCTTCTGACCCTGCGCATTCAATTAAAGTTCCTGAGATCAGAGAAATAATCAAGTAACGTTAGACTCAACAAAATAAACAAAGAAAGCAAAAACTAGAAAGTAGTCAATATTCAAGTCCCCGAAAACGGCGCCAAAAACTTGTTGCTCCCAAATAGACACGCAAACATACGTGGTAGTATAAGTAATAAAATGATAAGTCGAGTGTCGAACCCACAGATACTTGTATCAACTAACCACTAAAATCACCAAGATTGTTATTCAGTCAAGCTAAAATCGAGTTCAAGAATGTGATTATACTAAACTATAATTCTATGTAGTAACTAAATTATCAAGTAGCAAAATAATTGTGGTGTATTCAGTAGAGTGTCACGACCCAAACTGCCATGTCGTGATGGCACCTATTGTGGTACTAGGGAAGCCGACTCTTTACAAAAAACAACCAGATATTGCGATTTAAAGATAACTTCAAGCTATTTAATAATAAAACTTCATAAACAAAATCTGAATAACGAAAGTGCGGAAAGAAAAGCCCGACATTGGGGTGTCACTGGTCATGAGCATCTACTAAAATTTGTCCAAAATACTGTGACTAAAACAGTCTGGTAATGTAACTACAACAACTATAGGAAGATAGGAGGGAGAAGAATAGGGCTGCGATCGCCAGCAGCTACCTTGCCAACTCCAAGAAGAATCTACTACTGGACTAGTCAACAGCCGCTACTTGGTCCTGATACGCCTGGATCTGCACACAAGGTGCAAGGAGTAACGTGAGTACGCCAACTCAGTAAGGAACCAAAGTAAATAAAGGCTGAGAAGCAGTGAAGCATATAAGTTCATATCATGATATCTCAGTAAAAATACACCAGGCTTTTAAAAGCAGAGTTTGAATCAAATCATTTCGTTTAAACTCAGTTTTCAGTAAAATCATTTAAGATATTTTTCAACAGTTCTCAAAAGAGGCTCAGTGCAACAGTGAGCAAAAATGATGGAAACATAAACAGCCCCTCGGGCAACCTCACAGTCACACGTATATAGCCCCTCGAGCATACCTCACATCACTCTCACTCAGGGTACCCACGCTCACTAGGGGTGGCCAGACTCCGAAGGGGCTCCTTCAGCCCAAGCGCTATAACAAGCCACCTCGTGGCATAAATCAATCAGGCCCTCGGCCTCACTCAATCATGAATCAGTAACAACATGCTACGGCGCACAGCCCGGTCCCATAAACATCCTCACAAATCAGGCCCTCGGCCTCACTCAGTCATAAACCTCTCAAGCCACTCTGGCTCTAGTAAAAACAGGGTACTCAGCCCAAAACAACATTTTATATGCATCAAAACAGAGTAATAAAGACTGAGTTATGAAATCAATAAGTATAACATGACTGAGTATAGATTTTCAACCAAAAATAATGAGAGGATAGTAAGAAAAGGCCCCTAAGGGTCCAAATAGCTCTGGCACAAGGCCCAATTATGGCATTCAACCCGATTTATAGAAACTCTTTCTAAAACACATAAGTATCATATAGTTTCAACCAAATACGCAACTTTATAGTTGCTACAGGATGGACCAAGTCACAATCCTCAATGGTGCACGCCCACACGCCCGTCACCTAGCCTGCGTGTCACCTCAAAATAGTAAAACGATACGAAATCTGGAGTTTCATACCCTCAGGACGAGATTTACAGTCGTTACTTACCTTAAACCGGTCAAATCCCTACTTCGCGATGCTCTTGCCCCTCGAGTCGGCCTCCAATCGCTCCAGATCTATTCATAACCAGAACAATACCATCAATATACACTAATGGAATGAGTTGCACAAGAAAAACTATCAAATTAGGCATAAATTCCGAAATCCTCTCAAACCCAGCCCCCGAGCCACATCACGAAATCCTACAAAAGTCACAAAACTAGAAAACCCTTTCACTCACGAGTCCATACATATAAGATTTATCAAAATCCGACTCCATTTGACCCCTCAAATCCTCAATTAAACTCTCCAAAGTCCCAAGCCCTAACCCCTCATTTTCACCCTTAATCTCCACTAATTATATGATTAAACAACAGGAAATTACCATAAACACGAGTATTAGGGCACAAATAACTTACCTTAATGAAAACCCCCTTGAATCCCTCTTCAAATTACTCCCAAAGGCTCCAAAACCGGATAAAAATGGTGAAGAATGACCCAAAATTCGCGAAGTCCACAATTTATACATTCCGCCTAGAACTTCCGCATCTGCGGTCCAACAGTGGCTTCTGTGACGCTGCACCTGTGGAAAACCAATCGCAGGTGCGGTTCTCACTTATGCCCTCAGAACCCGCTTCTGCGGTCCAATTATCGCACCTGTGGTCTCGCAGGTGCGCTCCACTACTTGCACCTGTGGCTGCCAGCCAACCTCAGCCTTGGCCGCATCTGCGGCCCCTTCTCCGCTTTTGCCGGCTCGCACCTGCGGTCCCCTCCGCAGGTGCGGTTATGACAACTGAGTTCAATCTTCAGCATTCCTCAAATTCCAAGCTTGTTCCGTCAACCACCCGAAATTAACCCGAGGCCCTCGAGACCTCTACCAAACATACCAACAAGTCATATATCAACATACGAACTTAGTCGAACGAAACACCAAATTACCCTCAGATTCAAGCCTAAGAACTTCTAAACTTCCAAATTCCGCAAACGACGCCAAAACTAATCAAATCACCTTCGAATGACCTAAAATTTTTCACACATGTCACAAATGACACTACAGACCTACTCCAACTTCCGAAATTCCATTCGACCCCGATATAAATTTTTCCACTGCCGACTAAAGTCGCCAAATTTCATACTTTCGCCAATTCAATCCTAATTCTACCACGGACCTCCAAATCACATTCCAGACGCGCTCCTAAGTTCAAAATCACCTAACGGAGCTAGCAGAACCATCAGAATTCACATCCGATATCGTTTACACATAAGTCAACATCCGATCAACTTCCAAATGTAAGCCTCACAAAAGAGACTAGGTGTCTCAATTCCTCTCCGAATCCATTCCAGACCCGAACCAACTGATCCAACATATCATAATATAGCCGAAGACCAAAAAAAAAAGCAGAAATGGGGAAAAGGGGCTATAACTCCCGAAATGACCGGCTGGGTCGTTACATAGAGACATATATTCCAGGGTTGGGACCAGTTCACCAATCCTTGTGTTCTAGTTAACTCTCTCTTTCATACAATTCACTCATGGTTGCTAACTAATCGAACAATTGCTCTTATAGCCTTCTTCCGAAGTACTACTCTCCTATTCAAAATATATTAACGCCTATATTCCTATGAAATCAATCTATTAAGAACGCTGATGAATATAAAATATTTACTTATTATACACTTTTAATATCCTACTTTAAATAATATACTTAAATTATATTTCGAATTTTTCCTCTTTCTAACTATTTTTGCAGGAAAAAAAAGAAGAGAAAAAAAAAGATTATAAATAAAAGAAGGAAAAGACAGAATGCTCGATGAAAGACTGCTATGGCAAGCACAAGAATTGAAATGACAAATGGAAGTCTACAATTGAAGTTTCGACGTATCGAAGCTCATTCCTCGGACACATCCAAGCTCATTCCTCGGACACATCCATGCTCATTCCTCTGACTTATCCAAGCTCTTAGACTTGGACACGTTTAATATGCCTGCAAGATTTGTCTATAAATAGAATGCAATTTGGCATCGAAGAGGAGGAGGAAAAAAAAGAGGAGAGAACTACTTTTCTATAAACTTTGGTCTTAACTTCTTTCTTTAACTATTTTATTTTCTTCTTGTTAGTTTTTAAGTTTTCTAAGAGTATTGGCAATATTCTAGAATTCCTCTTTGTTGTGAGACTTAAATACTCCATGATAGAGTAATCTCATTTGTTGGGATAGTTGATGAAGCTTGATAAATGTTTTATAATATTATTTCAATTTTAATACATCCTTGGCTAGAAATTTTCTTTGTATAATTCATACTGTGCTGAAATATTATTTTCTAATTAATCATTATTATCACTTCTATATATTTTATTTAAGTTATTCTTATATTAATTTTGTAATTCTCACTGAGCAAAATTAATATATAATAACCAATGAATAAAATAGTAGAGTGAGAATAATTTTTTGTAAAACTCTTATTCCAAATCTGTAATCTTGTTTGTCTCAGTTTTAATTCTCACGGAGGAATTGTTGTAGGCAAGATTACTGATTTTTAGTTAAAATATTCTCACGAAGTTTTTACTACCTTTTAGCACAATTCAAGCAAGAAAAGATTTCGGTTTGATCGTCACTAGTTTTAACTCAATTAATTACATAACCTCACGGAGTGCTATTAATTGACTTTTTCTTAGTGAGCAAATATAATTGTATTAGCAATAAGCAATTTTTCTTTAGAGAAATACATGTAGAAATTGAGATTTTATTGTAAAAATATTATCAAGTGAATTTAACGATTCGCAACTCTTTTTAAATTATAAATCTTTCGAAAATTGTTTGTTTTGGTTTAATTAATTAACATTGTTCTAAAACACACCTTTCATCAATTTGGTTCTCTCAAATAGTAATAAAAATATTAAAAGTCTGTAGCCTAGATTAACCAATCTCTGTGGGACGATATCATAAACTATACTAGAATTTGACTGAGTACGAGCAGAAAAATCCTATGCACATTGGTCTCGTCAAATTTTTGGTGCCATTGCCGGGGATTGGCATACATCTACTTCAGATTAAATATTTTGTTACTATTTTGAGAATTTATTATTATTATTATTATTATTATTATTATTATTATTATTTTTGTTAGTATTTTCACTATCTACTAACTAGTACTTCTTCCTACTACTTCTATTATTAGCTTTCCTTTAGTATATTCAGTATAATTTACTAGCACTTTTACCAACAAATAGTATTCTAACTTTATTTCTAATTACTATTATTTACTAGTACTACCTTTACTTATATTTAATATATATTATCGTACTTTTTTTGTCTTTAAAAATTTCATTAGTTATTTTATTAACTACTAGTACTGCTTTACAAACTACTATTATATTTTTTTTTTTTTAAAATTTTAAGTAGTTTATGACCCGCTCTTCTACAAAAAAGTTGGCTAGTTACGATCCAGAAATTGAAAAATCTCTTCGATTGTGCAGGAAAGGAAAAACATCATCTTCTCAAAGTATAGCTTGTGAAGGAATGGAGAATCAATAAGTAGAAGACATTCAAGCACCAGTCCATGTGGAGGATCAGTCTGATGAAGTAGCACCAAGGCCAGGGAACAGAATCCTAAGGGATTATGCTAGACATGACCGCTTCAACTGTGAATCTAGTGTAAAAAAACNCAGTGGAAGCAAACAACCTTGAAATCAGGACTGGCCTGATTTAAACGATTCAACAGTCCTGCATCCTCATTGGAGACACAAGTGAAGATCCACACATTCATTTAATTGACTTTTTGGAACTTATTGAAATAGCTAAGTATAATGGAGTACCTCCTGAAGCTATCAAGTTAAGGATATTTCCTTTCTCTTTAAACGGAGATGCCAAGACTTGGTTGCGAAGTTTTCCACAAGGTTCCATCACCCCATGGGATCAAATGACTCAGAAATTTTTAAACAAATATTTTTTCCCTGCTAAAACCACAAAATTAAGACAAGACATCTCTAATTTCTTGCAGACTAACACTGAGTCAGTTTATCAAGCTTGGGAAAGATTAAAAGCTATGTTAAGAAAATGCCCACACCATGTTATCAAGACATCTCTATGCAATTGTATATTTTTTATCACGGGTTAAAACCCTCTTCTAGAAATGTGATTGATGCAGCTCCAGGAGATTCTGTAATGGAAAAAACGACGGAGGAAGCATTGCAATTGTTGAACGAGATTTCTGCGAATGCCATCCAATGGCCATCTGAGCGTGTAATCATCAAGAAGGCCGTTACGGTAAATCAGGTTGATGCTTTAAATACACTAACACATCAAATTATTTCTTTGGCACAGACGTTTGAATCTTTTCAGGTAAATACACAAAAACCAAGCCAATATGAGGCTTGTGACATGTGTGGAGGAAACCATCTGAACCATGAAAGTCAAGCAAACAATCATAATGATGAACAAGTCCATTCTATCGGTTATAAACCGTACCCTTTTGAGAGTCCAATGGCATAAAAGCATCCAGGATTTCAATGGAGCAATCCAAATGGTGCAGAGAACTCTCAAAGCTTCCAAAAGCAACAAGTACAAGGTCCATCAGGATACCAGAATCAGAACCATGGGCAACCAAACTTCAGACCTTATCAGCAAGCAACTCCATATCAGCAAAGGCCTCAACAAGCCCATCCTAGTCTTGATGACCTTTTGTACAAGTACATTAAGGTCACTGATGAAAAACTGGAGAGCCAAAATTCATCCCTCAAAAAATCTGGAAATTCAGTTGAGCCAATTAGCAGCTCTTGTGTCAGAAAATATTCAGGGTCCCTTACCAAGAAATACAGAGAAAAATCCAAAAGAGCACCTTAAGGCCATCACCTTACGGTCAGGTAAGGAACTCGATGAACCTTATGGAGACAGACAAGAAAAAAAACCAACCAGAACAACAGGTAAACAATGGTAAGAATGTACAAAAACCATCTGAACCATTAGAGGAGAAAGAATTAAAGAAAAAAGAAGAAAAGAATATTGAAAAATTAACTCCTCTCCCCGTGACAATTCCTTTTCCACAAAAACTGAAAAGAGAAAAGCTTGATAGTCAATTTGCAAAATTTTTGGAGATTTTAAAACAGATTCACATCAATATTCCGTTCACTAATGCTTTATTGAAAATGCCTTCATAAATTTTTAAAAAAAATTTTGTCAAGTAAAAGGAAATTGGAAGAATTTTATGTGGTGATGCTTACTGAAAAATGCAGAGCTATACTTCAAAATAAGCTACCACAAAAACTTGGTGATCCAGGTAGTTTTACAATTCAATGCACTTTGGGAGAAGTATATTTTGAAAAAGCACTTTGTGATTCTGGAGCTTCAATTAACTTGATGCCATTTTCTATTTTTAGAAAATTAAATCTTGATGAAATGAAAGACATAAGTGTTTCTCTTCAGTTTGCAGATTAAAGTACAAAGAAACCTAAGGGAATAATTGAAAATGTGCTCGTAAGAGTAGATAAGTTTGTTTTCCCTGTAGATTTTATAGTACTTGAAATGAAGGAATGTCCCGATGAACCAATCATTTTGGGTAGACCATTTCTTGCCACAGGTAGAGCAATCATAGATGTCCATCAAGGACAACTAATTTTGAGAGTTGATGAAGAAAGAGTCATTTTTGATACGCAAAAGATATTAAGATTTACAGGAGATGAGACGTCATCTTCGTATTTTTCGATTGACATGCTTAATTATCTTACAGATTTATTCAAAGATGATCAATTAATTCCAGACTCAATGGAAAGATGTTTGGCCAAATCTGGCACAATACAAGATGATGATCCTATCAACAGAAGAGAAGCCGAAATACTAGAAAAAGATTCAGAAGATGAGGAGATACAACTAGAACAAGTTCAACCAAAAATTGATCTCAAAGTTCTCCCATCTCATATAAAATATGTTTATCTCGAGGAAGAATAATTTCCAGTAATTATTTCATCTTCTCTTACTGTAGGACAAGAAGAAAAACTGATTGAAGCGGTGAAAGCACACAAAGGAGCCTTGGGGTGGATTGTTATCAAGACCCTAGTTCTCCCTCCATGAACCTGTCGTGACGGCACCCTCTACGACTAGGTAAGCCTAACATTTGCGGATAAAGGAATAAAACATGAAAAGTAACAACTGAAAGTAAATTTTAGACAAGGAAAAGCAATGCCGCTCGGCATATAAAATAATCACTCTCGAACTGGACATAAATGCTCCCAAAACCCAGAATATCATGAGTCACAAGCTACAGAAGTAATAATGCTCCTAAACTCCAGAAACTATCAACGAAAAAAAATACAAGAAAAGTCTTTAACTTAAGCAAGAGTAGATAGGGACTCTTAGGTCTGCGGACACGGCAAATATACCTCGAAGTCTCTACAGTCATCTCGCCTCACTGGTAATGTGGCTGGAAAGAGGTACCTGGATCTGTACACGAAAAACATGTGCAGGAAAGGGCATGAGTATACCACAGCGGTACCCAGTAAGTGCCAAGCCTATCCTCGGTCGAGTAGTGACGAGATCAGGTCAGGGCCCTACTGGTATATATATATATATATATATATATATATATATATATATATATATATATATATATATATATATATATATATATGAAATATCGCATTAAAGATAAATACTAACATTTAACGAGAATTAAAATCACAGGAAAAAAAACAACAAATCAGTACACAGAGATATCAACAGGGGATCTCCCGGGATACCGTCTCGTAGTCCTAAACGTAAATGTATAGGGGATCTCCCGGGATACCGTCGCTTAGTCCTAAACGTAAATGTGCAGGGGGATGTCCCAGAATACCGTTCCGTAGTCCCAAAGTAAATATCCAGTACAGGGGGATCTCCCGGGATACCGTCCCGTAGTCCCAAACATAAACGTGCAGGAGGATCTCCCGGAATACTGTTCCGTAGTCCCAAAGTAAATATGCAACTCAATCAACATAAACAACAGTTTCAAACAGGAATTCTACAGTTTAGACTAAGTTCATATCCAAGAAGACAGATAATTTTCATTAAACATGCTGCACAGAGTTCAGATAGGCAGTTAAGGTTGTCAAGACAGTTAAGGCACGTAGGCATGCTCTCCTAAGGTAAAGAGGATAGTTATATATAGTAGTGTTGCTCAATTAAAGGAAAAACAGATATTCGCTTAATGAAAATGGGGTTTTTCAACAAATAGCCCGTGTACGCACTCGTCACCTCACGTACACGGCGCTCATATATCAAACAGTACCAAATCCTAAGTGGATTTCCCCCACACAAGGTTAGGCAAGCCACTTACCTTGAACCAAGCTCACATCAATTCGAAATCACGTTCTTGCCACGAGTATCCAACTCCGAGTGGCCCCAATCTAATCAAATCAATTACACAACGTAAATATAGCTTCAAACAACTAATTTAGCAAATGAAATCAAAGCTAAGGTGAGAAAATAGAAAAACGCACAAAAATCCTCCCCCGGCCCACGTCTCGAAATCGGGTAAAAGTCACAAATTATGAACACTCATTCACTCACGAGTTCACTTGTACCATAATTATCCAAATCCGATGTCAAAATCCCACTCAAAACTCAAAAATTCGATTGGGGAACTTTTCCCCAATTTCCCCATCTTTCTCACTCAAAATCCTTGATTAAATGAAGAAAACAACTATGGATTAATGAAATATGATCAAAATAGGACTGGGAATCATTGCCCAATGATTTCCTCTGAAAAACTCTCGAAAATCACCTTCCTCCAAGCTCAAAATCGAATTTTGTGGAATGAACACCAAACCCTCGAATTCTCTCTTTTCTGCCAAACAAACCGCACCTGCAGGTCCCTACTTCGCACCTCCGGCGCCGCACCTGCGAAAAATCCATCGCAGGTGCAGAAATCACTTAGGTGGGATGGGACCGCATCTGCGAGTACTGGGGCGCACCTGCGACCCGCTTCTGCGGTCCCTCAACCGCTTCTGCGCTTCGCTTCTGTGGGATCCTCATCGCATCTACGGACCCAGCTGGGCAAGCCCATTTCCGCTTCTGCAGCCCCTTAGCCGCTTCTGCGGCCCAAAATGTGCAGGTGCGAAAACACCAGATGCAACACACTTCAGCCATTTGCGTAAGTCTCAAACCAATCTGTTAAGCACCCGAAACTCACCCGAGGCCCCCGGGACTTCAACCAAACATACCAACCAATCCTAAAACATCAAACGAACTTAGTTGAGCCCTCGAATCACATCCAACAACGCTAATAACACAAATAAGCCTCCGATTCAACCTTAAAGAACTTGAAACCTCCAAATTCGACAACCGATGCCGAAACCAACCAAACCACGTCCAATTGACCCCAAATTTTGCACACAAGTCATATTCAACACTACAGACCTATTCCAACTACCGGAATCAAATTCTGACCCTGATATCAAAAATTCCACTACCGGCCCAAAACTCCAAAAATTCAACTTTCGCCATTTTAAGCCTAAATGATCTCCAAAACACAATCCGAACACACCCCTAAGCCCAAAATCACCCAACGGAGCTAATGGAATCGACGGAACTCCATACCGGAGCCGTCTTCACACTGTATGACTACAGTCCAAATTCTAAGACTTAAGCTCTCCTTTAGGGACTAAGTGTCCCAAAACACTCCAAAACTCAAAACGAAATCATCCCGGAAAGTCACAATAGCAGAAAAAGATACGGGGGAAGCAGTTAATGGGGGATCGGGGCGTTAAATCTCAAAATGACCGTCTGGGTCGTTACATCCTCCCCCTATTAAAACATTCGTTCATCCTCGAAGGAGCATAGAGACATACCTGAAGTGGTGAAAAGATGAGGATAACGGCTGCGCATATCCTGCTCGGTCTCCAAAGTCGACTCCTCAACCGGCTGACCCCGCCACTGAACCTTCACTGATGCAATGCTCTTTGACCTCAGCTTTCGAACCTGCCTATCCAATATATCCACTGGCAACATAAGATAGATCCTTGTCCAACTGGACGGAGCTGAAATCCAACACGTGAGACGGATCACCGTGATACCTCCGAAGCATCAAAACATGAAATATCGGATGAACTCCTGCTAGGCTGGGAGTAATGCAAGTGCATAAGCAACCTCCCCAACATGCTGCAACACCTCAAAGGGGCCAATAAACCTTGGGCTCAACTTGCCCCTCTTTCCGAATCTCATAACGCCCTTCATAGGTGAAATCCAAAGCAAGACCCGCTCTCCAACCATAAATGAAACATCGCGAACCTTCTGGTCTGCATAACTCTTTTGTCTGGACTGGGCTGTTCGAAGTCTATCCTGAATCATCTTAACCTTCTCCAAAGCGTCCTGAACCAAGTTTGTGCCCAATAATCTAGCCTCACCCGACTCGAACCAACCTATTAGGGATCGACACCGCCTACCATACAGAGCCTCATACGGTGCCATCTGAATGCTGGACTGATAACTGTTGTTGTAGGCAAACTCCGTAAGTGGCAAGAACTGATCCCAAGAACCTCCAAACTCCATCACACATGCACAGAGCATATCCTCAAGAATCTAAATAGTGCGCTCAGACTGTCAGTCCGTCTGGGGGTAAAATATTGTGCTTAACTCCACCCGAGTACCCAACTCATGATGTACGGCTCTCCAGAATCGTGATATAAACTGCGTGTCCCGGTCAGAGATGATAGATACCGGCACGTCATGAAGTTTGACAATTTCACGGATATAAACTCGAGCCAGCTGCTCGGAAGAACATGTAGTCATCAGATGAAGGAAATGAGCTGACTTGGTTAGTCTATCCACAATTACCCACACTGCATCAAACTTCCGCTGAGTGCGTGGGACCCTAACAACGAAATCCATAGTGATCCGCTCCCATTTCCACTCCGAAATCTCTAACTTCTGAAGCAATCCACCCAGTCGTTGATGCTCATACTTCACCTGCTGGCAATTTAGACACCGAGCAACATATTCCACTATGTCCTTATTCATCCTACACAACCAATAATGCTGCCTGAAGTCCTGATACATCTTTGCGGCACCCGAATGAATAGAGTACCTCGAGCTATAAGCCTTCTGAAGAATCAACTCATGCCCATCAACATTAGGCACGCATAGCCTGCCCTGCATCCTCAATGCACCATATCCCCAATAGTAACCTCCTTAGCATCATCGTGTTGAACCATGTCCTTGAGGACAAGTAGATGGGGGTCATCATACTGACGCTCCCTGATATGATCATAAAGAGAAGACCGAGAGACCACACAAGCCAATACTCGACTAGGCTCAAAAATATCTAATCTCACAAACTGGCTGGCTAAGGCCTGAACATCCAACGCCATGGGCCTCTTTGCTGCAGGAAGATAAGCCAAACTCCCCAAACTCTCTGCCCGACGACTCAAAGCACCAGCCACCACATTGTCCTTTCCCGGGTGGTACAAAATAGTGATATCATAATCCTTAAGCAGCTCTAACCACCTCCTCTGACGCAAATTAAGATCCTTCTTCTTGAACAGATCCTGTAAACTCCGGTGATCAGTGTAGATCTCACAAGGGACACCGTATAAATAGTGCCTCTAAATCTTCAAGGCATGAACAATAGCGGCTAACTTAAAGGTTGTGGATAGGATAGTTCTTTTCATGAACCTTCAACTGTCTAGACACGTAGGCAATCACCCTACGGTCCTACAGCAACATCGCGCCGATGCCAACTCGCGACGCATCATAATAAACTATATAAGGCAATACTAATACTGGGGCTGAATTCAAAGCTGTCTTGAGCTTCTGAAAGCTCTCCTCACACTCTTCCGTCTATCTGAACAGAGCACTCTTCTAGGTCAGCATGGTCATGGGTGCTGCAATAGATGAGAATCCCTTAACAAATCGACGGTAATACCCCGCCAAACCAAGGAAACTCCGAATCTTTATAGCTGAGGATGGTCTAGGCCAACTCTACAGTGCTTCCACTTTCTTCGGATCCACCTTGATCCCTTCACTCGACACTACGTGACACTAAAATGCCACGGAATCCAACCAGAACTCACATTTTGAGAAGTTTGCATATAATTTCTTTCTCTCAAGGTCTAAAGCACTATCCTCAGGTGCTGCTCATGATCTTCCCGACTCCGGGAGTACACCAGAATGTCATCAATAAAGACAGTAACGAACGAG
Source organism: Nicotiana attenuata (assembly GCF_001879085.1). NCBI lineage: Eukaryota > Viridiplantae > Streptophyta > Magnoliopsida > Solanales > Solanaceae > Nicotiana > Nicotiana attenuata. Next base: position 33,464,174 of record NC_031999.1, read on the forward strand.
TCAAGATATGGCCAGAATACACTGTGCATCAAATGCATAAATGTTGGTGGGGCATTGGGAAGCCAAATGACAAAACAAGGAACTCGTAATGACCATACCGAGTTAGGGATGTCTGGCTCCCGGATTTTCAACAGATGATAACCTGAACGCAAATCAATCTTGGAAAACACTCGAGCACCCTGTAACTGATCAAACAGGTCATCAATACGAGGCAAAGGATACCGGTTCTTCACTGTAACTTTGTTCAGCTGGCGATAATCAATGCACATACATATAGAACCATCCTTTTTCTTCACAAACAAGACTGGAGCACCCCAAGGTGACACACTGGGCCGAATAAAGCCCTTATCAAGCAATTCATGTAACTGTTCCTTCAACTCCTTTAACTCAAGAGAGGCCATATGATACGGAGGAATAGAGATGGGCTGAGTGCCCGGCAATAAATCAACGCTAAAATCAATATCTCTATTGGGAGACATGCTCGGAAGATCAGCTGGAAACACATCAGGGAAATCCCTCACTACTGGGACTGAATCAACTGTAAGCGTACCAATACTGACATCTCTCACATAAGCTAGATACGCGTCACACCCCTTCTCAACCATTCGCTGAGCTTTAAGAAATGAAATAACTCTACTGGGAGTGTAATCTAAAGTACCCCTCCACTCTAATTGTGATAAACCTGGCATAGCCAGTGTCACAGTCTTGGCGTGACAATCGAGAATAGCATAATGGGGCGACAACCAGTCCATGCCCAAGATAAGATCAAAATCTACCATGCTGAGCAATAATAAATCGGCTCTAGTCTCAACACCACAAAGAGCAATCAAACATAACCGATAAATGCGATCCACAATAAGAGAACTCCCACAGGAGTAGACAAATAAATAGGGGAACTCAAAGAATCCCGAGATACGCCCAAGTGCGGGGCAAAATAAGAGGACACGTAGGAATAAATGGAGCCTGGATCGAATAGAACCCATGCATCTCTATGACAGACCGAAATAATACCTACAATGACAGAGTCGGAAGCAACGGTCTCTGTTTGAGCAGGAAGGGCATAGTATCTGGCCTGGCCTCCCCCTCTAGGGCGACCTCTACCTCCCTGACCTCCACCTCTAGCTGGCTGAGCAGGTGGGGCGGCAGCTGGTGCTGTAATCATAGCCTGAGAACTCCGTGGAGCACGTTGTGGCTGAGAAGTTTGTGGAGGTGCACCCCTCCTAAGCCTGAGACAATCCCTCACCATATGGCGAGTTTCACCACACTCAAAACAAGCTGTGGAGGATGTGGTGGCTGTGACTGGCTCAGGCCAGGTCTGCTGAACTGATCGCTGAAAGCACCCCATGTAGGAGGCACACGATACTAGGGTGCATAATAAGGCTCCTGAGGTCTAGGAGGAGCTGGAATACCACTGGCTATTGGAAGAGCTGAATGAACAGGGCGACTCACATAACCCCTACCATGACCAACTGCAGCTGGGGCACGAGCACCAGAATAATAGCCTGACTCTCGAGACCTCTTGGCCTCTCTCTCCTCCCTATCCCGAGCAAGCATGCCCTCTACTCTCCTAGCAATACACTACCTGCTGATACGCGATATCCATCTCTAACTCCCGGGCCATGCTAGACCATATACTGGGAATGAGCCCCTCAATAAACCGGCGAACCCTTTCTCGAACTGTAGAAACCAAGGCCGGTGCATGTCTAGCAAACCACTGAAACAGACAGCATACTCCGAAATAGTCATAGTACCCTGGCGCAACTGTTCAAACTTCGTGCGCCATGCATCCTTGAGGCTCTGCGGGACATACTTTCTCAAAAACATGTCCGAAAACTGAGTCCATGTAAGGGAAGTTGCCTCAGCCGGACTATCCAACTCAAAAGTACGCCACCACTAATAGGCTGCCCCTCGAAGCTGGAAGGCAGTGAAAGAAACCCAACTCGACTTTGCTATGCCCATAGTGCGAAGGATACAGTGGCACTCCTCCAGAAATCCCTGAGCATCCTCTAATGCTAGACCACTAAATATAAGAGGGTCGTACTCCTTGTACCTCTCAAGCCTCCGCTACTCCTCCTCTGAAACTGCTGCCCTACCCTCGGGCTGAGCTGGGGCTACAGGCGATACCGGTAAAACTGCTGCTCCTCCCCCGGCCTGAGATGTGGCCACTGCAAAGGGAATCAAGCCTGCCAGAGCTAGAGTGTTGTACATGCTCATGAAATGTGCAAGGGTTCCTTGAGAGCTGGAGTACTAGTAGTAGGCGTATCAGGTGCCTGAGCTCTGGTTGGAGCTATTGGTGGCTCCTTTATAGCAGCTCGCGCGGGTGCTCTGACTGCACCACGTGTGCGTCCTCGGCCTCTACCCCGGCCCGGCCTCTGTTGGCTCTAGCGGGGGACGCGAGTGTTTGGTCATCTCAGGTAGCACGTGTTCTCACCATCTGTGAGAGAATAGAAGACAAAAGATTAGAATTTCGAAGTCAATAATCTCGCATGACAAGGAATCAAATGAAGTGGTATTTTCCTAATAGTTCCATAGCCTTCCGAAGATAAGTATAGACTTCTCCGTACGATTCGTGAGACTCTAATAAACCGGCTTGTGACTCACGACTCCTATGAAAATAGAGCTCTGATACCAACTTGTCATGACCCTAGTTCTCCCTCCGTGAACCTGTCATGACCCTAGTTCTCCCTCTGTGAACCTGTCATGATGGCACCTAGTCTTTACGACTAGGTAAGCCTAACATTTGCGGATAAAGGAACAAAACATGAAAAGTAACAACTGAAAGTAAATTTTAGATAAGGAAATGCGATGCCGCTCGGCATATATAATAATCACTCTCGAACTGAACATAAACACTCCCAAAACCCAAAATATCATGAGTCACAAGCTACAAAAGTAAATAATGCTCCTAAACTACAGAAACTATCAATGAAGAAAAATTCAAGAAAAGTCTTTTACTTAAGGAAGAGTAGATAGGGACTCCTAGGTCTGCGGACGCGGCAAATATACCTCGAAGTCTCTACAGTCGTCTCGCCTTACTGGTAATGTGTCTGGAAAGAGGTACCTGGATCTGTACACGAAAAACATGTGCAGGAAAGGGCATGAGTACACCACAGCGGTACCTAGTAAGTACCAAGCCTAACCTCGGTCGAGTAGTGATAAAATCAGGTCAGGGCCCTACTGGTATATATGTATAAAATAGAATAATACAGTATGAAATATCGCAGTAAAGATAAATACTAACATTTAACGAGAATGAAAATCACAGAAGAAAAAAAACAACAACTCCGTACACAGAGATATCAATAGGGGATCTCTCGGGATACCGCCCCGTAGTCCCAAACGTAAATGTACAGGGGATCTCCCGGTATACTGTCCCGTAGTACCAAACGTAAATGTGCAGGGGGATCTCCCGGAATACCATTTTCGTAGTCCCAAAGTAAATATCCAGTACAGGGAGATCTCTCGGGATACCGTCCCGTAGTCCCAAACATAAACGTGTAGGAGGATCTCCCGGAATACCTTTCCGTTGTCCCAAAGTAAATATGCAACTCAAGCAACATAAACAACAGTTTCAACAAGGAATTCTACAATTTAGACTAAGTTCATATCAAAGAAGATAGATAATTTTCACTGAACATGCTGCACAGAGTTCAAATAGGCAGTTAAGGCACGTAGGCATGCTTTCCTAAGGTAAATAGGATAGTTACATATACTAGTGTTGCTCAATTAAAGGAAATAGATATTTGCCTAATGAAAATGGGGTTTTTCAACAAATATCCCGTGTAAGCACTTGTCACCTCACGTACACATCGCTCATATATCAACTAGTACCAAATCCTAAGAGGAGTTCCCCCACACAAGGTTAGGCAAGCCACTTACTTCGAACCAAGCTCAAATCAATCCAAAATCACTCCCTCGCCATAAGCAACTAATTTAGCTAATGAAATCAAAGCTAAGGTGAGAAAATAGAAAAATGCCCAAAAATCCTCCCTGGGCCCACGTCTCGGAATCAGGTAAAAGTCACAAATTATGAACACCCATTCACTCACGAGTTCACTCATACCAAAATTATCCATATCCAATGTCAAAATCCCACTCAAAACTCAGAAATTTCCGTTGGGGAACTTTTCCCCAATTTTCCCAACTTTCTCACTCAAAATCCTTGTAAATGAATAAAACAACTATGGATTAATGAAATTTTATCAAAATAGGATTAGGAATCGTTACCCAATGATTTCCTCTAAAAAACTCTCGAAAAATCGCCTTCCCCCGAGCTCAAAATCGAATTTTATGGAATGAACACTAAACCCTCGAATTCTCTCTTTTTCTGCCAGAGAAATCGCACCTGCGTGTCCCTACTTCGCACATGCAGTGCTGCACCTGCGGAAAATCCATCGCAGGTGCGGAAATCAATTAAGTGGGCTGGGACCGCATCTGCGAGCACTGGGCCGCACATGCTGTCTCTCAACCGCTACTGCGCTTCGCTTCTGCGGGATCCTCACTGCATCTGCGGACCCAATTGGGCAAGCCTATTTCCTCTTCTGCGGCTCATTAGTCGCTTCTGCAGCTCGCACCTGCGACCCAAAGTGCGCATGTGCGAAAACACCAGAAGCAGCACACTTCAGCCATTTGCATAAGCCTCAAACCAATTCGTTAAGCACCCGAAACTCACTCCGAGGCCCCTGGACCTTAACCAAACATACCAACCAATCCTAAAACATCGTACGAACTTAGTCGAGTCCTCAAATCACATCGAACAACGCTAAAAACACAAATCAGCCTCCGATTCAACCTTAAAGAACTTGAAACATTCAAATTCGACAACCGGTGCCGAAACCAACAAAACCACGTCCGATTGACCCCAAATTTTGCACACAAGTCATAATCAACACTACGGACCTATTCCAACTTTCGGAATCGAATTCCAACCCTGATATCAAAAATTTCACTACCGGTCCAAAACTCAAAAAATTCAACTTTCGCTATTTCAAGCCTAAATGAGCTACGGACCTCCAAAACACAATCCGAACACACCCTGTTTACCTTGCAAATGGTAATTGCAATTAGATTTGATTATATGGTTCAAAAATACGTAATTTATTTTTATGCTAGTTGTTAAGCGATGGATGCTAAGTGTGAGATTGGAAAATAAGATAAGAGCTTGAAGGTAGCGTGACAAGCAAACCGAGTGGCCGAGAGTCGGGGTCTCGAGCTAGCCTATACGGGGCCTCGAGGTTGAGCCAAAGCGTTGGACTAGCCGATGAAGGACTAACAGTTCTAGAAGGTTTGATGATGACTCTTTATAATCAATGATGAGTAATAAATGAAGAACAAACAATAAAATACGATAAATGTAAGCAATGTAACAAATGCAAGTGATAAAATTAAGGGAGAATGTGTTTAAGTTGGAGAGCAGAGAATGTTCTTGTTCTAGTGTTGAATATCATCCCCCTTACAAAATGATAAGGGTCCCCTTTATATAGGAGGGGGAGTTCCAACATGGTACATGTATAATTATTACAAAGAAAAATAGCTGGTTCATCTATTTACTAGTATGGTACAGGCTAGTACTATTATTGCAGGTATTGTCAGCTCTGGTCACGTGCCTTGGGAACTTCCCGCTTGTCCGTGGTAGCCACTGATTTATGCTGCCCCGAGGTCGAGCACTGGGAACCCTCGGGGTTGAACCTCGAACTGTGCCTCGAGGTTTCTAGAGGTGGACCGCGGAATAGCACAACGGTCATCAAATCGGGCTCCCCGATTTTAGCCGTATACAGATAATCCCCGCATTTCTTAGAGTGAAAACGATAAGAAACGGTATTGAATTCTTGCCTCTTTGATACTTCTATCATGACGTCAGCTACGCCATATCAAGCGATTGATGTGACCGAAAAGGTATCTAAAAGTCACATCCACACAGACCTCGAAAAGCCTTTGAATTGGTTACAGCGGTTGGCTATCTTTTGGCCTGCTCCAACGTACACGATTGGCCTCTATAAATACTCTTTTCTTCGCCCCTTATTTCCCATTGTATCATCAAGCCTTCAAAAGAGTTCTTCTTATTTCTCTCTTGCGTTCTTTTTCTGATTACAATTTCTCCTCTGAAATCTTTTAACAAGAATGGCGAAGACTTCTATGTCTGTCTCTCAGGAAGATGTGCATTCCTCTTCTTCAAGCTTGTCTAGGGGCAAGGCCATGGTACCCCCTCGTCTTGAGGAATGTATCCCGGGATCCTACGAAATGACCTCCGATTTCAAGGTCGACAAGCCTTCATCGAAGTCAGGATGATGTGAACCCATGTCCCGATATATTAGCTTAGTAGCAGACGCCGAGAAGGTGAAGACCGACTGCTGCTAAGGGGACGCGGTGCTGGTGGAGATTCCTTCTGGGGGGGGGGAGGACATAACGACATACAAGGCCGGCTTCCTTAGTGTGTATACCTATCCATTTACTCTTGGCCCAGTGGAACCATCCTCGCCTTCAATAGACCCCGTGATCCTCGACTTCTGCGAACGATATCGAGTGACCCTTGGCCAAATTCATCCGTCGTTTTGGCGTATTGTTTACATGATCAGATATTTTGCCAACATGTTTGAGGGGATGCCCTTCACCCTCGACCATCTGATCAGGATGTATAGCCCCTGACTCTTCCGCGGGGGCCTGATTAAGCTCCAATGTCGGGACTCGAAAGCCTTTTTTGCTTGTGTTGATGAGGTTGGGGACGGAGGGTGGATGAGCCGTTTTATCCGAGTTAGGACCTCAGACCTGATTCCGGTGGAGAAGATGTCGTTCCCCGGAAGGTGGAACATGAAACGTAAGTGGACACGCGATTTAGGTATTTTATTTTCCTTTTGGATTAATCACCTCATGGACTGACTTCCTCCGTTGATGCAGCTGCTGTGGCGTATCCTGACGCGATTAAGGATCTCTCAGGTTGGGTTAGCCGCTTAGATTCGACTTACCCATATGTTGAGCGCGTGTGGCGCAACCTATCTAGGGCTCAATGGGAGGCCAAGAACCATGGTGAGCCCTCACTTCTACTGTAACTGAATTTCTTAGAAGGACTATCACCGATTGCGTCCTTATTTCCCATGTTTATATTTTGTATTTGCGCAGGTCTGGGAGAGGCCTCCCTGATGAGAGAAGCACCACCTGGGGAAGCGGATACCCCGAAACCTGACAAAGAGATGAAAAAATGAAGGAAATCATTGACTGAACCTCTGAGATCCAAGAAGGCCGGAGTGGGAGAACCTAAGGTTGATTCAACAGCCTTAACTCCCAAAGTATCAGGGAGTCCCCGAGCTAAAGGCGAGGAGAAAAATGACTCCTCGGTAGCATCCGAGAGAGGAGAAAACACGTTCGTCCCACATATTGCCGAGCCGATGGATCCTAAATAGGCACTTGGTGCTATTATTGCCCTACCTCGGGCTGAAGAGGCCTTTGAGGATACATCGGATAATATCCCCGAGCCATTTGACGGCCAAAATATTCCTCGAGCTGAGGTGCATTCGGTAGGCGGTCCGGAGGATCCTAGTTCTGAAGCTTTCCCGAAACAAGAGGCAACCCTGGTTGACCCGTTCGGGGTTATTGAAGTGAGCGATTTCCCTCTGGGACATATTTTACCTCCGGGGGAGATGCAGGATGCCCAAAATAATGGATCTTCCGATGTGGGGGCGCTCGTCGGAGATAACGATGCGATTGAAAAGCTTTTCGCTGCGTCCAAGAAAAACCCTGAGATTGATGCCTCACTTATTTTTAGTGAGATTGACACGCTTTGTAAGCACGTAATTTTTTGTAAATTCTACTCGGCTCCCTGACCTTTGTCTTTCTAACTTTTTTTCTTTCATGGTTTCAGGCCAGGGTGCTTTACAATCAGACTTTGGCCAGGTTTCTAGCCGAGTTGACTCGCTACAATGGTGAGCGCAGGAAGCTTACCTCGGAAGTCGATGAGCTTAGAGCCCTTTCTATCAAGAAGGAGGAGGAATCCCGTGGCCTTCGGGATCGTTTGGAGGTGGCGTCTCGATAGAGGACTCGTCTCATTGAGTAGGTTATATAGTTTCTGTTTGATTTTGTCTATATATTTACCCGGCTTCAGTGTTTTGACATCTTTGGGCTGATCTTTGCAGTTTGAGAAGAAAGATGTCCTAATGAGGGAGGAGCTCCGAGTCAGAGACTCTGAAATTCTCGAACTCAAACGGCACGTGAGTGAGGCAGTCTTTGAGAGAGATGCCCTCCAAGGGGAAGTGGTCTCATTCGGGCATCAGCTTCATGATGCGAGGGCAGAGAGTGATAAGTATAAAGAACTTCATACTGGGTTGGTTGCCGCCCTATCCGGGGTCAGGGCTGCAGCTGAGGCACTCGTATCTTCGTACAAAGATAATGTTGTTGCTGCAAATGCTCAGGCCAGGAAGGTGTCCGAGGAGGCTGGGCAGCAATTGACCCGAGCCGTAGAGCATGCCCGGTTAGAAACCCGGAGGCAGGCTCTCGAGGATATACATGCAGGGGGCATCAATTTATCCTCCGAGATTGAGAAGGTGAAGACGTTGTGGCCCTACTTACTTTTGAAGGTGAGTCGGGAAGTGGCTCGGAAAGTGATGAAGATGAAGGCGCAATCCCCGAAGGGGAAAAGGCCGTTGGAGACCCAGGGGCCATGGTCGGAGCTGTTGAAAGCATAACCTCCGAGGGAGCCGTCAAAGGCACAACCCCGGTGGCAGACTAGGGTTTTTATTTGCTCTCTCCCTTGTAAGGGCTTTAGGCATAGGCCCTGTAAATGCACCTTTGTGAACATTTAATATATATGTAAGAAGCCTTTCGTTTTTCATCATTTCTCGTCTTTCCTTTGCTTTTAGGAATAAACTGTGATGTTTGTTGACAATTGGTCCAAAATCTTGGACCTCAAATTAAACCCTTAGGTTCCTCCTACTGCTGAGCAATATGTAATGTTCGAAAGTTGACCGTTTGGGGATTATTCCCCGAGTCAAGTTTCTATTTAAGTTTACTGACCTTTAGGTCTAAAAATCGGCCCTGAGGCTATTCGAGCCGGCCCTTAGGTTCTTACGCGTTGGGTCGATACGAACTTGAATATAGACTGGCGCTTTGGCTCTTACGTGTTGGGTTTGTACGACCTCTAATATAAGCTGGCGCTTTGGCTCTTACGCATTGGGTCGGTACGACCTCTAGTATGGGCTGGCACTTAGGCTCTTACGTCTTGGGTCGGTACGACCTCTAGTATGGGCTGGCGCCCGTGATTTTATGGCGACGGTTGAGCGTCCCCGAGTCGCATTAGTTTGGCCTCAGCCTTGTGACCGTAGTCATTGTGTTTGGCCGTAGCCTTTTAGTCCCCGGGTGAGGTAGCCTCGACGTCTATATCGAGGGTATGCCTTTTTATAGGTCTTATAAGTTCGAATATATAACCTTGGCTTTAAGATCAGGATTATGCCTTTTGTAAGGTTGTATACGGCTAAAATCAGAGCGTTCGATTTTATGATCGTTATGGCATTTCACAGCCCATTTTCGGAAGCCTCGAAGCATAGCTTGAAGTTTGACCCCGGGGCTCGGGGCAGTGCAAATCGGCGGCTATCTCGGACAACCAGGAAATTCCCAATAGGCACGTGGTTAAAGCTAACCAGGTCTTCAAGAATAGTACAAGCCCGTACCGTGACATTAAATGGTTGTACCAGCCGTTGATCTTTGTAATAAATGGTTGTACCAGCCGCATATCTTTGTAATAAATGCACCTGTACTGTGTTTGGATTCCCCCTCCTATATAAAGGGGATCCTTGTAATTTTTTGCACACACGATATGAATACAAGAACAAGAACATTCTCTGCTCTCTAACTTAAACATAGTCTCCCTTGAGTTTATTGCTTATATTTATTACATTGCTTACATTTATTGCGTTTCATTGATTGTTCTTCATTTATTACTCATCATTGATCATAAAGAGCCGTCATCTAAGCTCTTAGAACTGTTAGTCCTTCATCGGCTATACACAGCCTAATGCTTTTGCTCGACCTCGAGGCCCCGTATAGGCTAGCTCGAGACCCCGACTCTCGGTCACTCGGTTCGCTTGCTACACTATCTTCAAGCTCTTACCTTAGTCTCACACTTATCATCTACTGCCTAACAACTAGCATAAAAATAAATCACGTATTTTTAGAACCACAAAATCAAATCTAATTGTAATTACCATTTTCAAGGTAAACAGTTTGGCGCCCACCGTGGGGCTAAAAATAATAGTGATTTTTTTCGTGCTGGTTTACTGAATAACGCAAGTTATCTTTCACACTTTTTGTTGTCCAAGAATCTTTGATTTCAGGTCAAAATGTCAAACTCAGTGAGTGCACATGAGAACAACGGTCCTGAGGACCATGGAGAGAATGGTGTAGTTGTTCCAGGCATTGGTATACCACCGCAAAACCCTGAGGATGCACCAGAACCAATTCCCGTGGACGTGGTCTCGTGCAACGCCCAAGACGTCGATATATACTCCCACACTAACAGGAGTATATGCCAAGAAAACCAACAAGAAGCTCAGAAAACCCCAGCTCGGGAGGAACGAGAGGTTAGCCTTCATGTCATTTTTGAGATGTTGAAGGCACAACAGCTGGCGATTGCTCAACTGCAAAGCCACCAAAAAACTCCGAGCACAGCAGCACCGGAAACGGCTCCTTGAACCGAACAAGTACCAGAAAGATCAAGCAACAACGGGTCAGCAGCCGACCCCACCATCATAAAGATGCTCGAGGACCTCACAAAGAGGATTGAATCGGGTGAAAAGAAGATAGAAGCCAATGACAAAACGGTGGAGACCTACAATTTGAGGGTCGATCAGATCCCAGGCGCACCCCCGATTCTGAAGGGTGTAGATTCAAAGAAATTTGTGCAAAAGCCATTCCCATCAAATGCTGCTCCAAAGCCCATCCCGAAGAAATTCAGGATGCCTGATCTCCCGAAGTACAACGGAACCTCGGACCCCAACGAGCACATCACTGCGTACACTTGTGCTGTAAAGGGGAATGACCTGAAGGATGACGAGATTGAATCCGTCTTATTGAATAAATTTGGAGAAACACTTTCAAAAGGGGCCATGATGTGATATCACAACCTAGCCCCGAATTCAATAGATTACTTTTCCATGCTGGCAGATTCTTTTATAAAGGCACACGCCGGTGCCATTAAGTTTGCTACAAGAAAATATGACGTCTTCAAAATCAAACAAAGAGAGAACGAGATGCTGCAGGTGTTTGTATCTCGCTTTCAGATGGAGCGAATGGAATTACCGCCAGTCTCCGATGACTGGTGTTGATACCCAATTTTTTCCCATAAATTTTTAATACATATATATACTTTCAAAATAGTACATATGCATTTATAAGCATGCATATGCATTTTTTTTATAATTTTCTATATTTTTAAGAGCTCCAAAATCAATTTATTTCTTCTCTTTTATTTATAAAATATCTAATAATTATTAATAATTTAGTCATCTAAATTCTTTATTTATGCCGGTATAGTGTTTAAATATTTTTAGTGCATTTTTATAGTTATATTTGTATTTTTAGGGCAAATTGCACATCTTTGCAATAATAGCCCATATTAATGTTTAATTACATTATTGATGCATAAAATGGTCTTTTATATTTTTTAAAATGTTAGATAAGTATTTTTAAATCATTTTAATACACAAAAATATTTTTTGGAATCCGTTTATTATTTTTATAAATTATATAATTATTAAAAGTGGCTATTTAAAATCTGGCCTGTTTTATTTCAATTTCAGCCCTATTCTAACCCAATANTTTACTTATGCCAAAATAGTGTTTAAACATTTCAGTGCATTTTTTGTGATTATATTTATATTTTTTAGGCTAAATTGTACATCTTTGCAATAATAGCCCTACTAACGCATAATTACATTATTGATGCATAAAATGGTCTTTTATATTTTTTTAAATGTTAAATAAGTATTTAAATCATTTTAGTACACAGAAATATTTTTTGGAAATCATTCATTATTTTTATAAATTATATAACTATTAAAAGTGGCTATTTAAAATCTGGCCTGTTTTATTTCAATTTCAGCCCTATTCTAACCCAATACTAGTACAATTTCTAAATTAAATATACCTAGGCCCAATACCCCACCTGCCCCAACCCAATACCCGGCCAAATCTTGGCCGTTGATCATTTTGATCAACGATCCAGGGCCACCCTTTCCAAAAATAAACCAAAGACCCCCTCAAACCCTATCATTTCTACACTGTCCGCCGCCTTGAAACCCCTCTCCTCTCTCAAACACTCTCAAACCCTAACCCTAATCTACCCACATCGCCGGTCATCTACCGCCTCTCATGGCGTTCCCACACCACCATCAGGCCCTCAATAGCCTCCCTCCCGGTAATCTTGCCATCTCCAGGGTCCTCAAGGGACCACGGCTAGTTGGCTTGCATCTATGGTTCCTCTGTCGCCTGTTTCAAGCCATTCCAGTGTGATTTCGAGTAAGAACGTCCTATATTGACTACGATTTATTGTTTTCTGAGCATGGTTCTTCACCTCTATGTTGTTCTCTTCGAAACACTAATTTCTTCTCTAAACCTCTTAGATCTGTACATATCTGAGGTGATTTAGGCTTGTTTTATGTGAGTTTCACAATAACCTTAAGATTCTTTACAAGAATCGTATGATTTTCAAGTGATTTTCATCTTTTCCTAAACTAGGGTTTCCGGAATTTCTTTTTACAAATCGTTTGATGACTTTTTGTGTTTAATCTTCTACTTCTCATATATTTTTGACTGATTTTGTAAGTCTGCTACAACCTTAACTCGCTTGTACTGAAAACCCTAATTTTTGGGGGTTCTTCGTTTAGTTTCTGAGTATTGGTAAATCTGATTATGTTCTTTCTTTGGGTTCTTGTGATTTCTCGTGATCTTCTTGTCCTAATATGCTTATACTGAATTTCTTAGTTCGATCCTTTCACTGGTTCTATATGCTTGTGTTCATCTTGATTATTCGTATTAAACCTGTAACATTCTCCTTGAATCAGTGCCGTTTTAACTATTTGTTTTGGTAAAGTTATATGGAATCCTGACCATTCTGTTCTACCTTATTTTATATGCTAAACATGCGGACTCTTTCATGACTTTCTCTTTGATTATTCTGAATCCCTTGTTTCTTAGTTTGATTTGAAAACTTTCCCTTAAACTTTCGATTCTTACCTCTCTACTCGATTTGATTAAGTTGCTTGCCTTAATTATCTTTTTCCTTATCTTGTTTGTATTTTGCCGATTCTTACTGATTTGTTTCCTTAATTAAAACTTCTGTTCATTTCCCCCTAATTACCTACTCTATACCAAACCTTACTTGATTCTTTTCCTTAAATACTTAGCATGCTTTTACCATTGATTTAATTATCCCTTGATTAAGGGAAAGACTTGCTGATTTACGTGTGACTTCCCTGATTTGCTACTTAATTGATCTCTTACCTATTTGTTAAGCTTTTGATTACTATATAAGCCCCCCTCTTACCTTATAGTGTTCGTGTTCATTGTATGCTTCCTGGGCCTGATAGTGTTCCCAATGAAAAAGGAGAGAATCCACACTAGGTTGGCCATGGTTGCCAAGACTTTGATGGAAGGGATCAATGGAAAGACATATCTACAGGGCCCTGGAGCGCTATCAAAGAGGGGTCCAGCATTTCAAGGGTTGTAACTTGTTGCTGCAGTTGTGGTTACTAGAACATCTTCAAAAGGGCCAGTATCACCAAGAATTTCCGCGAAGGGCTTGGAATGACCATATTGCCTTCCATCACCCTAAGCGGATGACCTATATTCCAGACAGGTTTGCTCAACCGGAGAGTGCTAAAGAGTGGGTGGAATTTTTCGACAATCTGACCGAGGAGAAAGTGCAATGGATATTTGAATGGTTCCCAACAGATGAATTTATCATCAGATCCAGGGACGCTCCACACTTGGTGCTGATTGGGTTGAGAGAGATATACCCTTACGTCCCTATCCGAGTTATGAGGCAAGCAGGCAGGAAACAGGTTGTACCAAGGGTTGCCAAGATGAGTCATTCAGAGCAGACTTTGAAGACGACGACGTCCCTTACAAGTGCCAAGCCCAGCATATGTGGCACTGCAAAATCATTGTGGAAAAGAACACCATTGAGCCCGATAGGTATCACCCAGGGTGCGGACCTCTCTACCTGGCGTGGTTAGAAGACAATCTAAAAGGAATGGTGATTCCATGAGCCGGTCGAGGGAACAGAATCATAGACGAAGAAGCTGAAGCTCAAGTCAAGTACAACAGGCTACGCAAGAGGGTCCACGACTCTGAGAATGAGCACCAGGAAATACATGAGAGGAATGTGAGATTGATTGAGTAATGGAAAGAAATGGTGATCACTTCCAACAGGAAGCTGGAATATCTGGAGCGAGGAATAGTGGAGCTGGAAGGTAAAGTCATAAAGAGGATTGAGGATTGCTAGAATGCCGAAGGAGCTGAAGGAGGACATCTAGCCAGAGCCTACTTGCTGCTAGGTCTGTGCGAGCTGGGGGACCTGTACGATGGAGTCAGGATGATCGAATCTGGGGAAGGTCCTTCTGGGACCAAATACGCTAGATTTACTTGCTTTCCTAAAATGTATTAAGGCCAAGTGCCAGTAGTGACTTATCTTTTTCCTATCATCTTAAGTGTCGTTTTGGGATTCGTCTATTTTTATATTATGAAATGAGGCATTTGTTGGCATCTAAGTTCTCCAGATCTTTTTGTCGCTAGGCCTACCTCGGGCACAACGAGGCTCCCAAATTAGGACGCGAATTTACATTCCCGCAATACGTGTTTAAATACTGCAACATTTCAAAATCCCCACTAACTTGTTACCTTTTTTGTTTTTCTTTATTTTTGATTGTTCCCATTGTGAGCACGTGATTTTTGCCCTACATGAATTACTCCCATAATTTCAAAACAAAATAATTTCTTTCAGTATTCACAATATTGTGTATTTTTGTGGCATTTTATGTTAATTGTTTGCATTTTGTCTGTGCGTGTTAATTTTGGACAAAATATAAAATACAAAAAATATGTTGCATTTAGGATTTACTTCTACATTTTAGGATTAAGTGAAAATTAGTTGTTTTATAAAATGGAAAATCACAAAAAAAAAATAGTTTATTTTGTGCCTTTTAATTTTAATTTTGAATTTTGGTAGTTTTTCCTTCTTTTTTTTTGTGTGGCAATTATGAGTTAATTAATTCAATTTGATAGGTTAATTTGATTTTTAATTTTAATCTAGGTTTTTATTTTAATTTTGGAAGAAGAAAAATGAATTAAAAAGGAACTAAAAAGAAAATTGAAATGAAAAGAAAAGGAAAAGGGAAAAATTTGGGGCTGCTTTAATTGGGTTAATTTTAATTAGTTAGGTCCAGTCCAAACATACCCCAGACCAGCCCAATCCACGCCCCAGCCCAGTCCGGTCCAGAGACGCCCAAAACGACGCCGTTTAGGCGATTTTCAATCTTGGCCGTCCAATTCTTGTGATCCAACGGCCATCGTTTGAAATAGGAATTAGATATAACTGTCCGAAAAAAATTCATTAACCCTAAAACCATACCTCTCTTCCTCGTACTAACTCCTCCCCTGTAACGCCGGTGCCGGCCACCCTAGCCCCACCATCTACCACCGTCCCTCCGCCGTCCGCCGCCGGCCGAAAATCGTCGCCGCCGGCGGCGAAGCCCCAAATCCTCCCAAAATTACACCACCGGTTCTCCTCGTTCTCCTCTTTCCAACCTTGCCCTTGTTTTCCTTCGAATCTTAACCAATCGTTCCAAATATTAGATCGAAATTTCCGGCCAAAACACAACCTTGTCCAAACCACCCCAAATTAACACCACTCAACCACCATCACCCCCTCTTTTAAACCCCCTAAGCCCCGCCCCTCAAATCTGGCCAAAACTTCTCGAATTTTAGATCTTAGACCGGCAGAACCTTAACTCAGAAAATCTTGGGGGATTTTGGACCGTAATTTCCCTAATCATGTGTGTTCTTTTGAAAACACACGATTAGGGATGTTACGTGTCAAGAATCCCGGAGGATTCAAACAACAAATGGCCGGTCAGAGTTCCCCCATGGTCAGTCGAACGCCCTAAATCAGTAAGTTTTGTTCGATTCTGTCTTTGATTATGTGTGTGTTTTCATCTTGTTCTTGTAATTGTTCTTAGCTTTAGCTTAATTTTGTTGGCTCGATTTAATCCTGTTCTGTTAAGCCTTAGGTTTAGTTTTAATTTTTCTTCGTTTTGAATCTGTCCTGCTTGCTTTCAGTTTATGGTTCATCGTCATAATTCTTCAGTAGTCGTCTTAGTCAATTCTGTTTAGGATTTGCTGGTTTTAATTTTTGTTCTAATGTTTGGTTTAGTCTGGTCAGTTAGTCCCGTTTAATCAGTTGTCATCATTAGCAATGCCTTAATTCAGTGTTTAGCATTAATTAGCATTGTTAGGTTTTTAGTTCAGGATGGTCCGGTTTAGCTCAGTAATTCCAAGAGGGTTCAAAGGGTAGTATAGGCATGGGAAATGGTAGTTTAATCAGATTTAGTAAATATTGAAGTAGGATAAGGGTAGAATAGGAATTGTAATGGGCATAGAACCTTCTAGGATGGACTATAGTATAGATTTTAATGGAATAGGTGTAGTTACTTGTGTAACAAGTCAGAAAATAAAGGGTAAACACTGAAAATAAAAGAGGGACTAGAAGTGTAAAGGAAAAATCTGATAGAGCCTTAGTTTTGTCTATAAAAGGCATGCCCATTGCCTTGTTGAAGAAGTTTTTTCAGCCATCAAAAATCCCCTCTCATTCTCCACAAGTTTCAGATCTAAAATTTGAAATCCAAACTTCAAATCTTCAAAAATCAAAAAAAAAAAGAGAAAACTGTCAAAAATCCAAAAAAAAAACACTACTGTTCCATTAAAATTTTAGACGAATTTTAGCTAGTGGTTTACATTTTAGCTCAGTTCTGGTTGTCGTGGTTTCAGAGGTCTATTGGTTGGATTTCGAGTGGTTTTGATCTCAACTGAGTCATTTTGGGTCATTATTGGGTGCTGTACTTCTGTGAAGTGTTCCTGGGGGTTTGAGAAGTTATTTCTGATCCGAAAATTGCTCTTATTGTTGCTGTGTTGATTGACCCATTGCTGGATTTCTGNTGAGACAGGATACATTCAGTTAGAGCAGCGCCACGTGAAACAGGGAATACATTCTAAGTTAGAAGTCAGGCGCCCACCTGGAGAACAAGGGAATATGTTTCAAGCGTCAGTAATCAGGAGCCCGCCTGGAGAATAGAGGCACATATTGCAATGGCAGCAGTCAAATGTCACTCGGAGGAATGGTGAAACATCTACAATCACAATGCAAGGCAACAACGCAAGAATTCCAGGGGAAGAATACAGGTTCAAGGCAACACAAAGAGCAAGTTAGAAGACATAGATAGGACCTTTTTGTAACTCATAGCTTAGGCTAGCTTCTTTTTATCTTGACACGGTGTAATAAGGAGGTCAGCGAGCAGTGGCAGCAACAACAGCAGTGAAATCACAGCTCCTGGTAGTCCCAGCTACCAAACCTTCCCGAACTACACTGACCTGATTCCTCTTTAGCCCAGGATATGTAGGCAACATTTGAAGCAGGGTGCGGTCAAATCTTTTAAAAATGCTTCACACGGAATATGCAAACGGGCAAAAAATCGTTCATTTCTGCTCACTTGTCTTTGCACGAAAACTCTTCGTGTTTCCGGGCAAAGAGGGGCAGCTGTGAGCACGTGATTTTTGCCCTACATGAATTACTCCCATAATTTCAAAACAAAATAATTTCTTTCAGTATTCACAATATTGTGTATTTTTGTGGCATTTTATGTTAATTGTTTTCATTTTGTCTGTGCGTGTTAATTTTGGACAAAATATAAAATACAAAAAATATGTTGCATTTAGGATTTACTTCTACATTTTAGGATTAAGTGAAAATTAGTTGTTTTATAAAATGGAAAATCACAAAAAAAAAATAGTTTATTTTGTGCCTTTTAATTTTAATTTTGAATTTTGGTAGTTTTTCCTTCTTTTTTTTTGTGTGGCAATTATGAGTTAATTAATTCAATTTGATAGGTTAATTTGATTTTTAATTTTAATCTAGGTTTTTATTTTAATTTTGGAAGAAGAAAAATGAATTAAAAAGGAACTAAAAAGAAAATTGAAATGAAAAAGAAAGGAAAAGGGAAAATTTGGGGCTGCTTTAATTGGGTTAATTTTAATTAGTTAGGTCCAGTCCAAACATACCCCAGACCAGCCCAATCCACGCCCCAGCCCAGTCCGGTCCAGAGACGTCCAAAACGACACCGTTTAGGCGATTTTCAATCTTGGCCGTCCAATTTTTGCGATCCAACGACCATCGTTTGAAATAGGAATTAGATATAACTGTCCGAAAAAATTCATTAACCCTAAAACCATACCTCTCTTCCTCGTACTAACTCCTCCCCTGTAACACCGGTGCCGGCCACCCTAGCCCCACCATCTACCACCGTCCCTCCGCCGTCCGCCGCCAGCCAGAAATCGTCGCCGGCGGCGGCGATGCTCCGATCAACCCCAAAATTACACCACCGATTCTCCTCGTTCCCCTCTTTCCAACCCTGCCTTTAGTTTCCCTCGAATCAACGCCGGGCTCTTCGAATATTAACACAAAGTTTTCCGGCCACGACGAAACCTCACCCAAACCACCCCAAATTTACACCACCTAACCGCCTTCACCTCCTCTTTTAAACCCCCTAAGCCTCGCCCCTCAAATCTGGCCAAAACTTCTCGAATTTTAGATCTTAGACCGGCAGAACCTTAACTCAGAAAATCTTGGGGGATTTTGGACCGTAATTTCCCTAATCATGTGTGTTCTTTTGAAAACACACGATTAGGGATGTTACGTGTCAAGAATCCCGGAGGATGCAAACAACAAATGGCCGGTTAGAGTTTCCCCATGGTCAGTCGAACGCCCTAAATCAGTAAGTTCTGTTCGATTCTGTCTTTGATTATGTGTGTGTTTTCATCTTGTTCTTGTAATTGTTCTTAGCTTTAGCTTAATGTTGTTGGCTCGATTTAATCCTGTTCTGTTAAACCTTAGGTTTTAGTTTTAATTTTTCTTCGTTTTGAATTTGTCCTGCTTGCTTTCAGTTTATGGTTCATCGTCATAATTCTTCAGTAGTCGTCTTAATCAATTCTGTTTAGGATTTGCTGGTTTTAATTTTTGTTCTAATGTTTGGTTTAGTCTGGTCAGTTAGTCCCGTTTAATCAGTTGTCATCATTAGCAATGCCTTAATTCAGTGTTTAGCATTAATTAGCATTGTTAGGTTTTTAGTTCAGGATGATCCGGTTTAGCTCAGTAATTCCAAGAGGGTTCAAAGGGTAGTATAGGCATGGGAAATGGTAGTTTAATCAGATTTAGTAAATATTGAAGTAGGATAAGGGTAGAATAGGAATTGTAATGGGCATAGAACCTTCTAGGGTGGACTATAGTATAGATTTTAATGAAATAGGTGTAGTTACATGTGTAACAAGTCAGAAATTAAAGGGTAAACACTGAAAATAAAAGAGGGACTAGAAGTGTAAAGGAAAAATCTGATAGAGCCTTAGTTTTGTCTATAAAAGGCATGCCCACTGCCTTGTTGAAGAAGTTTTTTCAGCCATCAAGAATCCCCTCTCATTCTTCACAAGTTTCAGATCTAAAATTTGAAATCCAAACTTCAAATCTTCAAAAATAAAAAAAAAATAAAAAAAGAGAAAACTGTCAAAAATCCAAAAAAAAAAAACACTACTGTTCCATTAAAATTTTAGACGAATTTTAGCTAGTGGTTTACATTTTAGCTCAGTTCTGGTTGTCGTGATTTCAGAGGTCTATTGGTTGGATTTCGAGTGGTTTTGATCTCAACTGAGTCATTTCGGGTCATTATTGGGTGCTATACTTCTGTGAAGTGTTCCTGGGGGTTTGAGAAGTTATTTCTGATCCGAAAAATGCTATTATTGTTGCTGTGTTGATTGACCCATTGCTGGATTTCTGAAATTATTCCTGAATTGCTGCTGAGTCCTGTTATTGCTGCTGACCTCTCTTACTTCTTCTTTCATTACAAATTCCAGGTACATATTCTGTAGATCTCAAGCTTATGGAAATCAAGTAAAATGCTGTTTGAGCTGTTTTTGGGATCCATTTCGCCTCTGTTTTAGTTTTAACATGTAGAATAGTCATATTCCCCTGAAATTTTGTGTTGTCTGTTAATTGGAGTAATTCTGGACTGTATGATTTGGACTGTTTCGGACTATTAGACTGGTAATTATCCAGTTCTAGTTTTAGTACAGTTTAGTGCTAGTCTCAGTTTAGCATTTTGTTTAAAAATAGAAAAATCGAAGCTGGTTTTCATTTTGAGAGCAGCATGTGATGTCCATTTCAATTTTAATTTCAAGCTGGACGTGTATTCCGATGCAATTTTGCATTGCAGTAGTTAATATCAGCAGATTGGTTGTTTGACAATTAGATATAGTCGAAGTGTGAATCTATGCCCTTCTTTCTAGTGCATCAACTTGGATGAGTCACGATGCAATTCAAAACCATGGCTTAGCGGGCATTAACAGATTTCATTATTAAAGGACTAATATAACAATTTGCTGGGTGATTTTTGAATACAGTAGGTAGTGATACAATTTGACAAAGTATCTGACAGGCCCAATGTTTGGTTGATTCATCTAATAACTGAGTCTTCAATTTGGGTCAATCTGTGCAACCGCCTGTCAAGTATTAACAAGCCCAAAAGTGGCATTGGCATTAGATGTTGAGGTCAGGCCGTCCAGCCTTGTGCAAATAATCTGGGCCTATTTGCTGGAATCATATATTGGAATTGTGGGATCCTTCAAACATATTAATTAGTTAGGACTTCTTCTTTTATTATTAGAGACGAATTAATATAGAAAATCATAGATTGCTTTAGGATTTACCCTTTAAAATAAACAATAGACGAGACGAGCCTCGCCAAATAAACACACGAATTGCGGGGCCCTCATTAATTGCTTATATCAAAATATTTAGACCTCGGGATGTGCCATTTAGCGAATTTCATGGCTCCCCACACAGTTAATAACGCGTAGTTGCTTCAGGCACGTATTTTAATAAATTTACCTTCCTAAATACGGGTGCACATTTATGTGACCCAAATCCAAATCTTAACGAAGTCGAAATGTGCTAACAATCACGGGTGCACTGGTGCGACGTGGTTCAAGACGCATTTTCACTACGTTGCAATTCTCATAAAAAATAATAAAAGTGGTTTACTAATAAAAGGCACATAAGTTAGAACATGTTTCGAAATCAAACAAATAAGCCAAATATGACAGTTGAGCGACCGTGCTAGAACACGGAACCCGAGAATGCCTAACACCTTCTCCCGGGTTAACAGAATTCCTTACTCGGATTTCTGGTTCGCTGACTGTTAACAGAGTCATAATTTCCTCGGTTCGGGATTCAACCGGTGACTTGGGACACCATTAATCTCCCAAGTGGCGACTCTGAAATTTAATAATAAATCCCGTTCCGATTGTCACTTCAAGTTGGAAATAACTCCCTTTATTATACCCTCCCGGGGGTGTAGTAAATGTAAAAAGGAGGTGTGACACCCATCCCCTTAGGTTGGTTCACTCATACTGGCATTATCAGCGTATCATACTAGATCTAGAGGCCCTCCGCCTCCTCCTCCTCCAAGAAATACAAAAGGCAAAGGAAAAACAAAAATGGACGACTTAAGTGGTATTCGAAAAGAGAATGTTGAGAACGCTAAAACTTCAGAAGGTCGAAGTACTCCGGCACCAAATGATCTAGTCGTGAGATTGGAACAAAAGATACTGGAGCTACAAGGAGAGCTAGAGCAGGTTCGCAACTTGGCGAATTTATCACTCACCCCGAATGTCCCCGACATCAACCAACAAAGCACAAAGAACCCGACACCTCCCGAAAACACATCAAACCAACATCCACAAAACCCTCCTGCACCACAGAAATACACAACCCCACCTCAAAATCTCAATCCCTTACCAATACCAGCTCAACCACAACACCACCACCAATCAATCCAGTACCCACCATCCGCTACTTACCACACTCCCCAAAGTACACAACAACCCATTCCTGACCCTCAAAACTCAACCAATGACCATCACTACACCCAAGTCCCTGGCACTCATCAGAACAACCCCATATATGTGGAGACCATACCTCACTCTACTCAGCCAACTTCCTATGCACCAAAATCCTCAAAGAAGGACCAGCTCATTAAAAACATGGCTAAAGAACTCAAGAAGATGACAAGCCGGGTTCAGGGTGTCGAAGGAGGCAAAGGAATAGAAGGGTTGAACTATGAAGACCTATGCATACAGCCGGATCTGGAATAGCCGAAGGGGTACAAACCTCCTAAGCTCGAGGTGTTCGACGGCATAGGTGATCCTAAGGTTCATTTAAGGACATATTGCGACAAGCTTGTCGGGGTCGGAAAGGATGAGAAGATCCGGATGAAACTCTTCATGAGGAGTCTTACTGGTGATGCTTTGTCCTGGTACATTAGCCAGGATCCCAAGAAATGGTCCAACTGGGTAGGTATGGCGTCAGATTTCATGGACCGATTCAGGTTCAACATAGAAAATGCACCCGATGTTTTCTACATCCAGAATCTTAAGAAGAAACCCACTGAGACTTTCTGCGACTATGCTACCCTCTGGAGATCGGAAGCGGCCAAGATCAGGCCATCCTTGGACAAAAAACAGATAAACAAGTTCTTCGTCAGAGCACAAGACCCGCAGTATTACGAAAGGTTGATGGTTATTGAAAACCATAAATTCTCTGATATCATCAAGCTTGGGGAAAGGATTGAGGAAGGCATCAAGAGCGGGATGGTAATGAATTTTGAGGCACTGCATGCCACAAATAAAGCATTACAATCAGGCGGTATATCAAAGAAGAAAGACATTGGGGCAGTAATGGTGTCTCAAAGCCCGAAATCTCCACTTACCTATCGAACACCTCTACCCACATATCAAACACCTCCATCCACATACCATGCACCATCACCCACATATCAACCATCATCTCCCAGATATTCCCAACCAGCCACTGTCTATCATACCTATAACTCCCAACCATCTCATTTCCAATCACCTCCAACCCGTCAAAATTATCCAAGACCAAGACCCAACTTTGACCGCAAGCCACCCAAGCAGTACACCGCCATTGCTGTGCCCATCGACCAGCTGTATGAGAGGTTGAAAGCCGTGGGTTACGTCACTCCTATTCCCGCTGTGGCACTAGAGAATCCATCCCAATGGGTCAATCCTAACAAAACTTGTGCATACCATTCCGGTATGAAGGGACACACCACTGACGAATGCCGAGCGTTGAAAGACAAAATCCAGACGCTAATTAACAACAAGGTTATACAGGCAAAGGAGGCCACACCCAATGTTCGCAACAACCCTCTCCTGATCATAGAGGTGGTGGAATACATGTGATAGAGACAAACAAAGAATGGGAGCCTGAGGGGTCGATTGGGCTTTTCGGGAAGGTGATGACTTCCAACCTTCAGTCACACTTACCCCTATTGTGGTACAGACTCAGTCACCAATCGAGGTTGAGGTAGCCACATCAGTTCCATTTGAGGTAGAGATGGCTCCACCCGCGGCCACCCATGTTCCGTTGAAGTAGAAGTGGTCACACCGTTCACAGTGATAGTATCAACCACACCTCCTTTCCACTCAAAAGCGGTACCTTGGGATTATGTTGCCGAAGCAAGACGCAAAGGAAAGGCAAAGATGGAGGAATCGATGCCGCACAAGGAATGACCAGGACCGGGAGAATCTATACCCCTGAGCACCTGGGAGGACCAAGTAAGGATGCCACTTCCAAGCAGCCTGTCATTGAAACAGGGCCAGACGACCTTTGAAGGAAAGTACAACCAAAGGAGTATTCCATCATTGATTATTTGAACAAAACCCCAGCTCAGATATCCATCATGTCACTGTTGCAAAATTCAGAAGCACACAAAAATGCTTTGATGAAGGTGTTGAGCGAAGCCTACGTGCCCAATAACATCACCAGCGGAGAGATGTCTAATATGGTAGGACAGGTATTAGAAAGTCACAGAATCACTTTCCAGGAGGATGAGTTGCCACCTGAGGGTCTGAACCACAATAGGGCACTGCACATTACAATACGATGCGAAGATTACTTCATTGCTAGGGTCTTGGTTGAGGGGGTTCAAGCCTCAATATTTGTCCATTGGACACTCTGAAAAGATTGGACAAAGGTTTTCATGAAATACGTATAGGAAGCATGAATGTGAAAGCTTTCGATGGGTCTCAAAGGGCCATGATCGGGAGATCAACCTGTGTTTGCAGATGGGGATGACTTGGTTCGACGTTGAATTTCAGGTGCTCGACATACCAACCTCATACAATCTTCTATTAGGCCGACCATGGATCCATGCCTCTGGGGCTGTGGCATCCACACTACATCAAGTCGTAAAGTTCGAATGGAATCGTTAGGAGGTGATCATTCACGGAGATGGGAGTAACCCCATTTACACCAGTCAAACCATCCCAGTTATTGGAAATAGAAGAAGGCTAGGAGGGGAAACTTATCAGCATGGTCTGGGTATGAACCCGGCAAAAGATAAATGGTGGAGTAGTAAAATAGAGAGCATACTAGCATGGTCTGGGTATGAACCCGGCAAAGGGCTTGGGAAGAAGCTCCAAGGTATAACTAAACCGATACGGCTGAAGAGTCATGGTACTACCTTTGGGCTCGGATATCAATACACATGGCAAGAGTATAAAGATTGGTCGCCTCCATGGCGTGGACCATACTACCTTCTTGAGCAACCAGTGTCACGTCTGGATCAAGCCTTTCACCAGGTTGATACAATATGGGGAACTGCAGAAGAGGAAGCATTAGTTGGGTTGAAGAATCTGTTCTTGGAAGATGAAGACATGGACTGCAGTGCAATAATTGAGGAGGAGGAGGAAGAAGGCCTCACTATTCAGATTGTGGAGAGGGGAGCTGTTCTCAGGAACTGGACCGCCACACCATCCCGGGCCCGCCGAGTCCCTGGGTAGCTTGGCAGATTTTATTTTTGCAGCCACTCTAGGCATTTAAAGTTTCAAGTAACTTTGTTTTAAAGACTTGCTTGTTTAGAAATAAATGATCGATTCATCGAGCCGTACTTGTCTGGATGTTTTTTTTCAAGTTTTAATTAAATTCATTACTCTTTATTATTCATTATTATTTTCTATACATTTTCTTTCTACAGCGTCATTATTACCTTTCCTGATGAACCGGTGACTGTGACATGTAATGAGGCAACACAATATGAGGTCAGCGATTCAGATGAAGAAGATGAAATACCCGAGGAAGTTGGCAGGGAGGTTGAAAACTTTGAAAATAAGCCTAAGTCCAATCTGGACGATACCGAAGCAGTAAACTTGGGGGACGCCAAGAGCGTCAAAGAGACCCGCATCAGCATACGGAGAAGGAAGAGTACATCCGTTTCCTAAAAGAATATGAGGACATTTTCGCATGGTCATATGATGACATGACAGGTTTGAGCACGTCCATAGTGGCTCACAAGTTACCTACCAATCCAATGTTCCCGCCGGTGAAGCAGAAACTCAGAAAATTCAAACCAGACATGAGCCTGAAAATCAAGGAGGAAGTTACCAAGCAGATCAAAGCCAAAGTTCTCAGGGTGGTTGAGTACCTAACCTGGTTAGCCAACATTGTCCGAGTACCAAAGAAAGATGGAAAAGTCAGAGTGTGTGTTGACTATCGGGACCTTAACAAAGCAAGTCCCAAGGACGACTTTCCACTGCCGAACATACACATCCTGATCAATAATTGCGCCAAGCATGAACTCCAATCTTTTGTAGATTGCTTCGCGGGTTATCACCAGATCTGGATGGACGAAGAGGATGCGAAGAAAACAGCTTTTATCACACCATGAGTGTACTACTACAAGATGATGCCATTTGGTCTAAAGAATGCCGGGGCTAACTACATGAGAGCCATGACAACCATCTTCGATGATATGATACACAAGGAGATAAAAGTGTATGTGGACGACATCATCATCAAATCCAGGAGGGCCGTAGACCACATAGCAGACTTGAGAAAATTCTTTGATAGACTCAGGAGGTACAACTTGAAACTAAACCCCGCCAAGTGTGCATTCGGGTTCCCGTGGGAAAGTTATTGGGATTCATTGTCAGACGTCGAGGGATCGAGCTAGATCCGTCTAAAGTCAAGGCTATTCAGCAATTACTGCCACCTAGGAGCAAAAAGGACGTGATGAGCTTCCTAGGGTGTCTCAAGTATATCAGTCGCTTCATAGCACAGTCCACAGTCATATGTGAACCCATCTTCAAAATGCTAAGAAAAGATGCCGAGACAAGCTGGACCGAAGACTGTCAGAAAGCTTTTAACAAGATCAAGGAGTACATGTCCACACCACCAGTTCTTGTCCCGCCGGAACCAGGACGGCCTTTGTTACTCTATCTATCTGTGTTGGACGGATCCTTCGGATGCGTTCTGGGACAACATGACGATACTGGAAGGAAGGAGCAAGCCATATACTACTTGAGCAAGAAGTTCACACCTTACGAAGTGCGGTACTCTCTACTGGAACGTACTTGTTGTGCTTTGACCTGGATGGCCCAGAAGTTGAGGCATTACTTCTGTGCCTATACCACATACCTCATATCCAAGATGGACCCTTTGAAGTACATATTTCAGAAACCCATGCCGACTGGGAAGTTGGCCAAGTGGCAGATACTGTTGAGTGAGTTCGATATCACCTACGTAACTCAAAAGGCGGTCAAAGGACAAGCATTGGCAGATCATCTTGCTGAGAATCCGGTGTGAGAAGAATACGAACCCTTGAAAACGTATTTTCCTGACGAAGAGGTGTCATTTGTAGGAGAGGATATTACTGAAGCATACGACGGTTGGAGGATGTTCTTTGACGGAGCTACAAATTTCAAAGGAGTGCGCATTGGAGCAAGTTTTGTATCAAAAACAGGTCAACATTATCCGGTATCAGCTAAACTCAGATTTCCCTGCACTAACAACATGGCAGAATATTAAGCCTGCATCTTAGGACTCAACATGGCAGTCGACATGAACATTCAGGAGCTGATAGTAATTGGGGGATTCAGATTTGCTTGTGCACCAGGTACAAGGAGAGTGGGCCACCAAGAATTCCAAGATATTGCCATATCTGCACCATGTGCAGGAATTGAGGAAGAGGTTCACAAAGATAGAGTTCCGGCATGTACCCATAATTCAAAATGAGTTTGTAGATGTATTGGCTACTTTGTCATCAATGATATAGCACCCAGAAAAGAATTATATTGACCCCATTCCGGAGAGGATCCATAATCAAAGCTTATCGTGCCTACGTCGAGGAAAAGACAGACGGGAAGCCTTTGTTCCATGACATCAAGGAGTATTTGGCGAAGGGAGAATATCCGGAGCATGCAAATCACACTAAAAAACGCACACTTCGGAGATTGTCCAATCACTTCTTCCACAGCGGAGGAAACTTGAATAGAAGAACTCCTGATTCAGGGTTGCTAAGATGTGTCGACACAAAGGAAGCTTCTAAGCTACTTGAGGAGATACATGCTAGGACCTGCAGCCCGCATATGAATGGTTTTGTCATGGCTAAGAAGATACTCAGGGCCGGTTACTTTTGGATGACCATGGAGACCGACTGCGTCCAGTATGTCCGCAAATGCTGCCAATGTCAAGTGCATGCTGATATGATAAAAATGCTTCCAAATGAGCTTAATGCAACAAGCTCGCCCTGGCCATTCACCGCTTGGGGAATGGACGTCATTGGTCCGATTGAGCCCACTGCTTCAACCGGACACAGGTTTATTCTGGTAGCCATTGATTACTTCACAAAATGGGTAGAAGCTGCATCTTTCAAAGTTGTAACCAAGAAAGTCATCGCAGATTTTGTCTAAGACCGTATTGTTTGCCGATTCGGAGTTCCTGAGTCTATTGTTACTGATAATGCCGCCAATCTCAACAGTGATCTGATGAAAGCTATGTGTGGAACTTTCAAAATCAAGCATAAGAATTCCACAGCCTATAGACCTCAGATGAATGGAGCCGTAGAAGCCGCCAACAAAAACATCAAGAAGATACTAAGGAAGATGGTAGAAAACCACAAACAAAGGCACGAGAAGCTACCTTTTGCTCTATGGGGATACCGCACTACAGTTCACACGTCAACCGGAGCCACTCCATACATGTTGGTATATGGCACTGAAGCTATCATCCCAGCCGAGGTAGAGATTCCCTCTTTAAGAATCATACAAGAAACTGAACTCAACGAAGTAGAATGTATTAGGAGTCGCTACGAGCAATTGGCCCTTATAGATGGAAAAAGGATAAACGCAGTATGTCACTGTCAGCTTTATCAGAATAGAATGTCCAGAGCTTTCAACAAAAGGGTTAAAACAAGACAATTTGCACCAGAACAGTTGGTGCTAAAGAAGATCTTCCCACATCAAGATGAAGCCAAAGGGAAATTCTCTCCCAACTGGAAAGGTCCTTACATGGTTCACAGGGTGCTGACAGGAGGTGCACTCATACTTGCAGAAATGGACGGGGAAATTTGGCCAAAATCAATTAATTCAGACGCAGTCAAAAGATACTATGCTTAGATTATTTGCATTTCCTCATCTGATGTGATTGAACTACGCTTGACCTGATTCCCGTTTAAGAGGGAATATGTAGGCAGCCTTATGGGTTCGGTCATATCATAATAAAATTTCCATTTCCCCCAAGATCAGAAACTGGGGCAGAATTTTGAGGAGGACCCTCAAAATTCCGGAGCAAGCCCAGCCAACGCCAACATATGTCAGACGATCAGAAATCGATTAAGAAACTGGGACAGAATTTTGAGGAGGACCCTCAAAATTCTAACATGAGAAAATTGCAGTGTCTCTGAAATGTGTTACAGACACTAGTTCATCTTAAAAAATTACTTAATATATCGATATTTTTCTAAAATGACTCTATTTTTACCAGTGGTTGCATATTTTTCAAAAACTTTGTTTCTGTAACAGTCAGGTGTTACCCAGGGGAACTCGAAAGGCCTCCAGAACGGAGCAAAGCAAGGCCAGCGGACGAAGGCACGAACCAACCTGCCCTCACAAAACTTACAATTTTTCTTTGGACGCAGGCACATCTGACGTAACGATAACATCCGCAAAGATATGCACCTAACAAGATTACCATCAATCAGGCCATCAGACACCGAATATATCTCCAGCTAAGACATATGCCACTCTTATTCGCTTTTTGCTCTTTGCATAGGACTAAGCCCTGTCCCGCATCCTGCATGAGGCTAATCCTTGCCTCCATAATTGCATGTGGCTAATCCATGCCTCCCTATCTGCATGAGGCTAATCCTTGCCTCCATAATTGCATGAGGCTAATCCCTGCCTCCCTATTTGCATGAGGCTAATCCTTGCCTCCGTATTCGCATGAGGTTAATCCTTGCCTCCATGTTTGCATGAGGATAATCCTTGCCTCTATAATTGCATGAGGCTAATCCCTGCCTCCCTATCTGCATGAGGCTAATCCTTGCCTTCATAATTGCATGAGGCTAATCCCTGTCTGCATAAGGCCAATCCTTGCCTCCCTATCTGCATGAGGCTAATACTTGCCTCCATGTTTCCATGAGGCTAATCCATGCCTCCCTATCTGCATGAGGCTAATCCTTGCCTCCCTATTTGCATAAGGCTAATCCTTGCCTTCCTATTTGCATAAGTCTAATCCCTACCTCCCTATCTGCATGAGGCTAATCCTTGCCTCCATAATTTCATGAGGCTAATCCCTGCCTCCCTATCTGCATGAGGCTAATCCTTGCCTCCCTATTTGCATGAGGCTAATCCTTGCCTCCCCATTTGCATGATGTTAATCCTTGCCTCCATATTTGCATGAGGCTAATCCCTGCCTCCACATTCGCATGAGGCTAATCCCTGCCTCCATATTTGCATGAGGCTAATCCTTGCCTCCCATTTGCATGAGGCTAATCCTTGCCTCCACATTTGCATGAGGCTCATCCTTGCCTCCCATCTGCATGTGACTAAGCATTGTCCCTCTTTGCACAAATATTGCTCTATTTCTAGTACCATCTATTTGCTTTTCAATCGGGCTAAGCTCTGCCCTTCACAAGACTAAGCCTTGTCTTGTTAACATCATATTATTGCATCTCATGGGCTGAAATATCTCCAATCTATCCAAAGGCGTCATAGTCTAAAGGCATCATCCTCATAGTCTGAAGACACCATGCCATGGCCTGAGGATCCCTCAAATTTGCATATCATTCTTCAAAGGCGTCATGGTTCGGAGGCACCATCTTCATGGCTCGAGAACACCATCTCATGTCCTGTGAATCCCTTACTAAACAATTCATGGCCCAGGACATCATGGTCTGAGGACGTCATCCTTAACCGTCCAAAGACGGCTTTCATGGTCCAAAGGGAATCTGCATCATGTTTTAATTTCGCACTAATACATGTTTGTAGCATCTTTTCATCTGCAGTTGACCAGCAAGCAACCGCTATCCTAGCAGGAGCGACCTCGCTCCAGTTCCTTCAACTGTCTCAAACCTGACCGTTCATCGTAGTCGTTTTTGCATCTCGTGTCCGTTCTTGCAATGACTTCATTGGTATATTTCGCCAATGAATTCAGAACTACTCATGGCCTGATTCCTGTAAAACCAAGGATATGTAGGCAACTCGAGATCGGAGTCCTGCCTCTATCTTTTGAAACATGCCATTCGGTCAAAATTGGCCATCATTTCTTTACCTGAAAACTCTTTCATCCTTCCCGGGTAAAGAGGGGCACCTGTTGATACCCAATTTTTTCCATATATTTTTAATACATATATACACTTTCAAAATAGTACATATGCAGTTATAAGCATGCACAAGCATTTTTATAGTTTTTCTATAATTTTAAGAGCTCCAAAATCAATTTATTTCTTCTCTTTTATTTATATAATATCTAATAATTATTCTTCAAATTAATTTTGTGATGATTTAGTCATCTAAATTCTTTATTTATGCCAGTATAGTGTTTAAATATTTTTAGTGCATTTTTGTGGTTATATTTGCATTTTTAGGGTAAATTGCGCATCTTTGCAATAATAGCCCTATTAATGTATAATTACATTATTGATGCATAAAATGGTCTTTTATATTTTTAAAATGTTAGATAAGTATTTTAAATCGTTTTAGTTCATGAAAATATTTTTTGGAATCATTTATTATTTTTATAAATTATATAATTATTAAAAGTGGCTATTTAAATCTGGCCTGTTTTATTTCAATTTTATCCCTATTCTAACTTAATACCAGCCCAATTTCTAATTAAATTACCCAGCCCAATTCCTGACCTGCTCCGATCCAATACCGTTTAATCTTGGCCGTTGATCATTTAGATCAACGTCCAGGGCGCCCCTTCCTAAAATAAACTAAAGTGCCCCTCAAACTCTATCATTTCCCTCTCTCCGCCGCGTTGTACCTCTCCTCTCTCAAACGCTCTTAACCTAACCCTAATCTACCCTCATCGCCGGTGGTCTATGGCCTCTCGTGGCGTTCTCGCACCTCCCAGGCCTCAATGGCCTCCCTCACGTTAATCTTGCCATCTCAAGGGACCAGGGCTAGTTGGCTTGCATCTATGGTTCCTCTCTCGCCTGTTTCAGGCCATTCCAGTGTGATTTCGAGTAAGATCGTCCTATATTGGCTATGATCTATGGTTTTCTGAGCATGGTTCTTCACCTCTATGTTGTTCTCTTCGGAACCCTAATTTCTTTTCTAAAACCTCTTAGATCTGTACAGATCTGAGGTGATTTGGGCTTGTTTTATGTGAGTTTTACAATAACCTTAAGATTGTTTACAAGAATCGTATGATTTTTAAGTGATTTTCATCTTTTCCTAAACTAGGGTTTCCGGAATTTCTTTTTACAAATTGTTTGATGACTTTTTGTGTTTAATATTCTGCATCTCATATATTTTTGACTGATTTTTTAAGTCTGCTACAACCTTAACTCGCTTGTACTGAAAACCCTAATTTTTTGGGGTTCTTCGTTTAGTTTCTGAGTATTGGTACATCTGATTATGTTCTTGCTTTGGGTTCTTGTGATTTCTCGTGATCTTCTTTTCCTAATATGCTTATACTGAATTTCTTAGTTCAATCCTTTCACTGGTTCTATATGCTTGTGTTCATCTTGACTATTCGTATTAAGACCTGTAACATTCTCCTTGAATCAGTGCCGTTTTAACTATTTGTTTTGGTAAAGTTATATGGAATCCTGACTATTCCTGTTCTACCTTATTTTATATGCTAAACATGCTGACTCTTTCATGACTTTCTCTTTGATTATTCTGAATCCCTTGTTTCTTGGTTTGATTTGAACACTTTCCCTTAAACTTTCGATTCTTACCTCTCTACTCGATTTGATTGAATTGCTTGCCTTGATTATTTTTTTCCTTGCTTGTTTGTATTTTGCCGATTCTTACTGATTTGTTTCCTTAATTGAAACTTCTGTTCATTTACCCCTAGTTTCCTACTCTGTACCAAACCTTACTTGATTCTTTTCCTTAAATACTTAGCTAGCATGCTTTTACCTTTGATTTAATTGTCCCTTGATTAAGGGAAAGACTTGTTGATTTACGTGTGACTTTCCTGATTTGCTACTTAATTGATCTCTTGCCTTATTTGTTAAGCTTTTGATTACTATATAAGCCCCCCTCTTACTTTAAGTTTTGAACAACGAACATTAGTTCAAAAATCACTACTCCTTACACTCTAAAGTTCTCTTTCTCTTCTGCTACTTGTGATACTCACTGATCTAGCCGGCTGAAAGCCAAGGCTAGATATTGGAACTTTATTTGCTTTATATTCTGCACCCTTTTCTTCAACTGGTATGTCTCTATGTTAAGTTTTGAAATCCAAAACCTATATGTTTCATTCCTGCACTAGTTCATGAGTTGTGAATTCAACTTGTATTTCTGCTTACTTCTTTGCTCAACATGTCTAGACTCCGTCCTATTCAATGTGTGCTTTATATTCTGCACTCTTCCCTGCTTACTTTTTTTTTATTTTTCCTAGCATGTTTAATCCTGTTCAAGACATGTCATGCTTCCTGTACCACAACTATGATCTATGTCTTAGCTACTTACTGTCCATATTCAGCCTGTTAAGTCTCTAAGACCCTAAGTGTTTTATGCAGTTTTGTGACTATGTGCTTCCCCTATACCTTATCCATGCACCCCTAATGTGACTTATGCGCTCCAATCCCTTTATCCCCATGAGAGATTTGTTTGTTAAGTGTTTTCTGAACCTGGATGTTTTTATGACCAACTGATTGTCTGCTGTTTTGATACTCTCCTCAAACTGTTTCAGTACTAATGGTTTTCAAAAGGTTCTTTTCAGTCTTAAGACCTCTCTATTAAACTCTTTCAACTATGTCAAGCACTCTCACTCCACTCTTAAGTCCCTAGGTTCTGCCCCTCCAGTGTGTGACTGCCTTGGGATCCCTGTGAGATCCGTCTGAACTCTGATGCACTGGGGCTGGCCCTTCCACACTGCACTTACTCAGTTTTGGTTATGAAGTCTGGGTGTGAGCACTGCCCGGGATCCTTGAGGTCCTTTGGGAACTCTGACACACCTAGACATGAAATTGGCTATGGCATCTTGGCATTTGAGGCTATGTAGAATCTGGTATCTTCAGGATACACTTGGGCCTGCTTCAGGCTCCCTATAGTTAACTTCTTCTTTTTCTTCATTTGTTTATGTAATTTATTCAGCTGGTCTGTAATAATTATTTGTAAACAGATGTTGGGGATGGCTAGTGAAACGGGAGGGGTAGCTATGTAATCCTATTAATATCGCTGGGGTAGAAAGCATGTCATAGGCTTTACATTCTTTATATCTGCATTAGAATCCATGTTTTAGGATCTATACACTTATCCAAATCATGCAAAATATGCACTAGATATCATGTTCCTAGGATTTCATGTCTACTGTTTCAGCATTTCATCCGTCACTAATCCATGTTTCATGTCTATCACTTAGAATACTGCTCCAAGGACAATAATCACATTAGCATAAAAGATGTTACTCTTGTGCATTCAGAAGTCATATTTCAATAATTCTGCAACTCTTGTGTACATTTAGAAATCATGCCTTAGGGATCCTGTTTTTAACCACCCTGCCATTTGCGTATGCATGTTAGATACCATGTTCTAGGATCCTGTTTGCATTTTGTTTAAGATGCCTAGTTAATCACTGATTCATGAAAAGGTAATAAAAAATACTCTCACATTGTGATGTTTTCTGAACAAAACTAGCAATAATCTCTGCATTCTCAGATTCGTATCAACTAGAACAGCATGCTCTCATGGTAAAATGGCTTCTGAACTGTAATGATTCTGGTAATTATTATGCATGATCCCACGCCTAGGCAAGCCTTAGGTGATGAATCTTTATAAAACGGGAAAAACTGTTTTGCTTGTGTTTACTGCCTAAAGATTCTCAGGTTTAAAATTAGTAGGCAAGCTAACAGGTCTACGACACTTGGTCCTAATTCGATACTGTATGCTGTCAGCTCCGCTAGATATCATGTTCTATGTTTTATTGAATACTTGAAACAATTGTTTAAGACGTGCATTTATTTGCTCTGCTTGTGGAGGTAAAACGTGAGCCATTATATGTTCCTTCTTTATGTGCAGTCCTAATTGTTTTGATTGGCTCTTAGACTTTTCTCCTTTAAATACCTTAGGATGGTCTAGAACTACCTAAAACTAGAGGTCCTAAAATACCTCCAGGGCCACGAGAAAGGGACGGGTAGTACACGCGTAGGACATTTTCAAGGTTGATAGAACGCTTTAGGCCATGACCAAGGAGAGGGAATTGGGTAGTAAGGATATGATGACTACGCGCTAATGTCACGTGTAGCCCCTCACTGAGGAGTGATTACCGGGCATTGTGTGGGCTGATCCTGTAGGCGAACCAAACTAGGACCCCCTTCCTAACTCCCGTTGTTTAAATGAATTTACTTTTCTTTATATATGTGCAACCTGTTCAAATCCTTTTCCTTGTTTCATTACTTGAATGTCAAAACATGCCTTTACTTGCAAGTACGTGCTCAAACTGTTTATTTGTTAAAAGGACTAACTTACATGAATATAAGTTCGGTCGGGACCCACCGTTGTGGACCGCAAGGGATGCCTAAAACCTTTCCCTCGAGGTTATTTCGAGCCCTTACCCTAAATCTCTGGTAATGCAAACTAGTCCATGAGTTAACTGCTCAAGATGCCCTAACGCACCATAATTCGTTAGGTGGCGACTCTTCAAAAAACCCAATTCCCAAAAGGAAACGAGTCGATTCCCCCCATGGAATGTCGAAACCCGAACCTTTCTCCGTGAGGAGGAAAAAAGGGGGCGCGAAAACTAGGCAGTGCAAGCCTTCACTCAAGGTTTGAACGAACGAAGCTCGGTGGCTTCGAAGCAACTGAAGCAGAACTTGGTTGAATATCCCGCCGTAACTTGGTCGGATGTCCACAACCGATATCAATTGAAGATTAGGGTCGAGGACGACCAACTAGGAGCCCCCTCGGGCTCAGTATGTCCTAGCAGGCTCTTGGCAAAGGAACCAAGGCCGAACAAGGAAAGGTATCAACCATACATGGAAGATCGAAGAAACGCCCCAAGGCATAACATACCCCGAAACGACCGAAGGACAGATCGAGGTCAGAATCCTCGGGGACTCGTGAGCAGAGCCGGATTCGACAAATACACAGGGCCGACGGAGGCACCCCGGTTATCTGAGTACAACTTCAATGTCGATGTATCGGACATCGTATCATCCATAGGTAAAATCAAAGACGCCAGGTGGCTAAAACCCGTAATATCAGATCCGTCGCAAAGGAACCCCAACCTGACGTGCGAATTTCACGGCACACACGGTCATAGGACCGAAGATTGCAGACAGCTCCGAGAAGAAGTAGCCCGACTACTTAACAAAGGGCACCTCCGAGAGTTCCTCAGCGACCGAGCCAAAAATCAATTTCGGGAAAGAGAGGCGAACAGGAAAAAACGAAACAGAAGAACCACAACATGTCATCCACATGATTGTTGGGGGAGTCGACATCCCACAGGAACCTATTGTCAAACGAACAAAAATATCCATCACCAGGGAAAAGCAAACTCGAGGTTACATACCCGAGGATGCTCTAACATTCAGCGACGAGGACATCGAGACCCTGTCTCAGCCTCATAACGACGCACTGGTAATTTCTTTTCTTGTGAATACATTTCAAATTAAACGTGTACTTTTGGATCCAGGTAGCTCGGCCAACATTATCAGGTCAAGGGTGGTGGAGCATCTCGGACTGCTCGACCAAATCGTGCCCGCTTCTCGAGTCCTCAATGGATTCAACATGGCGAGCGAGACAACGAAAGGGGAAATCACCCTCCCGGTCAACGTGGCCGGCACAATTCAAAACGTCAAATTTCATGTCATTGAAGGAGACATGAGGTACAATGCCTTACTCGGGAGGCCATGGATACACAGCATGAGAGCAGTACCATCAACCCTCAAATGATGAAGTTTCCGACAAAGGATGAAATAAAAACTGTATACGGGGAGCAGCATGCAGCGAGAGAGATGTTCGCGGTGCACGACGTGGCACCGGCATCAACACCTTCAACATCGAAGGAGCCAAAGGATAAGCAAACAGCAAAGTAGCACTCACGAGTTGCATTCTCGACTGTACCCAAGTCAATTAGCAAAGGAC
Source organism: Nicotiana attenuata (assembly GCF_001879085.1). Taxonomy (NCBI): domain Eukaryota; kingdom Viridiplantae; phylum Streptophyta; class Magnoliopsida; order Solanales; family Solanaceae; genus Nicotiana; species Nicotiana attenuata. Next base: position 33,501,104 of record NC_031999.1, read on the forward strand.
CGTACCGCGTCCCCGGACCAAACATTTTAAGAATATCGAGGCTCAAAGTGCCATCACCACTAAGGTATAACCGTCTCCCTTTTTATTTACATCTTACACTAACCTATGTGCAGTAGTCCGGTTAGAACAATCGAAGCACTTTCCAGCTTGAAGACCTTAGGTTTTAAAGCATGCGTTGCACTCTTTTCCTTCGACCGGATTTTATCCCAAGAAGGGTTTTACCGGGAAGGTTTTTAACGAGGCAACATCTATATGCTACCTAAGGAGAACTTAACAAGTATTAAAGGATTCCCTTCAATCAACCTTGAATACTGGGGGGCATCCCCCGAAGAGATCACCTCCTCAAAGAAGTCAAGATGAGCCAAAAAGGGTCTCAATGGGAAAATCATGTATCGAACCAAACGGCCGAATGAACCATGTCCGCATAGAATAGTTGAACCCTCGAAGGCAAAAACATGTATGCTTGTACCAAGTAATCAATGAAACACCTTCCACCAACAAAACGGCTTGCGCTTCAAAGAAGTTTACTATTTTTACAATAAACGGCTCCAGAGCCTGAAATTTCCCGAACGCTCGGGGACTGACATCAAAAACTCGAAGACGTAAGACCTCCGGGCCGAAAACTCCGAGCTCGTAAGCCCTCAATGAGGCAATATCAAAATATACAAAGAACGGCTCCAGAGCCTAAGACTCTCCACGTCTCGGGGACTGTCGCTGACAGTCACCCCATCGAGGTATCAAGAACCCGAGGCCATAAGACCCCATGCGGGCGACCTCGACCCCAAAAGCCCTCCGCGTGGCAATGTTAGAAAATATAAGACCTCCACGAGGCGTTATCAACAGTGTAAGCCCTCCATAAGGCAATACCAAATCTGTAAGACCGCAAGCCAGACATGAATTATACTTGTACCAAGTAACCTATCTGTAAGACCTCGAGCCAGGCATGAATCATACTTGTGCCAAGTAACATATCTGTAAGACCTTAAGTAAGGCATGTTCAAATTATAAGACCGTAAAAAAGTCATAACCCCGATCTTAAAGTTAAGGCTATATATTCGAACTTGTAAGACCCCTAGAAAGGCATACCCTCGATATAGACGCCGAAACTACTTCAATTGGGGAATAAAAAGCTACGAACAAGTACAACGACTACGGTCACAAGGCAGTACCAGCCAAACTAACGCGACTCGGGGACGCCCGACCGTCGCCATAAAATTCACAGGCCTTCAAATTACTTCGAAAATACTTCGAAAAGAACCAGTTAACCAGGCTACCTCGGCATAAGCAAAAGAGCTTCGATCATATCAGCTCCAAACACAGGCTTCGAAACAATTCAACCACCAAGCGAAACCTCCCGAGGTGCTCATTTATCACTACATAATGGCTCACAATCGAGGTTCTTATCGAACCGTCGAAGAGTCGGGCGAACACAAAAACTTCAAAAAGTCTTTAACGAGGGAAGAATAAAGCCAATCTTAGAGGTCGTACGGCCCTACGTGTAAGCCACTGTCGCCAGCTTAAATCAAAAGGTCGTACCGACGCAACGCATAAGAGCCACTTTTGCCAGCTTAAATCAAAAGCTCGTACCGATCCAATGCATAAGAGCCACTGTTACCAGCCTAAATCAAAATGTCGTACCAACCTAATGGGTAAGATCCACTGTCGCTAGCTTAAATAAAAGGTCATACCGACCTAATGCGTAAGAGCCATTGTCGCCAGCTTAGATCAGAGGTCATACCGACCAAATGCGCAAAAGCCTACGGGCCAGCATAACACGCCTCAGTGCCGATTTGTAAACCTAAGAGCTTTTCCTCGAAGCCCAATTCACCTGGCTAACCATCGACAAATGTCAAAATTCAAGACAAAGAAAGACATACTCAAGCAAAGAGAAATTCATGAAAGGAGAAAACCGAAAGGCTTCTCTTTATATGTATGTGTCAAAAAATACAAAGCTTCATTTACAATGTTCTCTAAGAGCATTATATGCAGAATCAGAAAGGAAAGGCCTAGTCTACGTTCCCCTCGGGGACTGCGGCCCCTTCCTCATTATCTTCGGCATCGGACAAGAGGAACCTGGCGTCGTATTCATCCACCTTGGCCTGCTCTATCTCTTCCGAGAGATTGAAGCCCCTAGTGTGGATCTCCTCGAGGGTTTCCCTCTGAGATTTGCACTGGGCACATTCATTGTTTCTGCTCTCTCGATCGAAAACTCCCCTAAGCTCAGCTCGAGCATCAACAGCGTCTTTTAAATAGATGGCCACTTTCTTATCAGCCTTAGCTCGAACCTCTTCAGCTTCAGCCCGAGCGTCCACGACCTCGGCCTTCATCTTCAAAAGGTCAGACTCGCGCCTTGCAATCATACTCGTTTGGACCGAGCTGTTTTCACGAGCAATTCGAAGTTGCACCTCGAGGGCAGAAGCCTTGGCCAAAGCATTCTTCTTGGCCGCAACTTGGGCATCTATCTGAGCCGTTAGCTTATTACACTCATACTTGGCCTGACCAACTTCGCCCCAAAGGCGTTCCAGGTGCTCCGTCTTTCTCTGCAACTGAAGTATCAAATTATTAGTCTCTGAGGATAGAAGAAGAAACATGCATCCCCTCGAAACAAAGGTTACCTGTCTCTTGAGGTAGCCTTCGTAGTCTAGACTTCGACTCGCCTCGTACCAAAGGTATACCAACTCCTTTGCCCTTTTCTCACAAAGAAGCCTGAGGGATTTCTCCTCGTCCAAGGCTGTTCACAACCTAGCTTCACGGCAGAGCAGCTCAGTCTTGAGCTTGTCAAAGGACTATGAAAAAGAAGCTCAATAAGAAAATGAAAGTGCAAAACTGAAAAGTCAATACAGTCAACCAAAACTCACCACAGAACAGAGCCGTTGAGCCTCCGCAAAAGTTGAGCGCACCTCTACTGGCATGATCTCATCGGCCCCAGTAGAACCACTCCCGATGGGAATGTGATCGCTCGACGCCCCATTTAATTTAGGCGGCCCTGGCCTCGAAGTACCTTCGTCAGAGAAGAAGAAGGCGGCAGAAAATCTTTATCCCTCGAAGTACCTTCGAAGGGAAAGGAAGACGGCGGCAAAGGAGGAACCAATTTTCCGAGGCTAGAAGCCTCGGATGCTGCAGGCTCAGCTGATACGTCTTCTTTCAGCCTCCAAGCAGGGCTTGCCTCGCTATGAGCACCCTCGTCATTCGAGGACTCCTTCCGTTTTTTACCATTCCTCAGCCCCGAAGCCGATGATCCTTCCTCCTCCCCGAGGGGGCACGGTCTCATCTCAGAAAATTCTTCGATGCCTGTGGTGACGGAGTTAATACACATAAAAGAAAGTACCTTTCAAAGAAAAACAAACAACGCAGCACGTACCATGGTGTTTTGCCTCCCATCTACCCTTGGACAGATCTCGCCACTTACGCTCATCGTAAGTTGAACAAGCTGCCAGTTTTCGTGAACAATCCACCAGGTCGGGAACCTCGTATGGCAGCCACGGGATAGCTGAAGAAAAGAGAAGGAAAATGTCTTTACAAAGCCCTTCCCCCCCGAGAAATCCATGCACAAAAAAAGGGGAAGACCATGTGAGTCTATTCTTCACCCTCACTACTATCTGGATCATCTCCGGAACCCTCATCCGAAGTGGCCGAAAATGCTGATTCTTCCTCCAAGGTTTGGGCTTCCTCAATCTCAACTGAGAGATCGGCATCTTTGGTGCTTGCTTCCTCGAGAGCCTGCCTCCTAGCTTGCAAATGAGCATAAGCAACGGCCCGAGTCAGCTTCTGCTCGGCCTTCTCACTCGATCGTTTGCGGTAGTGGCATCTTTCTTGTATGAAGACGCATTTTCCTCGGCCTCAGACTTGGCCATGAATAGTGTAGCAGCCTCCTCTCGAGCACATCGGAGAAGATCCTGGGTCGAGGCCAACTCTCCCCGAAAAAGTTCTCTCTCCGAGGTCACGGCCTCATTCTTCCTCCTCAGCTCGAGGGTCTCCGCATCCTTGGCTGCAACCTCTTCTTGGAGTTGCCCCACCAGGGCATCCTTTTGTCCAATCTGAAAAGGCAAAACAAGATGGTGAGCATCGAGTTATAAGAATAAAAAAGATGAGTTCATGGATGTCGTGTTACCTGCTCAGCAAGGCCAGCCCGTTCCTGGTGCACCCCCTCCAGGCTTGCCCGAAGCTCCCTCAACTCCTCTTCCTTTTGGGCAGAGGAAGCTTTTGACTTATTTAACTCCGAGGTGAGCTTCTCGAGTTCCTTATCACGGCATGAAAGCTTATCTTGGAGCTTAGAAAAGGAATGGTCATACAATTACTTGACCTACAACAAAAGCAGAAGAGTTAGAAAGATAAGGGAGAAACTTGAAGCACAAATGGTATGTCGAGAATATTACCTGCTGTTGAAGCTTCACGGCCTCCTCAAGAGCGACGGGGGCATCGAGGTGTGTCTCTACGTCGATGCCGGCGAAGTAGTCCTCGAGCATATCTTCCTCTCTATGAGAGGCCCCCACACCGGCGATACCCAGGTCCTGGGCATCCCTAATTTCCCCCGTTGAAAACGAAGGGCCCAATTTAAAGCCACCCAAGGCATCAATTTCTGTAAAGGTCTCGTCTTGACCCCGAGAAACTTCGGGTTCAGGCCCTCCGGAGTCGCCAGCCGAGGTTACATCGGTGCAGACTGTACCATGTCCGACTTGAAGCTTGGGGACTGCGCCCGAACCCTCTTCGAGGGTCTCCTCAGCACGGGTTAGGTCCACATCGGCCATCCCCAACTAGGCGACCTTGCGCCCAATGGCTTGTAGAGAATCAGCACTTCGTCTCGCCCTTTGTACCAAAGGGCGTTCGCCGTTATCATCATCCTTACGAAGACTTGCCGCAGCGGTCGAAGTCAAAACCGTGGCATCGGTCCTAGGCTTCTGGACCTTGGATTTCTTTGATTCAGGAGACTCAGTCGATGCCTCTTTCTTCCTCTTCTTACCCTTGTCGGGTTTTGAGGCTTCTTCTTCACCGGGAGGAGCCGGTCTCAACAACATGCCCTCCCCGAGGTCTGCACAAGCATGATGTGTTAAACTCACCATCACAAGAAATACTCATAAGGAACTTGGTAATGACAACAATGAAAAGCATACCGTGGTTCTTGGCCTGCCACCGCGTTTTGGCCAAATCACGCCAAACACGCTTGCTATAAGGAAAAGCAGAGTCAAATTGCCTGATCCATCGCAGAAGGTCCTGAACCGTGCCGGGGTACCAAACGGTGGCTACATAATAAAAAGAAGATCATTTCAGTAGGAGAGGAAGGGGTAACAGGATGTACTCGAGGTAGAGACACTTACGCTTCATGTTCCATTCCTCCGGGAATGGCATCCTATCAGTCGGGATGATGTTCGAGGTCCTTACTCGGACAAACCGGCTCATCCACCCCCTGTCCTTGTCCTCATCGATGCTCGAAAAGAACATCTTCGCGGATTGAGGATGAAGCTTGATCAAACCTCGGAAGAAACGTAGGCTGTACAATCTGACCAGGTGATTGAGAGTGAAGGTCATTCCCTCGACCTGGTTGGAGAAATATCGGAGCATGTGAATGGTCCTCCAGAAAGAAGGATAGATTTGACCGAGTGTCACTCGGTACTCACGACAAAAATCAAGAATCACCGGATCTATCTCCGGGGAAGAAGGGTCTACGGGACCTAGAGTGAATGGTATGTATATACGCTGAGGAAGCCAACTTTGTGGTCTACTATGCTTTCCTCAGGATTGGGGATCTCTACTTGAACTGCCTTCCCCCATCGGCAGTCTTTTTTTACCCTCTCCGTGTCGGTCACCACGTTGATGTACCGAGACACGGGCTCGCATCAGCCCGGTGTAGAAGGGGGATTTTCGATGGAAAAATCGGAGACCATATCAAATTCGCCCGGGGTACATTGTTCGACAGTTGGAGGTATTTTTGGTTTGCCCTTGGACGGGCGTGACGAAGAAGTGGTGCCCTCTTTCTGAGGTACCGTTCTAGAGGTTCTAGCCATAACTATGAAAAAGGTTTCAAATAAGGAAGGTCAAGAAACGAGCACAGAAAGAAGATAGATGCAGAAAGTTGTGACCTTAGCTCTAAAAACTTGGAGATATTGTAAAAAGCGTGAATGGAAAACGAATTGAAGTATTTATAGAAGTTGTTCGGGCAATGCTTGAGGAGCGGAAAGGTCGAACTAATAGTGGTTCGTAGGCTTTTGGACAATCGTGCTGACAGCGACCTCAGCACAGCCTTTGACTCATGGCATTTAATGCTCTGATGGGCTGACGTCATAATGGGAGTATCATAGAAGCAAGAGTTCAAGTCCGTTTCTTATCATTTCACTCTAAAAAATGCAGGGACTATCTATATACGGCTAAAATCGGAGAGTTCGATTTTATGATCGTTATGGCATTTCACTGCCCGTTTTCGGAAGCCTCGAAGCATAGCTCGAAGTTTGACCCCGAGGCTCGGGGCAGTGCAAATCGGCGGCTATCTCGAACAAGCAGGAAATTCCCAATAGGCACGTGGTTAAAGCTGACCAGGTCTGCAAGAATAGTACAAGCCCGTACCGTGACATTAAATGGATGTACTTGTCGTTGATCTTTGTAATAAATAGTTGTACCAGCCGCATATCTTTGTAATAAATGCACCTGTAATGTGTTGGGATTCCCCCTCCTATATAAAGGGGATCCTTGTAATTTTTTGCACACACGATATTGGATACAAGAACAAGAACATTCTCTGCTCTCTAACTTAAACATATTCTCCCTTGAGTTTACTGCTTATATTTGTTACATTGCTTACATTTATTGCGTTTCATTGATTGTTCTTCATTTATTACTCATCATTGATCATAAAGAGCCCTCATCGAAGCTCTTAGAACTGTTAGTCCTTCATCGGCTATACACAGTCCAATGCTTTAGCTCGACCTCGAGGCCCCGTATAGGCTAGCTCGAGACCCCGACTCTCGGTCACTCAGTTCGCTTGCTACACTATCTTCAAGATCTTATCTTATTTTCTAGTCTCGCACTTATCATCTACTGCCTAACAACTAGCATAAAAATAAATCACGTATTTTTAGAACCACAAAATCAAATATAATTGTAATTACCATTTTCAAGGTAAACAAGGGTCTTATAAATTTGAACATGCCTTACTTGAGGTCTTACGGGTAGGTTACTTGGTACAAGTATAATTCATGCCGCGCTTGAGGTCTTATAGATTTGTTATTGCCTTATGGAGAGTTTTTCGGGCTCGAGACTGCCCGCTTGGGGTCTTATGGCCTTGAGTTTTTTATAGCTCGATGGGGTGACAGTCGGCGACAGTCACCGAGACATCGAAAGTTTTTGGCTCTGGAGCGGTTCCTTGTAATCTGGATGTTGCCTCATCGAGGGCTTATGAGCTCGAAGTTTTCAGCCCGAAGGTTTTACAGCATCGATTTTTTGATGTCAGATCCCGAGTGTTCGGGAAATTTCTGGCCCTGGGGCCGTTTCTTGTAAAAATAGCAAACTTCTTTGAAACGCAAGGCGTTTTGTTGGTGAAAGATACTCCTATGATTACTTGGTACAAGTATACATGTTTTCATCGTCGAGGGTTCGATTATTCTATGCGGACACGGTTCATTTGATCGTTTGGCCCGTTACATCATTTTCCTATCGAGACCCTCTTTGGCTTATCTTGATTTCTCCGGGGAGGTGATCTCCTGGGGGAATGCCTCCCAGTGTTTGAGGTTGATTGAAGAGAAGCGTTGAATACTTGTTAAGTTCTCCTTGGGTAGCATATAAGCGTAGCCTCGTTAAAAACCTGGCCGATAAAACCCTTTCGGGATAAAATCTGATCGAAGGAAAAGAGTGTACTGCATGCTTTAAACCCCAAGGTCTTTGAGTCAGAGGATGCTCCGGTGTCTTCTATCAGACACCTTAGCATTAATAGCATTTGAGCATTGATATGTTCCAATTTCTTGGAAGTTGTTTGCCTTCCATGGTACCGAGCTTGTAGAACCCTTTGCCGATTATTCCGAGGATGCGGTACGGTCCTTCCCAGCTCAGGCCTAGCTTTCCTTCATTAGGGTTTCGAGTGTTTAGGGTGACTTTCCTTAGGACTAAGTCCCCAACTCCGAAATGTCGGAGATTTGCTCTCCGGTTATAGTACCTTTCGATTCTTTGTTTTTGGGCGACCATTCGGACCAGTGAAGCTTCCTGTTTTTCATCTAATAGTTCGAGGGCTGCAGTCATGGCCTCGTTGTTTGAGCTCTCGGTGGCATGTCAAAATCTGGCGCTCGGCTCTCCGACCTCGACCGGTATTAAAGCCTCGGAGCCATATACCAGAGAGAAAGGCATCTCTCCCGTGCTAGATTTTGGAGTTTTTCGATATGCCCATAGTACCTCGGGAAACCTTTCTCTCCATTTTCCTTTCGCATTTTCCAACTTCTTTTTCAAGTTTTGAATGATGGTCTTGTTTGTGGACTCTGCCTGACCGTTTGCACATGGGTGGTAGGGTGTTGACAGGATCCTTTTTATTTTATGGTCATCGAGGAACTTTGTTACTTTGCTTCCGATGAACTGTTTCCCGTTATCACATGTTATCTCGGAGGGAATCCCGAATCGACACATGATATGGTCCCAGATGAAGTTAATGACTTCTTTTTCTCTTATCTTCTCGAACGCCTGCGCTTCCACCCATTTTGAGAAGTAGTCAGTCATAAATAAAATAAATCTAGCTTTACCTGGTGCCGTTGGTAGGGGTCCGACGATGTCCATCCCCCATTTCATGAACGGCCATGGTGACAAGACTGAATGTAGCTGTTTACCGGGTCGGTGAATCATCAGTGCGAATCTCTGGAATTTGTCGCATTTTCGGACGAATTCTTTGGTGTCTTTCTCCATGTTGTCCCTATAGTAACATGCTCTAATCACCTTTCGGACTAAGGAATCGGCACCAGAGTGATTTCCGCAGGTGCCCTCGTGGATTTCTCGGAGCACGTAATCTGTGTCCCCTGGTCCCAGGCATACTACTAGGAGCCCATCAAAGGTTCTTCTGTATAGAGTTCCATTTACGTCGAGTGAGAATCGGGCTGCTTTGGTTCGCAGAGCCCTTGACTCTTTTGGGTCCGCGGGTAGCTTCCCAATTTCCAAATAATCGATATATTTGTTTCTCCAATCCCATGTCAGGCTAGTGGAGTTGATCTCGGCGTGGCCTTCCTCGATCACTACTTTGGATAGCTGAACAATAGCCCCGGGGAGTATGTCATCTTCCTCCAAGGATGATCCCAAGTTCGCGAGAGCATCGGCCTCGCTGTTCGGTTCTTGAGCTATGTGGACCAGAGTCCGTTCTTTGAAGCGGTGCAATGTGACCTGAATTTTGTCTAAGTATCTTTGCATCTTGTCTTCTCGAACCTCGAAGTTACTATTTACCTTGTTTACCACCAGAAGGGAATCACATTTTGCTTCGATGACTTCCGCTCCTAGGCCTTTTGCAAATTCCAGACCTGCAATCATAGCCTCATACTCAGTTTCGTTGTTAGTCAATTTTGCAGTTTTTATAGATTGCCTAATCATGCCGCCCGTAGGTGGCTTCAGAACTATATCGAGTCCGGACCCTTTCACGTTCGAGGCGCCGTCGGTGAACAAGGTCTATACCCCCGAAGATGTGCCTATTTTTAGTAGAAGATCTTTCTCTACCACGGACACGAGGGCGCATGTAAAGTCGGCCACAAAATTCGCTAGAATTTGGGACTTGATAGCCGTTCGGGGTTGGTATTCGATATCGTACCCCCCGAACTCGATGGCCCATTTGGCCAGACGGCTTGATAATTCGGGTTTATGCAATATGCTTCGAAGAGGATATGTCGTTAAAACACAAATACGATGGCATTGAAAATAAGGCTTTAATTTTTGAGATGCGCTTATTAATGTAAGAGCTAACTTTTCTAGGTGCGGATACCTGGTTTCGGCATCTCCAGGGTCCGACTCACATAATAGAAAGGGAATTGCGTACCTTGCTCTTCTTGAACTAGCACACCACTTACCACTACCTCGGACATAGCCAGGTACAAATACAACATTTCATCCTCCTTTGGGGTGTGGAGTAAAGGTGGGTTCGTCAGGTATCGCTTCAACTCCTCTAAGGCACGTTGGCATTTCGGAGTCCATTCGAAGCTGTTTTTCTATTTGAATAAGGAGAAGAAATGATGACTCCTGTCTGACGACCTCGATATGAATCGGCCCAAGGCTGCTATCCGCACGGTCAGTTGGAACTACATCTGCTTTATATTCTGCACTCTTTTCTTCAACTGATTACTAGGTTCTGCCCCTCTGATATGTGTACTGCCTTGAGACCCTTGAGATCTCTCTGAACTCTGGCATATCAGGGCTGGCACGTCCATACTGCAATAATTAGTTATTATTTGAGAAAGGTCTAGGTATGAGCACAGCCCGGGATCCATGAGGTCCTTTGGGAACTCTGACACACCTAGACATGAAATTGGCTATGGAACTCTGGCATTTGAGACTACTGGAGGCTTGGAAATCATTTGGGCCTGCTTCAGGCTCCCTATAGCTTAGCTTCTATTTTATTTATGTAATTTATATTTAGTTCTTGGCCTGTAATAATTATTGTAAACAAACATTGGGGTGATTAGTGAAAAGGGGTGGGTAGCTGCATATTGTGGGTAAAATCGGGTAGATAACATGCCTATAGGGTCTATTTCAATTCAAAATGTGTTTGTTAGATAATATGCCTATAGGGTCTATTTCAATTCAAAATGTGTTTGTTAGATAATATGCCTATAGGACCTGCTTTGGCAAATTCTGCATGCTTTACTTTCACACAATTAAAAGCCATGCCTATAGGATCTAAATCAGCTTTATAATTAGATATCATGTCTATAGGGTGTAAAGTAATTGAAGTTCAGTTTCCATTACAGCATGTATTCAAATTCATCTCCTTAGAAATCATGTCTATAGGATTAAAACCGGCTTTAATAGAAATCATGCCTATAGGATCTAAAATTGGCCTAACTTTAACTCACGCCTGGAAGTTCTGAATCAGATTAACTGACCTACTCGTTTCTCAATCAATGTCAGTAGAAAGCATGCCTATAGCGTTCAAATCGCCCGTTTGGAAACTGTTTACTGTTTTACTGCATTCCTAATCCAATAATAGATACCATGCTCATAGGACATCACTGTTATACCCAAGCCTATAGGGTGATTAAAATTCTGCAACTGTAAAACCATGTTCTGCTATCTTCGATTGCTCATATTCAACGGGTCTAAAATCAGTAGGCAAGCTGAATAGGTCTTTGATACTTTGGTCCTAATTCAATACTATATACTCTCAGCTCACCTAGATATCATGTTCTAAGGTTTCTTTTTCTCTTAAACGGTTGTTTGAGACGTGCACTTACTTGTTTTTGCTTGTGGAGGTAAAATGTGAGCCTTTAATTGTTCCCCCCCCCCTTTAAATGCAGTCCTACTTGTTTTGGTTGTCGCTTAGACTTTTCTCCTTTAAATACCTTAGTATGGTCTAGAACTACCCAAATTAGAGGTCCTAAATACCTCCAGGGCCACAAAGAAGGGACGGGTAGTGCACGCATAGGATACTTTTCAAGGCTGCTAGAACGTTATAGGCTATGACCAAGGGGAGGGAATCGGGTAGTAAGGAAATGATGACTACGCGCTAATGCCACGTGTAGCCCCTCATTGAGGAGTGAATACCGGGCATTGTGTGGGTATGATCCTGTAGGCTAACCAAACTAGGACCCCCTTTTCCCAACTCCCGTTGTTTAAATGAAATTACTTTTCTTTATATATGTGCAACTTGTTCAATCTTTTTCCCTTGTTTCATTACCTGAATCATACATGTGCTTAGAATGTCAAAACATGCCTTTACTTTCAAGTACGTGGTAAAACTGTTTATCTGTTAAATTGACTAATTCATATAAGTATAAGTTCGGCCGGGACCCACCGTTGTGGACCGCGAGGGGTGCCTAACACCTTCCTCTCAAGGTTATTTCGAGCCCTTACCCTAAATCTCTGGTAATGCAAACTAGTCCATGAGTTAATTGCTCAAGGTGCCCTAATGCACCATAATTCGTTAGGTGGCGACTCTTCAAATACCCAATTCCCAAAAGGAAAAGTGTTATTCCCCCATGAAATATCGAAACTCGGACGTTCTCCGCGAGGAGGAAAAAAGAGGGCGCGACAGCATGGCGACTCTGCTGGGGATATATTTAGGCTCTTACCATAATGAACTTATTTTTGTGAATTAGTTTAAGCATGCTCTATCCCACGTACCCTTCTCCCTTACTTGAATTTAACTGCTTATTTTTTAAGCATTTATGACTTTTTTATTTCCTTGCAACTGACATGTCTCTTTGTTTTCTTCTTCTGTAACTGTCTTTCAATCATTTAAATACTGCATTTAATATTTTCTTACGTGCAAATACTTGACAACATGCTGTTATTGTTGTATATTCTCCACATCATATTTCACTCGTGCGTATCATAATTCTATAGCAATGCTTGATGAGTGGTTGCGCTCTTCCAATTTATTACCCTTAAATTCGGAAAGGCTTATTTGCGGTAAAACTAGTCGATCAGTGGTGCAGTCGACGGTTCCGTGCCTTACCCCCTCAAGTTGTCCACTTGAGGGTACCAGTATTGTCTTCTAACCACGCCGGGTAGAGAGGTTCGCACCTTGCATGATACCTGTCAGGCTCAATGGTGTTCATTTCCACAATGATCTTGCAGTGCCACATATGCTGAGCTTGGCACTTGTAAGGGACGTCGTCGTCTTGAAAGTCTACTCTGAAATGACTCATCTTGGCAACCCTTGGTACAACCTAATTCCTGCCTGCTTGCCTCATAACTCGGATAGGGACATAAGGGTATATTCCTCTCAACCCAATCAGCACCAGGTGTGGAGCGTCCGTGGATCTGATGATGAATTCGTCTGTTGGGAACCACTCAAACATCCATTGCACTTGCTCCTCGGTCAGATTGTCGAAGAACTCCACCCACTCTTTGGCACTTTCCGGCTGAGCAAACCTGCCCGGAATGTAGGTCATCCTCTTGGGATGATGGAAGGCAATATGGTCATTCCAAGCCCTTCGCGGAAATTCTTGGCGATACTGGCCCCATTGAAGATGTTCTAATAACCATAACTACAGCAATAGGTTACAACCTTCGAAATGCTTGACCCCTCTTTGACAGCGCTCCAAAGCCCTGTAGATGTCGGCTATGATCATGGGGACTATGGTGTATGTCTGTCCGTTGATCCCTTCCATAAAAGTCTTGGAGACCATGGCCAACCTAGTGTGGATTCTTTCCCTTTTCATTGGGAATACTATCAGGCCCAAGAAGCACACAATGAACATGAACACTCTGCGGTGGATGTGGCCCAGATAGTGATAGAAATCTCGTCATGGTAGGTACGGTAGGACTTACTATGGCCATACCTCTCATACAGATATTCGAAGGGTATGTAAGATTCCTTTAGGCATCCCAAGTCAGCATTTTTCTTCAGCCCCATCATCTTTAAAAACCCTTTACCAGTACGGCTCTCCGGCACCAATAACCCGGGGCTATCCCAAGTCAATCCTGCAAGCCCTCCAATTTCTTCTAGAAGTGGTGTCATTTCTATGTCACCAAAACGGAACACATCCCTTTCACTATCCCAGAACAAAGTGGTACCACCGTGATCTCTTCGATGGCTTTGATTTTATTGGGGTTGATCTCAATCCCCCTGTTTGACACCATGAAGCCTAAGAATTTGCCCGAACCCACTCCGAAGGCACATTTCTCGGGATTGAGTTTCATGTTGTAGCTTCTGAGGATGTCGAATGTCTCCTGCAAATGAGTTAAATGGTCCTCTGCCCGCAGGGACTTAACTAGCATATCATCAATGTAAACTTCCATGGAATTGCCTATTTGGTGTTCGAACATCTTATTAACTAGGCGTTGGTACGTGGCTCCCGCATTTTTAGCCCGAAGGGCATCACATTGTAGCAGTACGTACCGTACTTCGTGATGAACGAAGTCTTTTCCCTATCCTCGGGGTTCATTTGAATTTGATTATACCCCGAGTAGGCGTCGAGAAAGGTGAGGATCTTGTGTGCGGTCGATGTTGGGAAACGGGAATGAATCTTTGGGGCACGCTCTATTTAAGTCTTTATAATCTACGCACATTCTTAACTTATGCCCTTTTTGGGAACTACCACCACATTGTCCAACCATTCGGGATATTTTACTTCCCTAATAGATCCTATTTTAAGGAGTTTTGTTACCTCAACCTTGATGAACGCGTGTTTTACATCGCACTGAGGTCTTCTTTTATGCTTCACCGGTTTGAACCTGGGGTCGACACTTAGTCGATGGATGGTTATTTCCGGCGGGATCCCTATCATATCTAAATGGGACCACGCAAAGCAATCGATGTCATTAATACGAAATTGAATGAATTTTTTCCTGAGTTTGGGGGTTAGTCCCGTTCCCAGGTATATCTGGGAGATGCTCGATCAAAACGGCTTGCTCCAACTCTTCAACTGTTAATTTTGTTGCATCCGATTCTTCGGGGGAAACAAAGGTTCGGGGGGCGAGAAAGTCTTCTTCATCGTTCTCGGGGGTCTGTTTGCCCTCCGGCTCCTCCGAGGCGGAGGGTATTGAAGTTGGTGCCTACTCATGAACCGCAAACATCTCCTTCGCCGCATGTTGTTCTCCATATATCGTTTTTATACCGTCTTCTGTCGGAAACTTTTTCTTCTGATGAAGAGTTGACGGTATTGCCCTCATGTTGTGTATCCATAGCCTTCCAAGCAATGCATTGTACCTCATGTCACCTTCGATGACATGAAACTTTTTCGAACTGTGTCGGACATGTTGACCGGGAAGGTGATCTCCCCCTTCTTTGCTTCGCCGGCCATGTTGAAGCCGTTGAGGACTCAGGAGGTAGGTATGATTTGATCGAGCAATTCGAGTTGCTCTACCACCTTCGACCTGATTACGTTGGCCGAGCTACCTGGATCCACGAGTAAACATTTAATTTGAATGTTATTCAAGAGAAATGAAATTACCAGCGCATCGTTATGGGGATGAGACAAGGTCTCGAAGTCCTCTTCACTGAATGCAAGGATGTCCTCGGGCATGCGGCCCCGAATTTGCCCTTCTGTTGCAACGGAAACTTTTTCCCGCTTGATCATGGATCCTTGAGGAATGTCGGTCCCCCCAATGATCATATGAACGATGTGCTGGGGGTTTCCTATTCCGTTCCTCCTGTCTGCCCCTCTTTCCTCCCGGGTAAGAATTTTCTGAGCTACCTGTTGGTTTTCTTGGCGTATACTCCCGTTAGTGTGGGAGCTTATACTAACGTTTTGGGCATTGCGTGAGCCCACATCCATGGGAATTGGTTCTGGCGCACCCTCAGGGTTTCGCAGTGGTACATCGGCACCCGGAATAGCTACCCCATGATCCTTAGGACCGTTGTTTTCATGTGCATTCACTGAGTTGGACATTTTGACCTGAAATTAAAGATTCTTGGACAAGAACAAGTGTGAAGAACAACTTGCATTTTTCAGTAAACCAGCACGAAAACATCACTATTTTTTTTAGCCCCACGGTGAGCGCCAAACTATTTACCTTGAAAATGGTAATTAGATTTAATTATGTGGTTCTAAAAATACGTGATTTATTTTATGCTAGTTTTTAAGTGATGGATGCTAAGTGTGAGATTGGAAAATAAGATAAGATCTTGAAGATAGCGTGACAAGCAAACCGAGTGGCCGAGAGCCGGGGTCTCGAGCTAGCCTATACGGGGCATCGAGGTCGAGCTAAAGCGTTGGACTGTGTATAGCCGATGAAGGACTAACAGTTCTAGAAGCTTTGATGATGGCTCTTTATGATCAATGATGAGTAATAAATGAAGAACAATCAATAAAACACGATAAATGTAAGCAATGTAATAAATGTAAGTGATAAAATCAAGGGAGAATGTGTTTAAGTTGGAGAGCAGAGAATGTTCTTGTTCTAGTATTGAATATCATCCCCCTTACAAAATGATAAGGGTCCCCTTTATATAGGAGGGGGAGTCCCAACATGGTACATGTATAATTATTACAAAGAAAAATAGCTGGTACATCTATTTACTAGTATGGTACATGCTAGTACTATTATTGCAGGTATTGTCAACTCTGGTCACGTGCCTTGGGAACTTCCCGCTTGTCCATGGTAGCCACTGATTTATGCTGCCTCGAGGTCAAGCACTGGTAACCCTCGGGGTTGAACCTCGAACTGTGCCTCGAGGTTTCTGGAGGTGGGCCGCGAAATGTCGCAACGGTCATAAAATCGGGCTCCCCGATTTTAGCCGTATATGCACCCCTAAGCCCAAAATCACTCAACGCAGCTAACGGAATCGACAGAACTCCATTCTTGAGTCATCTTCACACTATCCGACTACAGTCCAAATTCTAAGACTTAAGCTCTCATTTAGGGACTAAGTGTCCCGTAACATTTCGAAACTCAAAACGAATCATCTCGGCAAATCTTAATAGTAGAAAAAGATACGGGGGAAGCATTTAATGGGGGATCGGGGCATTAATTCTCAAAACGACCGGCCGGATCATTACAAATGTAGAAGATATCAAAGGGATTAATCCAGCTATTTCTACCCACAGAATTCTCATGGAGGATAGTTACAAGCCAATAGTCCATCCCCAAAGCAGATTGAATCCATCAATGTAGGAAGTGGTGAAAAAAAGAGATTGTAAAGCTTTTAGTGGCATGTATCATTTACCCAATTTCAGATAGCCCTTAGGTAAGCCAGTTCAAGCAGTACCAAAGAAAGGAGGTATGACAGTTATAACAAAATAAGAGTAGTGAACTTATACCTAACAGAACTGTCACAGGATGGAGAGTCTGTATTGATTACAAATGTCTCAAAGATGCCATTAGAAAGGATCATTTTCCTTTACCATTTATTGATCAAATGTTAGAAAGAATTGCAAGATATGGCTTTTACTGTTTTCTTGATGGCTATTCAGGGTATAACCAAATACAAATTGCACCTGAAGATCAAGAAGAAACAACTTTCACATGTCCTCATGGAACATATGCCTATAAGAGAAGGCCATTTGGTCTATGCAACGCCCCTGCTACATTTCAGCTTTGCATGTCAGCAATTTTTTCTAACATGACTGAAAAATTTCTTGAAATTTTTATGGATGATTTTACACTCTTTGGCAAAACATTTGAGGATTGTCTTCACCACTTGACCTTAGTCTTTAAGNTCACCACTTGACCTTAGTTCTTAAGAGATGTGAAGAGATAAACTTGATTCTTAATTGGAAAAAATATCATTTTATAGTTACTGAGGGAATTGTATTAGGACATAAAATCACTGCTAAAGGGATAGAAGTTGGTAAGGCTAAAATTGATCTTATAGCAGGATTACCCCCTCCCACAATTGTTAAAGGAATCAGAAGCTTTCTAGATCATGCAGGTTTTAACAGACGGTTCATAAAAGTCTTTTTAAAGATTTCAAAACCGTTGACTAACCTTTTGATGAAAGATATTAAGTTTGATTTTTCAGGTGATTGTTTGGAAGCATTTGAGACCCTTAAGGAAAAGTTTTCAACCGCCCCTATAGTTGTGTCGCCAGACTGGAATCAACCTTTTGAGGTCATGTGTGATGCTAGTGATACAGCCGGGGGAGCTGTTTTAGGCCAGAAAAAGGATAAGATCTTTCGTCCCAATCACTATGCTAGTAGAAAAATGAATGAGGCTCAACTAAATTATGCCACAATAGAAAAAGAGTTACTACAGTAGTATTTGCTTTTGATATGTTTCGATCTTATTTGATAGGAACCAAGGTCACTATTTTTACTGATCATGCAGCTTTAAAATACCTCTTAGCAAAGAAAGATGCTCGACCTAGATTATTAAGATGGATTTTACTTCTACAAGAATTTGACCCTGAGATTAAACTGGGAAAAGTGCCACTTCATGGTACGTGAAGGTATAGTATTGGGGCACAAAGTGTCTAAAAATGGTTTGCAGGTGGACAAAGCAAAGGTGGAAGCAATTGAAAAATTGCCCCCACCAACGTCCGTCAAAGGCNTGTGACCCATAAAACAGGAACACCATATCATGCTCAAACTCAAGTGCAAGTTGAAGTTTCCAACTGTGAGTTAAAAAGAATTCTTGAAAAAACGGTTGGAATCTCAAGAAAATATTGGGCTTTAAAATTAGATGATGCATTATGGGCATGTTGAACGGCGTTCAAAATGCCAATTGGAACATCCCCATATAGATTAGTCTTAGGGAAAGCTTGTCATTTGCTAGTTAAATTAGAACACAAAGCTTTTTGGGCACTAAAAGCACTAAACTTTGAATTAGCATCTACTGGTAAAAATAGATCTTTTCAGGTTAATGAGTTGGAAGACCTGAGATTAGTAGCTTATGAAAATGCAAGAATATTCAAAGAAAAAACAAAAATTTGGCATGACAATTTGATCCAATAGAAAAGTTTTAAAGTTGGAGATCAGGTACTTCTTTACAATAGTCGACTCAGGCTATTCCCAGGAAAGTTGAAATCCAGGTGGACAGGTCCTTACAATGTTACAAATGTAACTCCATATGGTACGATTGAAATTCAGCAGAATAATGGAGGAGACAGGTTTAAGGTGAATGGACACAGGCTACAAATGTACTTTGGAGGACATTTTGAGCAAAATTCGTCGGTCACTTTGATAGACTGATGAATCTCAAAATTAATAAGTTAAGATGACGACGTTAAACTCAAAACTATGATACCCTACCCGTAGCCATTGAGGGTGAAGCAATGGAGCCTCACAAGTCCAATAGAGATTTGGATAATTAAATGCTTAACCAACTAATCTGGTCAATATCCAAGTTATTGTACAAACGGAACAACTCATGAAGGCCTCTACAAAAATAGTGTCACCTACACAGAAGTAACTCCATGGTTGTCACGACCCAACTCCATGTCAAGTCGTGATGGCGTCCAGCACCATTGCTGGACAAGCCAACAGTGAACAACTTAGTGATTTTCCATTTTTATTAAGCAATCCCAACATCTAATATTTACTTAAATTGCATCGTCTGATAAGTAACGGATTTTTAAGGCAAACAAAATGGAAACAGCTAAAAGAAATCATAACTATAGAACTTCAACCCAAAAATCAAAGTCTACTAATACATGCCAAGACCTAGTGTCACAAGTGTGTGGGCAAATAGTAAAATATATAAAAGATGACTATCCTACTGTCTGAAATAGAATAGACAGATACAAGCAAAAGAGAAACTCCGGCATGCTGCTGAACGGCTAGAAAGGGGGCAGCTCACCGTGAAGTCTCAGTCCAAGCTCAATAATGTGCGCCTGGCAGATAACTAGATACACCGGCCTCAGATCCTGTACAATTAAGTACAAAACCGTAGTATGAGTACATAAACAATATGTACCCAGTAAGTATCGAGTCTAACCTCGAAGAAGTAGTGACGAGGGGTCGACTTGACACTTGCTAGGCCAACAATAATATAATTAAGTGTTATGCTAGGCATAGAAACCATGAATCATACTAACAGTTCAATAACAGAAGAGATAAGATATTCTTTCGTAAATAAAATGTCAATTTCAGTCATATCATGTAACAACTTACAATTCAAAGCATTTAGGAAATTATAAATCACGGAGAGTTCCAAATAATTAACATGCACAATTATGTCGAGGTCGTACGGCACGGTCCAACATAGTATTAAAATGTGCACTGTCGAAGGGTCAAATGGCGCGAACCATAGATGCATCTATTTACTATCGAGGCGCTCGGCCCGATCCACAAATAACAATTTAGTTTCAAGAAAGCACAAATTTCTTATTCACAGTCAAGTACTTCATACAAACCATCAAGTAAGTGAATTTAACCGTATACAAGTCTGTCATAAAGTTCTAACATGGTTTAAGTGATTATTTTAGCAAGTAAGGGCACAACATTCCAATTATAGCATGATATGGATCCTAGACTACCCGGACAATAGCATACTAGTAGCTATGTACGGACTTTCGTCACCTCGTACGTAAGTAGCCCACCACAAATAGGTTCAAACATGTATTTAATTCACCTATGGGGTTAATTCCCTCTTACAAGGTTAGAAAGGAGACTTACCTCGTACCAAAGCCTACTTCCCAAATTCAGGAACGCGCTCAACAACTTGAAGCTAGCCAAACATTACATAAACTAATCAATCTATGCTCAAAAGTTCATAATTCCACCCTTTAAGTGGTTACCCAACCTAATTTACAAGATTCCTAAAATTCACCCCCGGGACCACATGCTCAGATTCCGGAAATTTTCAAAGAAAGTTGTTACCCATAACCTTAGGAACATAAAATATGCTTTTTACTAAATTCCATAACAAATTTCGTGGTTAAATCTCATTTTTTATCAAAAACCTAGGTTTCCACCTAAACCCATGATTTTCACTAATTTACATGTTATAATCTACCCATGAACTATGTATTTCACTCACATTGTGTAGAAATTACTTGCCTCAAAGTGGTAAGTGAAATCCCCTCTCTAAGAGCTCCAAAACTCGCACCACAATGGAAGAAATGAGCTAAATGGCTTAAGTCCCGCTTTTTAAAAGTTCACTACCAGGTCTGCCTTCTTCGCGATCGTGGAATAGGCTTCGCGATCGCGAAGGCAAGCGGTCCAGGCCCAGGATGCTTACTCAATGCGAATGCGGTAGGAGCCTCATGAACATGGAGGCTCACATGGCCTACCCTACGCAAATGCGAGGACTACTTCGCAAACACGAAGAGTCAACAGCGGCCACCAGCTCAGCCTCCTCTATGCAAACGCGAGCCAGGCCATGCGAAAGTGAAGGCTAGAGGACCCAGACCTTCGCGAACGTGATCCTCAGGATGCGAACGCGAAGGGGAAAAGCTTCCCAGCCACAGTCCCCCAAATCCTTCATTCGTGAACACGAGGGTGCAACCGCATTCGAAGAAGGAAACCAGAATCAAAAAGTCTGGTATGATCAACTCAACATCCGGGCGGTCCGAAACGCACCCGAGCCCCTCGGGACCCCGTCCAATTGCTCCAACAAGTCTATTAACATAATACGGACTTGCTCGAACTCTCAAAATGCGACAAACAACAACTAAACCAAGAATCATGCCTCAAAACCAAATTTAATCAAACTTTGAACTTCAAGTTTGCCGAATTCTCCAAATGCACCAAAACGTACTTATACTACTCGGAATGATGCCAAATTTTGCGTGCAAGTCTTAAATGACATTACGAAACTATTCCCGGTCTCGTAATTGTGTTTTGACCTTCATATCACCAATACCCGCTCCAAATAAAATTTAAAGAACTTCTAAAATCTTCAAGAATCAACTTTCACTATTAAGCGCCAAAACGCTCCCGGGTCATCCAAAACCCGATCCGGACATACGCCCAAGTCCTAAATCATCATACAAACCTATTGGAATCGTCAAATTCCGATTCTGAGTTCGTTTACTCAAAATATTGACCGGAGTCAAACTTGGCCTTTTAAGCCAACCTTAAGGGACACGTGTTCCGATTTCAACCCAAACTCTTCCAAATCCCGAACCAACCATCCACGCAAGTTATAAATCAGTAAAAGTAAGTACAGGAAGTCTCATTTAGAGGAACGGGGTTCTAACAAGCAAAACGACCGGTCGGATCGTTACAGTGGTGATCGGTATGCCTAAGTAACTGGTTGGTTAGCCATTTAATAATTCAATTCGAATGTTGGTACAGGTAAATTTTCTAGTTTATATTCATGACTAGCACTTTATGACTGTTAAAGTGTTAAATTAGTTTAGTCTATTACACATAGGACATGTGTGGTCACAATTTCTTTCAAACTTTCTTCTGTGATTATAAATTTGAAAGTCAAAAATTTTTATTTTACTTATATATATA
>NC_031999.1:33523076-33554572 GCF_001879085.1 Nicotiana attenuata
TGTTTTGTTCGTGTGTGTGTATATATATATATATATATATATATATATATATATATATATATTCCAATTAAATAAAAAGAAATTTAGGTATATCTAATATTTTGTGACACAATAGTTTATATATGACTAGATAAAATATTAGTATAAGCATATATGAGTTTTTATTAAATAAATATTCCTATATTTGAACTACGTGTGTGTTTATATAAAATAATATATAAGTTTCAATTAATAATATACATATATAACTTTTGTGTATTAAGTATAACTTTTTGGTTCCGTACGTATAGGTACTTATTGGCTAGCTATATAAGGGAATAAATATACTAATAAAAAATTAAAAAAAATAAAAAAAGGTGGGGGGAGGACTTTGGCAGATATAAGCCAAGTCTCGTTGGATTTAGACTAAAAGTTAGGCAAAGTTACCTTGGATGTGTCTTGAGCAACCAGATGTGGAGTAAATTATGGGGAAAAAGGTGAAAAAATCTTGGACGTGTCCAAGACCCTTTCAACGCATCCAAGGTAAAATTTCAAATCTTTTTTGGTATCTTTAAAAGAAATCAATGGGACCATATAATTCTCAGAGCCCTATTTTTACTTTTACTGCCCTGTTTCTAGAAATTCATCATACCAATCTTCCTTTCTCACTTTTTTTCTAAACTTCTCTTCCGTACTTTCACAAATCTTTCGTCCGAAAAGAAATTCTGATTCTAGATACCATAGGGACCAGTTCATGAAAGGGGAATGGAATTTCAAGCTGAAGATGGGGATTTTGATGAAGTCATATGTCAATTACTGAATTATCATGGCTGGCACACCTTTGCACAATCACCAGGGTTTTTATTATGATTGGGTGTGGAGTTCTATTCTAATCTTGAAAAGGGGTCAGATTCTTCAATGGTGAGAGGAATGAGGATTGATTGTTCTGCTGAAAAGATTAATCATCTTTTTGACCTTGACATTGTTGATGATCAAGTGACTAATAATTTCATAGAAGATTTTATTTGGGCAGATATTGAAGGAGATACCAATATATTTCCTTTTGGTATAAATTGGACTCTTGATGGCCATGGAGAAAGGCAAAGCTTGTTGGTGCGAAACACCGAGTATGTGGCCAGTGCTATTCTTGCTTTTCTAAGTACTAGGCTTATACCTAGTTCTCATAAGTATTTTGTGTATGTTCCAAGAATAGTACTACTCTATGCCATTTTTAATAGGATGACCATTATTGTTGGTAGAATCATCCATGCTGGTTTTGAGGCTTGTAAATTTGATCCAACTGTGCGCAGTATATTTTTTCCTTCCACTATCATATTGTTAGTCAAAGATGTTGGAGTTAAGAGAACTAAGAATTTGTACAACACTCTCTCTAACAGTATGATAACTAAAACTTTGTGGAAGAAACTCGAGAAAACTAATGGTCCAGAGAGAAAAAAGGGGGAGGAAGAAAGGCCAAGACAGGAGAGGAAAACTCAATTGGTAGTTCAACAAATTGATATGACGAGGCAAATGTCTCAACATATGAAAACTTTATTGCAAAATATTGGACAACTGAGTGGAGGATTTGATAAGGTTGAAGAGCGTTTGAGGAGTATCGAGATAATAAGTGAGCATAGTTTTAACAGACAAAAACAAGAATCGGATGCAAAATAATGTGGGATTTGTAAATTTTTCAGGATATGCACATGTTCCTTGGGAAAATCCAGCCACTGATCCTATTTCCGAATTTTGCTCTATTTTCAACTTTATGGATCAGCAGCCTCAACTCACTCACGCACCACCAATAGCTTCACCAATGATGCTAGTTGTACCTGATCCTATTTCTACACATAATAGAAATATATTTGATGATTTTTTTTGATTGGGATAATATTTCATTTGCACAAGGAGACCTCTCCAGTTTGTTTGCTCCTCCCACCAAGGTAAAAAGTGTTACAATTCAGGAAAGTGCATGTCCAAGTGAAAAAGCAAAGACGCAAGAGGATGTGGTTAGGAAAGGAAAAGATAAGATGGCAGAGGAACCTATTGCATCTTATTCTGATGATGAGGAGGGTACGGATTTGACTTTGCCTGATTGTTATCAAAGGAAAGAAAAAAATAGGGAGTAATTGGTTAGCTCTCACGCGACGTAGTTCATTATGGAGAATGAAGCGTCTAAGCGTGGGGGAGGTTCAGGTTATTTTTGGGTATTAACAAGCTTTAATAGTTTTTCATTTGGGATGATGTTTCTGCAATTTATGTGCATAATAACTAGCAGCAGAATGGTTTAGCAGCTTGCAAGAAAATGAGTTTTTGTCCATGATAGTTAATCATAGTGTTAATATTTCTTTTGGGGATAATATTTAGTATTTCTTTTGGATGATGTTTCTGTTGTTTATGTATATGGTACTAAAAGTAGAATAGTTTGGCAGCTTGAAAAAGAAAATGAACTTCTGTCCTAGATAGTTGTCCAAATCTTCTGTGTAAAAAACTATGGTTCGCTATGTGAAGTTGTTTCTATTATGAATTATTCTTTTTTTTTTATACTTTATGTTTGGACTAACACTTGCCTTTGTACTAATCTTTTTTATTTTTTGATTTTGTGTTCAAGATATGTACTTACGGAGACAATATGGTATGGTATGGGTGATCAAGAATCTCACTTATAATTTTGTTACTACCTATTTCTGCTGATGCATAGAAGAAAAGATTGTTTCTGCCAAGGAAATGCAAAAGTAAATATAGGTAGTAACAAAATTATAATTAAGATTGTTGATCACCCATACCACACCATATTCTCTCCGTGAGTACATATCTTGACCACAAAATAAAAATATAAAAAAGATTAGTAGAAAGCCATAACATAAAGTTAAAAAAAAGAATTCATAATAGAAACAACTTCACATAGAGAACCATAGTTTTTTACACGGTTAATTTCAAGATTTGGACAACTATCTAGGATAGAAGTTCATTTTCTTTCTCAAGCTGCCTAACTATTCTACTTTTAGTACTATATACATAAACAATAGAAACATCATCCAAAAGAAATACTAAATATTATTCCCAAAAGAAATATTAACACTATGGTTAGCTATCATGGACAAAAACTCATTTTCTTGCGAGCTGCTAAACCGTTCTACTGCTAGTTATTATGCACATAAATAGTAGAAACATCATCCCAAAAGAAGAACTATTAAAGCTTGTTAATACCCAAAAATAAACTAAACCTCCCCCACGCTTAGACGCTTCATTCTCCATAATGAACTACGGCGCATGAGAGCTAACCAATTACTACCCATATTTTTCTTTCCTTTGAGAACAATCATCCAAAGTCAAATTCATACCCTCCTCGTCTTTTTCTTTCCTTTGAGAACAATCATCCAAAGTCAAATCCATACCCTCCCCATCATCAGAATCAGATGCAATAGGTTCCTCTATCATCTTATCTTTTCTTTTCCCAACCACAACCTCTTGCGTCTTTACTTTTTTACTTGGACGTGCACCTTCCTGAATTGTAACACCTTTTACCTTGTTGGGAGGAGCAAACAAACAGGAGAGGTCTCCTTGTGCAAATAAAATATTATTCCAATCAGAAAAATCATCAAATAGATTTCGATTATGTGTAGGAATAGGATCAGGTACAACTAGCATCATTGGTGAAGCAATTGGTGGTGCCGGAGTGAGTTGAGGCTGCTGATCCATAAAGTCGAAAACAGAGTAAAATTCGAAAATAGGATCAGTGGCTGGATTTTCCCAAGGAAGAGGTGCATATCCTGAAAAATTTACAAATCCCACATTATTTTGCATTTGATTCTTGTTTTTGTCTGTTAAAACTATGCTTACTTATTATTTCGATACTCCTCAAACGCTCTTCGTCCTTATCAAATCTTCCACTCAGCTGTCCAATATTTTGCAATAAAGTTTCCATATGTTGAGACATTTGCCTCATCATATCAGTTTGTTGAACTACCAATTGAGTTTTCCTCTACTATTTTGGTGTAACGATTCGGCCGGTCGTTTCATGAGTTACAGCCTTGTTTCCCCCATTTTTGCTTCTTTATGTGTTGTTCAGCTATATTTCATCGTATCGTGTTGGTTGGTTTAGGTTTGGAGCGATTTTGGAGAGGAATGAGAT
Source organism: Nicotiana attenuata (assembly GCF_001879085.1). Classification (NCBI taxonomy): domain Eukaryota; kingdom Viridiplantae; phylum Streptophyta; class Magnoliopsida; order Solanales; family Solanaceae; genus Nicotiana; species Nicotiana attenuata. The sequence continues at coordinate 33,527,191 of NC_031999.1, forward strand.
ACTTAGTCTTTTAAGTTGGCCTTTTAGTTGGAAAAGTCAACCGGAAGTTGACTTGTGGGTAAATGATCCCGGAATTGGATTTTTATAGTTCGGATAGCTTCGATAGGTGATTTGGGACTTAGAAGCGTGATCGGAATATTTTTTGGAGGTCCGTGGTAGATTTAGGCTTGAATTGGCGAAATTATAATTTTGGCGTTTTCCGGTTGGCAGTGGAAATCTTGATACCGGGGTCGGATTGGAATTCTGAAAATTCGAGTAGGTCCGTTGTGTCATTTGTGATGTGTGTGCAAAATTTCAGGTCATTCGGACGAGATTTGATAAGTTCTTATATCATTTGCGGAATTCGGAAGTTTTGGGATCCTTAGGCTTGATTCCGATAGTGATTTGATGTTTTGGCGTTGTTTTGAGTGTTTCGAAGGTTGGAACAAGTTTGAATGATGTTATGGGATATGTTGGCATGTTTGGTTGAGGTCCCGAGGGCCTCAGGTGTGTTTCGGATGCTCAACGGGTCATTTTTGGACTTGAAAGGTTAGCAGATTTTTGCTGGTATTTCTATTGCGGAAGATCCTTCTTCGCGATCGCGCGAGGAGGCTCCCGATCGCGTAGAGCTTTATTGGAGACCAGTCAATGTAGGGGTGTTCATTGATGATATTCTAGTGTACTCGCGTAGCCAGGAGGAGCACGCGGAGCATTTGAGAGTGGTATTGCAACGGTTAAGGGAGGAGAAGCTTTATGCAAAGTTCTCCAAGTGTGAGTTTTGGCTCAGTTCAGTGGCTTTCTTGGGGCACGTGGTGTCCAGTGAGGGTATTCAGGTTGATCCGAAGAAGATAGAGGCGGTTCGGAGTTGGCCCAGACTGTCCTCGGCCACAGAGATTCGCAGCTTTCTTGGTTTGGCAGGATATTACCGTCGGTTCGTTCAGGCATTTTCATCTATAGCGTCACCCTTGACCAAATTGACTCAAAAGGGTGCTCTATTCAGGTGGTCGGATGAGTGTGAAGCGAGCTTTCAGAAGCTCAAGACTGCCTTGACCACAGCTCCAGTATTAGTTTTGCCTTCAGCTTCAGGTTCATATACAGTGTATTGTGATGCTTCAAGAGTTGGTATTGGGTGTGTGTTGATGCAGGAGGGTAGAGTGATTGCTTATGCTTCTCTTCAGTTGAAGCCCCATGAGAAGGACTACCCCGTTCATGATCTAGAGTTGGCCGCCATAGGCATTATCTGTATGGTGTGTCTTGTGAGGTGTTTATTGATCGTCATAGCCTCCAGAACTTGTTCAAGCAGAAGGATCTCAATTTGAGGCAGCGGAGATGGTTGGAGCTGCTAAAGGACTATGATATCACTATCTTGTACCATTCGGGGAAGGCCAATGTAGTGGCTGATGCTTTGAGTAGGAAGGCGGCGAGTATGGGCAGTTTGGCATATATTCCTGTTCGGGAGAGACCTCTTGCAGTTGATGTTCAGGCTTTGGCCAATCAGTTCGTGAGGTTGGATATTTCGGAGCCCAGTCGGGTCTTAGCTTGTGTGATTTCTCGGTCTTCCTTGTTTGATCGCATCAGAGAGCGCCAGTATGAATGATCCTCATTTACTTGTCCTCAAGGATAGAGTTTAGTACGACGATGCCAGAGATGTGACTATTGGTGATGATGGAGTATTGAGGATGCAGGGCCGGATATATGTGCCCAATGTGGATGGGCTTCGGGAGTTGATTCTGGAGGAGGCCCACAGCTCGCGGTATTCCATCCATCCGGGTGCCGCGAAGATGTATCAGGATTTGAGACAGCATTACTGGTAGAGGAGAATGAAGAAAGATATTATGGGATTTGTAGCTCGGTGTCTCAATTGTAAGCAGGTAAAATATGAGCATCAGAGACCGGGTGGCTTGCTTCAGCGGTTAGATATTCCGGAGTGGAAGTGGGAGCGGATCACCATGGACTTTGTAGTTGGGCTCCCACGGACTTGAGGAAGTTCGATGCTATTTGGGTGATTGTGGATCGGCTGACCAAGTCCACGCACTTCATTCCTATGTGTGCTACCTACTCTTCAGAGCGGTTAGCAGAGATTTGCATCCGAGAGATTGTTCGCCTGCATGGCATTCCAGTTTCCATCATTACAGATAGAGGTACTTAGTTTACTTCAGAATTTTGGAGAGCCGTGCAGCGAGAGTTGGTTACTCAGGTTGAGTTGAGCACAACTTTTCACCCTCAGACGGACGGACAGTCCGAGCGCACTATTCAGATATTAGAGGACACGTTGCATGCTTGTGTCATTGATTTTGGAGGTTCATGGGATCAGTTTTTACCGCTCGCAGAGTTTGCATATAACAACAGTTATCAGTCGAGTATTCAGATGGCTCCATTTGAGGCTTTATATGGGAGACGGTATAAATCTCCGGTTTGTTGGTTTGAGCCGGGCGAGGCTAGGCTTTTGGGTACAGACTTGGTTCAGGATGCCTTGGACAAGGCGAAGGTGATTCAGGAGCAGCTTCGTACAGCGCAATCGAGACAAAAGAGTTATACTGACAGGAAGGTCCGTGATGTGTCTTACATGGTTGGGGAGAAGGTTCTACTGAAGGTTTCACCCATGAAGGGTGTTATGAGATTTGGGAAGAAGGGTAAATTGAGTCCTCGGTTCATTGGGCCTTTTGAGGTGCTTCGGAGGATTGGGGAGGTGGCTTGTGAGCTGGCTTTGCCACCTAGCTTGTCAAGTGTGCGTCCGGTATTCCATGTTTCTATGCTCCATAAGTATATTGGCGATCCGTCTCATGTTTTGGATTTCAGCATGGTTCAGTTAGACGGTGATTTTACTTATGATGTGGAGCCAGTGGCTATTTAGGGGAATCAGGTTCGAAAGTTGAGATCAAAGGATATAGCTTCAGTGAAAGTGCAGTGGAGAGATCGGCCCGTGGAGGAGGCTACCTGGGAGACAGAGCGGGAGATGCGGAGTAGATATCCTCACCTATTCGAGGCTTCAGGTATGTTTCTTGACTCGTTCGAGGACGAACGTTTGTTTAAGAGGGGGAGGATGTAACGACCCGACCGGTCGTTTCATGAGTTACAGCCCTGTTTCCCCATTTCTGCTTCTTTATGTGTTGTTCAGCTACATTTCATCGTATTGTGTTGGTTGGTTCCGGTTTGGAGTGGTTTTGGAGAGGAATGAGACACTTAGTCTCTTAAGTTGGCCTTTTAGTTGAAAAACTAAACCGGAAGTTGACGTGTGGGTAAATGATCTCGAAATTGAGTTTTTTATGGTTCGGATAGCTTCGTTAGGTGATTTGGGACTTAGGAGCGTAATCGGAATGTTTTTTGGAGGTCCGTGGAAGATTTACGCTTGAATTGGCGAAATTGGACTTTTGGCATTTTCCGGTTGGCAGTGGAAATCTTGATACCGGGGTCGGATTGGAATTTCGGAAATTTGAGTAGGTCCGTTGTGTCATTTGTGACGTGTGTGCAAAATTTCAGGCCATTCGGACGAGGTTTGATAGGTTTTTACATCATTTGCGGAATTCGGAAGTTTTAGGATCCTTAGGCTTGAATCCCATGGTAATTTAATATTTTGGCGTTGTTTTGAGTGTTCCGAAGGTTGGAACAAGTTTGAATGATGTTATGGGATGTGTTGGCATGTTTGGTTGAGGTCCCGAGGGCCTCGGGTGTGTTTCGGATGCTCAACGAGTCATTTTTGGACTTGAAAGGTTAGCAGATTTTTGCCGGTATTTCTATTGCAGAAGATCCTTCTTCGCGATCACGTGAGGAGGCTCGCGATCGCGTAGAGCATTATTGGAGACCATTCAAGTTGTTCATCGCGTTCGCGGAGTAAGGGATGCGATCGTGTAGGGTTATGTGAACCAAAGCTGGGGCCACGCATTTGTTCATCGCGAACGCGATCAGTGGTCCGCGATCGCGTAGGAGAGAGAGGCTGAGCATCGCGTTCGCGTGGTGACTAACGTGTTCGCGTAGGGTTAAGTCAGGAGCCAGCGAAGTTTTTCTTCGCGATCGCGAGGGTGTTTCCGCGATCGCGATTAAGGTCGCATCTGGGCAGAATGTTAAGTTCAAAAAACGAGGGTTTTAGGCCATAATTTCAAAACTCATTAGAGAGCTCGGGAGAAGGCGAATTTAGAGGAGATTTTTAGAGGAGTTCTTCACTTGTTTTTGGTTGAATTTCATGATTATGTCTTGATTCATATCATTTAATTTGGGAATTTGGGGTGAAAATTGGGGAAATGGAAGAAAATTTGGAGAATGGATTTTTGGGATTTGGATGATCATTTGACGTCGGATTTTGGTGAATTTGATATGGGTAGACTCATGGGAGGATACGGATTCTAATGGTGTAATTTTTTTCGGATTTTGTGACGTGGGCCCGAGGGTTCTGTTTGGCCAATTCCGGGATTTTCGATGTAATTTGATTATTTTCGCATGGGCTTTGTTCCTTTAGCATATATTGATGTTATGATTCTGATTTTGGATATATTCGGGGCGATTTAAGGCCGAGTCGAGTGGCAAAGGCATCGCGGAGTATATTTTCATCCGGTTTGAGGTAAGTAACGATTGTAAATCTAGACCTGAGGGTATGAAACCTTGGAATTTCATACTGTTTTGATAAATGAGGTGACGCACATGCTAGGTGACGGGTGTGTGGGCGTGCACCGGTAGGGATTGTGACTTGGTCCGTCCCGTAGTAACTGTAGAGTTGCTTATTTTCACAACCTCTATTTGATATCTATGTGTTTTAGAAATGAATCTATTAATTTGGGCTGAATGCCATGTTTGGGGCCTTGTGCCGAACTGTTTGAACCCTCAGGGGTATTTTACTACTTTCCTCACACTGATTTGATTCGTAAGCATATCCTCAGTCATGATTTCTACCTATTTACTTTTGATTTAGTTTCATTACTCTATTTTAAATTATTGATACTTGTTTGGACTGAGTTCCCTGATTTTTTACTAAAATGCCAGAGTGGTTGTGAGGTTGATTACTGAGAGAGGCCGAGGGCCGGATAGTGAGGATTATGTATATATATTTATGGATCGGGCTGTACGCCACAGCAGTATTTATATATATATGGATCGGGCTGCACGCCGCCGCGATATGTTGGATCGGGCTGCACGCCGCCGCGATATAGAGCTTGGGCTGTAGGAGCCCCTCCGGAGTCTGCACACCCTCAGTGAGCGCAATCGACTATATATTTACGGATCGGACTGCACGCCGCAGCGGTTATTATTATGAGATATCTATTGAGCGGGAATGCTGAGTGTGAGTGCTGATTGATGAGAGTTGAGTCACGAGTGACTGAGAGGCTTCCCCGAGAGGCTATATATATGAGTGATACTTTGCCCGATGGGCTTGTTTATGAACTTACTGTTTTCACCCTTCCTTTATGCTGAGCCTCCATTGAAAAATGTTGAACAAATGTTTTAATTAACCTTCTTTTAAACTGGAGTTTTACGAGATGTTCGAAAATTGAACTACGGGTTTGACTTTGATATTTTTATTGAGATCTTATGTTAGATTATGTACATGATTTAAATGTTCGTCACTGCACTCAGCCTTTATCTACTTTGGTTACTTATTGAGTTGGTGTACTCACGTTACTCCCTGCACCTTGTGTGTAGATTCAGGTGCCAGAGCATCAGAGTGAGAGCTTCGGCAGCTTCTGAGTATTTCTGAAGATAGCAAGGTAGCTGCACGGCGTTCGCAACCCTGCCTTTCTCCTTCCTATCCTTAGTGTTATTTATTTCAGCCTTTCCTTGTATTGAGTAGACAGCACTGAACAGTATCTTAGTGGCTCATAACTAGTGACACCAGGATCAGGCAGTGTGGATGTATTTGCATATTTGTTTTTCCGCGTATTTTGTTATATTAAAATGAAAGACTTGTGTTCTTAACTGATTTGGAAATGAATTTATAAAAGACCCTTATGTTGTTAGTGTTAAATCGACTTGCCTAGTATTGTGATAGGCGCCATCACGACCGGGGTGGTTTGGGATCGTGACTTTTGGCCTTTCTTCCTCCCCCTTTTTTCTCTCTGGACCATCAGTTTTCTCGAGTTTTTTCCAAAAAGTTTTAGTTATCATATTGTTAGAGAGAGTGTTGTACAATTCTTAGTTCGCTTAACTCCAGCATCTTTGACTAACAATGTGATAGTGGAGGGAAAAAATATACTAGGCACAGTCGTATCAAATTTACAAGCCTCAAAACCAGCATGGATGATTCTACCAACAATAATGATCATCCTATTAAAAATGGCATAGAGTAGTACTATTCTTGGAACATACACAAAATACTTATGAGAACTAGGTATAAGCGTAGTACTTAGAAAAGCAAGAATAGTACTGGCCACATACCCGCGTTTCGCACTAACAAGCTTTGCCTTTCTCCATGGCCATCAAGAGTCCAATTTATACCAAAAGGAAATATATTGGTAGCTCCTTCAATATCTGCCCAAATAGGATCTTCTATGAAATTATTAGTCACTTGATCATCAATATTGTCAAGGTCAAAAAGATGATTAATCTTTTCAGCAGAACAATCAATCTTCATTCCTCTCACCATTGAAGAATCTACCCCTTTTCAAGATTAGAATAGAACTCCAACACCCAATCATAATAAAAATCCCCTGGTGATTGTGCAAAGGTGTGCAAGCCATGACAATTCAACTAATTGAGATATGACTTCATCAAAATCCCCATCTTCAGCTTGAAATTCCATCCCCCTTTCATGAATTGGTCCCCTATGGTATATAGAATCAGAATTTCTTTCGGGCCCATAAAAGTTTTGTGAAAGTACGGAAGAGAAATATAGAAAAAAGTGAGAAAGGAAGATTGGTACAGTGAATTTCTAGAAACAGGACAGTAAAAGTAAAAATAGGGCTCTGAGAATTCCATGGTCCCATTGAATTCTTTAGGGGTGTGCATTCGAATCGGTTTATCGATAAATCGAATCGATTATTTGTTATCGGTTTATCGATTTATCGATTTCGATTTCGAAATTTTCCTTATCAAGTTATCGATTTCGATTTCCATTTTGTCCTCTTCGGTTATCGGTTTATCGATAAACCGATAAGATATAATTTTTTTTTTTTTTACCCTTATTCTATAATACCCTTTCCTTTACCCTAAGTCCCTAACCCTATTATTTCCTCTACCACATTTAAGGAATGATCATATTTAAAGCTCAAGGGAATGAAGTTCAAATTAATGGAAAACAGAATTAGCCGTGATGATGTATTTTTTTTATACCGTTGGAGTGTTGGTGGCATACATTTGATCCCTTACTTTAGTTTCGTTGCATGTGCTTGTTGACACAATTTTTATGTTATAAACGGTGTTCGTCTTATTTTAGCTTCTTTTTGTCCATATTAGTTAGACGTGTTTATAGCGATATACTTTCTGTGGAATCCCGCAAGTTTTCTTATTGCTGTAATCGATAAGCCCCAAAAATCGATAAATCGAACCTTATTGAAACGATAACGATAAACATATGTACAAATCGATAATCGATAATTAATTATCCATAAGGTTCAAAATCGAATCGATGTAGATTTTTTTTAAAGATATGAAAAAGGATTTGAAATTTTACCTTGGATGCGTTGAAAGGGGCTTGGACACGTCCAAGATTTTTTCACCTTTTTTTTCATAATTTACTCCACATCTGGTTGCTCAAGATACATCCAAGGTAACTTTGCCTAACTTTTAGTCTAAATCCAACGAGACTTGGCTTGTATCTGCCAAAGTCCTTACCCACCTTCTTCTTCTTTTTTTTAGTTTTGTATGGGACATTCATATATACATGAAGCACAGTTTTTCAGAATGCCTATTTTTTTTCATAATTCTCCATCCCTTGCTTTGATAACTATTTCTACTCAATTATAGATAGCTTGGAAAGAGTAAGAATATTACTTTTGTATTATTTCTTACTTTTCTTCATGATGGTGTAGCAATGTAATTGAAGGCTCAAATTTGGGTGCTAAAAGGACATATATGTACACCTTTTTTTTTCGGAATAAAGAAGCTAAAAAAATTAAACAAAGAAATTCTAATTTTTAAAAATCAATGTTGTCTGAAATTTCGCCTCGATAGACATTTGGTGCAAGTTCTAGTTAAATTATATTGATTCTACCTGTTTGTAATCATAATGCTTCTTAATTTCAACAATTTCTCATATTTGGAGATACTCATCCTTTGCCTTCATAAAAATAAAAATCACAAACTTGAAAGTTAGATGGCATAAATGAAAAAATTATGTTCGAAGGTATGTAAAATTAATCTTAACACTTTAAAACAATACAAGAACAATACTTACGAATAAAGGATGATTATAAACTAAAGAAAATTAGTAGTTTATATTCATAAATATATTAGAAACTTATATATATAGGATAAAAATAAATTTGTTTAGATGTATTTACAGTGAACCTTTGAAGCCTAAAAAGAAAATCTCTTTCGTTTTTTAGAAACTTATATATAGGATATACTTCTTTTTGAAACTTACTTGCTGAGAATTATGAAAAAAAAATACAAGAAAAAAATGGGCATTCTGAAAAACTGTGCTTCATGTATATATGAATGTCCCATACAAAAATACAAAAACAAATGTATATATGCTTGTGAAATAATTTCGTGGTTGACAAAATAATTAACTCTAATGATAAAGCTGGAAAGAACAAGTCACTATAAATATATCCTTTACCCCTTACCAGTATTAAGCCAAATATTACAAAACCAAAAAAGATTTTAGAAATCAATGTTGATCGTATATTAGTGGAGACTGACATGAAGGGCAGGCCTATGGAAAAATTTGAGAAACTCAAGAGTTGTGATCATAACGTTATCAATCTCAAAAGGTTCATCAGGAATACGAGATGCAAAATTTCTTTTGCTAAATAAAGCAGAAGCAGAAACAAGGTAAAGATTTGGTAAACTTGAAAGGGTTATTGGTGTTGAACTTTATGTGTATTTTTATTTTTTCAATTTTCTATTTTACAAGAAATAATAAATTACTAATAAAGTTATTCTCCTCGAGGACGAGCAATGGTTCAAGCATGGAGGAATTTGATGAATATAAAATGTTTACTTATTATATACTTTTAATATCCTACTTTAAATAATATACTTAAATTATATTTCGAATTTTGCCTCTTTCTAACTATTTTCGCAGGAAAAAAAGAAGAGGAAAAAAAAAGATTATAAATAACAGAAGGAAAAGACAGAATGCTCGATGAAAGTCTGCTATGGCAAGCACAAGAATTGAAATGACAAATGGAAGTCTGCAATTGAACTTTTGATGTATCCAAGCTCATTCCTCGGACACATCCAAGCTCATTCCTCAGACGTGTCCAAGCTCTTAATCTTGGACACGTCTAATCATTTAATGCCTGCAAGATTTGTCTATAAATAGAATGCAATTGGGCATCGAAGAGGAGGAGGAAATAAAGAGGAGAGAACTACTTTTCTATAAATATTGGTCTTAACTTCTTTCTTTAACTATTTTATTTTCTTCTTGTTAGTTTTTGGATTTCTAAGAGTATTGCAATATTCTAGAATTCTTTTTTGTTGTGAGATTTAAATACTCTGTAATGAAGTAATCTCCTTTATTGGGATAGTTGATGAAGCTTGATAAATATTTTTATAATATTATTTCAATTTTAATACATCCTTGGCATGAAATTTTCTTTGTATAATTCATACTGTGCTGAAATAATGGTTTCTAATTAATCATTATTATCACTTCTATATATTTTATTTAAGTTATTCTTATATTAATTTTATAATGATTAATATATAATAACCAATGAATAAAAAAGTAGAGTGAGAATAATTTTTTGTAAAACTCTTATTTTCAAATCTATAATCTTGTTTGTCTCAGTTTTAATTTTCACGAAGGAATTGTTGCAGGCAAGATTACTGATTTTTAGTAAAATATCTCACGTAGTTTACTACTTTAGCACATTACAAGCAAGCAAATATTCGGCTTGATCGTCACTTAGTTTAATTCAATTAATTACAGTGGAGTGCTATTAATGTACTTTTCTAGTGAAGAAATATAATCGTATTAGCAATAAGCAAATTATTTACTTTAGACGAATTATAACTATAGGTTAAGAAAATTTTAAAAATTTTATTAGTTAAATAAATTAATTTATACTAAGTAGTAATTACCAACGTACTTACCCAACTTACTTTTAAATTATAAATCTGTACGGAAATTGTTTGTTTGTACTTTAATTAATAACTAAAGTTTTAAAACTCTACCTTCATACTAAGTTTGGTTCTTTACAAATAGTAAGTAAAATAATTAAAGTCTGTACGCCTAGTAACTAACCTAATTTGGTGGGACGATATCAATAAACTATACTAAGTAATTGACTGAGTATGAGCAGAGAAAATCATATGCACTAGTTGGTCTCGTACCTAACCTAATTAAGTATTGCGATTATTTAATTAAGCGACGGTGAACTAAGTATACTTCCTACTACCTAACCACCAAAAATCCCCCCCCCCCCCCTCAAGAGTTAAGATCGTGCTCTCTTCAATTCTTTTCTAATCTAAACATGGCTTTCCCAAGTATAGCATAGATAGTAAATAGAACCTAACTGCTGGCCAGACAATTAAGCAATTAATCACAGAATTGAAGAAACAACCATATTAGTGAAATGTAATCAAGGTTAAGTCAACGTAAACAACAATATTCATGGCTAAATCACAATCCCAAAACTATGGGTTTTAGCCGCTCATGTTCGTAATAACAATTTTCCAAGTATTGTGCATAAACAAATTACAAAGAAAAGATAAGGGACGAAGAACTCGATGATTTTCTCCTCCTTGCCTCTGGTAGCAAAACTCCTCTAAAAATGATATTTAACGACTAGTCATATATATAGAGAAAAATTCTAAACAAAATAACCAAGTCTAAAACCAAATAGGCAACAAAATATGCTTTAAAAACCCGGAATATACTCGCTACAGGCCTCGCCTCGCGAGGCAAAACGCAAGCTTCACCTCGCTTTACACTGTGCGCCGCAACCTTTTACGCGCGGAACTTCTCGCTGCAGCCTGCGCGATGCAAGCTCAATCGCGTGCTTTAATCCTCGCGTCGCATGCTCTATAGCGAGCTTACTCACTCGCGTCGCTGACTTCTTTGCTGCTTCAATTCTCATTTTCTCATTTCTCTTGTTAGTGCTAGCTGCCTAACTTCTCCATTTCAATTTTACATCTCTGTTTCTTTCTTTTCTACTTTTCAATATTTTGCATAGTCTCTTTTTTTCTTCCTTTGTATTGGACTTCAATCCTTGTCTCAATTATTCTTTCTTCATCAATAATTTCCTTATTATTATATAATCATAAGCCCATTGTTTTAGTGCATGAATTACACTTTAAATATTTACTTTGCTCCAATTTCATCTCCAATATACCTACACATAAAATAAACTCAATTAAGCATAAATATAATATAGCTTAGCATTAAAGCAATATAGAATAAGTAATACACAAAAATATAAAATTATAGCCAAACATCACCTCTCTTGCCTGTCCTCCCTGTCCTATCATGTCCCTTTCTCCGCAGTAATAACAAGTAACGAGTTATGAATGCCAAAAGGAATGTTAACTTTAATTTGTTGTATTTGAACTTATAATTACAGATAAATTATGAATCCTGCTACAGTTAACAGATTATATTAGAGGTGCACAATCTTCTAAGACAACACGAACATTAATTGGTGTACTAAACTAAAGATTTGCTTAATTACAAGGATCGTCAGCGAAGAAAGAACCAAATTGAGAGTAAGAGGCATAGTCCATGAGCATGAACTAGTATTATATTGTAAAAGGAAATCTGCATAAGAGAAAACTCAAAAAATAATGGATAACAACGGAACACCCACTTTTTTATTTGTTTTTTATTTTTTTAAAAAGGGGAAATGGGTGAGGGAATTACAAGGTGGTAATTGAACTCTCACCGACAAGGTCAAAATTCTAGAAGCTAACCAATTGAGCTATTAAGATCCCCCAATACCCACTTTCTAAAATTGAGATGTAACGATCCGGCCGGTCGTATTGAGTATTGTAGCCCCGTTCCCCAATTTATTGCTAATTCTATGTTCATTTGTGGTTATGTGACTTTCCGGTGGTTGGTTTGGTTCCGGGGATGTTTCGGAGTAAATTGGACACTTAGTCCCAATGTTGAAAGCTTAAGTTGAAATAATTAACCGGATGCTGACTTTTGAGTAAACGACTCCGTAATAGAGTATTGATGGTTCTGATAGCTTCGTATGATAATTTTGGACTTAGGCGTATGTTCGGATTTGGATACGGAGGCACGTAGGTCGTTTTGGCTTGAATTGACGAAAGTTGAAAAGTTGAAGGTTTGGAATGTTGAAAGTTTGACCAAGAGTTGACTTATTGATACCGGCCTCGAATTTTGGTTCTAGGAGTTGGAGTAGGTCCGCTTTGTCATTATGACTTGTGTACAAAATTTGAGGTCAATCGGAGTTGGTTTGATATGTTTCGGCATTGGTTTTAGATGTTGGAAATTCATTAGTTTCGTTATGCTTGAATTGGGGTGAGATTCGTGATTTTGATGTTGTTCGATGTGATTTGAGGCTTCAACTAAGTTCGTGTTGTGATTTAGGACTTGTTGGTATGTTTGGTTGAGGTCCCGGGGGCATCGGACGAGTCTTGAATGGTTAACGGATCAATATTGGACTTAGAGCATTTCTGAAGATATTTGGATTGCTGGTGTAATCGCACCTGCAGTGGGCTTGGCCGCAGGTGCGGCTGGAGGAACGCAGAAGCGGAATTGGGCTGGCTAGGGGAGCTTCGCAGGTGCGGAGAAGGACCGCATCTGCGGATTTTGGGTAGCATATGCGGTGAAGCGTGGCCTGGGCTTGCATCGCAGATGCAGAAGGACTACCGCAGAAGCGGGATATTTGGTTGCAGAAGCCAGGTATTTTCCGCAAAAGAGGAAGCGTAGAAGCGATCATCATGTCGGCAGATGCGGAATCGATGACAGAGGATAAAAATCGAAGGGCTTGGTTGATTTTCTCATTTTTGGGATATTGAAGTTCGGACTAGGGCGATTTTACGAGAGATTTCTACCCAGTTTGAAAAGGTAAGCGACTTCTAATCACTTTTGTCCATAAATATTGAATACCCATTAATTTTTACACTTAGATTTATGTGTGTTTGAGATGAAATTTAGGAGATTTTAGACTATATATTGGAGAGTAAGATTTAGGGATTTGTGGTTGGAATTGGATGATTTTGGTATGGCTGGACTCATAAATGAATGAGTGTTCGAAATTTGTGAATTTTGTCGGGTTCCGAGGCATGGACCCGAGGTTGACTTTTTAGATTGACTTTTTTATTTTTGTTAAAGATCTTAGCTTTATCGTATGGAATTGATTCCTATAGTTTTTATTGATTATACTAAGTTGTTTGTGACTAGATTCGAGTTGTTCGGAGGCCGATTCGCGATGCAAGGATTTGTTGGAGCATTGAGTTGCGTACTTTGGGGTAAGTAACACTTCTAAACTTGAAACTGAGGCTATAAATCCTTGGAAACGTGTTATATGATTTGTGTTGGGATGATGCACATGCTAGGTGACAGGCGTGTGGGCGTGCACCGTGGTAATCATGATCCGGATGGATTCTTATACTGTGTTAATATCAAGTATTGTTTTATCCGTGCAATTCCTACGTATTAGAGTAAGTGAGTTGTGATTCATGTTAGAAAAATCATGTTTAGACTATATTTGATTGAGTCCTACTGAGGTTATTTCTGTTGTTTTGTGTTATCTGTTTTAACTAAAATTATGTACTCAGTTATGATTATTCATGTGCATATCACATCTCAGTCTCTGTTATCATTCACTATTACTTCACATGTTATCATTATTTGGGCTGAGCGGTACGAGATTTAGGAGCCTTGGGGACTTGAGAGATTGATGAATGAGGTGAGCCTAAGAGCTAGATTATGAGTGTTATTGTTGACCGGGCTGCACGCCTCAGCAGGCCTTATTGTCTTATTTATTATTGTGGATCGGGATGCACGATGCAGCAGTCCTTATAGGCTTTATATTAGCAGTTGGGAAGGATCCGCCCATCCGGAGTCTGACATACTAGCAGTGAGCGTTGGCACAGTGATATATATATACATGTGCTTTAGTGAGGGGCGTTGATGTCAGGCACCCGTACAGTGCTGAGTGATTGTGTGTGTGATGAGTGGGCGTATGAGATAGACAGATTGAGTACTCTGAGAGTGTGAGTACATGGGAATACCACTGTTACCTTACATTTGGCATGCATATTGAACTTGTAGGCATATAGATATACCATTCCTTATATTAGCTATACTTGACATGTTCTTAAAAGTGTTGGTCTTTAGTTGTGAACTTGAAAGCATGTCTAAATTTTTGTATCATGAACGAGCTGAGTATGGAAGCTTCTCTGAGTTATTTACTGTCATTGTCACTATCTTATCTGTGTTGGGATTATATTGGTTCTGACAGTATCCTTCTAAGTTCGTCACTGCTTTCAGCCCAAGGTTAGTCATGTTACTTATTGAGTACATTGGATCGATTGTATTCATACTATACTCTGCACTTCGTGTGCATATCCGGGTACATCTGGACGCTCTGATTGCTAGATTGATACTACTACCTGCTCAGAGACTTTGAGGTAGCTGCTATGACGCCCACAAACCTTGATTCTCCTTCCTTTTATTGTATTCAGTACTGTTCTATTACTCAGGAAGTTATACTAGAGTTTTGGTCTATGTCGATACTTAGTAGTGCTCATGTACTTGCTGACACCAAATTTTGGGATGGTTGTAGTAGTATTTCAGTTAATTTTATCAAATATTATGGGATTTCCACTGTTGAGTTTGTTAAAACATGTTTTATTCCAAATGTTTAGCTGTTATGTGATTGTCAACTTGCCTAGTGAGTGTGTTAGGCTCCATCACGACATGTTGGGATTTTGGGTCGTGACAAGTTGGTATCAGAGCACTAGGTCGCTTAGGTCTCACGAGTCATAATCAGGTTTAGTAGAGTCTTGCGGATCGGTACGGAGATGTCTGTATTTATCTTCGAGAGACTATCGAACTGTTAGGAAACTTCACTTTCTTGTACTCTTGTGGTGCGGATTTATTAATTCCAAAATCTAAACTTCTAATCTTCTATTCTCTCACAGATGGTGAGGGAACGTACGACTGAATCAGGCGGACGATAACTAGTACCACCAGCTAAGGCCGCGGTAGAGGCCAAGGTACACTACCACAGGTAGAGCAGCACTTGTGGAGCCACTAGTTGCTCCAGCTGAGGAGCAGGCACCAGTTGTTCCCTTTATGATTCCAGGCCTTCAGGAGGCTTTGGCCCAGATTTTTACTGTTTGCACGAGCCTTGCTCAGGCGGTTTTAGTTCCGGCTGTACCAGCCACTTCTCAGGCCAGGGGAGGTGTTCAGACTCCCGCCGCCACCAGGGGTACTACCACCCTAGTCGGTTGGTGCTGCTCGAGCCCAGGTTGGTCCACCTATGAGTGATGAGGAGCAGAAGAGACTAGAGCAGTTTGGGATGTTCAAGCCTCTAGAGTTCAGTGGAGCAGAGTCAAAGGATGCTCAGGATTTTATTCACAGGTGCCAGCGGATCCTTCGCATTGCGGGTAGTTTGGAAACCAATGGAGTTTCATTTACTACCTTTCAGCTGATAGGGGTAGCCTACAGATGGTGGGAGGCATATGAGTTGAGCAGGCCAGCCGGCGTTGCACCACTTATGTGGCATGAGTTCTCAGTTCCCTTCTTAGAAAAGTTTGTTCCAAAGACTCACAGAGAGGAATTGCGTAGGCAGTCTGAGTAGCTACACTAGAAGGGTATGTCAGTGACTCAATATGAGATGAGATTTTCAGAGTTGGCTCGTCATGCGATATGATTGGTTCCCACTAAGAGAGAGAGAGAGAGGATTAGGAGGTTCATTGATGGCCTCAACTATGAATTACGTTTCATTATGGCTCGGGAGGTTGTGACGGCTGCGAGGTTTGAGAAGGTGGTTGATATTGCTAGACGCCTAGAGCTGGTTCACAGTCAGGAGCATGAGGAGAGGGAGGCCAAGTAGCCTTATCAAGCCCTCCACTACTTTCTAAACCAAAGAAAGGTGAAGCACTATTAATCTACCTCGAAGTCTCGGAAGTCGCGGTAAGTACAATTTTAGTCCGTGAGGATGAAGGTAAGCAGTCTCCATTTATTATGTCAGTAAACTTTTAACGGGAGCGGAAACTCGCTACCCTACATTTGGAGAAACTGGCCTTAGCTCTCGTAGTCGCCGCTTGGAAGTTGAGGCCCTACTTCCAATGTCACCCGATAGCCGTGGTGACCACTTTCCCTTTGCAAAACATCCTTCACAAACTTGAGCTCTCGGGTAGGTTGGCCAAATGGGTCGCCGAAATGAGTGAGTTCGACATAGAATATAAACCAAGGACTGCAATTAAGTCACAAGTCTTGGCTAACTTTGTGGTCGATTTTAGTCCGGGATTGCTGCCTTTGGCAACCAAAGAGGCAGTAATGGTATCAGAATCGACATCAGGGGTTTGGACCATATTTACGGACAGAGCTTCCAACGTAAAACCTTCCGGGCTTGGTATAATATTAATCACGCATTCGGGGGAAACCCTCAGGCAAGCCATCAGAACGATCCCTTTAACTAATAATGAAGCGGACTATGAAGCTTTGATTATAGGGCTCGAATTGGCCCGGGGACTTGATTTCGAGATCATTGAAATCAAATGTGAGTCACAACTAGTGGTAAATTAGGTTTATGGGATCTTCAAAACCAAAGAGTAGCGCATGCAACAATACGTAGTGAAGGTCTAGGCTCCGTTGGCGGGATTTCGGGAGTGGTCGATTACTCATATCCTGAGGGAAGAAGACGCATTGGCTAACCTCGGATCATCGATAGAAATAAAGGTATCGGAATCCGGGATGGTAGTACAACTGATGAACTCAGTCCTGGATACAGATGGTTATTATGAGGTAAATGTGACTAATTTGGTCTGTGACTGGAGGAATGAAATCATCAATTATCTCGAGCACGGGAAGCTACCCGTGGACCCAGAAGCATCCCGGGCGCTGTGCGCCAAAGAAGGGCGATATAGCTTCAAGAGAGGACAATTGTATAAAAAATCTTTTCAAGGCCCGCTGGCCCGATGCTCAGGGGCATCCGAAGCTGACTACGTCATGCGAGAAGTCCACGAAGGGATATGCGGAAACCAATTAGGCGCAGATTCCTTAGTACTGAAGTTGGTAAGGACAGGATATTATTGGCCCTGCATGGAACAGGACGCCAAAGACTAGCACAAAAATGTGATAAGTGTCAACGCTACGCACCATTAGTGCATCAATCGACAGAACCATTACATTCGGTTATGTTCCCGTGGTCGTTCATGAAGTGGGGGATGGACATCATCGGACCACTGCCACCGGCTCCCGGAAAGGTAAGATTTCTTTTAATTTTTACTGACTATTTTCTAAGTAGGTGGAAGTAGGTCCTTATCAGAAGATCGGCAAGCGCGAAGTGGTGGATTTCTTGTGGGAAAATATAAATTGTAGGTTCAAAATACCAAAAGAGATAGCGTGCGATAATGGGCCACAATTTATTGGTGCAAAAGTACAAAGTTCTTCGAAAATTTAAAAATAAAGAGTATCGCATCTTCACCCTACCATCCGAGCGCAAACGGTCAAGTGGAGTTAACGAACAAAGTGATTATACAAAACCTAAAGAAAATTTTGGAAGCGGCTAAAGGTAATTGGCCCAAGAAGTTACTCAGAGTTTATGGGCATACCGAACAACGGTCACATCGAGCACAGGGACTTGGCGTATGTAAGAATGGTAGCATAAAAGCAGAGAATGGAGCGGTATTATAATCGAAGAGCCTACCTCCGTTATTTCAAAGTAGGAGACTTGGTTTTAAGGAAAGTAACTCAAAACACCTGAGAGCACAACACAGGTAAACTATGTCCAACTTGGGAAGGCCCCTACCGGGTTTCATCTGTCACCGGGAAAGGTTCGTATGAACTGGAGAATCAAAATGGAGAAAAGTTGCACAGCAATTAGAACGTGGCGCACCTCAAATGGTATTATTGCTGATGAAAATCACCCGAATTAAAAGTATGTCTTGCACTCTTTAGCATAAATTCCTGAGGTAAAGTATGTTACCGAGTTAAGGATTATCTAGCAATTCATTAGTGGAATCTTCGGAGATATGAGGAGGGAATGATATAAGGATAAGGAAATAATGACTGCCACGTCGACCGGAGAAAGAAAACCGGAAACATAGTTGCATCATTGGGACGGGGGGACTGCACGGCCAGCCCTGTAGAAACAAATTGTAAAAATTAGCCACAAGTAATGGCAATTTCTTTTCAGCATAACAAATGCTTATGTCCTTTTCTTTTTAGAAGGAATAAAATGAAATCCTTTTGTTTTTATCTCGTTTCTTGTCTGAATGATGAATTAACTTTGTCATTTGAAAGTTCAACAAGTACTTCAAATGCTAGTGCCGTAATGAACAGGAGATGTCCTCTTCAAGAGTACTATAAACATATGAGGGCCCTCTCTTATAAAAACCCTCACGTTAAAGGGTTGGTTTCGGAAGAACTTATGCCCGGAATCAAAATGCCTTCGGGGAAAAATAAACCTGAAGCCTAGCACAGAAAAACGCAAAAAGCAAACTTGCGCAAATACTTAACCCTCACGATAAAGGTTTGAATTCTGATGAGTTTGTGCCCGAAATACAAATGCAAATCAGATGCAAACAGGAAAACTTGCACAAAACTCGTAAGCAAAATGAAGATAATGCAAAAACTTGCATAAATAATCAAACGAAAGAAAGATTCAAACAATACTAGAGCAAAAAGAAGTTTATATTTACAGTCACATGCCAAAATGGCATAGATACAAGAATTGGAAAAAGAAAAGAAAAGCTAAACTAAAGTATCTCCGGAACTCGGAGGAAGAGAAGTGGTCGCGCCCCCGGGAAAAGTAGATGTATCCGTCGACGGCTCAACATTTTGGTCTTCACTAGTTTGGCCTTCAACATCATCATTCTCTAATTCTTCTTCAATTCCCAAGAACTCGGAACCGGAATCAAAAGGACCAAAAGCATCAGGCCTCGCCAGGAGACCACTTTTAGCAGCCAACTCGAGCTCACGTGCCTTAGCAATTTCAGCATCAAAGTCAATGATACCAGCTTTGGCCTCTTCCAAGGTTTTTCTCCTCATGTTGTACATAGCGTAAGTTTTCTCAACAATGAGGGAAGGTTCTCGGTGCTGGAGTTCTTCTTTGAGTTGGGTTACCTCAGTAGAAAGACTTTCCCGGGCGGATCGAACAGATTTGAGGCTAACATCAAGGTCGCAGACAGTAGAGCTGAAAATTCTATCATGCTCGATAGTCCTCTTATGCTTCTCCTCCAGCTGGGCATATTTCACCCCCCTCCCCCCCACCATCAACCTCTTCAGCTTTGGAATTCAAGGCTGCCTCCAAATTGTTCAGTCTTTCAGCGGAGGCAGCCTCGTGTTCGGATGCAGCAAGAACGACATTATGGACTTCAACCCATTTAGTTTTAGCTTCTTCAAATTGAACCCTCAACGAGGCGACCTCTTGGCTAAGGGTTTCCACCTCTTGCTCGCTTTGCTACAAACGAGCTGCCAATAGGACGGCCTCAATGGCCTTGGCTTCCAGTTCCAAGAGGCAAGCAGCACGATGCTCCCGCTCTGCCAAAAGGTGATCCCGTGCGAATGTAGTTTCTTCCTTCGAACGAATCAACCTCTGAAGGCCCTCGAAAGCAAGAAAGTTAGCCTATAAAGCAAGAAAGGCGAGATTTGGGATATGCTTAGGCAAAAATAGAAGAAATAACAAAAGAAGTAAAGAATATACCGCTGCGGCATTGTTCAACAAGCACTCTCGAGAGAGAGCCTGAATCTTTTTCCAATCTTTCTCTGAAGGCAAAGGCTTCCGATAATTGGCAAGCTCCACCGGTCGAGATAGCAAGTTGCATCTGGTGGAGACTGAGAGAATAATGTTCCTCCTCCCCTGCGAATCTTCAGAGGGGGCAGCATAATTTTGCCCCAAATTCCCATGAACAGGGGACTGGGGAAGAGGAATATCTCCTTCGTGATCAAGTGTGGCCGGTGGAGATAATGTAGCAGTTGCTGGTAGAAGAGCTGGGGAAGATGGAGGTTAAGCTGATGGCGGTGAATGAGAAGCAGCTGTGATAAATGCACTGCTGGTTGTTGGATGCTCGCCAACTAAAGATGGCAGGGACTTGGTACTCAGCCCCGCACTACCAATCACAGTAATTGGGGCCCGAAAACAGGAGTTGGCATTTTCTACTAAATCAAACTCCCCCCAAAGTGTCGAGATGTCGTCCTTGGTTGGTGTAACAAACTCAACAGATTGAGCATTCTGTTGAGTTGATGATGATCGTCGCCTTCTGTGTAGAGAAGCTCCATCATCACTAGCTTTTCCATCATCGTCGATCATCACGGTGTCTATGATCAGCCTGGGAGGATGGCTAGTTATCATAACTTCCGAAGACGACTCGGGAGCGATAGTCTTCGCCCTCTTATTCTTTTCCCCGGCCACGGAAGAACATCTTCTTTTTGGGTCCTTTTTCTCCGACCGGGGACTCCGTCGTGAAACACACATGCCCGAAGCAGGCCCGGAGATACCTGTTCGAGTGAGTGCCGCTTGAAGCAGCCTCACCGCTTCAACAGGATCAGCCAAAACATCCTCCTCGGGAATATCAACTGAGCCTGCGAGTAGACCTGATTTCAAGGAAAAGATAGAAGGGATCAATCAATTTCCTCACATAAAAAGCTGAAACAAGGTTAGTTTGAATTACCATGAATTTTGTCCTTCCACCAGTATTTAACGGACACCTCTTTCCACGTACAGGTCTCGGGCGTAGTGGATCTTTTGAACCTACTGACCTAAGCCTTCAACCATGGGCGGAACCCATCGAGTTGCTGAAACGAGCGTATAATGAAGGATCAACACAGATATGGAAGAATCCCTAATCAACTAAATATTAAACAAAAAACTTATGAGTGCGGTTCCACACCTCCGGAAAGGATGAAGCCGTTTCCGGAATGATGTAATTGGTAGCCACTGCAACAAATCGCTCCATCCACCCACGGTCGATGTCATCATCCATGCTAGATAACAGGGCATGATGGCCGCGTTTGCTAAAATTTATCATTCCCCCGCGGAAGATTTTGGGGGAATAGGGATTCATCACATGAGCTAAATATAGCTCCTCTCCTGTTTCCTGGCACAGACGCCGAAGACAAGCAATCGTCCTCCACACAGAAGGACTTACTTGTGCCAAACACACTTGATAACGGAGGCAGAACTCCGCAATGACGGAGTCAAGCTCTCACTTAAGGAAAACGCACCCAAAGTAAAAGGATACGTGTAAAAGTATGTAAAACTCTTCTTGGAAAGGGTCACTCGCTCCGTTAGATCGGGAGCAACAATGTCCAAATCATGGCAGCGACAGTCTTCCTTCACAACAGGAATACTGGAAGGATGAATGGAAGAAGGGTATCTGCCAACAGCCCACGTGCGAGGGAGAGCCGAAGGGAGTTTCTTCTCGAAGTCTTTTGTTGTAACAAGATTCTAGGAATGATATAATCCACCGTTGGAGGAACAATTATGCGTGTAGGAATGATAGATTTCCTCATAACTTATACGTGTATTAATTATGCGTAAAAGAACTAAACGTTGTATTAGCTATGCTATATTTTATGTGAAAAAGAGAAACAATCAACCAAATATTGTGTAACTTATGCTAAATTCTATGTGGAGATATATATATATATATATATATATATATATATATATATATATATATATATATATATAGCTCAACATTGTATAAAGTTAATCTAGTTTTAATACATGAATAACTCATCTCTAACTGGCTACGTACCAAACGACCCCTTAGTGCATGCATTGACGGAAAGTATTTCTTGTCCAATATGTATAACATGGGCGAAGCTACACTATGGTAAGGGTGATCAATTGACCACCCTTTGTTGGAAATTACACTGCGTATATAGGTAAAATATTAGGTTTTTGAGGCATATAACATATATTGAACACCCTTTGTCAGAGATTTTTTTTTTACTTCTTTCAAGTTTGAACCCCCTAAGGAAAATTCTTGGTTTTGCCACTGATGTATAACCGACATTCATGGTACTTAAGACTTTGATTGCACATTAACATATAGTACTTGTTATTTTTATGATAATAAAGGCAAAGATTTGATTTCAAAGAAAACACAAGAGATTTTGATAGAACTATCTTCTTCTATTCAAATTATGATGTTCTCATTCTCTCATTCCGACAGTTGAGATGGTGAAAAATCTCTACATTCACTGATAAATATTGTATGACAAATTAAAAGGTTTTACATAGTTGAAGACAAAGATAATAAGTAGGTCGTACTTGTAGCTTTTAATATAACTAGAAGCATACCTTAACCACCATTCACCCACCTACTCTCCTAGGAGATCCCACTTTTTTCCACACTTTGCCTTGTACCGCTCAATTTTCCTTTATATTTTACTTTCTTGGTACCCTTTTCAGTTCTCTTGTCCACCTTTTTGTGCCTTTAAATCAGTTCACAACCTCAACATCAATCCCTTCCTCTTCTCCCCTTTGTCTGTCGAATCTTTAGTTTCCCAACTATTGTTACTCTGTTCTTAATTTTTTGCTTTTGAGGTTTCTATTTTATAGATCTGAGGCTCCTTCTCTGAAATTGATGGCTGCATAGTTTGTGAATTCATGTCTCCAGTTGTTAGTGAAATCCTCCTTTGTGGGTTTATGATAAGTTGTTCACTTAGACGCAGGACCCATCTTGTTCAATCTTTCTCTGTTGTTTTCCTCTACTGGTTCTACGTTTTTTCATAAATCACTTGTCTATTTAGTCATCTACTAGTAACTACTCTTTTGGGGTCCTGCGTCTTCTTGTCTTGGTATAATAATAAGTATATAGCAATATATATGGCTTCATCTTCTTCAGGAGATTTGATGAATGAAAGAAAAAGGAAGAGAATGGTATCAAACAGGGAATCAGCAAGAAGATCAAGAATGAAAAAAAAGAAGCATTTGGATGATCTGATGTCACAAGTGGAACAATTGAAGGAAGAAAATATCAAGATCATAACAAGTATTAATGCGACAATACAAAACTATGCTACTGTGGAGGCAGAGAACAATGTTTTAAGAGCTCAGATGATGGAACTTAACCAAAGGTTGCATTCTCTCAATGACATCCTCAGCTACATCAGCAATAATGGAACAACTTTATTTGAGGATCACAACTGTCCTGAAACTTTAGTGAACAATCCGTGGAACTTGATGTACCAAAATCAGCCAATCATGGCATCTGGCATGTGCTTTTATCACTACTGATTGACTCTAATAATGTTGGATGGTGATTGATCTGTGTAATATTATAATGCTAGTGTATATGTTGTTATTATTAGGACTATTAAGGGAAAATCATAACGAGTCAAAGAAGACGAGCATGCCGGTCGCCGGTCGGACATTGTAAAATGTGGATCATGTATAATATTGAAACGTATGGTTGTGGATGTTTTACTTGTTTTAACTTGTTTATGACCGGTGTTCTTTCTCTCTCATCATTATTTTAAATTATTATACTTATTATATTACTATTATTGTTATTGTTATTATTTGGTCAAATACATCTTTAGTCCCTAGAACTTGGCACAAATTTTCATTTAGTTGCCTAATCTTATGAGTTGTATTTATGGAATGGAATACCTTGTGGATAAAAAATTTATTTGCACCGAATATTTATATCTAACTAAAGAATTAATCTTAACAATCAATAAATTAAAGAGAAAATGCATTATTATCAAGATGTGTTTATTAAACACCTCAAATTTAATGTGTATAATTGGCAGGGAAAAAAGAGTTTTTGATGAAAAAATAAATTTCTGGACATTTCCAATCACACTGTATATATAAGAAAATTATTGTCTATGTCTATAAATAGTAAATATTGAATCCATTAACTTCTTTATATGTTTACTTCTGTGTATATATTTGAATTCTTTTAGTGAAAAATTCTGCCTCTTTCAAACTATCAAATATGTGTTAAAAGACAAATATCTAACAAGAATAACGTGTTCGATTGATAAATCTTACCTAGATGAAGGTATTTAAATGAAAATGGTGCCAAACTTAGAAGACATTTGCTTTTTCATATTCTCCGTAACTCTTTCTCCATTTTTCCTTGTCTGTACATAAGTTGGATTTGATAACAGCTGTTTTATGTCGCTCGGAATTAAGTTCCAATTTCTCAAAATCTGTCGATCCAAACAAATACGGTTAAGCTTGTTTGGCATTTGGCGATGGAATCAGTACAAAGATGGTGCTTTGGATGAAAGTGCTATCATTCCGATAAGACAAAAAGACTACTTACTTTTTATTTGAATAAATAAATACCTTAAAAAGAATAATTACACTTTCTACCTTTTCAGTTGCGATAAATGCTAGTAGTATTTTAATTCTTATGATACCTGACGATATACAAGTAAAATAATTGAAATATGCGATTTAATTCCTCACTAACAAACTTATGCAAAGTCTGTAATCTGAAATAAAAAGAAACAGTAGTAAGAGTCAACACATGACTTAAAACTTGTCAAAGTTTTTCAGTTTAACACCTTAATTAAGAGTCAAAACCTATTAAACGTACACTTGACGTTCGTAGAAAATGTGTTTGTTAAACATCTCCGTTACACTACTCTTTCACAAAAACAAAGTGTGTGTCTCTCAAACGGAATGACATGGCCAAGAAAAAAGCGAATTAATTAGCGACACTCGGAAAATAATAAAAGGAAAAGACCCTTTAAAATTTTTCATCTGTCCTTGACATAAATTAATTAGAATGAACTGTGGGCCAAGATTATTATTTCCTCCCGTCCAAAATGAGTGATTTTTTAACTTTTTTTTTTGTGGTTCAAAATAAGTGATTTTTTCAGATTTCAAGAATGTATTAATTATTTTTTTTCCTACATTGCCCTTGAAGTAAATAGTGTAGGAGTATGTGTTAGGAGTATTTATGTGAAGAGATAGTAAAGGTTATATGGTCAATTTTATTGCTAATTAATGTTAAAAGGGGGTTTTCTTAATAAATATGAAAACAACTAAAAAATTACTTATTTTGGACCGGAGGGAGTACTACTTAGTAATAATTAATAAGTAGAAAACAGCAGTGCTACTCAAAATTAGCTGGAGAGAGATGAATTCAATCGTTGAATCGAGCTTTGTTTTTGAATCTAGTCGTAGATACCTTTTAAGAATTAACTTAAATAATTGTCAACCTAACCGTTTAAACTAAAAATAGCCCAAAAATGTATAATATAAATATAATCCATACATACTATATGTATACTTGTATATTATAATAAGTGCATACATAATTTATGTATACTTGCTAAAAAAATATAAACAATGAATCTATCCAGTTATTTGTCTAAAGATCCCATAGTTTTTCTATTCGATACTTCCATTAGGCTTAGCTCAGTATACATTTTATCATTTATGAGACAATGACGGGGACCAAAAAAAAAAGAAGTCATGACATCTGGTGTGTCAAAGCTAATTAATATAATGGAGTATAAAATATAATCATATAATAGAAAACATACATATAAGAGGAGGCAAAGGTTAATTCATTTAATTTCAATGACGAAAGTAGCTATGAAGCTTTCTATTTTAGCTGAATGATTTGGGTGCATGTATAATTGTATACGGTCAAAGTCATATGCCTCCGATTTATAGACTTGAGGGTCCGTCCTAAACCCGAGTCCGGGCAAAGTCGAGTTCGAGCCCGGTGGATTAGACTCGAGCTCGAACACAGAATGCAATAATCGGAGATAGGAGTAACGAAGAGCACCCGGGGCAAGTTGTTAGATGTTTTTCTTACCATATTTGGTTTTCCTATCTCTTGAAGGAAAAGGGCAATATAATTACCTTAATTGGGTTTTCCTTTTTGTAAAAGAAAATTATAAATCTCCAATATTTGGCTAGTCCTTTTTCTTGTAGGAAAAGGTTTAGACTTCTATAAATTGAGGATCCTTCCTTCTCATTCAGTAGCATCCACAATGTAGCCATAGGGGGCTTGAGAGTCTTGTTTAGGGGGAGAACTTTACGGGACAAGTGTTAGTGTGTCACTTGCGTTTGCCTCTTCGTGAGGTTGTTCTCTCGATATTTTGTACTCTCTTTTATTATAGTGGATTGCTCATCTCCGTCGTGGACGTAGGTCAGTTGACCGAACCATGTTAAATGTTTGTGTCTCTTTTGGTAGATTTCTCTTTTGTTGTTGGATTTATCATCGCTTAAGGTTTGCTTGCTAGCTTCCGCATGACACCTGATTTTTTTCTGGTCATAACAAGTGGTATCAGAGCGAGGTTCAAGACAGGTTCAACTTGGCGGGTTCAGTTCTAGCCGCGACATATTTGACGATAATCGTGATTTTTGTTTGAGAAATTTGACTTGTGTGCTACGCGCGTTGAGACAAACTTTGTGGTGGATATTTGAAGATGCGACCTGTTGAAGGCTATATGAATAAGGTGGATCAAGTTTATTTTGTCAGAAAATTCAGGCCAAGGGGGAGAATTGTTAGGTGTTTGCCATAATTTTCTTACAATATTTGATTTTCCTATTTGTTGAAGGAAAAGGGCAATATAATTACCTTAACTGGGTTTTCCTTCTTGTAGAAGGAAATTATAATTCTCCTATACTTGGCTAGTCCCTTTTCTTGTAGGAAAAGGTTTGAACTTCTATAAATTGAGGATCTTTCCTTCTCATTCAGTAGCATCCACAATGTAGCCATAGGGGGCTTGAGAGTCGTGTTTAGGGGGAGAACTTTACGGGACAAGTGTTAGTGTGTCACTTGTGTTTGCCTCTTCGTGAGGTTGTTCTCTCGATATTTTGTACTTTCTTTTTATTATAGTGGATTGCTCATCTCCGCGGTGGACATAGGTCAGTTGACCGAACCACGTTAAATGTTTGTGTCTCTTTTGGTAGATTTCTTTTGTTGTATGATTTATCGTCGTTCAAGGTTTGCTTTGCTAGCTTCCGCATGACACCTGATTTTTCGGTCCTAACAACCTCCCCAGGTTCTATGTCATCCTTGGTTTTCAGAACTGCATGCAGTACTTCCTGCCAAAGAATCAACATTCAAATGCAGACTTTCACATCCATTCACAAAATATGTGAAATCCATCATAATCAGGATTATGCTAAAAAGCCGTGAGAAAACATATCAGCACAAAGAGAAGAATTAACTGACTACG
>NC_031999.1:33554592-33630172 GCF_001879085.1 Nicotiana attenuata
ATTATGCTAATGTTTGAGAGGACTACAAACATTCTCAGAAACAACAGGTTTTGAGTACTAATGCAGGGAAATCGAATGTATATAGTGCAAATATGGATAAACAATGCTTAGATGGGATATGTGAAATAACTGGCTATACACAAGGGAAGCTGCCATTTAAATACCTGGGGGTACCAATAGCTACAAGGAAACTGAATGCAGGTGATTGTGAAATGCTAGTCAACAAACTTAGTGCAAGAATACACTCATGGGGGTCAAGGAACCTATCATATGCAGGTAGAGTCCAGTTGATCAACTCAGTGCTAATAAACATCCACTCATACTGGGCAGCAATCTTCATCCTACCAAAGAAGGTGCTTAAGGACATCACAGCAATATGCAGGAACTACCTATGGGCAGGAAAGGGTATATCAAATAAGGTGCCCTTGGTTTCCTGGGACCTGGTATGTAGACCTAAAAGAGAAGGAGGATTAGGAATAAGGGACTGAATCATATTGAATGAAGCTGCTATAGCTAAATATGTATGGCATATAGCAAACAAAGAAGATACACTGTGGGTCAAATGGATCAACCATATATACCTGAAGGGAGAGGACTGGTGGCAACATAATCCTTCTCAAGACAGCAGCTGGTATTGGAGGAAAATATGCTCAATAAGGAATATATATGCTGCAGGGTATACAGGAAATGGATGGCAAACAAATACAGGAAAATACACAGTCAAGAGTAGTTACCACTGGAGAAGAGGGGAACTGGAACAATGGGCATGGAGTAGAGAGGTGTGGAATAAAATGAATATCCCTAAACACAGTTTCATTTGCTGGCTAGTAATGCAAAGGAAACTGCTCACAAAAGACAGAACAATGAGAATGAAAATAACAGAAGATAGTGACTGTATGCTGTGTGGAAGGAATATAGAAACAATAGATCACCTATACTTTGAATGCACATTCTCTAAGATGTGCTTAAAGGAAGTCTGCAAATGGCTAGGCATGAATATAAAGAACACTGAGGTGAATGGGATATGGAAAAGGATGGCAAGAAAAGCTAATGGAAGAATAGGGAGAGCATTCACAAGATCAGTTCTGGCAGCATTAATCTACCAAATATGGAGAGCAAGAAATGAAGCAGTATGGAAAGGAAAAGTGCCAAGACCACAAGTAATGCTGAAGCAGGTTCACCATACATGCAAATACAGGAGTATGGAAGCTGTACAGAAGAAGAAGAATATGAAAGGAACAAGATGGATAGAGTAACTCTATAGCTAGAAAGGAAAGAAATGTGTAGAAACAGTACATGAAAATGAACGTACAGATGAGATAGAGAAAGCTAGAAAGATAGAATAGAAGCAGGGAAATGATAAAATATGTATGTTTGGTTTTGGTTGATGAATAAAGATTTATTTTCCACCAAAAAAAAATAATGGACTAAAAATAGAAAAGAAGGATATGTCATTGCTCCAGCTTACCGAGGACATTACCCTCGATAGGGTAGAGTGGAGGTCGAGAATTAAGGTGAAAGGCTGAGAGTAGTCCTTAGTCCCTTGGTCTTATAAGTGGTACTAGAACTATTTTTGTATTTTTGTTCTTATTCTTGGTTCTCTATATTACATGTTTTGTCATTTGTTCCTATTATATTGTTGTTGCTACTGTTTGTTACTTTATTTTTACTACTCCTTGAGCCGAGAGTCTATCGAAAACAACCTCTCTACCTGCACAAGGTAGGGGTAAGGTCTGCGTATACTATACCCTTCCCAGATTTCACATATGAGATTACACTGGATTTGTTGTTGTTGTTGGAGTAAAAATAAAAAAGAAATAAAGGAGTAACATAAAACCCTAAAAAAGAGGAAAAGCACCAAAAGATAGATTGATGAAAAGAAAAAGCCTCCACAAAAGAGAAGAATTTTGGAATCACAGTGAGAGAGACGGGTTGGCAAACGACAAAAAAGGCTGCAACAAGCGATCCTTGTCGCCCCCCCTGCCCCCCACAACCCAACTAACTTGCCACATTGGTTTTATTCACTCACGTGGCAAAAGTTGCCCCGTTTATTTTTGATTTCCCGCCCAATATTCGTACCCATAGTTAGGCCAAACTAAAGTCGAATTAGCATCGGAAAATCCTATATTATGGTGAACTGTCCCTAATAAAGGCGACTTTATACGAGGGCTCGAACCCGAGACCTCTACTAGTTAAGGATAAAAGAGTACATACTATTCCACCATAACCCTTGTTGGTAAGAGTTGCCCCGTTGCAAGTCCGTGGCTTTCCTCGCCAATTTCAATCCAAAAATCTGCAAGTATATATACCGTCGGTGTAAAGAGTTTCTTCTACATGTAAATCTTCTTAAAAGTGGAATTTATATAATTATAATCTTGGAAAAAAGAAATAGATTACCTGTTATACAAATAAAGATGATCTCATGATATAAAATTTTCTTAATCAGAAATGAAACATGTGTTAAAGTATGCTCGATTAATTCAATATTTATGTAGGTAGAAAAGAGGATGAGGATTGAAGTTGTAAGGGACTACGAAAGGCTATAAGGATATCAGACAATTTCATTTATTGTTTCAAGTCTTTGAACTTGCATGCTAAAATTAAATTAATTTCTCTCACATAATATTGTAACAAAAAAGGTTTTAGTTCATATATTACCTCCATCTATTATAAATATAAGAATCTGACTATCAGCGTTTACTGCACATCACCATCGCTAATCACGATTATCAATTTTTTGTTAGGTGTTTGCCATAATTTTCTTACCATATTTGATTTTCCTATTTGTTGAAGGAAAAGGGCAATATAATTACCTTAACTGGGTTTTCCTTCTTGTAGAAGAAATTACAAATCTCCCATATTTGGCTAGTTCTTTTTCTTGTAGGAAAATGTTTGGAGTTCTATAAATTGAAGATCCGTCCTTGTCATTCAGTAGCATCCACAATGTAGCCATAGGGGGCTTGAGAGTCGTGTCTAGGGGGAGAACTTTACGGGACAAGTGTTAGTGTGTCACTTGTGTTTGCCTCTTCGTGAGGTTGTTCTCTCGATATTTTATACTCTCTTTTATTATAGTGGATTGCTCATCTCCGTTGTGGACGTAGGTCAGTTGACCGAACCACGTTAAATGTTTGTGTCTCTTTTGGTAGATTTCTTTTGTTGTATGATTTATCGTCGTTCAAGGTTTGCTTTGCTAGCTTCCGCATGACACCTGATTTTTCGGTCCTAACAAGTGGTATCAGAGCCAGCTTCGAGCGAGGTTCAAGATAGGTTCATCTTGGCAAGTTCAGTTCCAGCTGCGACATATTTGACGATAATCGTGATTTTTGTTTGAGAAATTTGACTGGTGTGCTACGCGCGTTGAGACAAACTTTGTGGTGGAGATTTGGAGATGCGACCTGTTGAAGGCTATGTGAAGAAGGTGGATCAAGTTTATTTTGTCAGAAAATTCAGGCCAAG
Organism: Nicotiana attenuata; assembly: GCF_001879085.1. Taxonomy (NCBI): domain Eukaryota; kingdom Viridiplantae; phylum Streptophyta; class Magnoliopsida; order Solanales; family Solanaceae; genus Nicotiana; species Nicotiana attenuata. Next base: position 33,558,049 of record NC_031999.1, read on the forward strand.
GGGGAGAATTGTTAGGTGTTTGCCATAATTTTCTTACCATATTTGGTTTTCCTATCTCTTGAAGGAAAAGGGCAATATAATTACCTTAATTGGGTTTTCCTTTTTGTAAAAGGAAATTATAAATCTCCAATATTTGGCTAGTCCTTTTTCTTGTAGGAAAAGGTTTAGACTTCTATAAATTGAGGATCCTTCCTTCTCATTCAGTAGCATCCACAATGTAGCCATAGGGGGCTTGAGAGTCTTGTTTAGGGGGAGAACTTTACGGGATAAGTGTTAGTGTGTCACTTGTGTTTGCCTCTTCGTGAGGTTGTTCTCTCGATATTTTGTACTCTCTTTTATTATAGTGGATTTCTCATCTCCGTCGTGGACGTAGGTCAGTTGACTGAACCACGTTAAATGTTTGTGTCTCTTTTGGTAGATTTCTCTTTTGTTGTTCGATTTATCGTCGCTCAAGGTTGCCTTTGCTAGCTTCCGCATGACACCTGATTATTTCGGTCCTAACACAAGTATGCTCGATCCCGAAATAGTACCGTTATGGATTTGTAACAGAATGAGCTAGATTCCTGCCACGTCTCAAGATCATGGCGCAAATCCCGGAATAGGATTGTACGATTCCGTACTAGGCGGTTAGATAGCTGTATTAAGAAAATTCCTTTCTATAAATGGAAATATTCCTTATTTAGGGTTCCCCTATTATACAAAAGGGGACCCCAATCATTCGTAGCATCATCTAATCAATGAACAAAGAATATAATCTCTACTTTTTGCCTACTGTTCATCAGAATCTTCATTTTGCTCCACTGCCCTTACTTTACTTTTCTTGCTTGATTGTTCTTACTGTTCTAAACCCACCTCGAGGTCACTAAGCTCGAGGTCACTGCTGCTGAGTTATATTGGTTTAATTTACTTATTTCTTTCACTTCTACTTCATATTTTTTTTATTATTAATTGGTATCGAACTAAATCACATATCTTTAAAATCACAAATCAAATTTAATTGTTACTCGTATTTTCGAGGTAAACAGTTTGGCGCCCACCGTGGGGCTAAAGATAATAGTGATTGTTTCTTTACTGATTCTCATTACACACGTTACTTTTACACTTTTTCTTGTGAAGAATTTTGATTCTCAGGCTGAAACATGTCTAGCTCACAAAATGCACCTGTTCATGACAACGAAGGTCTTGGTGAAAATAACAATATAGGGGTCGGTGTACCACTGGTAAACCCTGGGGAAGTGCCAAACATGGAACCAATTGATGTTGGTTCTCATATTGCTCTAAACACCAACTTAGGCACAGACCCCGAAGGGAGTGTACGCAGGGAAGCCCAACTAGGGGTCCAAGGAACGCCAGGAATAGGAAATGGGGGAGTCAGCCTCCAAGTGATATTCGAGATGCTGCAAGCTCAAGAGATCGCCATTGCTCAACTTCAAAGTCAAAATAAGACCTCGGGTGTAGCTGAACATGAAAACAATCGACGTGCTGAGCCAACGCCAGAAAGGCCAAATGGAAACGACTCGGGGACTGACCCCACCATTATGAAAATGCTCGAAGAGCTCACTAAGAGGATCGAGTCCGGAGAAAAGAAAATTGAAGATAACGATAAGAAGGTGGAGACTTATAACTCCCATGTAGACCACCTCCAGTTTTGAAAGGATTAGATGCCAAAAAATTCATACAAAAACCATTCCCTCAAAGTGTGGCTCCGATGCCACATTACGCCCGATATACCCAAATATAACGGAGCAACTCACCCCAACGAGCATATTACTTTATACACTTGCGGGATCAAGGGAAATGATTTGAATGACGATGAGATTGAATCGGTCTTATTAAAAAAGTTTGGAGAAACGTTATCGAAAGGAGCTATGATTTGGTATCACAACTTAGCTCCTAACTCTATTGACTCGTTTGCTATGTTAGCGGATGCCTTCGTAAATGCACACGCCGAGGCCATAAAAGTGGCCACGAGAAAATTGGATGTCCTCAAAATAAAACAAAGAAACGACGAGATGTTAAGGGAGTTCGTGTCCAGGTTTCAGATGGAAAGAATGGAATTACCACCGGTCCCCGACGACTGGCAGTACAGGCCTTTATGCAGGGTTTGAACGAGCGGAGCTCGATTGCTTCTCGACAGCTAAAGCAGAACTTGATCGAGTATCCAGCTGTGACGTGCTTAGATGTGCACAACCGTTACCAATCAAAAATCAGGGTTGAAGACGATCAGTTGGGAGCCCCCTCGGGTTCGGTTCATCCTAACAGGTTTGCGGCTGAGCCCCCGAGGGATACGAACAGGGAATCGAGATCAAACAGGGAATGATATCAACCGTATGTCGATCGAAGAGACAGCGGTTCAGGTCAGAACGCTCCTCGGAACGATCGGAGAAACGATCCAGGTCAAATTTCTCGGGGACTCATGAGTAAAAGCGGATTCAATAAGCATACCGATACCGCAGAGGCACCTCGATTATCAGAGTACAACTTCAGTGTAGATGCATCAGGGATTGTGTCAGCCATTGGAAGAATCAAAGACACCAAGTGGCCCAGGCCTATACTGACCGATCCCTCTCAAAGGAACCCGAATTTGATGTGCAAGTATCATTGCACGCATGGTCATAGAACGGAAGATTGCAGGCAGCTTAGGGAAGAAGTGGCTCGGTTATTCAACAAGGGTCGAGAATTCCTTAGCGATCGAGCCAAAAACCACTTTAGGGAGAGGGATGCAAGGAAAAATGAGCAAGAAGAACCACAACATGTAATCCTCATGATCATTGGCAGAGTCGATGTCCCTCAACGGCCCGTACTCAAGCGCACCAAAGTATCAATCACAAAAGAAAAGCGGACTCGGAGCTATGTGCCCGAGGACGTCTTATCATTCTGTGATGAGGAGGCAAAAAGCATATCTCAGCCTCACAACGACGCCCTGGTAATCTCTATCCTTTTGAATAAAATTCAAGTTAAACGTGTTTTAGTGGATCCAGGTAGCTCAGCAAACATAATAAGATCGAGGGTCATGGGACAACTCGGCCTACAAGATCAGATTGTACCTGCATCCCGGGTCCTGAATGGCTTCAATATGGCAATCAAAACAACAAAGGGAGAGATTATTTCGCCAGTAAACGTAGCCGGGACCATACAAGAAACTAGATTCCATGTCATCGAAAGTGACATGAGGTATAACGCACTCCTCAGGAGACCATGGATACAGAACATGAGGGCAGTGCCTTCAACTCTTCACAAGATGATGAAATTCCCAATAGAGGAAGGAGTGAAAATAGTCTACCACTACAAAAAAAACTGGAATTAGCTACGAATTCGTCGCTAATCTGTCGCTAAAATGCTCGTAGCTAGCATAATTTCTTAATAATCTATTGCTAATCCATCGCTAAATGAGATTAGCAACGGATTTTTCTGTTTAGCTACAGAATTTGTCCATCGCTAAAACCTGATTTTTTATTAGTGTACCGAGAGCAGCATGCTGCAAAAGAGATCTTTGCAATCGAGGAAGTAGTGTCGATACCAGAGCCCTTAACCTCGGAGAAATCGAGCACCAAAGCAAAGCCGGCTGCTAAATAGCAATCACAGCCCCCAGCCTCGATGGAGTCAGAACAACAGGTAATCGAAGATGAAGAAGAGGATCTCTGTAAGGCCCCGGAAAATTTCGCTAAGTAATTTAGGATTTCGTGATGCCACGTAGGCTAATTATAATATTTTATGTTCTATTAACATGATGGGAATCAATTTGAGTTGGTAAATTAGTGTATTAGTCTTATGGTAAGAAATTTGGGGTCCAAGGGAAGGCCTAAGTCTAAGTCAAATTGGAAAATTTTATAATAGGCTAAAATTCCAAATGAGTTCGCACAAGTCCCTACTTTGAACGAGAATATATATATATATATATATATATATATATATATATATATATATATATATGTGACGAAAAACCAATCAAATGAAAGGTCTCCGATTCTTTTTTCCAACGCTTCAAACCGTTCGTCATTTGGACATTCCTACACAAAGTTATGATCAAATTACCAAAGGCTGGACAAATGCGATCCTGTGTCAATTCTGCGATCACAAAACCATTATGCGGTCTGCATAATTGGTCTGCGATCGCAAATCTGGTCGCAAACTAGACCAGTGTAGCCCAGTTCTGGGCACCGAGTTTTGCGACGCGTCTGCGGCCGGCATACCCATTCTGCGGTCCATTATGCGACCACAGACCCGAATTCTGAGGGTTAATCTTCCTATTTTCATGACCCGACCCCATTTTAATATATAAGCTTTGGGGTTTCATTTGTGGCGATATTATGATGATTTTAGAGAGAGTTAAGAGAATTTTAGAGAGAGAAGGAGGGAGCCTAACATTCTAACCATCAATCTTCAAGAATCAAGGAAACCAATCACAAGATCTTCATCTAAGAGGTAAGGTTCTATACACTAGACATTAATTTCGAGTTTGGGACATAAGATGGGATATTGAGGTATGATTCTTGGGTGTAATAGCATTATGTATACATACATGTACAAATTAGATTTGTGGGAAGATTGTTGAACATAAATAAGTAAAGATTGGGTTGGGGAAATGAAGGAAACCTTGTAAAAGAGATTTGAAATCAAGATGCTCAACTAGTATTTGATAAAATGCTCAAATGAGCTAAAACTATGAATACCTTCCTAATTTGTGTTCAATTTTGTTATGTCTCAAAGTAGATTGGGATTGCTAGAATTTCCGGAACGTTGTATTAACTTAAGGAAAGCTTAAACAAGGTATGTATCGCTAAAACCCCCTCTTCTTAGAAATTGAGCTCCCATGGTGTCCCCACATATGTTCTAAGTCCGAAATTTGATTTATGTAGTATTTGTTATTTCAAAGGATTTGGTATTGCAAGAATATATATGTGAAAGGTATGTCTCAATGTGTTCAATGTGCTATTCCTGGTAAATTGGGGATATGTGAAGAATGTGAAGTATATGCTAAATGGCCTAGATTTCAAGCCAAGTTTAAATTGTGATTATTATGCCGAATCATGAGAATTCCTCTCTATGCTTATAACTTGAATTGCTCTTGTGTATGCCCATTATCTTAAATTGCAAGTTGATGTTGAAAGTGAAAGTGATGTGGAATGTGAGTTACGAAATGTGGCCTAGTGACAAGTATGATGTGATAATTGTGGCCCTAAGTGCCTATGATTGATATATGTGAAGTAAAGATTGAAATGAAATTGTGATTGAGGTAACGTCTTGGTAAGACGGCTTAGCCGATCGGGCCGTGATCGGACGCCATGTTATACACACATGGTGGTAATGTATTGATAATTGGAACTGGAAAGTGAGAATGAAATAATGGTAACGTCTCGGGGAGACGGCTTAGCCGATCGGGCCGTGATCAGACTCCGCTCAAGAAAGCGGTGGTATTGTGAACGGTGATGCAACAATATGGAATGCCCCAAACTAAAGTTATGGAAATTGTGTGAAAGCTATGTGATCTCTTATTTGTATTTGATGTTGTGGTGATTGTTTAAAAGCTTTGTTGATCCTTATGATTTCTTTATTCTTGTATGATTGTTCTTTCTAATGAGATTGTGTTTAGTTATACATACTAGTGCTATTCGATGGCACTAACGTCCCTCTTGCCGGGGGCGCTATGTCTTTAAATGGATGTAGGTGTTTCTATAGCAGGCAGTGTTGGTCGCAGCTAGTACCGCATCATCCTTTCAGCTGACCAAGTGAGCCCCACTTCATATCGGGGTCCTGTATCGTTACTTATCATGTACTTTGTATTTTGAGGTATAGCCGGGGCCTTGTTGCCGGTAGTTCCATATTACCCTTCAGTTGTATTTAGAGGCTCCATAGACAGGTTGTGGGTAGTGACAGGTATTGGAATTAAAATAGAGATAATGATGTTTGGAAAAGATGTATAAAACTTGTATATCTTAAATTATGAACGAAGTTGCTAATGGAAATGAAATGAAAATCGTTAAAGGTTATAGAATTTGATTAATGATGTATATTTCTTCTTTATTCAAAGATTGGGTAGTATGTATGAAACCTATCAGGCTTGCTCAGTCGGGTTTACTCGGTTGAGCGTCGGTCGCGCTCCTCGGATTTTGGGGCGTGACAAACTTGGTATTAGAGCCTAAGGTTTTAAAGTCTCCTAGGATGTCTCGGAGCCGTGTCTAGTAGAGTCCTTCTTATCGGTGTGTAGTCGACCACATCTATAAGTTGGAGGCTATTACATTTAGGAATTTCACCCTTCTTTGATACTCTAGATCGTGCAGTAGAGCCCAAGATAGGGAGCTAATTTCCATTCTATGTCTTAATCTCAAGATGAGTAATTCATGATTTTGGAAGTAGTAAGGAGGGAATAACCCTACCATTGAATATGAGGGAGATTGCCCAAGAGTTTGTTAGGAGAATGTAACGAGCCATGGAGGAATTGGTAGAACTTGTTGCTAAGGGGAGTACCCTTGTTCCTATTTATGTCATTGTACCACCAGATGTAGTATATCCGTATGTTACCAATATATGTTACAGATGTGGAGTCGGGGTGCATTAGTTAAGGCACTGCCCCGCCAATCTAGAGTTACCAAGTAAGTGACCCATTAGTACATCATTCTGAACGCCACATACTTTTCCTTATTATATACATACACCTGTATTGGGAGCCTGCATAGATATGGTCTTAACAAGAATCTAAATCACGAAACATTGCATGCACCTACTCCTTGAAGGAGACATATTGTTCGTGAATCCACTCTATCACAAATTCTCTTATTTACATCCTCTTGTGGAATTAAGTTGTATAAATACGCCCTTGAATGGAGTTATAACTCTAGGATTAATACTTCCCACTTTCTTTCCTAAATTCTTAACAAGGGACTATTACCGATGAATTCCTTACAGAGACTTTTTATTATTATGGACAACATCTACTCACTTGTGCCTATACATGCACCGTCATAAAGTTTACCTATGTGGTGTCAAGTTCCATGTAAAGCATCCCAGTGCTGCGATCCTTCTCGAGTCACTCTTTTTCTCACTGGTGTATATGGTTTCTATGATTTGAATAGTAACTCTACCCTCTTGCGAGTATCATCATGAAACCTTTGCACTGTCTAGTAACATGAGAGCATATCCCACCCCCCTTTCATATGTGTACATGTCAAATGAAGTGGTCGCTTGTCTGTATAGAATTTCTGAGAAATTTGAGATTTTTACAAATTTGTCACAGGAAGATCTTTTGTTGCCCATCTCAGTATGACTTTCATGTCCACTAAGATCATTACTCAGTAAGAAGCTCACTTTGTTCCTAGTATTGTGGTTGCCCGTGACGTGGTTGTGTATTGCAGTCTAGGAGTTGATATAGCAGAAGCATGTCCAGCTCGTGTCAAATGTTTACTTTCTCCTTATACCTCCACAACATGTGTTAATTGTGTTCCTTAGTTAGTGAATTCATTGTGCTAGTTTCCCCAACACTTGTGTGATAACCATGAGAGAACATATCCTTCTATGAGTCATCGCAACACTTCCTTTCTCGTGAGGACCCTTACTAGGCTCTCTGTCAAGACCAATTGCACCTTTGGAGGTTATCGTAGCACAACGCCTGTTTCTCCTGTTTTCTGCCTTTCATTAGCATCTGGGTACTTCTCAAGTCAAAATCCATGGAGAACTCATTATGAGCATCTGCAAACCTTCCATGATTATTTTATACTATCTCATTGGGTTCCCACCTCACTTCAAGTTCATCAAGGGTTGATAGCATGCCGCAATTACTGAGATTGAAGGATCTCCTTTCGATAATGGATTATCTACACATGTGCTAGTCCAACGAACTGCTTATCAGTCTAACTCTCGCCTTTTGGTTTTGGGTTGACCAAGGAGAAATACACCTAGCGACACATTCATATGTCAAAGCCTTTCTCTCAGTCAAGTCTTATAGCATCTTCCAATGTGGCTTGGAATAGCTGGTTGCTTAGAAGTGTGTTGTAGTGCTTCATTATGAAGTAGAGTTGCTAAACATAACTTCTGGAGCTATACATCACGTGACTACATACAGAGATCTTCTTTTAGAAATTTAGCTTCTCGTAATCCCTTTATATTACCACCCTTCCTAGTGGTTACAATGTAAAGGTTACTTCCATAGGCTCTCTCACTTTCTTTTCATTTATCTGCTCTGCTTGTCCCTGTGACTAGGTAACCTAGGTTACTTTTTCCCGGGTAAATGCATTAAGACGTCTCATTCTTTCAAACTTATCCATGTGGGCACTTTGAGGCCTTGTTTTATACCAACTCGTAATGGTTTTAAGTACTTTCTTGCCATTGTTGACGATTTTCTAGGACTACGAGGGCTTGTCTCATGGGTTTCAAAAGTAATGATTTTTCTTAAAGTTCAAGCTTAAATTGCCATGATTACAAACCAAAGTGTATCCTCTTTTCAAAAGTCTTAAATGGGTCGGATTGGATGGGTTACATGGCCTTCTGCTCACTCGGCTTCTAGGATCATTGACAACATCATTGTCATGTGCAGGAAATTTTGCTACCTCTAGCATTCCACCGCCTTAGGAAGGGTTAGATTGTTCGAATTTGATAATCTCATAAGTACATGACTTCTTTTCCATCCACATGCGCTTGTGGCATAGAGTCCTTGTGTCGCTTATTGTTAGGAGTGAACTCAAATTCCACGTATTTCATTTGCGGCCTCAATCACACCCATGTTGCAAGAGTCTTACCATTTGAGCTCAACTACTTACCTTACGCTCAGGGACACAACTGGTGCATCCTACTTGGTCACTTCTTTAAAAATCTCAAGTTCACATACATGGTATCCACTTTATCTAAGAATATTAGTTACCAATATGCTTCATTTATCTGATAATTGATGTAGTCATCTGGAATAAACCATGTCAGCATCATTAATAGAAATCCTCGTGTCTCTTAATATGTAACCTCATGAAATACTCTGCTCGGCGCATAAATGGATTCCTGAATAATTCCATCCCAATCTTGAACACCGTTGCTCCTTACTGTATTGGATCTATTTGGCATTAAAGGTCCAAACGTGTCAAAGTCACCCTGTGATCACATACATTCAGTAGGTAATTCTATGGTCAATTTATTATAGCACATCTTAGAGTAATCGTGAAGGTCACCACGAGTTTAGTTTGGGTGATCACATAGAGATTTAGAATTCAGGAGGGTGAATCGGTTATTCTCAAAATTTTCCCTTGTAGATGTTATGTGAATTGATGATGAAGGGTACGTAAGCGCATTTCCCATTAGGTCGCACTAGAAGTATGAAGTTTCCCCATAGTTGTTCCCCATATATTTTGTATTTTCACATGTGTATGTGTAAGAAGGTAGTTGAAGATCCTTTGGGTATCATTTCGGTGGAAATTGCTAAAGGTGGAGGTAATGGATAGTTGGCCTATGAAGGGTATCTATTTGTCATCCTTGTTAGGTATGATTCGGGGGGTGGAGATTGTATCCGTGAATGTGTTATGGCACAATTTGTAAGTATAAGAGGCCACATTGAAGGCCGAAAGTATTGAGGAAATAAGGTATTTTCTCTTGATTGTATAGCAGTTGGTTTTGATTTGAAGAGTACCTTCTAGGTGTTATGATTTAAAAATGTGCAGTCCATGTCCAGGTATCATCGTGATAATGTAGTGCTTGTAATGCTGAGGTTCATGTTATTGATATATACATTGTGGTGCCTTGTCAAGTTGTGGATGTGTTTTTAGGATGGTTTTGGTGGTTCTCTGGCAGGTGGATAGGCCTAGTTACAAAAGAGACTCTGCCGAAAATTCTGAAAAATTTAGGAGATAGTCAAAATTTAGGGACTTGAGGTAGGTGAGAAAAGAGGTATATTAAGTTAAGCGTTTAGGGCGGACTCTACTCCTCATTCGAGGACGAATGATCCTAAGGGGGGAGAATGTAAGGCCCCGGAAAATTTCGCTAAGTAATTTAGGATTCCGTGATGCCACGTAGGCTAATTATAATATTATATGTTCTATTAACATGATGGGAATCAATTTGAGTTAGTAAATAAATGTATAAGTCTTATGGTAAGAAATTGGGGTCCAAGGGAAGGCCTAAGTCTAAGTCAAATTGGAAAATTTCATAATAGGCTAAAATTCCAAATGAGTTCGCACAAGTCCCTACTTTGAACGAGGATATCTATATCTATATATATATATATATATATATATATATATATATATAAGGTTTTGTGTGACAAAAAACCAATCAAATGAAAGGTCTCCGATTCTTGTTTCCAACGCTTCAAACCGTTCGTCATTTGGACATTCCTACACAAAGTTATGATCAAATTACCAAAGGCTGGACAAATGCGATCCTATGTCAATTCTGCGATCGCAAAACCATTATGCGGTCAGCATAATTGATCTGCGATCGCAAATCTGGTCGCAAACTGGACCAGTGTAGCCCAGTTCTGGGCACCGAGTTTTGCGACGCGTCTGCGGCCAGCATACCCATTCTGCGGTCCATTATGCGACCACAGACCCGAATTCGGAGGGTTAATCTTCCTATTTTCATGACCCAACCCCATTTTAATATATAAGCTTTGGGGTTTCATTTGGGGCGATATTCTGATGATTTTAGAGAGAGTTAAGAGAATTTTAGAGAGAGAAGGAGGGAGCCTAACATTCTAACCATCAATCTTCAAGAATCAAGGAAACCAATCACAAGATCTTCATCTAAGAGGTAAGGTTCTATACACTAGACATTAATTTCGAGTTTGGGACATAAGATGTGATATTGAGGTATGATTCTTGGGTGTAATAGCATTATGTATACATGCATGTACAAATTAGATTTGTGGGAAGATTGTTGAACATAAATAAGTAAAGATTGGGTTGGGGAAATGAAGGAAACCTTGTAAAAGAGATTTGAAATCAAGATGCTCAACTAGTATTTGATAAAATGCTCAAATGAGCTAAAACTATGAATACCTTCCTAATTTGTGTTCAATTTTGTTATGTCTCAAAGTAGATTGGGATTGCTAGAATTTCCGGAATGTTGTAGTAACTTAAGGAAATCTTAAAGAAGGTATGTATCGCTAAAACCCCCTCTTCTTAGAAATTGAGCTCCCATGGTGTCCCCACATATGTTCTAAGTCCGAAATTTGATTTATGTAGTATTTGTTATTTCAAAGGATTTGGTATTGCAAGAATATATATATGTGAAAGGTATGTCTCAATGTGTTCAATGTGCTATTCCTGGTAAATTGGGGATATGTGAAGAATGTGAAGTATATGCTAAATTGCCTAGATTTCAAGTCAAGTTTAAATTGTGATTATTATGCCGAATCATGAGAATTCCTCTCTATGCTTATAACTTGAATTGCTCTTGTGTATGCCCATTATCTTAAATTGCAAGTTGATGTTGAAAGTGAAAGTAATATGGAATGTGAGTTATGAAATGTGGCCTAGTGCCAAGTATGATGTGATAATTGTGGCCCTAAGTGCCTATGATTGATATATGTGAAGCAAAGATTGAAATGAAATTGTGATTGAGGTAACGTCTTGGTAAGACGGCTTAGCCGATCGGGCCGTGATCGGACGCCATGTTATACACACATGGTGGTAATGTATTGATAATTGGAACTGGAAAGTGAGAATGAAATAATGGTAACGTCTCGGGGAGACGGCTTAGACGATCGGGCCGTGATCAGACTCCGCTCAAGAAAGCGGTGGTATTGTGAACGGTGATGCAACAATATGGAATGCCTCAAACTAAAGTTATGGAAATTGTGTGAAAGCTATGTGATCTCTTATTTGTATTTGATGATGTGGAAATTGTTTAAAAGCTTTGTTGATCCTTATGATTTCTTTATTCTTGGTATGGTTGTTCTTTCTAATGATATGGTGTTAGTTATACATACTAGTGCTATTCGATGGCACTAACGTCCCTCTTGCTGGGGGCGCTACGTCTTTAAATGAATGTAGGTGTTTCTATAGCAGGCAGTGTTGGTCGCAGCTAGTACCGCATCATCCTTTCAGCTGACCAAGTGAGCCCCACTTCATATCGGGGTCCTGTATCGTTACTTATCATGTACTTTGTATTTTGAGGTATGGCCGGGGCCTTGTTGCCGGTAGTTCCATATTACCCTTCAGTTGTATTTAGAGGCTCCGTAGACAGGTTGTGGGTAGTGACAGGTATTGGAATTAAAATAGAAATAATGATGTTTGGGAAAGATGTATAAAACTTGTATATCTTAAATTATGAACGAAGTTGCTAATGGAAATGAAATGGAAATCATTAAAGACTTGTTTATAGAATTTGATTAATGATGTATATTTCCTCTTTATTAAAAGATTGGGTAGTATGTATGAAACCTATCAGGCTTGCTCAGTCGGGTTTACTCGGTCGAGCGTCGGTCGCGCTCCTCGGATTTTGGGGCGTGACAATCTCCTTACTCCTCGAACCTTCTTCATTCCCGAAGAGTCCGATGCAACCAAGTCAACTGTCGAGGAACTGGAACAGGTCACACTTATCAAATACTTGCCCGAGAGAAAGGTATAACTGGGAACGGGATTGAGCCTCGAACTCAGGAAAAAACTCATTCAATTTCTTATTGATAATATGGATTGCTTTGCTTGGTCCCATTTAGATATGACAGGGATTCCACCGGAAATCACCAGGCATCAGCTGAGCACCGATCCCAGGTTCAAACCGGTGAAGCAAAATAGGAGGCCTCAGTCTGAGGTAAAACATGCCTTCATAAAAGACGAGGTAACCAAACTTCTTAAAATAGGATCCATTCGGGAGGTAAAGTACCCCAAGTGGTTAGTCAACGTAGTTGTAGTTCCTAAAAAAGGAAACAAGATTAGGATGTGTGTAGACTATAAGGACTTGAACAAAGCATGTCCGAAAGATTCTTTCCCATTGCAGAATATCGATCGAATGATCGATGCCACGACTGGCCACGAGACCCTAACTTTTCTCGATGCCTACTCGGGGTACAATCAAATTCAGATGAACCCGGAGGACCAGGAAAAGACTTTATTTATTACTCCCTCCGTTCCAATTTATGTGAACCTGTTTGACTGGGCATGGAGTTTAAGAAAAAATGAAGACTTTTGGAATTTGTGGTCCTAAACAAGTCAAATAGGGGCCCAGAGTATTTGTGTGGTTATAAAAGTTTCTCATTACGGGTAGAATTGTAAGTTTAAGCTAAATTGTTTCCAAATTTAGAAAGGGGTCATTCTTTTTGGAACGGACCAAAAAGGAAATAGGTTCACATAAACTAGAACGGAGGGAGTACTAAATTTGGAACTTATTGCTACAACGCCATGCCCTTTGGGCTTAAAAATGCAGGAGCTACATACCAACGCCTAGTTAACAAAATGTTCGAAGAACAAATAGGTAAAACAATGGAAGTCTATATTGATGATATGTTGGTTAAGTCCCTGCGCACAGAGGACCATTTAGTTCATTTGTAGGAAACATTTGCAATTTTGAGGAAGTATAACATAAAGCTTAACCCAGAGAAATGTGCCTTCGAAGTTGGCTCGGGTAAGTTCCTCGGCTTCATGGTATTCGATCGGGGTATCGAAATCAACCCCGATAAGATCAAGGGTATCGAGGATATCACGATCGTGGATAGTGTGAAGGTCGTGCAAAGGCTAACGGGGGGAATAGCTGCTTTGGGTCGATCCATTTCAAGGTCGTCAGATCGAAGTCACCATTTCTTTTCCTTGCTCAAAAAGAAAAAGGACTTTGCATGGACCCCGGAATGCCAACGAGCCCTGGAGGAACTAAAGTGATACTTGTCGATCCCGCCTTTGCTTCATACCCTAAAGGTAGACGAAAAGCTTTACCTATATTTGGCTGTGTTAGAGATAGCGGTAAGTGAGGTACTAGTTCGAGAAGAGCAAGGTATGCAATTTCCTGTTTATTATGTAAGCCGAACTCTAGGAGATTCCGAAACAAGATACCCTCACTTAGAAAAATTAGCACTTGCACTAATAAGCACATCTCGAAAGTTAAAACCATACTTTCAATGTCATCCTATATGTGTATTAACCACTTACCCTCTTCGAAATGTTTTGCATAAGCCCGAGCTATCGGGCCGATTGGCTAAATGGGTCGTCGAACTTAGTGGGTACGATATCGAATATCAACCTCGAACGACCATAAAGTCTCAGATCATATCTGACTTCGTAGCCGATTTCACGCCGGCCCTCGTACCCGAAGTGGAAAAAGAACTCCTGCTAAGTTAACATCATCGGGGGTATGGACCCTTTTCACAGACGGTGCCTCGAATGTGAAGGGGTTCGGGCTTGGCATTGGTTTGAAGCCACCCACGGGTGATACCATTAGACAATCTATTAAAACTTCTAGATTGACTAACAATGAGGCCAAGTATGAGGCCATGATTGCAGGTCTCGAGTAGAGGTCATCGAGGCCAAGTGCGATTCTCTATTGGTGGTAAACCAAGTAAATAAAAGTTATGAGGTTCGAGAGGATAGGATGCAACGGTACTTGGATAAGCTACAGGTAACTTTGCACCGCTTCAAGGAGTGGACTCTGGATCATGTGCCTCGAGAACAAAATAGCGAGGCCGATGCACTTGCTAATCTGGGATCTTCGATCGAAGAGGATGACATCGTCCCGGGGACTGTCGTCCAATTGTCAAGGTCTATGGTTGAAGAGGGTCATGCCGAGATAAATTCAACGAGTTTAACGTGGGACTGGAAGAATAAGTATATCGACTACCTGAGGAATGGAAAACTCCCATCGGACCATAAAGAATCGAGGGCCCTACAAACCAAAGCTGCTAGGTTTGCATTAGATAAAGATGGAACATTGTACAGAAGAACGTTCGATGGGCCATTAGTGGTATGTTTGGGGCCAGGGGACACCGATTATTTTCTTCTAGAAATCCACGAAGGCACTTGTGGGAATCACTCTGGCGCCGAGTCTTTGGTTCGCAAAATTATCAGAGCAGGTTACCACTGGTATAGCATGGAAAAAGATACTAAGGAATTTGTCAAAAAATGTGATAAGTGGCAACGATTTGCACCGATGATTCATCAGCCCGGAGAACAACTCCACTCGGTCCTATCTCCGTGGCCTTTCATGAAATGGGGAATGGATATAGTTGGGCCTCTACTAACGACCCCAGGTAAAGCTAAATTTATTTTGTTTATGACTGATTATTTTTTTAAGTGGGTGGAAGCACAGGCCTTCGAGAAGGTCAGAGAAAAAGAGGTTATTGACTTCATTTGGGACCACATCATATGCCAGTTCGGGATACCTGCCGAGATTGTATGTGACAATGGAAAATAATTTATCGCCAGCAAGGTGACGGAGTTCCTCGAGGCCCACAAAATAAAGAGGATCGACACCATACCATCCAAATGGAAATGGACAGGACGAGTCCACAAACAAAAACCATAATTCAAAACCTAAAGAAGAGGTTGGACGATGCGAAGGAAAAATGGAGAGAAGTTCTACCTGAGATCCTTTGGGCATATCGAACAACGTCGAAGTCCAGCACGGGGGCTCCCCGTTCTCTTTATTATATGGCTCCGAGGCCCTCATCCCTGACAAAGTCGGAGAACCCAGCACCAGGTTTTGACATACATCGGAGGAATCAAATCACGAGGCCATGAACACTAGCCTCGAGCTGCTAGATGAAAAGCGAGAAGGAGCCCTTGTTCGGATGGCCGCACAAAAGCAAAGGATCGAGAGATACTACAATAGAAGGACCTACCTCCGACAATTCGGAATCGAGGACTTAGCTATACGGAAAGTTACCCTCAATACTCGAGACCCAAAAGAAGGGAAGCTAGGCCCGAATTGGGAAGGACCGTACCGAGTCCTCGGACTTGTCGGCAAAGGATCTTACAAACATAGCACGATGAAAGGTGAACAACTTCCAAACAATTGAAACGTATCACTACTCAAATGATACTACTGCTAAGGTATGGCTTTATTTTTCTTGTCCATTTGAGTTTAAAATTAACTCATTGCAGATTTTCAATCGAAGCTATCGAAGACACCATTTTTGCACGAAGGCCTTAGGTTTTAAAGCATGCGTTGCACTCTTTTTTCCTTAGATCGGATTTTGTCCCAAATGGATTTTACCGGCAAGGTTTTTAATGAGGCAACAACTATATGATACCTAAGGAGAACTCAACAGTATCCAAGGTTTCTTTCCAATCAATCTCGAATACTGGGGGCATCACCTTCGGAGGTCACGTTATCGGGGGAAATACTTCACGCCTAAGAGGGTCTCGATAGGAAAATTTTTTAATGGTCCAAACGATCAGATGAACCGTGTCCATATAGAATAGCCGAGCCCCGACGGCGAAACATGTACACATGTATCAATTATTTGGAGAAGCATTCTGTTTATATCAAAAAACACTTTGTGTCTCAAAGAAAGTCTACTATTATATGAGCTCTACACTTATAAAATCCTACAGGAAACGGCTCAAGGGCCAATGCATGAATATAACCCCGAGACACTTGGGGACTGTTATCGACAGTCAGAATATCCGAGCCATCATAAACTCGGACTCATAAGACCTCAAAGAGGTATCCCCCCGAAACAAAGGCCAAGGCCAATATACTCGGGGACTAACTTTTCGAACAAGTTTGAAAAGTTATCAGGAAACAAGTCCAAGAGACACACCCGAAGGCTACGGCCATACTAAAAGACTACGGTCGTATAAAAGGCTACGGCCAAAATAACGCGGCTCGGAGACGTCCGACTTCCGCCATAAATTAAAGGCCTTCAAACACTTTGAAAAAATCGGATAAATCAGGCTACCCTCGGCAAAAGTAAAAGGGGCTTCGATAAATTCAGCCCTCGAATAATCTAAAGGCTTCGATAATATCAGCCTTCAAAAAAACCTCAAGAGGTATTCGATTATGTTTGCACAAACAAACTTTTGATAAGGTTTCGATCCATTGAACCTCCGAAAAACCCAATGGGTACAAAAAACAAATGCTAAGGCATCTCACTAAGTCTTTTAGTTGAAAAGAGGGAAAAATTATATAGCCATCCTAGAGGCCGAGTTGGCCCGATCTAAAAGAGCCTAGGGGCCGATCTAAAAGAGCCTAGGGGCCGATCTAAAAGACCCTAGGGGCCGATCTAAAAGAGCCTAAGGGCTGATCTAAAATACTAAGAGCCGATTAAAAAAGTCTAAGGGCCGAAATACATAGAGTCTGAGACCCTGCTCTCAACTCCACTCGGACTCAAGAGTCCTGACATCTCGAGCTCATATCAAATCAAACTTAGCTCGAGGATTAACGAAACCTTAAAGGGGTATTATATTGATCAACAAAAACCTAAGGGTTTATTATGTTCTGGGCCCAAACCAATACTCGAAATGATCATTTGAACTATGCCATCAAAATATTACGCAAATGAGAACAAAATGAAACTCAAAGGTCCTTTATATTCACAAAGGATGTTTTACAAAAGGTACGTTTACAACGCCCACAAGGGGCCCTTACACAAAAAAGAAAAAAGAGAACCTAATCTATTTCGGGGTTATGTCCCCGGAAGCAGCTTCCTCGGGAACCTCACCCTCGGAGGTCATATTTTCGAGAGCCTCCTCTTCCTCGAGAACATCTTCCTCACCTTCCCTGCCTTCGGAGCCACTCACAACATCTTCGTCATCTGAAGAGACGAGAAACCTGACATCGATTTCCTATGCCTTTGCTTCGACTATCTCCTCAGTGAGGTCGAACACTCGGGCGTGGATTTCTTCAAGAGTTGGCGGCACCACCGGTTTGGCTGGCTGAGAGGAAGAAGAAGCCGACGCTTTATCTTTTTTGGGGACCGTTTTGGAAGTTTTAGCCATGATTTCAAGCTAAAAGATACAGACTGTGTCGGAATGTGGTGTTTTTACAAAAACCTGGCGTTTTCCGGCGCTTAAAGAGGCGGTAGAAACAGATGATTAGAGAAAGAGATGAAAAAGGGAAAGATATAATGAAAGAGTAAAGTTCTTTACTCAAAGGAATAGCCTCATATTTATAGAAGAGCAACGACGGTTCGGCGACGCTAGTGGCCGACAAATACTAGCGTACATTCAATGTTTTAGGGAAGTGAATCGACTGGACGTTTCAGTCACTTCGAGTGCCTACGTCACGGAAATGACGCCATCACTAAAGACTCCGGGAAAACGAGGATCAAATCGTTTCTTATCATCTTACTCTAAGAAACGCGGGGACTATCTGTATGCGGTTAAAATCATATGCCTCTGATTTATAGACTCGAGGGTCCATCCTAAGCCCGAGTCCGGGCAAAGTCGAGTTCGAGCCCGGTGGACCAGACTCGAGCTCGAAGACAGAATGCGACAATCAGAGATAGGAGTACGAAGAGCACTGGGGCCAAGTATGCTCGATCCCGAAATAGTACCGTTATGGATTTGTAACAGAATGAGCTAGATTTCTGCCACGTCCCCAAGATCATGGCGCAAATCCCGGAATAGGATTGTACAATTCCGTACTAGGCGGTTAGACAGCTGTATCAAGAATATTCCCTTCTGTAAATAGAAATATTCCTTATTTAGAGTTCCCCTATTATATAAAGGGGACCCCAATCATTTGTAACATCATCTAATCACTGAACAAAGAATATACTCTCTACTTTTTGCCTATTGTTCATCAGAATCTTCCTTTTGCTCCACTGCTCTTACTTTACTTTTCTTACTTGATTGTTCTTACTGTTCTAAACCCACCTCGAGGTCACTAAGCTCGATGTCACTACAGCTGAGTTATATTGGTTTGATTTACTTATTTCTTTCACTTCTACTTCATATTTTCTTGATTATTAATTGGTATTGAACTAAATCACGTATCTTTAAAACCACAAATCAAATTTAATTGTTACTCGTATTTTCGAGGCAAACAAAAATAAAGTAATCTGCATGAAAAGGAGCAGCTCACGAAATCTCCAAGTATTTTCTTGGTCAGAGGTTCATTAGAATTTTTCCTGAATGACTTCATGAAATATCTAAAAGCTGTGGAGATTAATCAATATCTTTCATGCAATAGCAAGATAATGATGTAACAGAATTGACTTTATGAACGACATTCAAAAGCTGTGGAGATTAATCAATGATCTTTCAATTCATGAAGATTATTGATCTAACAAAATTAGAGTGGATCATACATATATTTAATTTGCTGGCAATAACATTATAGTAAACTAAATACAACGATATTTTTATGTTAAAAAAAATGTTTTAAATAAAGTTGTCTGGTTGGAAATGGTGATGGAACGCAGCTACAGATTTTTGTGGAAGTGGTCCACAAGAGAAAGATTAGAGGAAGGAGAAGTGGAAAACAAAGAAAGAAGCATTAATGACAATTAAGCTTTTCTCTGCTATAACATTATCATTATGGAGGCTGTCACATATATACAATATAATTCACACACATTGATTTTGGAAGGTTTTTTAAAAGATTATATTATCCTGAACTATTTTAGATATTTACATCAAATTAATGAATATATATATTGTTTTTGTGTAACCAATGAATATATGATGAGTGTGATTTACATTCACTTTTATCACTTAACCATAACTAATTATATTTATCACTTAACCATAACTAATTTAATATTATTTCACCTCAATCTATCGCTTGACCTTAATAAATTTATGTGCTTGACCTCAATTCACTTTGGCATTCATCTTTGAAGTTAATTAAGGTTTCATCAGTTTAACGGGGAAAAAAAGGAAGTGAGCCAAAAAAAATTTACTTTAAATCTGGTCACACATGATTTTATCTAATTTTTAAATCTTCTCATATCATTGCTATTCTGTGACCAATCATACCATGCCAACTTAAATGGCATATTCATCATGATATTCTGTAATGACCAAGAAAGAGTCCAATCAATCTCCATCGAGTAGGTAATCGTGATGGTGAAATACTTCAACCTGTGACCTCATGGTCCTTTACTTAATTTTCTTCTAACTAAACCCTAAGCTCATAATCTCTCATACTTTGTATTGAGTAGGTGGGATGTGATTGCGGCAATGATCTAAACCATCTTCACCAAGGTACATGCGTAGTTTGTTGGGTATCAAAGTAAAGAGACTTGGTTAAAGTCGCATTATGTTTTTGTTGGGATAAAAAAAAAAAAAAAAAAAGAGTAAGACGTCATGCGGATGCTAACAAAGAGAACTTTGATGACGATAATTCAGATGAAAAAATAAAAATATTATAAGAGAATATGATAACGAGGTTTGGTCATTTGACCTACATATGAGAAAGAAAGTATAAAAACTTTTGAGAGAAAAACTCCTAAACAAAACTCTCGTACAAACCACATTGTGGAGGTTGTTGTGTTCTTGTGCATGAAGGAGAGTTTCTCAATTTATAGAGGCCACAACATTTTCCTACAAGCAAGTGATCTGTTAAATATGAAAAAGATCTACATTTTCCTTTAAGGAAAAGTGAAAATCAATTATGGTAAACTCTTTTCCCTTCCTTCAAGAAAAAGAATAAATAAAAAATAAGGTAAGAAAATCAGGATAGATTTCTAACAATTTTGTCTTAAGGTTTGCTTTCGAGAAGATTGATCGAACAGAAATATTCTAAAAAATAGTTATGTAACTGTATGAAATTGAAACAAAACAAAGCTTGCCCATCCCAATTGGATTAGTTAATTAACACCAGTTAGTGGTCGCGTTAATTAAATGATGATAGCATCAGCTCAAATGAAAGAACAAGTTGGGGTTGCCTTGCAGCAACATTTTGCTTAATGAAGTTAAAGACAAACTGCATGCACAAAATACTCCTTCCGTTCCCAAGTATTAGTTGTTTGACAAACGAATTAGTTTAAAATATTTGACCTTTTTTCTTCAAAAAGAGAGAGAAAACAAGACGACATTTTTTTTGGGGAAGGGGTGGGGGGGGGGGGGGGTGGGGGGGATGTTACTTAAAGGATATGCTTAAGGAGAAATTAGACAAATACTACTATGATTAAGAGTATAAAATTACTTTTTTATGGGGTGTAAAAAAACCTTAGAATAATACAGGGCAGAGGTAGTAAGCATTTGGGAGTACTAAATCTACAACTATCCCTTGACAGATATCTCAATTTTCATTGTCCAGCAACTAAATTTCTGTGCCAATAGTCTTTAGCATTGATGAGTAACCTCCTTCCCAGCTTTAATACGCTTGAAGTACTTTCACTGTCTTCATCTCTCAATTCAACTTGATTTGGATGAAAATTCAAGATTCCTGGCTTGTTCGGCCACGGACTCGAGCCATATGCATGCAGGGAACAATCACCCACATCAAAAGCAAACAAAATGCATATTATACAGTAGAGATTGAAGAACTTCCATAAGATTCTGTTAACTTCATTACTATTGACAGTTCAGCAAAAGGGAAAGGGGGGAGGGGGAAGAAAAGTTAAACTGATGCAGCACAGACTAGACTGGAGAACTTTGGCGCCTGGGTCATTCCGTCCTACATGGCATTGAATAGCACATTCCGCACACATAGAAGCATCAGACGAAAATATCGAGCAAGTATAGCAAAGGGATGTTGAGCTGCCCAAATATCCATGGCTTCTGAGACTAAATGACATCCATCCTAGTCTTTTCCAAAATCAGCACTGTAGTGTGCACTTGATTCAAGTTTCTTTGCTTCATTCAGTTTACGAACAGCCTAAGAAGTTTCAAGGAAATCATAATTTATCACATACAAGCTGATAAAGCTTCAGAGAGAAGTGAACAGCAAGAAATTGTTGATAATAAATCGATAGTTGCACGACATAATTTACCTTCATAAAATCTTCATGTATAACATAATCTCTTTCTGCACGGATAGCTGACATGCCAGCCTCAGTACATACATTACGGAGGTCAGCTCCATTGAAGCCCTAAAATTAAAATATAAAAAAAGCAGCTAAATTTATGGGAATGATGTTCAAAAACAAACTGACAACAAAGAAGTTCCAGGACTCACCTCTGCAAGCTTAACAACAGCTTCATAATCAATCTCACCATGTTTTGCAATTCCAGCAGCATGAATTTTGAGAATATCCATCCTCGACTGCTCATTTGGCAATGGTATTTCTATCTTCCTGTCTAGACGACCCGGACGAAGAAGTGCAGGATCAAGAACATCAGGCCGGTTTGTTGCCATAATAATTTTTACCTGCAACAGAGGATTGTTATAGTCAAAGATACATCTTACTTAGCAAGAACCCACATAAACTGACACGTAAGCCATGGCTAGAAAAGAGCAATACTATAATTGTGGGCAGATATTCTCAAATTTTCTTATCCAAGAGTCTTTGACAATGTTGCACAAAATCAAGCAAATGGATACCTTGCCAAGCTGATCAAACCCATCAAGCTGATTGAGTAACTCCATCAGTGTTCTTTGAATTTCCCGGTCAGCACTTGTTCCCTCACTAAAACGTCGTCCGCCGATTGCATCAATCTCATCCATAAAGATTATGCAGGGCTAAAAAGGAAACAAATTATAAGCAGAGAATAACGTAGCAGCAACAACAACATACCCAGTATTATCCCACCGTAGGGCCTGGGGAGGGTAGTGTGTACGCATACCTTACCCCTACCTAGTGAGGATAGAGAGGTTGTTTCCAATAGACCCTCGGCTCAGGAAAGCATAAGCACCGCATTAATGAAAATATAGACAAGAAGGGACAGTACCACAAAGCCATATAGAAGCAAAATAAAAACAACAAGATAGTAAGGTGATCAACAATGAAAGAAAACAACGGTTAGTCATAAAAACCTACTATCAATAGAATGCGAGACTGCGTGCCAATACTACTGTTATGAACACTCTAGACTACCTACTCTACTACCCAAATCCTTGACCTCCATACCTTCCTATCAAGGGTCATATCTTCGGTTAGCTGAAGTTGCGCCATGTCTTGCCTAATCACCTCTCCCCACCTCTTCGTTGGCCTACCTCTACCTCTCCATAGGCCCTCCAATGTCAACCTCCCACACCTCCTCACCGGGACGTCTGTGCTCCTCCTCCTCACATGACCAAACCACCTAAGCCGCGATTCCTGCATCTTGTCCTCAATAGGGGCCACACCCACCTTGTCGCGGATAACCTCATTTCTGATCCTACCTAACCTGGTGTGCCTGCACATCCATCTCAACATCCTCATCTCTGCTACCTTCATCTTCTGGACATGAGCGATCTTTGACTGGCCAACACTCGGCCCCATACAACATCGTTGGTCTGACCACCACTCTGTAGAACTTACCCTTAAGTTTCGGTGGCACCTTCTTGTCACACAAAACATCGGAAGCGAGTCTCCATTTCATCCATCCCGCCCCAATACGATGTGTGACATCTTCATCAATCTCCCTATCACCCGAGTAATAAACCCAAGGTACAATAAAAAGTTTGCATCTAATTTCTGCAAGATAGAGTTCCTTACCTGATGATCGCGTGCATAATTGAACATCTCCCTTATCAGTCTTGCACTTTCACCAATATACTTATCAATAATGGCACTTGATACAATCTACAAAGCGATAAGCATGGAATATGAAATGAATCATGTCCTTTTTCCTTATCTAAGAGCAAGACAGTAATAAAACCAAAAGCAACATGAACAGAATATTATACACCAACCTTCAAAAAGTTGGCATCAATATTACTAGCAATGGCTCTAGCTAACAAAGTCTTGCCGGTACCAGGAGGGCCGTAGAGCAGAACACCCTGAAAGATTTTATGATGTTAAAGAATTAATTCTGTACTTCAGATGTAACATATCATTCATTATCTGTCAGGCACTTTTTAAATGCACACGCATAAGATGGATAAAAGAGAGAATGAAGGGTCAGTATGACCTTGGGAGGTTTGATTCCAACTCTGAGGAACAGCTCAGGATTCATAAGAGGTAGCTCAATGGATTCCCTAAGTTCACGAATTTGATCTGATAAACCACCTACAGCAGAGTAACTAATATTTCCCGGATCTTCATGGAGCATGTTATAAACAACTGGATCAACCTTTACAAGAAGAGTATGAAATATTAAGCATTGATGAAGAAGTATCTCTGTAGAGTCTACACCCCCCCCCCCCCCCAACAAGGAGATCTCAACCATTACACATTCCAGCCTTCCCATTAACATTTGAGAACAGAGACCAGAGGAAACATACCTCACGTGGGAGGGCACGCATGATTGTGAGAGTTGTCATGTCAAGAACCACTCTTGTTCCAGAGGTCAGTTTTTCCTTGTCAAGCTTATTACGGCACCCGACAACATACCTTGGACCACTGCTTGCTTTTACAATCACTAAAATGAAATATATGGTAAGTTGTTATTAGCTGTGCAACTATGGTCACTACTTTCTTCTACAATGAATGAATAGAACAAAAGCAAACAGATGTTTCTGAATCTAAAGCTAAAGCTATGTCGTAAAGGCAATTGCATGCCATATAGAACACTATATAACACATTCTTCTCCTAATGAATTTCCATAGGCGCAAAGTATTCCAAGAACCGGCTGCTTTTACAACTGCCGTAAAGATAATATACTTCAGTAAGACAAGTTGATAGAACTATACTCTCCCGGGAAAAAGAAAATGAAAGGGAAAGGTAAACGATAAAAAGAACACTGTCAAAGCAGCTACAATCAGCGAAATGCTCATACCAGCTCAATCATATGAATTTCAAACCACTTGTGAGATCTCGATAACATCTAATATTAGAGAACCCTAAATATGCCTTAAAAGACAAGACATTTTGTGTATTGGGACTGAAGAGCAAAACAGAGAAAAAGTATTCATACAGCTAACTCCAACTAGTTTTAGATTGAGGCAAAGTTGATTGACTGATTGATAGGATGGTCATTTACTATTTAATGCAGCAAGAAATGAAAGCAACCATCTAATGGATTGAAACTTGAACTAAAATACACTTGATCTGCACAAACTAGAAATACCCAAAGTTGAAACCTTATTTAATCTACAGAAAGCTTGGGTATTCTTATCTTGATACTTTAACTATTCAGCAACACCTGAATATTCAAAATTCAATTTTCACCAATAAGGAAAGGCAATGAGTGAATGCATCAAAACTATTTATAAATCAACTACATCTTAATCTTAAGATAGTCGAGATCAACTATATGAATTTATCATAATTCATCAATAGGTTTTATTGAAAAATCTGAAAGTTAATAGTAATAACAAGAAGAAGCTTGTAGAAAGATAGTAAGTTACTTCGTTCATGGTCGAGAGGGCGAAGAACTTCGCCGATAATCTGTCCAACGCTCTGAAGCGACTTCAAATCATCCTCTGTTTTGTTGTATTCTTTCTTTGATGCTCTTAAATTCTCCCTGACTACATTAATTTCATAAATTCGAGAAGAAACAAAAAATTAATTTTTGCACATAGGATTGAATTAGGGTATAGAAATTGGGGATTGGAGGAAAGACGGACCGGTTCGGATTCTGGATTCGAGTTCTTTGTGCTGGAGAAGCTTTCTCCGGTATTCTGCCACCGCGTTGCGGCGTCGCACCGCGTCTTCTCCTTCACTCATTGCCGGAATCCGAGAGTCGCTGAAAAGCTGAATAATTTACTGAACAATTTACTTCTGAAATCTTTAGCTCAAAGAGTGCTGAACAAGAAACCAGAAACTCTTGCAAATTGAAGAAATCATATGAAGAAACGACGCCATTAGAAATGTCCTGAATTTGATTTTGCTTTTTCATTTGCCAAATACAGATGCGGACCCTTAAACTTGTCCCGTATATTTATTTACACACTTGAACTCGGGCTAGTGCCTATTAAACTACTAAGCTTTACCAAAACTATTCCAACTATACACATTTTGATGAAACAGCTAAAATATAAGATGTGTGCACTTCTGAAGTGGTTCAAGAATCCAATGAGAAAGCAACACGTGGATTTGGATCCCAAATAATAAGAGAAAATTGAGAGAGGAAATAAAAAGTTATGTTCCTCAAAAAGGAACCGGTTGCTATGGCCTCCTCCCCAGAGGCGGACCCAGGATTTAAGCCTTACAGGGGCACCATTATTTTTAGTATGCCAATCACCAACAATAAAGTTCGGGTGTAACTCTTTAAAATGACTATGATAATTTATCATCAAAATAAAAACATCAATATTATCAAATACCATTAACTTGATACTAATATAACAAAAGTATATTGTCCACTCATAGTTGAACTCGACGCGTTTTCATATTTTACGGTCAATAATAGCATCATTGCTTATATTTACAAATACTTCCTTCTCAAAGTAACAAACTAAACAATCATTTAAAAATGCATCACCAATACTACTACGCAATTCATCTTTGATGTACTTCATAGATGAGAATGTTCTTTCCACCGTTGCAGTTGCGACAGGTAAAATTAAAGTCAACTTCACAAGCAAATAAACAAGTGAATAAGTCTCCACAAGATTTGTCTCAACCAATGCTTTCGCCAAATCACCAATTCCTTTCAAATCAGAGAACCTAGGGTCACCATGTTGCATATGCCATATGAGAGTGTCAAGTTGGCGACTAAGATCTCGAAGCTTCAATTCACCAAACTCATCGGGATAATGCTTGGCCAATGTCATTATTCTTTCCTTATCAAAATTAGCAAATGAGTTAGCCGGATTCAAGCTAGCCATACCAAGAAGCAGGTTACTACTCACAACATCAAAACGACTATTAAGCTCCAGAAGTTACAGATCAATCACGGCATAAAAAAGCTCAACACGTAAGTGATGTGAATAAGTAACACTAGAAGGCCTCGCTTCGACTTTCCAGGAATATAGAATTCTTCCATCTTGGGCACCAAAATATCATGTTTTGCACAAAATAAATATACTTCATCCATCAATGGTTCCCATCCTTTATCTCTCATTTCTTGCAACCTTTCCTTTGTGATATCAAGAAATACCATGGCATTGACAATATCTTGATCTTTCTTCTGTAATCCTTTGCTCAACTCGTTTGACATTATCAACACTTTCAACATTAAGTGAAGCAAGAAAACAAATTCAAATGCTTTAATTTTACTCGAAAAAACTTCTGCTTGCAACCTATCATTAACATCACCTTCACATTCAATCACCCCAAGCACATGAACAATAGAAGAAAATAAAATAACAAAGTTATCCAATGTTTTACAATGTGATCCCCAACGAGTGTCACCTGGCCTTTGAAGCCCCCGCTCTTGATTTAATCCTTTCCCACTTTGAACTTCACCACTCTCTAACAATTGCTCCAAACAATTCTGCTTGATGATCCTGAATTTGATCTCTACGCTTAAAAGAAACTCCAATTATATTCAACACATTAGTAACAATAGCAAAGAAAGTCTCAACCTCCTTGTGTTTTTTAGCAACGGCTACAAGCGTCAATTGTAATTGATGTGCAAAACAATGAACAGAATATGCCCATGGAGTTTCTTGCAAAATTAAAGCTTTAAGGCCATTCATCTTTCCCTGCATATTACTAGCCCCATCATAGCCTTGTCCACGTATTTTGGATGGACTTAATGAGTGTTTCATTAGCAAAGAAAGTACTGCTTCTTTCAACAACTTTGCAGATGTATCAGTAACACGAACAAGACTAATAAATGGCTCGTTCACTTGGCCTTTTTTGTCAACATACCGCAAAGCAAAGGCCATTTGTTCATGGTGTGAAATATCCTTGGACGCATCAACTAATATCCCAAAATAATCTCCATCCAAGTCATCAATTATAGTTTTCACGGTCTCTTGTGCACAAGCACTCACAATATCCTTTTGAATTTTTGGCGAAGTCATCATATCATTTTTTGGAGCATGTTTTGGGTTTAGAAGAAATAACCTGATGTCAAAGAGAGAGAGAAAAGGGAGTAGGCTTGTATTTTTAACCTATGAAATTTGTTTTGGGTTTAGAAGAGATAACCTGATGTCAAAGAGAGAGAAAAGGGAGTAGGCGTGTATTTTTAAACTTTGAACGGAATTAAGATTCAATTAAAGGTCTGACCGAATGGGACCCAATAAAAAAAAAGACTGTAGGACCTGAGTTTCGAACCTAGGTCTTGAAGAAGGCAGCTACTCCCACAAACCAACTCTTCTATCCAGTCTTTGTGACTGAGGGTGCCACATAATATATTTATAGGGGTCCTCCCTGTATTAACTTATATATATAGAATATATATACAATATTTTTACCGAGGCCAACGGGTCCCCGTGACCCCCCACCCCCTAACGTAGGTCTGCCCCTGCTCCTCCCCCCCTACTCGCAATATTCAATCAACTCACGAAGACACATCAAGATAAAAAAGATATATTTTAAGATTAGAGCATGATTTTTAGAAATGTTCAGATGAAATTTTTCACCAAGAACCTGCAAGCGAGCAAGAAAGAAATTGTTTAACCATAAAATTGTTAAACTCTTTAATTAAACTAATTAATAGAGAGATAGAAGGTAAATCTTAACCAAACATAATTAACTCTAGATCAAAACATACCGAGTACAAAAGTTGGAGGAGAACAAGCTGATTTAATATTTCTTGAAATGATTGTCATACATCAAATATAAATGATAGGCTTACATTTATGACAGATTTGCACTATAATCATAAGGGCACAGAAGGGGAAGAGAGAAAGCTATTGATAGCTTAAGAGATCCCCCCTTGATAGTTCCGTACGATGACTATAATGTTGCAGCCTGATTTGGGTCCCGAGACCCCTTTAATAATCTCTTGCCTCCCTATATATACTAATAATTTTTCCCTTTTATCCAACGGTCTTTGACCAGCGTGCTTTCTCATGACTGTATCTTTCAATACTTACCCAAACATTACACTTGTTCTGCGATGTAAGCTTTCTAACGGCTTGATCTCGGCAGGGACCGTGGTACTCGTTGCCAGCACGCCTCGTGGGCACGACCATGGCTGGGTCGACCTCTTACCGTCCCCTTTAATGATAACTATCTAGTGGTCAGATTTTGACCCACACAATTAGTCCCTCCGCCTGTTGGGGTTGTCTTTTGGCGAGCTCAATGGGCGGACCCTATGGATCCATGAATTAGGAGAAATCTGATCGTTATGTGAGGACGGGGTTCTCATGGCAAGGTGGCGATGTGATGTTTTAAGGACTTTACCGGACCGTTACGTCAGTTCGGAGATGGATCGTACGTCGATCCAGGGTGCCATGAATGCCCATTATGCGTCATTATGATGCACGTTCCCTAGGCACCGTATCGTTTCCTGTGCCCTTTCAGCTTTTTGGCAGCTCTTGGGTTTCTCGCTCAGGGCGTTTATGTTCCTATAAATAGGGGGAAACCACCATTTGATTGTTACGCTTTTCGATTTACCTAAGAAATTTAGCAAACTTCCATCTTCTTTAGTATTCCGCACTTCTGCTTTTGTCAGAATTTGACGTGATCACCCTCTCTATTTCTTCATCACTCTTGTTTATTCCGATCGAGCCAGACAAATGGCTGGTACTTCTTCCTAGACTGATAGATTCATCGAAGCTCCGGTGCCGGAGAATGATGCACCCCTTCTTGGAGAGGGAATGGAGGTGAGGGAAGATGAGGGATTTCCGACAATGGCTGAGATACTACCCCGTCCGAGGAAATTATGGACTAACTTTAACAGCCCTGCCGGAGACGAACCGGAACCTGTCCCTTCCACCATGGATGAAGCGGCGATTACGGCGCTCAAGTCTAAGTGAGGAATTCCAAATCACATCGACATGGTACCGGCGACGGGGACGGACATTGTACATTTGAACCGCCCGGGGTACTGCGCCTTTTATGCGTATCCTTTTGTTTTCGGATATACGCTTCCTCTCCCCTCTCTAGTGGTAGACTTCTGTCGCTTCTACGAAGTGTGCCCGGCTCAGCTCTCACCATACGCATACAAGCTCTTCTTCATGCTTATCTGTCACGCCCCAAAGTCGTGGAACGTGACCGGCGCTCAACCGAGTAAACCCGACTAAGCATCCTGTTAGATTTCATTCTACCCAAACTAGTTCATGAATAAAGAAGGAATGTTATCCCATTTTATCAAAACACTAGGCAATCTTCCATTAGCAACTTTCACTTCATTTTCGTTAATGACTTCATTCATAGTTTTCAAAATATTAAAAGTTTACAAGCTTAATGAAAAACATACTTATCAAATACTAACATTTCTAGTCTTGACTCCTAACATCAACCATCACCCACAAACAGTCTACGGAGCCTCTAAATACAATAGAAGAGTAATAGGGAAAAGTCGGCAACAAGGCCCCGGCTATACCTCAAAACATGATGAGAAAATAAACAAAAGATACATGACATGACCCCGAGATGGAGTGGGGCTCACCAAGTCTGCTGGGAAGAGAATCCCGCTATCACTGGCCGATGCCGCTCGCTGTGGAACCACCTGTATCATTAAACGATACAGCGCCCCTGGCAAAAAGGGGCATTAGCACCGTCGAATAGCACTAGTATGTAAGGCTAAAAGTCCTCTTTCAGAATAGAATAACCATACAAGCAAGAAACCATGAAACAGTAAGCCAAAACCTACAACATACAAGCGTCCAATTTGAAACATATAAGTCTTCTAGTTTATGAAAATAATATATAATTTTTGGTTGGGAGATCATTAACACTGATATGAGTTATACCACCGTCTTTGTTAGCACGGAGTCCGATCACGACCCGATCGGCTAGGTCGTCCTTTTGGAGACATGTACCACAATCACAATTTCCAGTTTTGAATTTCTAGTTTTGATTCCCAGCACAATGCCACCATGTGTTCGGCATGGCGTCCGATCACGGCCTGATCGGCTAGGTTGCCTTCCCACATATGCCGTGTGGGTTGGCGTTACCAATTTACAAAATGTTACCAAGTTCATCCCAATTAAGGGGAATAACCACGATCCACCCTTACACCGGCACGTGTAGTTTCAGGTATGAGCCATATGACCCACCCTTCCTCGGTTTTGCTAATGATACTCCCAAAAACATTTTTGATTTGATTGGATATTGCATACAATTGTAGCATAATACAAGTATACAAATATAGCATAATACAACTATGCTTACCTCAATATCTTTCACATTTTATAGTTTTTATTAATGTTCTCAATCTCTCTCGATAACAGTATTTCTTTGGCCCTTTGGGCCTTTCACAAGGTTCGTCTTTTTCATGGCACTAAGGCCGCATTTTTAGTTTTCCACATTTTCATCTCCTTTATTTCCAAGGATCGTCAACCAATATCAATGTACCAAATATTCCGGGAATCATATATTATCGAGTTCATTAGTAATGGAAACATCAAACACAAGGGATTCTTCCCAAAGAGGGACATGCCAACCAACAATTGAAATACACATTGGAGTTATAAGCAAGCAATCACCTCAATTATCCTTGAATTATTCTTTTCCCATCATGACAGTTGTACAATTTCAACATCGGAATGTGTAAGGACTAGCATTACATTAAATGTATTTATAAGGCAAAGTAATATCTAGAACAGCCACTTATGGGCATAGTTCAGGTACAAGACCTTTAGGCCATTCTATATTTTTTTGAAGTTAGTTCCTAACAGTTGGGTCGAGGCTTATTTCATAATTTGTTTCACATCTTCTCATTCGATTCATTTCCAAACGTCTTTCCAGTTCATCGACAAATAGGCACATTCAATCAAGGCATTTAGTACACATAAGAGCAACTAGGAGCATTAAACAGATCGAATTCTTCTCACCCAATTAGTATACTAACCTTCATTTAAAATGTGACTCAAGGCTATACCACTTTGGTAGACAAACCACACTTAAACTTACAAAAAACTATATGGAATTCACTTCCGAGAGAGAAAGTTTAGCCTACATACCTCAATTGAGCTTTCCTTAAGTCCTACTATACTCCGAGACTCTTAGCAACGTCAATCTCTTAGGAACATGACAAATCGAACCACAAATTAGAGAGGTGATCATAGTTCTAGCTCATTTGAGCATATTCTCAAAACACTAAGTGTGCATTATGCTCTTAAAACCTGTTTGTGAAAGATCCTACCATCCCTCATCCCATCCTTAGCTCAAGACCTCACCAAATACTTTCAGAACTCATACATGCAAGATATCCGCTCCCATCCTCAAGGATTTCCCTTCTAATGGTCTATCCTAGTTATATCTAGTAATTAATAGCTTGGGTTATAGAACCTTACCCTTTCGGAAGAAGACCTAGGTGCCCTTCTTGATAAATCTTCAAGGTTTAAGCAAGATCTTAGGAGGAATGTTGATGAAGAACCCCTTCTCCCTCTAGGACCCTCTCTCTCTCTCTCTCTCTAAATGCATCCCAAAATAGGCCTAAAATGAAGGGTAGCATATAATATATCGACATGGGGTCGGGTAAGAAAATTAAAAATTAGGAGCCCCGACACAAATTCGCGATCGCATAATTGACATGCGGCCCGCAAAAGGGACCACAAAAATGGCCCCCGAAACTTGAACAAACTGCCCGGGTATACGACAAGAATGCGGTCCGCATACCTGTTCTGCGGTCTCATAATGCACCACAGAACTGGCCCTCGGAAAATTCCAAGGAGATTATGCGATGACTATGCGGCCCTCATATTGATTATGCGATTGCATAATTGGCCGCATAGTTGACCTCAAAATAAACCATCAAACTGCTTCACTCTGCGGCGACTATGCGGTCTGCATAGCTATTATGCGACCGCATAATGGACCGCAGAAACGCACTCTTCTGAAAAACATTATTCCTTAACTTTTAATGCACAGATCAATCCAAAGGGTCTGAACCGCAGTGAGCTTACGAATTTCTAACACATATTCCTAACTTGGCACTACGAGATCTCGGGTTTTTTAGTAAAAATTTTCACGGGGCCTTACATTATCAAGTATGCGGCGCTCGCCGGTCGAGGGATTACTTTGGGGCATATGCTTCATATTTTTGCTCCTCAATTTCTTCGGGGCACGATGATCCACATGCGCCATCGAGGAACCAAGAGTTTGGTGGTGAAGATGGACGATAAGGCTAATCGCCACTTCTGGGAAAGCTATTTTTATGTGCGGACAGAGCACCTTGTGGCGGACTCGGCAGGGTTCCCTGAGACATGGAACTTCGCTCGTAAGTTTTCCTTCGTTCATTTTGCGATTCCTCGATTGTCGATCGTTCTTCTCTAGGCAATATTGCTAAGGATTTGCTTTCGTTTTTGCAGCCGAGAGATTACCTCCCCCGCCAGTTAACGACATCCGAGTGGGTGAACGCAATTCTTCCCCATACAATGGGTATTCGTGAGTGGGCATCCCTCCACGAGAAATATGGGTGTAAGCCTCTTACTGGTGAGTTGGCGCGCTTTCTTTTCCTTATGGTTCGATCTTGTCGTTATATGATCGTCTTTCTTTGTTGGCAGGGAGAACGCGAAGGACGAGGGCTCTTCCACTCGCATTCCGTCGACCAACACCCCCTGCCCGGCCTGCGCCGACGACCGCTATCCGACCTGCATCGAGAGCCACTACCCAATCTGCACCTGCGGCCGGAGCCGTGTGCGCGGGGGCTATTCCTCAACCTGAGACTCCGGTTCCTACCGTCCGCTCAACAGGCGAGTCTTCCCATGCTGGTAGTGGAGAGACCCCGTCGAAGAGACGACGGGTGGCATTGGAAGTGATTCCTCAAGCCAAAACATCTTCGAGGGGCAACCTTTCCTTGGCGGTGCCCGAAATTGACGGTGGTGCTAACTCGGCCGCAGAGGCTATACCCGCTGTGAACGATCAACCGAGTGACGTGGCGGAAAGACAGAGTCCCGAGGCTGCCGTTGCTATCTTGGGTGGCCATTCTTCATCCCGGCCGAACCGCACTTCCTCTTCGGCCGAAGAGATAGGAAAAGGCATCGCAGTTGATGATTACGAGTCTGAATTCGACCTCGATCCTGACGATGTTAGGATGTTCGAGGAGGGCTTTAACCGAACTGTGGTAAGGGCGGGAGGTCCTTCCCGAATACTCGAAATTTCGTCGGACCTTAATCTTCTACAAGACACGGTGGATTTTGTGCCGCAGTTCGACCTTCTATGCTCCGCCACAGAAAGCAGAGCTCTTCAGGACGTCAGCAACACCGAATTGTCACGTGGCGTGGCTGCGATGGGCCTAAGGGTAAGTTTCCCTTGTTTGTTCCCCCCCTCTTTGTGTGGCCTTGGCCTTTATCGACTCGTTTCTTTACTTTCAATCTTACATGCTGGAGATGGAGAGTGCTCGTAGAGCCGAGACTCGGGCCAAAAATTTTCAGACGATGCTTGAAAAGTATCGGCAATATCGCAACAAATGCCACGAGATGCATGAGCGGCTCAGGGCGGGTACTGGAACACAATCCCTCGGGGAGGAGTTGGAGAAAAGGGATCAGGATCTGATGTAGTCCATTCGCAGATGTAGTGAGCTCGAGGAGCTGCTCCGTGCCAAGGACGAAGAGCTTGAGTTGGGAAAGGGGGTTGCTGCAGAGTGCGAGCATCTTTAGGCGAAGGTGCTGTCGTTGCAATCCGAACTCGATCAGAGTGCTGTCAGAGTTGAAGCTTTGAGTACAGAATAGATGGGGAAGTTAATCGAGCTGGAGAGAAAAGTGGCCGAGCTAGAAAATTCCGAGAGTGCTCGGGCGTCGGCTTTGGCGAGAGCGGCAGCGCTGGAGGACACTATCCGCGTCCTCAAATCTGAGCAGGAGTCTGAGAGGGCAACGACCACAGTGAGGGAGTCGAGGCTCGAAGAGCGCATCGGCGAAATTGACCAGGAAGCCTCAAACTTGGGAGACCGGGTCGTGACCCTCGAGGCCGAAAAGGCGCAATTGCTGGTTCAAGTTGAGTCTGCTTCCGCCGCTGTTCCTCGTCATTTGCATGAGCTGTGGGTCCATGCCGAGGCCCAACGAGACATATACAAGGGTTTGTGGGAGGCGGGCAGTGTTTCCGAGGCTGCTTTTGAAGAAGCTCGAGCGAAGGCACGCGAGGCTCGTGTTAATTACGGCTACGACCCTGCGACGCTGGAGGTCGGCGAGGACTCTGATGTTGAGGAGGGGTTTCCTGAAGACAATGATGGAGAGAACAGCGGTGATGACACCAAGTGAAAAGTTGCTGCAGCTTCAGTACTCTTTTTTTTGTTCATTTTCGCCTTCTTTTTTTTGGGGCCTGCTTTAGCCTTTTGTAAGGTGCGGCTGTTGCGCACGTATATTTAAATAAAATAGTTGCTTTGCCTTTGTGTATCTTTTGATTCTCCTTTTCCTCGTTACATATATTTTAGTTTTGGGCGATGAGTCCCTGAACTTTCCGATTGGGAGTCCAACCCAGCTCGGATCGAGTAAGATCTCATCGCGTGAGTCTGAATGAAGTCACTTTGGATCATAAGATCCGGGCGAGGTTGACTTCCGATTTGCTGATTTAGGTGGAATCATCCGTCATAGGCAAAGTCAATTTTTTTCATACATATTCGATCGAGATCGAACTTGGAATCGCCATCTCGGGCGAAGTCAGTTTCTGACTTGTGTTCGAACCAGATCGAACTTAGAGTTGCCGTCTTGGGCGAAGTTAGTTTCTGACTCATATTTGAACGAGCTCGAACTCTTTATTTTATTTGACGGTAGCCGGCGGCTGTAAAGGTGTTATTCTGAGCGAGGTAGGATTGTATCCTACTCGATTCGATGATAGCCGGTGGTCGTAAAGGTATTAATTCGGGTAAGATCAAATTGTGGCCTATTGTAAGTTCGAGCGAGGTCGAAGCCTTCTTTTGGCGATGGCCGTTGGCCATTGGGATGTTGTTTCAAGCAAGGTCGAAATTGTAACCCATTGTTTCAGCTGGGTTGAACCCTTTTTTTTATGATGGCCGTTGGCCGTAGGGGTGTTATTTCGAGCGAGGACGAAATTGTAACCTGTTGTGAATTCGAGCGAGGTCGAATTTTTCTTTCATTTGGCGATGGCCGATGGCCGTAGGGGTGTTAATTCGAGCGAGGTCAAATTCTAACCCGTTGTGGATTCGAGCGAGGTCGAATTTTTCCTTCATTTGGCGATGGCCGACGGCTGTATGGGTGTTAATTCGAGCAAGTTCGAAATTGTAACCCGTTGTGAATTCGAGCGAGATCGAACTCGTCTTTCATTTGACGATGGCCGATGGCCGTAAGGGTGTTAATTCGAGCAAGGTCGAAATGTAACCCATTGCATTTCTTATGTTGGAGAACATTACTTGCCGCCGTATTCTTTATGAGTGCGCCGGGATGAGTCCCGATTCATTTAACTTTGCTTTCATTGGAGAGTACTGCATGTTGGGATGAGTCCCAGTCGCTTAATTTCGCTTACAACGGAGAATACCGTGCGTTTCCTGGGTGAGACCCAGTCTGCTCAATTTTGCTTTTATTGGAGAATGTCGCGTGTTTTACGCGAGTTGATCTGTACTGTGCCATTTACGTGATTTGTGATATGCTGTGGCTTGGGGGGTTTTGCTCGGTCATTCCTTGCGAGATGGCATGCTATGGAACCATTTTTTAGGGCGTTTTAGCGGCGTTTGCCCCTTGTCTGCACATCTATGCAAGCACTCGTGTTCCTGTTTCGAATCAAGAAGAGTGAAAAACCAAAATGAGATTGACTGTTACCTCGGCCTAGCAACCCGGTGAAGGGAGGAGCGGCGTTGTAGGGTGATACGCTCCGCCCAGTACTTGAATAGTGATTTTTATTTGGCAGCCACATTCAGCTTCGCTGACTAACTGCGTCTAGGCTCCCTGTGTGTTGGGATTACCTCATCCGTTGGGATATCAGGGCCGAGTCCCAGTCCGATATGCGTAAACGATAAGGGGAACATGTTATGCTTTGTTTGTAAATCATCTAGCATGCATGATATGAAATTAATGCGGGACGTGCCTGGTCTTTCAAGTGGTCATGCGGTAGGTTATCATCCCTTCCACAGGAGTGAAGGAACAGGTCGGTATACAAGGTGTATACACCGCGTGGGACCACGGTTATGCCAAGCACATAGTGACCATGGTCCCACTCAAATCGTGCGCACGACCCGCTAAGCCTACCGTTACGGGTGGGGCACGAGTTTCGTATAGACATCGGTCATGATTTTTATTTTGTGTAGAGATCTGACCTAGATTGATACGTTCATTCAAGAACTTATCTATCACTCTTTTTAGGTTGGCGTTGTCACCGAGGCGGTGAGGTTGTGATAGCCCAGAAACAATGCCTAGCTGGTTCTAGATCTAAAGAAAACTAAAGAATTTGTCTAAGAAATCCCCACAGATGGCGCCAAATTGTTTATCCAAAAAATTGTAAACCCTTTAGTTAAACTAATTAATAGAGAGATAGAAGGTAAATCTTAGCCAAACATAATTAACTCTAGATCAAAACATACTACAAAAGTTGGAGAAGAACAAGCTGATTTAATATTTCTTGAAATGATTGTCATACATCAAATATAAATGATAGGCTTACATTATGACGGATTTGCACTATAATTGTAAGAGCACGGAAGGGGAAGAGAGAAAGCTATTGATAGCTTAAGAGACCCCCCCCCCCCTTGATAGTTTCGTACGATGACTATAATGTTGTAGCCTGATTTGGGTCCCGAGACCCCTTCAATAGTCTCCTGCCTCCCTATATATACTAATAATTTTTTCCTTTTATCCAACGATCTTTGACTGGCGTGCTTTCTCATGACTGTATCCTTCAGTACTTACCCAAACATTACACTTGTTCTACGATGTAAGCTTTCTAACGGCTTGATCTCGACAGGGACTGTGGTACTCGTCGCCAGCACGCCTCGTGGGCACGACCGTGGCTGGGTCGACCTCTTACCGTCCCCTTTAATGATAACTATCTAGTGGTCAGATTTTGACCTATACAGAAACTTCTAATGAAAACTAAGAATGCAAGCATTAAGAAATAATTTTCATGGAGAAAGCAGAGAAATCAAAAGCTTTAAGTGCTTAAATAAAATTGGTTTGGTAGTGACAAAAAAGAAATAAAGTTAGGAAAGTGAAAAATGATTGATTTTTTCGGAGCTGAGTCAAATGTCTCTCACTACTAGAAATCAGGGAAAATTCGACCAAGCCATACCGACCAAGGTTGGTCGGTCAACAAAAGCGACCAAAAAACCGTCCGCGGACGGAAACTAAAAAGAATATTTTACATTTTTTAAATTACATACCGACCAAAGTTGGTCGGTATATTGGTCAAAAATTTGACCGAAGTGGTCAGACTTGCTTAGTCAAAGCAGTTTTTTTATTACCGGCCAACTTTGGTCGGTAATGTGGACCCACTTTTTTAAATTTTAATATTTATTTTATTATTTAAAATATTTTATAAATTTATAGAATTTATATTTAAGTTTACCGACCAAAGTCGGTCGATTATTGCACGGGAATATATGTTATTTCCTAGAAAATAACCGACCAAAGTTGGTCGGTTATTAGGTCAAACATGGTCAAACTTTTGAATCACTTTAATATTTACTATCTAAATAATATAAATGTAATCCGCTAACACTTTATTTTGTAATACAGATAATGAATACACTTGTCACGCCCCAACCTCGGGAGGCGCGACCGGCGCTCAATCGAGTGACCCCAACTGAGCAAGCCTTACCAAATAGTACCTACCCAACACCATACGAATAAGGGAACCATGCTTTCATTTATTCAACAAAGGAAGATAGTATATTCGACCTTTTTAGTTCATTTTAGATCACAACATTAGACTATAGATAAGTTAGTTTCCAAAGTTCCCATAAAGTTACAATTCATAGGCAACATAAGTTTAGAATTACAACATGGGTTGCACACCCATCCGACACCCACATCTG
The DNA here is from genome assembly GCF_001879085.1 of Nicotiana attenuata. Lineage (NCBI taxonomy): Eukaryota > Viridiplantae > Streptophyta > Magnoliopsida > Solanales > Solanaceae > Nicotiana > Nicotiana attenuata. The sequence continues at coordinate 33,596,854 of NC_031999.1, forward strand.
ACCCACATATATGTCTACGGAGCCTCTAAGGATACAAAAGGTAAATGTGACAACGCCGGCAACAAGGCCCCGGCTATACCTCAAAAGTGAAAGTCCAAAAAGGCAAGAGGTGTGCAATATAGCCCCTTGAAGGAGAAAGGGGCTCACCAAGATCTTTGAGAAGGAGAATGCTCAGCTACACACGATCGGCACTATCCGCTATGGAGCCACCTACATTCATTTAAAAATGTAGCGCCCCCGGCAAAAGGGACGTTAGTACCATGGAATAGTACTAGTATGTATAACTAAACACCATTTTACTAGAAATAACTACCAAGCAATGACAAGTAAATCACATAGGTGAATCAAATATGCAAATCATAGAATCATTTACATAATTCCCATAACTTAGTTTGGGGCATTTCTTTCATACGTTCATCACTGTTCTCGATACCACCGCCTATCTTGAGCGGAGTCCGATCACGACCCGACCGGCTAGGTTGCCTCATTGGAGGCATATATCTCAATCACTACTTCATTTCCCTTTTCCGGAATTCAATATCAGCACATCACCACCATGTGTGCAGCATGGTGTCCGATCACGGCCCGATCGGCTAGGCCGCCTTGCCTAGGCGTGGTTTCTTTCTCATTAATCATCTCACTTGAATCAATTATCTTTCATGTATCAATCAATTCATAGGCACTTTGGGCCACACTTATCACATCATTTTCCTTTTCAATATTCACCTTGCAAGTTATGATCATAGGCACATACGAAAGTAATTCAAGTTGCAAGCACATGTAAGTGTTCACATAGTTAGCAGGAAAATTCTCAGTTTTGATCTTTGGCTTATAGCCCACGCATTTCAACACATGATTGTATACTTCATATTTCATTAAATATCAAGAATAGTACATTACTCACGTTTGGGGCACATCTTTCATGTATATGGGTATATAAATTGCAATCAATCAATGTGAAACAATAGTCAGTACACCAACCAATTCAAATCTTACCACACCTTCGTAAACGCCAACGAAGCTCAATTTCTAATAAAAGGGGGTTTTAGCCATACATACCTCAATATAGCTTTCCTTATTCTTTACAAATTTCGGAATTCTTATCGCTTCGATCTATTATGCAAGAATTACAAATTAATCCGAGAATTAGAGACGAGGTTGAGATTCTAGCTTGGTTCGAGCATAATATCAAACACTAAAGGTGCATTATGATCTTAGGCCCCTTTTGAGAGGAATTTCGATCCTTTTATACCCCAATTGCTCCCTTTTTAGTTTACTAGCTCCCAATACCCTAAGTTTTGATATAAATGCAAGGAATTAATTCTTATACCCATGAATTACCTTACTAATGACCCCTCATAGCTGAGTGTAGAAATAATAACTGAGGTGATGAAGCCTTACCTCTTGGGATGAAAATTTAGTTGCCTTTGCTTGATTATCTTCATGGATTTAACAAGGTTTCATGGAGTAATTTGATGGGGAGGACTTTCCCTCTCTAAGACTCCTCTCTCTCACTCTAGAAATGCTCAGAACAATGCTCAAAATGAGTTATAATACCGAATATAACGATAGGGGGGTCGAGTTAAAAATTAGAAAATTGAAGCCCCGAGTCGGATCTGCGATCGCATTTGCGATCGCAAAGTGGAAATGCGGGCCGCAGATTGGACCGCAAAAAGGCTCCCAAAATCTGAACATTCTGTTTGGGTATGCGACGGAAATGCGGTCCGCATACCCGTTCTGCGGTCGCATAATGCACCGCAGAACTGACCTTCACAAAATCCCAAGGAAATTAAGTGACAACTATGCGGTCCGCATATTGGTTATGCGATCGCATAATGGACCGCATCTTTAACCTCAAATTAGCTACATACTGACTCACTCTGCGGCAGAAATGCGGTCCGCATACCTAGTATGCGACCGCATTCTAAACCGCACATTTGCACTTTTCTGAAAAACTTTGATTCTTGATTTTTAAATGCATAGATCAGCTCAAAGGGTCCGAGCCGCGGCGAGTTTCTAACACTTGGCCTTAACTTTGCACTACGAGGTTCGGGTTTTGAGTGGAAATTTTTTACGGGGCCTCACAACACTAGCATATACTATAACAAGCTATATATAGTTAAAGTAGTACAACGAAGTGTGTATGTGCGTGTGTTTGTGTGTTTGTGTGTGTGTGTGTGTGTGTGTATGTATGTATGTATAGGTATAGCCGCATATATATAAGAACACGAAGCCCTAGGGCCACGAGGGTTCGGGTTCGTTTGGGGATAGACTTNTTTTCTAATACAATTAATGAATACACTAACATATACTATAACAAGCTATATATAGTTAAAGTTGTACAACGAAGTGTGTGTGTGTGTATATATATATATATATATATATATATATATATATATAGCGCTAGGACCACAAGGTCGGGTTCTTTTGGGGATGGACTTGTGAAGAAGCAATAATATAATTAGTATATATAATTGATTATCATCAAATATATCTATTTGTTAATTGATTTATCGACTTATAACTTACTTAGATGCATCGTTGAATATTAAATACAAAATGTTTCGACCTATCTCTCTCAACCTATATCGATTAATCTATGGCATGCATTATTAGTGATGAATGAATGAAATATAGAAGAATTAATACTAAACATCTTTGACATGTGTATATATATGGATCACAAATTAAAGAAACGAAAGAAGTTATTAGCATTAAGTAAATGAGTTAATAGGTCAAACGACTAAACGTATTTAAAATAGAATCATATTGGTTTATCAATTGATGAACTTTTCGTACGTAGTAATGTATGCGATTGATCATCAATTACAATATGTGTGTGTGTGAAATTACTCATATACTTAATTATAACTTAGAAAATTAATTTAGATAGATGCTATTATAATTTATTAAAAGTAATGAGTTAATATAATTATTTATAAATATTATGCTTATAGTTTATAATTATTTATAATAAATATATATGTAAACAAAATAAATGCTTATAGTTTATAATAATTTTTTATAGTTTATAATATTTTAAGAAATAAAAACACACAAAGAAAATAATTTAGTTTTTCTTTAAAAAATAACCGACCAAAGTTGGTAGGTTAATAGTCAAAATGCAGTCAACACTTAGTGTACCGACCAACTTTGGTCGATAATTCTAATTTCATATCTGAAAACGGGATTTCCACCTCATTTCTCTTACTCTCTTCTCAAAATTTTCTTCCACTTCACTCTCTTCTCCCTCACACACACAACACCCTTCCCCATCTCCTTCTCTATTTCCCTCACACAAATCTCATTCCCCACCCCACGTAGCCACTGCCCCGCGTCGCCACTCCCCCGCCGTCGCCGTTGCCGTTGCCGCTACTACTGACTCCACCACTGCCGCCCATCCTTCTCCACCTCCTAAAAATTTTAGGTTAAAACTACAACTTATATCTTTTTTGTATAAATTTAATGTTTTATTAATTAGTTATGAATTAGTTAATTAGTGTTTAAATTGATTGTTTAACTTTGTATTTTATTAAAATCTAGGGTTTAGGTCTTGTTTTAATTAAATTGAATTGATTACATATGGTGTAAATTGAATGTTTAAGTTTGTATTGTTTTGAATAGTTTAGTTAGAATTGAATTATTAACTTTGAATTAAATTGAGTTTTTAGGATTTGTTCTTGTGAATTGAACTTTTAGGGTATAGGTTGAACTTTTAGGATATGAATTGAACTTTTTAGATATGAGTTGAACTTTTAGGATATAAATTGAACTTTTAGCTTATGTTTAAACTCTTAGGATATGAATTGAACTTATAGTTTATAATTAATTATATTTACTATAATTTAATTTTGGTGTAATTAGGAAAAATTAATTATCTTAATTAACTAAAAAAGATTTATTTAATTTATAATTGTAGAATAAATTAATTTGTTCTTGTTTTATTTGTATAGATGGAACATCGTACTTGGATGTACAATAGGAATTATCCTAATCGGCGGGGATTGCGGGAAGATTTTGTAGAAGGGGTTGATGACTTTATTAGACATGCAATGTCACTTTCACCATACCAAATTGAAGGAGTAATTAAGTGCCCTTGTGTCATGTGCGATTGTGTGAAGTTTAAAAAACCAGAGAAAGTTAAACTTCATCTTTATAGGAAGGGGTTTATAGAGAATTACTGTGTGTGGACTAATCATGGAGAGATCAATGGTAGTCGTGGAAGGTATAAATGTTCTTTTAAGCAGTTTAATAATTTATTTTTCTGATGTTTCCATCTAATACTTAACTTTTGAAATGCAGAGCAAGTGTGTATGGGAAGAGCGCTATTATGGAATGAAGAAGAAGAAGAGGTCTGGCTGGTGTCTTGAGCATTTATGGAATTATTTGTTAAGGCAATGGCAGACCGAGGATTTCTTAGAGAGGAGCAAAAAAGGAAAGAAATCTCGCTCATTCGAGAAGGGAGGCTCCTTGCACACTAGGGGTGCTATCAGCATGGGACAATAAAAAGAAGGTTGGTAATTGCTTAAATTATTTTACTTTTCTAAGTATATCAATTCTATTTATTAACTAAATTAATTTATTTTCAGGAAAAGAAGTATGGGCGTCCAATGAGCCATGATGGGCTATTCAAGGAGACGCATATTGTAAAGAGGAAGAAAGAGGGGGATGGAGATAGGTGGGTCGAGGACCGGGCAGAGACTGCATATGTAGCTTTCAATTTTCTTTAAGTGTTATAATTTACTTTTATAAGAATTTTTAGATACTAATTTAATTTAAAATAATGTACGGTCGTTACCAAAGTAACGTGGAGGACTTCATTTCAGCCAGCTGGTGAATCAGGCGAGCCAACCCAAACTTCGGACGAGGATGATCAAAGAATATGGTTGGAGGCTGTTGGCGGTCCAAAATGGGGGAAGGTATACGGGCTTCCTACGAAAATATTCCATCTCTATAGGTGTGGAATGCAAGGAATAGGGACTTCCTCATAGGGCGAGGAACTTAATAGGGAGAGTCTCTCGGCTATGCGGGAGACTGTGTCAAAACTTACATCCGAGCTAGAAGCAGCCAAGGAAAGAGAAAGGCTTAGAGATGCTCAATTCCTTGGTATGCAAGCTCAGATCAGAACTCTCCTTTCTAGTGGAGCTTTTCCGTTGCCCCGGTCTCGTGAGTCATCGAGTGATCATTCCTCCCCTCCTCTTCGTGATCGTTCCTCCCGTCCTCCCCATGATCATTCTTACCGTCCTCCACAAGACCGTTCTATATACCGTCTTATAGATGAAAGTTCATCAGATAACGATGATGTTGTATAAAATACCCCTTCACCAATACTTTAATATACTTTGAACTAGACTAATAGAACTAGTTTTGAATTAGATTGAACAATTTTTAACTTGTTGTAATTAGTTTTTGCTTGGTTTTGGATTGTAATGTTCAATTGAACTTTAATTTGTTAGTTTAAAAATATTAATTGGATGTTTGATTGTTGTTGTTGTTGTTGGATATTTGGTTAGATTTGTGGTGAATTAGGGGTTGTATGAGGTGAAGATGGGGGTATTGGTATGCTATTTTTATTGGGAAACTTACACAAATGTCCTAAATAAATCTCAACTTACCAACCTCTAGCCATTAGTCATAAACTTACCAAAACTAGCCAACAAAAATTGAAAAACCAAATAATAGGGTTCTTTCTCTCAAAGAATCACATGCAAAAATCACCTTCCATATTTTTAAGCGTGATTAGCAACATTAGATACAAGACGGAAAGGAACTTTCATGGACGGGGTAGCAAATAAGGTGATGAAATACAAAAACCTATACAATATTCCAAAAATCTAAATAAAAAAGGAATTTTTTCAATGGGTATAGTTGAAATTTATTGAAAATATATTGATAAGTCAATATACAAAATTTGAGGAAGATTGGAGGTGATTTGGACTAGTTTTGTATCAAAATTCGTAATTAAATCGAGTTCAAAAAAGTCTTCTGCGACACATGTATCAAACATGTATCATGCATGTATCTCACACGCAGGTATACATGGATATACATGTGATACACAATTGATACAAATATGATACATATGTGATACACAAATGATACATAGTGTGATACACATATATCATTTTTTTTCATGTTCAGCTTTCACTTCGAATTTTTAATTCAAACCACCTCAAAACTTCACCAAATCATCCCAAAACTGAGATTCAAGGTCCTTAAGTTGTGCCCAATCTATACTAATAACACTCATTCAAAACAAAGCAAAAATTTGATATTTTTTTTGCTACAAATAGCTAATTGGCTAATTTGGCTAATATTAGTAATATTTTACCAATTGGCCAATTTTTGTAATGAGCTACTTATAAATGGACATAGCTGGTAATTCCCCATTTTTATTTGGCAGGTGGTATAGATACCAAAACAGATATTTTATGCCAAATTAAACCCAGAAAACCGATCAACTTTGGTCGGTAAATAATAATAAAAAATTAAATTGCACATTATCGACCAATGTTGGTCAGTTAATGTACAATGAATTCCCAGAATTCAACATTACCGGCCAACTTTGGTCGGATTTCTGCCTGCACTGTTCAGTTTATTGGTCAGTATTTTTAAATTTTAATTATTTGAAAAAAAATACATTTTTCATTACCGACTAAAGTTGGTCGGTTTTTTTAAATTTTAATAATTTATAAAAAAAATATTTTCCAATACCGACCAAAGTTGGTCGAAATGAAAAATTAATAAATTTAATACACCGACCAACTTTGGTCGGTAAAATTAAATTAATAAAATAATATTTCGACCAATTTTGGTCGGTAAGCCAATTACATTGTTGGATGGTCGTGTAAAGCATACCGACTAATGTTGGTCGGTAATTTCCGACCAACTTTGGTCGGTATGCCCTTCCGACCTTCAAAATACCGTCCACACGTAAATGGTCGCGTTTTGGATGGTTATTGACCATTACCGACCAACTTTGGTCGATTTTTTTGGACGGTTTTGCCTGAATTTCTAGTAGTGTCTCTGCCTTTTAAAGGTAGAGGTAAGGTCTGATCTACCTTCCCCAAATCCCACTTGTAAAAATATACTGAGTATGTTGTTGTTGGTGGTGAGCGAATCAAATCTGAAAACAACCTAAACCAAGGATTGAGGAAACACAGGAAAAGGAGATGAAGGATTTGAGGAAACAGATCTCTGGTGTTCTTCCTAAGAATTTTTTTAGCAAAATTGCAGCTAATTATGGTGGTGTTGGAATTTGGTAGATACTAGCGAAATCAAATCTGAGATCTTTTGGAATGTTCTTTGGTGGTGGTATTTTGGTGGACAAGTGAGAAATAGGTTTTGCAAGCCAGCCATGGAACTTGCCGCAGACCATGAAACTTTGTGGCAAGGTGGTCGACCTTCAAGTAAGCAGAGGAAAAGAAAGAATGGAAAAATAAAAAAATAAAAAATGAATTGACCATTTCGGAGATCTTAAACGCGCTTAAAGAAAGTGGAAAACATACACTTTGCCATATCAACAAATTGTGTCTAATCGGAATACTTTTGGAGAGTTTAGGTGTTCAATAAGTACTAGTCTGAGTTCAAGTATTCAAATAAAAATATCACACAAGTTTAGGGGGCTGTGAATTTGGCCTATTCATTTTCAGTTAGTTAAAATGGCAAATTATAATTTCCAACCTTGTCGCCTGTGTAAGTGTGTATGCTCTCAAATCACGACAAATGATAAAAATTGTGATAAGTTTGCAAACATAAATTAATCAATTTATAGTGAATTATTATTTCTACTTGTGAAAATAAAATTCAAATTATGAACTCATAGCTTTGAAATTGTTCTTTTATAAGCAAATTCCATTAGTGACATTCAATGATGTCCATTCCTCCTTCTCTTTCTTGTAATGAAGTAAATATAGTTTGAAACATGTGAAAGATGGAGGATCGAGTCTAGGGTTTCTTATTAGTGACAACTGTTGGCAGTGAAAAAATCGCAGTAAATTAACATTGCTTGGAATAGTCTATATTATAGTATTAAAATTTTGAGCATTACTTTACTTTAGTTTGTAGAAACTTTAATAATTCACAGGAATTGATCTAATCAATTGAACTTAAATAAGACACTGCTGTTTCGAGCAGAAATTAAAGCAAACATGATCAATCCATATAGTAGTTGTTAGATACACAGATATTTAGTTAAGTCTGCGACAATTCTTCCTGACGTCACCCTTCAATCCAGTAAGTGGAGTGATGTTCCCCATTTTGACCATTGACTTTGCAAAATGATGGAAGAAAAGTGCCTCATTTTCAGCATAGCTCTTCACTAATTCCTTTGTCTTTTTTACTTTCCCAGTCAGTAGTACTTCATCTGAGTTCAAAAGTCCTTTGCCCCACAGCAACAACTTGAAATATGTATTGTCAAATCTGACTGGTGTTGTGAAATCAAGAGGGGAAATGTTATTGTCTCCCCCTATTCTTGGACAAGCTGTTTTTAAACCAGTGTAGTAAGTTTTCTCAAGTGTTGCATCTGGCAAGTTGTCACCATTTTGATTGTATAGCCTTTGCCTAAATGATACACATCTTGCCATCCCTATGGTGTGCGCTCCTATTACATGATGAAAAATCAAAACTTTTAGCATTATCGATCTCATCCAAAGGTAAAAATGCATGATTAGATTTTTGCATGATTAGCTCACCAGAAAGAGCAACAAGATCTTGTTCACTAAGGCCTTGTCGCGCGAAAAGCGTTATGAGGTTTTGGATGGTGGAATTTGGTGCAGGAATGTTTGTGTTTGCTTTCTTGAGGTTTGCTATCTTTGAGTCTCTTCTTCCTAGAGGCACTTCCCAATGTGGTCCTCCACTCTGTTTAGCAAAATTCAGAATTAATTAAGAAGCACTTAGCTTGTACTTTATTTATTAATATTCCCATTTTAATGAAAGAAAAATGTGCTTACTAGAACAGTGGAGTCGCGAGCAGCAAGGGCTAGAATGTCTGCACAGGACACAGTTTGAGGGCAAACTTGTTCAAGTCTAGCTTTGATTTGATCAATCACTTCAAATCCCCTGATGGAATTCTTGTTTGGTCCTGCATCTTTTTCACTTTTGAATGCACTAGTCTTGTCTAGTAATATTGATGCATCACAGCCCTATAACATAACAAAGAAGAATTTCTTAAGCTTACTCTTTAACATGCATGCAGATGTGATAAGAGTGTATATATGTACCTGGACAAAGCAGTCATGAAAGTGAAGTCTAAGCAAAGAAGCAGCCATTCTTGGATCTTTAGCAATAGCTTCTTCCAAAACAGACATGACTATCTCGTTCGCTTGTGGGCACGAGAACTGGTAGAATTCTGGAAAAAGACCACCACCCCAGCTGGAAAGAGCAGAGGAGAGAAAAGACATCATTATAGTAAGTGTAAAAACAAGTTTGAGAGAAGCCATTGGGTGATTGACTCTAAGAAACACAAAGTTTTTGTTGAATGAGATTACTTGGTTCAAATGCATGGGGATATTTATATGGAGAGTTTCCATGAACAAATCAACTACTCCTCTGCTACCAAATCCTCTAATAATAGTATAGTGTGACCATGTCAACTCGTTTGTACATAACTTAAGGGAAATAGTATATGTTTGACTGAAGAGTATTTTTGCAAGTGTTTCTGGTTTCAGTTTCTACCTGCTCCAATGAACCAATTGATGATTGTTGTGTCATCCACGTTACTGGGTTTGAACAATTTCTGTACCTATCTTGACCTGACGTTTCAGAACAAGAGAGAGGCCAACTATTATATTAGAGTACAAGCCACTTATTAATAAAATCATTCAATAGAATAAATGAGTAGAACAAATATAGAGGATTCTTTTACTGATTGATTTTAACTAGTTTGGTTCTGAGGTTAGTTTATTAATTTAATGATTGATATAAATGGATTGGGTTCGTACACCAACGTTACAAACAGATGGAAGTAATGCACTAACAAATTACCTTAGATTTATGATTTCACACCCGTTTTTACACAAACTAATTACCAGCTCATTACTCAATCCGTATCATTTTTATAAAAAGCTTAATTTGTTGAAAATTATTTGGTTGAAAAAGGAGCTTAAACATTTTCACTCTATTAAAAGATTTTCACTCAATTATTTTTTACTATAAACAAACAACTTCTAAGAACTTTTTATTTCCAAAAGCCTTGCTCTTTTTAATGTTTATTAAAGTTCACAGTGGCCAGTGGCTTTCTTTTTCCTAACAAGGAGTAGTATTTTGGAATTCGTAGATCAAAGTCAAATCATTTCTTTTTCTCAGGAATTTAGACAATGATTTTTATTAATTTCTTTGATATACAGTGGACATAATTTTATCCATGGTCATTGAACTTTTGTGTTTGTTACCTAAAAATCACTTTTTTTTTTGTTACGTAAAAATCATTCAACTTTGTGTTTATTACACAAAAGTCACTTTTCTTTCTTTTGTTACGCAAAAATTACTTTACTGTGCTCTAGTTATCACAAAAGCCACATTTTTACTTGAAAAGTCTATTATGCCCTTGATATTATATAAACCTTCATATTTATGTAATACCTTCTATATTATATACTATATAATATATTTTTACCTATGTATTTTATTTATAAATAAAATAACTTAATATTATTTTTATAATATATTCGTATATCTTCTAACTTTAATTTTCAAGATATATTAGTAGCGTTATAAAACAACTTTTTTCAGCAATTCTTTTTTTGAATTTAATTGGCCGACCAAAGTTGATCGCTATGCCCTTCCGACCTTCAAAATACCGACCACACGTTAATGGTCGCGTTTTGGACGGTTATTGGCCATTACCGACCAACTTTGGTCGATTTTTTTGGACGGTTTTTCCCGAACCTCTAGTAGTATAATTTCTCAAATAACCAATTGCCCATGTAAATCCACAAGAAAATATCCCCAGCTAAATTTGCATGTAGAGTTACCTAGGGATTTTCCTTCAGATTAACATATGATTTTTTCCTCATTTTCTTTGTTTGTTTACATGCGAATTTTCTCACGGAAATGTACATGCCGATTTATTTTTCTACTAATATATATTAAAGTTACTGACAAATTTAATAACGCAACTAATATATTTTGAAAATTAACGTTAAGAAAAAATTAAATATACCAATATATTATAAAAATAATAAATAATATAATATTAAGTTATTTATTTATAAATAAAATACATAGGCTGAGGGAATGAAGTCGCAGTCTCATTCTCTCTCTTCCATCTGTAATTCTAATACCATAAGGAAGCCCCTCTATGAACCTCCACACCTTCTCTATCTCATAGAAATTAGGGTAGCTACATGACAAGACGAATCAACAAACCTCATCTCATACTGGGTGACTGTCATGCCTCCTTGCTGAAGATGCTCAAGTTGACTGCGTAGATCATCACTCTAAGTGAGCGAAAAAAAACATCAACGAAGAAAAANAATATATTATAAAAATTATAAATAAGATAATATTAAGTTATTTTATTTATAAATAAAATACATAAGTAAAAATATTATATAACATATAATATAGAAGGTATTACATAAATATGAAGGTTTATATAATATCAAGGGCATAATAGACAAGTAAAAATATGACTTTTGTGATAACTAGAGCAAAGTAAAATGATTTTTGTGTAACAAAAGAAAGAAAAACGACTTTTAATGAACACAAAGTTGAATGATTTTTACGTAACAAAAAAAAAGAAAAGTAACTTTTGGGTAACAAACACAAAAGTTCAATGACCATGGATAAAATTAATTCTATACGGTGTATATACTTAGAAACTATATAAAAAGAAAATAACTTTTTATATTTAAATTGCGGTAATAGACCATTAGGATGAATAGTAAGTATGTTTCATTTCAACTAATTACTTATGTCTTTTTCAATCATCATGTCTCCACAATACTTTAGTCCGATTGCACTTAATTGAAGTCTTGCCTAAACGTTTGTTTGGCTCAAAAGTTAACAATACACTTTGTAAGCTAAAAAACAATCAAAAGTAGAAAAAGGGTAAATCGTAATCAAATATAATAATCCTAGAGATGCAAAGATGATAATATTGTTGCAGATCTAATATTGCAAAGAGACAGTATGAACTCAATAAGATACGTTCGTTTGAAGTAGAGATAGAGAGAGAAAGCCAGAAAAATGAGAGAGTTGTATTAGATCAGATGCCTCTTTTACANTATTGGGCGTACCTACTGGCGTAGAGATGCTGAGGGTCAAATTTGACCCTATACAGTTAGTCCCTCCGCTCGTTGGAGACGCATTCGGTGGGCGTCTTCGATGGGCGGAAACGTGAACCTCGGCTTAGGAGAATTTGACCTCGACCCGGGGCGGCAATACGAATGGAGTGAAATATATGACGTTGTTGAGCCACTGACGCGCGGCTTCCTTTTTGGAATGACGTCATCGCCTGTATGCGTCATTATTATATTTGCCCCCGAGGCGGTTCAGAGGATGATGTGACATTTTGGTTTCCGGCGCACGTTTTGAATCATGACTCTTCGATTCCTGTGCAACTTATCCCTATAAGTATGAGAGAGGTTCGATTTGATTCCATTTTCAATCCTTCGGAAAGCACTTTCTGATATACCCCTTTGTCTTTCTTTACTGTAACCGTTATTTTGTGAGGGACTCTCCCACTTCTGTTGAAACCACACTTCTTATCGTCAATGCTTCGTTTCTTAAGTAGTATAATCATAACAAAACGCGGACAGGGTAATAAGAAGGCCAAAGATGATGCCTCGTCTAGGGTTCCGCCATCTTCCGGTGGTGAAGGGGAAAAGGCGGAGAAGGCCCTTGTTCCTCTCAGCGTAGACAACGTCCTTACGAAGGAGACGCATGTTCGCAGGGATTTTCCAACTAAAAGCCCTGTCCTTCCCTGGGAGCACAGCGTTTTATTACAATCTCATTTAGATGACCTTCGAGAGACGCACCATATTTCGGATCACGTGGAAATGGTTCCGGCCGGGACGGACTATGCCAATGTGCACCGGCCTGGATATTGCATGTTCTATGAGTACCCGTTCTTAATCGGTTACAATCTTTCAATCTATCCTCTGATGGAGGAGCTTTGCCGTTTTTATAATGTGTGTCCTGTCCAGCTCACTCCTTATACCTTGAAGGTGTGCCGTATTATCACCACCTATGCGGCCAGGGCTGAATGCAGCTTCTCGGTTCACCACCTCTTACAGTTATTCAGCGCTGGTTACCTGAGGGGTACCATGCTGCAGTTAAAAGGTCGGGGCACAAGGGGCTTAGTTGTTAAAGCCGATGATAAGCCCAACCGCCGCTTTTGGCGTAAGTATTTCTACATCAGGACGGAGCACCTGGTGTCGAATCCCGAAGGGTTCCCGAAAAGATGGAATCCAGAACGTAAGTATTTCTATTTGTAGAATTCAGGGCTGCTTGCGCTTTTGACCATACGGCCATTGTGATTTCTTTGCTTTTCTCCCTTTTTTATTCGCAGCGAGGGCTTCTCCACCCCAGCTCATTGATGACATTAAATCGTGGGTGGAAAGAATAATACCTTATGCGGAAATACCGTACCTGGGCTGCATTTCTTCAACAGTACTGCCCGTCAGGTAATTCTTTGGCTACGATTTGGGAATTCCCTACGCTCTCGTTTCCTGACTTATTCGTGTTGGCAGGTCGGAGCGCCCCTAAGAAGAAGAAGAAGAACGTCGTCGCCTTACCTGCGGCGGGGACTGATTCTGAAGATGGGTATATACCCTGTGGTTCGCCTAGTGAGGGCGCTGCGGGGGTTCCTCTACCGCTGCCCGTGGTGGCATACATGATGGGAGCGACTCCTTCAATACCATCCCCACGGGCTGTGGAGGAGAATTCTGAGAGCGAGGAGCCGCCCGAAAGGAAAAGACGTCGGTTGATAACCGGCAAGGGGATAGGCCCAGGAGACGAGGGGGCGAGCGAGCCCCATCGGGAGTCAAGGCCAGTTTTTATGGCGGATGCCATCCGTTCCGGGAGGTCGGCTCCCCAAGGGGGGGCGGTTCTCGACGCCAGCCCACCACGCATTCCGGAGAGCGGCTCGTCGGCTGCCGTTGGAGAAGCAGGTGATGATGCCGAGAGGGTGGGCCCTAAGGCCACCCAGGCGGATGCAGATGCGTTAACGCGGGGTCCGGCCCGTGTGGAGATGACGGCAGGTAGATCTAACCGCCGAATTCTGATCCCAAGAGAGTATAACCTGTTGCAACACAGCGAGCAGGCCGCAGCGGATATGACCCTGCTATGTGCGGCCGCTGAGCGTGAAACGTTACAAGGGGTTAGCGACGGGGAACTATCCCGGAGGGTTGCCGGCGCGGCCTTGCAGGTATTTTTCGATTTTCTTCATATACCGTAAAGTAAACTTTGATGCATACTGACTTGCCTTTCCTCCTTTTCCTCTCTTTTTTTAGACTCTCATATTGGAGATAGAGAGGGGGCGGCGAGCACAAAGGAAGGCAGCCACCTTTAACAAGGTGGTGAAGAAATATCGGCGGTGCCGTGTCAAGCATCAGGCGCTGGCGGACCTACTCAAACAGGACCCGAAATTTTGGGTTTTCCGTGAGGGTTTGGAGCAGTCGGAGGCCCAGCTGAAGCGGAGGGTGGCCGAGTTAGATCAGATCGACGAGCAGCTGATGACCGCCCTGGCTCGGAACATTGAGCTGGAGACTCTTCTCCAGTCTAAGGAAGAAGAGTTGGAGGTTGGCCGTGGGGTAGCGGCGGAAGCTGCTGATTTGCGGATCAAGGTTGCCACTATGACCGCCGAACTCGATGCCAAGGCGGCTGAGATTGAAGTCCTCAAACGGACTGCTGCACCAAGGCCTGATGAGGATGCGCATCGTGAGGCGCATGACATGTGGGTGTACGCCGAGGCCAGATTGGTCGTATTCGAGGAGTTCTGCTGTAGGTCGAGCTACTGAGGCAGAGGTTCAGGAGCAACGGCGCATAGTCCGTGTCGCCCGTGAAACTTGTGGGTATAGTTCTGATTCCCCAGACCGGGCGGGCTATAACTCCGAAGACGTCAACCGTCTAGAATCCGGCTCTTGGATCTCTGCGATGGACGAGATGGCGATCCGACGGGAGGCGGTAAACAGAATGGCGAAGCCCCTTAGGACTTGTATTCATTTTGTTTTGATGTATTTGGAGACGCAAATAGGTCCTTTTGTACATGTATTTTTGGATGATAATGGAAGTTATACTTTTGCTGTTATTCTTTTCTTTCTGCACCTTTTATTTTGGCCTTTAATATTGTTGATGGCCTTAGCCATGTGCGTAACTTCGACTGTCGTCGGGTCGTTTTACCCACCGCAGTCGAATCTAGGTCGACCGTTGGCGGCGATGGCCTTAGCCATAATATAATTGATGGCCTTAGCCATGTGGGCGACTTCGACTGTCGTCGAGTCGTTTACTCACCGTAGTCGAATCTAGGTCGACCGTTGCGGTGATGGCCTTGCCATAATATAATTGGATGGCCTTAGCCATGTGGGCAACTTCGACTGTCGTCGAGTCGTTTACTCACCGTAGTCGAATCTAGGTCGACCGTTGGCGGCGATGGCCTTAGCGATAATATAATTGATGGCCTTAGCCATGTGGGCGACTTAAACTGTCGTCGAGTCGTTTACTCACCGTAGTCGAATCTAGGTCGACCGTTGGCAGCGATGGCCTTAGCCATAATATAATTGATGGCCTCAGCCTTTCACATTGGAGGTGGCCGTAGCCTTTCACACATTGGGGATGGCCGTAGCCTTTCACACATTGGAGATGGCCGTAGCCTTTCATACATTGGAGATGGCCGTGGCCTTTCATACATTGGAGATGGCCGTAGCCTTTCATACATTGGAGATGGCCGTGGCCTTTCATTCATTGGAGATGGTCGTGGCCTTTCATTCATTGGAGATGGCCGTGGCCTTTCATACATTGGAGATGGTCGTAGCCTTTCATTCATTGGAGATGGCCGTAGCCTTTCACACATTGGAGATGGCCGTAGCCTTTCATTCATTGGAGATGGCCGTAGCCTTTCATACATTGGAGATGGCCGTAGCCTTTCATACATTGGAGATGGTCGTAGCCTTTCATACATTGGAGATGGCCGTAGCCTTTCATACATTGGAGATCAAGCTAGTCCAGTCCCTTTATCATGTCGGCCTGGAGGTCGTAAGGAGAGGTTGATATGATAAACTTGTTTCGCAAGTATCTCCAAGTGTCCCCTCTGCCGCCTCGTTAAAAACCTCCCCGAGAAAACCCAATTGGAACAAAACTCGGGTAAGGGAAAAAGAGTACGACTCGGGAGACGCCTTTCAGAAGTGGAAATACTTGAGGTGAGTAACGTTCCAGTTGTTTTGGAGTGTTTTCCCTTCCATTGTTTCCAACTGGAATGCGCCTTTGCCGGCTACCGCTGTGATTTTGTAGGGTCCTTCCCAGTTGGTGCCTAGTTTCCCTTCACTTGGGTCTTTGGATGCCAATGTCTTGGCTTTAAGGACATAGTCTCCCACCTTGAGTGGTCTTATTTTGGCCCTCTTGTTTTAGTATCTTTCGACTTGTTGCTTTTGGGCCACCATTCTGATATGGGCCATTTCTCTCCTTTCCTCAGCTTCGTCGAGGTCTTGGAGCCTGTTTGTGTCGTTTTCTGTTCCACTGGTGTGTGAATATCTTAGGCTTGGTTCGCCGACCTCGACGGGTATGACCGCATCGGTTCCGTAGACCAGCGAGTACAGTGTTTCCCCTGTGCTGGATTTGGGTGTGGTCCTGTGTGCCCATAACACTTCAGGTAGCAGCTCGGGCCANGGCCTTAGCCATGTAGGCGACTTCGACTGTCGTCGAGTCGTTTACTCACCGTAGTCGAATCTAGGTCGTCCGTTGGCGACGATGGCCTTAGCCATAATATAACTGATGGCCTTAGCCATGTTGGCGACTTCGACTGTCGTCGAGTCGTTTACTCACCGTAGTCAAATCTAGGTCGACCGTTGGCGGCGATGGCCTTAGCCATAATATAACTGATGGCCTTAGCCATGTAGGCGACTTCGACTGTCGTCGAGTCGTATACTCACCGTAGTCGAATCTAGGTCGACCGTTGGCGGCGATGGCCTTAGCCATAATATAATTGGCCTTAGCCATGTAGGCAACTTCGACTGTCGTCGAGTCGTTTACTCACCTTAGTCGAATCTAGGTCGACCGTTGGTGGCGATGGCCTTAGCCATAATATAACTGATGGCCTTAGCCATGTAGGCGACTTCGACTGTCGTCGAGTCGTTTACTCACCGTAGTCGAATCTAGGTCGACCGTTGGCGGCGATGGCCTTAGCCATAATATAATTGGAAATGGTCATAGCCTTTCATATATTGGAGATGGCCGTAGCCTTTCATACATTGGAGATGGTCGTAGCCTTTCATACATTGGAGATGGCCGTAGCCTTTCATACATTGGAGATGGCCGTAGCCTTTCATACATTGGAGATCAAGCTAGTCCAGTCCCTTTATCATGTCGGCCTGGAGGTCGTAAGGAGAGGTTGATATGATAAACTTGTTTCGCAAGTATCTCCAAGTGTCCCCTCTGCCGCCTCGTTAAAAACCTCCCCGAGAAAACCCAATTGGGACAAAACTCGGGTAAGGGAAAAAAAGTACGACTCGGGAGACGCCTTTCAGAAGTGGAAATACTTGAGGTGAGTAACGTTCCAGTTGTTTTGGATTGTTTTCCCTTCCATTGTTTCCAACTGGAATGCGCCTTTGCCGGCTACTGCTGTGATTTTGTAGGGTCCTTCCCAGTTGGTGCCCAGTTTCCCTTCACTTGGGTCTTTGGATGCCAATGTCTTGGCTTTAAGGACATAAAATCCCACCTTGAGTGGTCTTATTTTGGCCCTCTTGTTGTAGTATCTTTCGACTTGTTGCTTTTGGGCCACCATTCTGATATGGGCCATTTCTCTGTGGAGCCTGTTTGTGTCGTTTTTTGTTCCACTGGTGTGTGAATATCTTAGGCTTGGTTCGCCGACCTCGACGGGTATGACCGCATCGGTTCCGTAGACTAGCGAGTACGGTGTTTCCCCCGTGCTGGATTTGGGTATGGTCCTGTGTGCCCACAACACTTCGGGTAGCAGCTCGGGCCATAGCCCTTTGGCGTCCTTGAGTTTCTTCTTTAGTATGTTTAATATTGTTTTGTTGGAGGATTCCGCTTGGCCGTTGGCGGCAGGGTGATATGGCGTGGAGAGTATCCTCTTGATGCGCCATTTCTCGAAGAATTCGGTTGTTTTTGACCGATGAACTGTCGTCCGTTGTCACAACCGATTTCTTTGGGGATGCCGAAGCGGCATATAATATTTTTCCATATGAAGGCGATCACTTCCTGTTCGCGTATTTGGGCGTACGCACCTGCTTCCACCCACTTGGAAAAATAGTCAGTTAAAACTAATAGAAATCGTACCTTTCCTCGTCCTGCTGGTAGGGGACCGACTATGTCCATTCCCCATTTGATGAAGAGCCATGGGAAAGTGATCGAGTGAAGTGGTTCTCCTGGTTGATGTATCACGGGGGCATACTTTTGGAATTGTTCGCATCGGCAGACATATTTTGCTGCGTCTTTCTTCATAGTGGGCCAATAATAGCCGGCTCGTATTATGCAGCGCACGAGGGCGCGGTTGCCTGTATGGGCACCGCAATGTCCTTCATGTACCTCTTCGAGCACTGGCCGCGTTTGTTGCGGCCCTAGACACTTGGCCAGGGGTCCACCAAACGTCCTTTTGTAGAGCTCGTGGTTTATCAGGCAATACCGGGCGGCCTGTACGCGGAGCTTCTTGGCTTCTTTTTTGTCGAGGGGGAGTGTTCCATCCTGCAGATAGGATACAAACTGGTTGCGCCAGTCCCAAGTCAAATTTAAAGAGAGTACCTCAGTGTGATCAATGGCTGAATGGAGGAGGGTGACCACGCTTTCTTTGTTGAAGTTTTTAGTGGCTGCGGCTAATTTTGCTAAGCCGTCTGCCTCGACGTTCTGTGCTCTCGGAACTTGTTCGAAGTGGCACTCGTCGAACTCGGTCATTAACCTGTGGATTTCTGACTGGTATTTTTGCAACCTCTGCTCTTTGATTTGGTAAGTCCCAGTGACCTGGTTCACCACGAGCTGAGAGTCGCAATGGAGAACAAGTCGTCGAGCTCCATACTTGATGGCTAGTTTCAAACCTGCAATAACAGCCTCGTACTCGGCTTCGTTGTTAGTCATCTCGGGGCATCGTATGGACTGGAGAATTATTTCGCCCGTGGGGACCTCGAGAACGAGTCCCAGTCCCGATCCCGAGGCGTTAGCGGCGCCATCAGTGTAAAGAGTCCATAGGTCGGCATTGGAGGGGGCACGGCGTGCCTCCAATTCCGCCTCTGGTAGTATCTCTGCGCTGAAGTCGGCTATGAAGTCGGCAAGTACCTGCGACTTGATGGCGTTTCTGGGATGATATGAGATATCGTGCTCACTGAGCTCTATGGCCCATCGGGCGAGTCTGCCTGATAACTCAGGCTTGTGCAGGATACTTCTTAAGGGGAAGGTCGTCACTACCTTTATGGGGTGGCATTGGAAATAGGGTCGGAGCTTCCGTGAAGCTACGACCAATGCCAAAGCTAATTTTTCAAGGTGTGGATACCGTGTTTCGGCGTCCACTAAGGTTTTGCTAATATAGTAAATAGGAGATTGCGTACCTTCATTTTCACGAACTAGGACTGCGCTGACGGCGACCTCTGATACGGCCAAATATACCAGCAGTGGCTCGCCTGGATTTGCTTTGGCTAGCAGTGGCGGTGAAGATAGGTACGCTTTCAATTTCCTTAGGGCCTCGACGCATTCCTCATTCCATTGTAACCCTTTGTCCTTTCTCAGCACATTAAAAAACTTATGGCATCTGTCGGAGGACCGTGAGATGAACCTAGACAAGGCGGCTCTTCGCCCCGTCAACTTTTGCACTGCTTTTTGCTATTCAGTATCTCGGGTATCGCGTCTATCGCCTTGATCTGATCTGGATTGACTTTGATACCTCGTTGTGATACGCCACGCCGAAGGCGCATTTCTCGGGGTTCAGTTTCATCTCGTATCTTCTCATTATCTCGAAGGTTTCTTTCAGATGGTCGATGTGGTCCTCTTTTCTTGCCGACTTTACCAACATGTCGTCGATATAGACTTCCATAGTCTTACCGAGCTGCTCTTTGAACATTCTGGTGACCAGTCTCTGGTACGTAGCCCCTGCATTTTTGAGCCCGAAGGGCATTACCTTGTAGCAGTAAGTCCCTTGGTGGGTGATGAAAGTTGTCTTCTCTTGGTCCTCCTCGGCCATCATGATTTGATTGTAGCCGGAGTAGGCGTCTAGGAAGCTCAGTAGTTCATGTCCTGCAGTGGCGTCGATCAGTTGGTCGATGTGGGGTAGTGGGAATGAATCCTTTGGGCAAGCCTTGTTCAGATCAGTGAAATCCACACACATTCTCCACCTCCCGTTTTTCTTTTTTGACCATGACAACATTGGCGACCCACTCGGGGTACTTTGATTCTCTGATGGAGCCGTTGGCCGGTAGCTCGTCTACTTCCTTACTGACCGCTTCATTGATAGCGGCGTTGAATTTTCTCCTCATCTGTCGCACGGGCAGATGTAGTGGATCGACATTCAGCTTGTGGGTGGCGATGTCTCGCGGGATTCCCGGCATATCTGAATGAGAAAAGGCGAACAAATCTGCATGGTTAGTTAAGAATTCACAATACTTACTTGGGTTGGCGAGACCTTGCCCGATATAGGCTTTCTTCGTAAGATCAGTTTCGTCCAATAGGACTGGTCGAGATCTTCCACCGTTGCTTTACGGGCTTCCACGATGTCGGGGTCTTTGATGGCGTCCGTTGTCGGGTTGGCCTTAGTCCCCGACACGGCTAATTGCTATGCTTCCGCGCTCGTCCCCTTTAGCTGTTGGGTGTGGGCGCAGTCTTGGGCTATTTTGTAGCATTCTTGTGCGGTGCGTGGCTCGCCTCGAATACTGAATACTCCCCATGGGGTAGGGAATTTGATCACTTGGTAAAGGATTGAAGGGACCGCTCGCATGGCGTGTATCCACGGGCGTCTTATGATGACGTTGTATGCCGTTTCTTGGTTCATCATGTGGAAAGTTGTTTCCAGCGTGACTCCTCCCGCTAAGACGGGCAGTGCTATTTCTCCGGTCGTCCGTTCTACTGCATTGTTAAAATCGGTTAGTGTTATGCAGCGCGGTATTACCCTATCCTCGAGTTCCATTTGTACGAGGACCCTTGGGTGGATAATACAGGCGCCATTTCCGTCATCGATCATGACCCTTTTAACATCCGTATCAGCGATACGTAAAGTGATAACTAAAGCATCATAATGAGGGAAAGACAAACCGTCAGCATCAGACTTATCGAAGGTGATACTATCTTCGAAGTCGTCATACCGTTCATGGGCGATGGTCCGCTTTAGTCTGTGTGTAGTGGCGAGCTTGACGTGATTGATCAGTGACTCGTCGCCGCCTCCGACGATCATGTTTATCGTGCGCGCTGGGGAAGGTGGCTTTGGCGGCCCTTGGGGTTATTCCCGTCCGCGTGCAAAGTTGATTTTCCCTTTGTCACTGAGTAACTCCCTCAGGTATCCCTGGTTCAGCATCCTGACCACCTCTTGCCGTAGGCCTATGCAGTCTTCGATTTTGTGTCCTCGTTCCTGATGGAACTTACATAGGGTGTTTGATTTCCTTGTGGCAGGGTCTGATTTCATCTTCTGCGGCCAATGCACCTTGGTGCCCAGCTTCTCCAGTGCGTACACTATTTCTGAAGGAGATATACAAAAGTTATGGGCGGTTAATAAAAGGGGCGTACCTCTTTCGTTTCGGAATGGGGCGACGTGTCGCTGTAGCGCGTCTGTATGCCTTGGTGGCGGATGGGAGGATCTGGTGTATGGCTGATGTCGATCTCTGTTGGAGCGGGGGAGTTGTTCCTTCATTCCGTCGATCTCTCCTCGTTTCCGAGTGTATTGCCGTTAGCCGTTGGGTTGGCCCATTAAGATCGTCCTCGTCCGCTCGTACCTCGGCGCAATAGGCGTTGTGGATTTCCTCCCATGTGGTAGGGGGATATTTCATGAGGCGGCTCAGCAGCTTCTTGGTTGCCCTCGAACCATCTCTGCTTAGCCCGTTCTGGAAAGCGGCGACTGCCATACCTTCCGATACGTTTGGCAGACTCATCCTTACCCTGTTAAACCTTGCCAGGAAGTCCCTGAGTCCCTCTCCTGTGTTTTGCCTGACGGCGAAGATGTCGTTGACCCTGGCCTCCGCTTTCTTCGCGCCTGCATGGGCTGTGACGAACTTATCCGCCATTTCCTCGAACGTTGATATTGCCTTAGCCGGTAGCTGAGAGTACCATGTTAAGGCCCCTCCTGTCAACGTCTCGCCAAACTTCTTCAGCAGTACCGACGGTACCTGTTCTTTCGATAGGTCGTTGCCCTTCACAGCGGTGACGTAGTGGATCAGATGATCCTCGGGATCTGTGGTTCCGTCATACACCCTCAAGTAGGGTGGCATCTTGAAGGTTTTTGGGGTGGAGTGAGGGGCAGCTTCTTCAGTGTATGGTTGTTCAATGAACCTTCCCACGTCGCGTTTTGGTAGCAACTTGGGAGCACCGGGGATCTTGTCGACCCTCTCCTGATGTTCCTTCATCTGACCGCGGAGCGCCTTGTTTTCATTTTCCATTTCTTCCATCTTCTTTAGGATGGCTGTTAGCGTGCCATCATTGGTCTGTGTCTCGATGGGTTTGTTATTCGCTAGTGTAACTTCCGGTTCGCTCACGGCAGCAGTGGTACCTACCGTTGGTGTACATCCGATGTTACTTTGTGGTGACCTCTCAACCAAGCCACTTAGAGCGCTTGTTAGCCATCTTTCCAGTAGCTCTTTGACCGCTGAGGGTGCTTCCGTAACCGCAGATGTGGAAGCTCCTTTTTCGTGCAAGATCGTCAGACCTTCGGATGGGGAAGGTGAGATCTCTGCACCCGGTGTGATGCTAGGGGTTGCATTCAGGATGCCATCGTCACTGGCCTCGTTGAGAGGGCCAAGGAGATTGGTAGTGACACCCAATATAGCTTTCGACCTTGTATTATTTTCGGCCATTTTCTGTGTTTTTTTTTTGTGTAGAGAGTGGTAGTTGGTTGATCTCTAGGTGGATACTATGGTTTTGATTCTCGAAATCCCCACAGACGGCGCCAAATTGTTTGGCTCAAAAGTTAACAATACACTTTGTAAGCTAAAAAACAATCAAAAGTAGAAAAACGGTAAATCGTAATCAAATATAATAATCCTAGAGATGCAAAGATGATAATATTGTTGCAGATCTAGTATTGCAAAGAGACAGTATGAACTCAATAAGATACGTTCGTTTGAAGTAGAGATAGAGAGAGAAAGCCAGAAAAATGAGAGAGTTGTATTAGATCAGATGCCTCTTTTACAATGTGAAGGTCTCCTTTATATAATAGGAGACCTTCCTCGAAAGAATCAAAAGTTACAAAGATAGGTAACGTCTCCCTAGTGAAGACATTGAGTCCTAAACGATGTCGCTTTTGCCCCCACGGCCGAGTCGTACCCGCTACGTTGGCAGGCGTACACTTATTGGGCGTACCTACTGGCATAGAGATGCTGAGGGTCAAATTTGACCCTATACAACGTTCATGCTTAACAAGATTCAATTTGATGCTCTTACTTTACCATCAAACTAAAACCAGCATAACATGAAAAGAAAGCTAAAAGTAAAGCTCTAGGAATATGGTGTCGCGTTGTAAATTTATAGGCGTGGAACAAAGTGTCGGTTAAAATATAATTAATTACAGTTAAAAATAAGAAGAGAAAAATAAATAAATATTCTTCAGGTTGAGGCGCGGATATCTTGCTCTCTTTAAGAAAATTCAAGCTCACTGCGGTAGCATCTTCACCGGTCCAGCAGTAATACTCTTGGCTTGTCCCCTCCAGGATGCAACAGCCCGACAACGTCATATGGCTCGAACAAACTCTGGACAAGTTGTTAAGTCCAAAGCTCCACCAAAATGAATATCTTCATTCAACAAAGTAATATTCTTTTTGTAGAGAATAAGTTGGAGACTTAGTTTTTTCCTTCTCTTAAACTCTCTTTTCAATACACTAATTTTATTTTTTTCATGCACACTATAATATTTTCCCATCTACAACACAAGCAAGAACCACCACTATTTATAGGTGTAAAATTTCTTCCTTAAAATAAATAACAAAATACTGGGATAGTAAAATTGTAGAACATGGTTGGTGGTTACAAAATTTAATCTTTAGTGGGTAACTAGTGGTAGATTACGGCATTAGTGGTTTCATGAGTTACACCAAAGTAATGACCACTTTCTTGCCAATTTATAACCACTACCTCATAAGAAATAATGCACTTTAATATTATAATTTTAATATCAAAATGCACTAACACCAACATTCTCCCACTCATTTTAATATTAAAATAAGAGAGTTTAGTAGTTGAAGGGAGACTATTATGCATAATGAAGGTGTAATCTGCATTGAACCTCCACTTAGTAAAACAATAATCTCTACTTGAGAGTCACTAATGGTCTCAGACTTGAATTATGACTGCTTAAGGAAAATAAAGTATCACTGCTTACGCATAATAATCAAGGTGTTGATATGAGCTTTATTAGCCAGCACATTACGGCCTTGTGCTATCTCGGTTTTCATGAGTGCTTTTGAGAATAAGCTCAATTCTCATAGGAAGCGGCCTACTTCCACACTCACATAAGTAAAATTACCCCACTCATACGTACAGATTTTTCATTAAGAGTTACAATAAAAAACTACCTCGCAAATTGTTACAAGATAAATGCACTCACACCATAGGGATGGAACAATAACAAATATAATAGTGCATTTCAAACCAAGCCATCATATGATTTGTTCTTCCCATTGAACCTGGTTATATGATCTCTAGTCCCCGGGTTGGATTTCCTCATATATGACTTATGAGTTTATGGGCTTCAATCCCATCCCCTCGATGTGCTCCAGACCCTTTCATATTCTATTTGTTACTGACTTACTGTCACTTTCTGAATGAATATGGACCATGGATAGCAGAGAAGGTAAGGAAAACTTATAATTGAAATAAAACTGTGTCCTAAATGGTCCAAGGTGAATTTGCAACCACTGAACTACAACTTCGATCCTGAGCCATTTACTTCCTCTTCATGTTCAAAGTTCAAATCATGTAAAAGTTATTTCTTCAACATCCAAAAATATATGATAGAGCAAGCTGATGAAGGCACCAGAAATATAAATAATGCGAATATTATTACAATAGAACTTCTTTTATGCTCACACACACACAAGTCAAAACAAAAGGAAGATGTTTTCCACACAGAACTTATTGGTTGTGTTCTATTTTGGACTTTTCTTTATTCAAAACAGAAAAACTATCAATAGAACATCTTCATCAGAGAATGCTTGGAGGTTTTCTGATTGCCTAACCAGTGTTGCATATGCACTCCAATTGCATCCAAATACATTCCACTCCTCCCATGAAATCCAACCACTTTACCTTCTGTTGTTGCTGATGTGAAATATGTTCCTAGTTCCTCCCCAAAGGGACCAAACTTCCTTCTAGTGCTGTGAAAAGTCAGTGATTTTATCACTTTCAACCCCATATCTTTGCTTATAGGACCATAGAATCCAGTGATGCAAGTTAGTACTTCATGAGGATACTCTAACTTTACCTGCAAAATATTAGCCAATTCTTATTCCAACTGGTGAATTAAGTCATTCATACTGACAAGTCCTTGGCGTAACTGATAAAGTTACTGCCATGTGACCAGGAGGTCACACGTTCGAGCCGTGGAAACAGCCTCTTGCAGAAATGCAGGGTAAGGCTGCGTACAATAGACCCTAGTGGTCCGGCCCTTTCCCGGACCCCGCGCATAGCGGGAGCTTAGTGCACCGGGCTGCCCTTTTTATACTGGCAAGTAAGTGATTGCGTACCCTATTTGTGCATTTCCCAGCATTTGCACCATGTTTTACTGACCAAACAGATTGTCCATTTCGATCATACTCTATTTCGATACAGCAAATGCCTTCTGATGATTGTGTTAGGATTATCTGTTTGATCCCAGTGAATACTCCATCATCCCATGGCTTCCCACCATCTCCACCCCATGGACCAGGTCCATATGGTGCTGGATCTTTCACTATCCTTTGCACTCCCTGATATTCAACCAAAAACATTAAAAACAGTCACTTTAGTATTAGTTTTTTCATTTTCCCTTTTCT
Organism: Nicotiana attenuata; assembly: GCF_001879085.1. Taxonomy (NCBI): domain Eukaryota; kingdom Viridiplantae; phylum Streptophyta; class Magnoliopsida; order Solanales; family Solanaceae; genus Nicotiana; species Nicotiana attenuata. The sequence goes on from NC_031999.1 coordinate 33,623,181, forward strand.
ATGTGCAAAGGGGAGGGGCAGCATTGTCCAGGCATGTGTGTTACTCACTCCGTTCCATTTTATCTGTCTCTTTTCCTTTTTAGTCTGTTCCAAAAAAATTGAGACATTTCTAAAGTTAGAAACTCTTTAATTTAACATCTCAATTCTACACTTAAATAACATACTCTTATAGGAATGACGCGATATGTTGAAGACCACAAGATCCTAAGCGTACTGTTGGTATGTTATGTACATTTAGCTTATGTGTCAAAAATCTTTCTTTTTCAAAATCCATATCCAACCACCATCATATTAAATAAAACAGATGGAGTAGTAGTTAATTGTGTTAGCAAATATCAGGGGACATAATTTCATACCTCCTCAGTTAGTCCTTTCTTTCCCAGTTTAAAAGACCACTGTGGTCTATCATCAACCTCAGTTACAAATGCTGGTTTTGGTTTGACGGATTTGGGGGGAGCCGGTGCAGGTAAAGATGGGACGGCTGCTGCATCTGGTTTGATGGATTTGGGGGGAGCTGGCGCAGGTAAAGATGGGACAGACGCTGCACTTGGTTTGATGGAGTTGGGGATCGAGGAAGGGGGTAAACATGAAACAACTTTTCCTTCCAACACATGAACACCAAGTGCATCAAGAAACAATCCTTTCCTCCCATGAAAGCCAACAATAATCCCTTCTTTCAATTTGGTTGAAAATTGTTGTCCTTGTTCTTCTCCATAAGGTCCATGTTTGCCTTTTGTGGTATGAAAAGTTAGTGATTGAATAATGTTAGGACCCATAATCATGGCTGGTCCATAGTAGCCCGTGATGTGCGTCAAAATCTCTGATGGATAATCAAATATTATCTGCAAAACCGACGAATAGGTATGAATTAGAAATAAGGAAAAGCCTGAATTTAATTCTATAATAACAGGACTCACAACCTTACCTTCTCAGTTTTAAATCCACCAGTACCACCATTTTTGCTTCCCCAAACTGGTTCTCTATTTTTGTCATAGCAAGCTCTTATCGAAACGATTCCCACATTGCGTGACAAGTAAATTTGCCTAACACCATCATAGATTCCATCATCAAAAACACTCCCCCCACTTCCACCCCAGGGACAATATGTGACAACACCCTTGACACTTTTCGACGGGACTCTCTCAATAGGGGCAGGGGTTATAGTTGCCACCTGAAACATATATATTCCATTTTAGAATATGCAGAATCCGAAAAATGGTTGGATGAACAGAAAATTAGCAGCTTTTATCATACCTTTTTATTCGGTCCAGTAGAACTGGAATCATGATCAGAACCAGAAGTTTGTCTTGAAAGTGTGGTTGGAGGTAAAATGTTACTGTTCTCATCTTTGTGTCTAACTGCAACAATTAGATCAAAATTTTTGCCGAGACTTCCTTGTATCATTGAGTATTCATAATTCTCAAACCCTTGGACAACACTTTGTTGGGAATGAACGATGGAATGGTGTTGCTGAGACTGAAGTATAGAATTAGTCGGCAAAGATTTATGAATAGGCTCTACGTATACTCCAATAGCATCAAGATACCAGCCAGATTTTCCATGGAAGCCAACAACTTTTCCACTAGAAATTGGAAGAGTGAAATATGTTCCTTGCTGGACACCATATGGTCCATACGTCCTTTTGTTGCTTTGAAATGTAAGTGATCGCACAAAAACTGACCCCCTTTCGTGTAAGCTACCATAATATCCATGGAGAGAAGTTAGAAACTCATCTGGATAATTAAGCCTTACCTGCAACAAGAGCACAAGAAGAACATCCAATAGTCTTTAATAAAACAACTTAATATGACCAATTCAGTAAATAGAAAAACTGCGCTAAGACATGAACCTTGTCTGTTTTAGCACCTCCACTGCCACCATGCTTCTCGGACCATACTGAGGTTCCATTTTTGTCATATTCAACCTTAAGAGAATCAACTCCTGTTCCATGAGCTATTTCCAGTTGTCTTATGGTGGAATAAACTCCATCATCCCAGTGCAATCCATTGTCACCTCCCCATGGCCCAACCGAAATGGTCTGTTTTCCATGATTCTCGAAACTCTACAAAAGATGATATATTCACTCTCAAGTTCAATCAAATCACTAAACATTAATTGTTCAAAGATGTTTAAGAATTAAGACAAATACTTGCTTACCATAATAATTGAGGAGGCCAGAAGGGAGAGGACAGAAGGGACTCAGATAGTTTAGCATTGAACACAAAAAGGAATATATATAAGCCCGAGAAAGGAAAATTTTAGTGGACAGGGTGGATAATAGTAGAGAATATACCTAGAAGAAGCAAATTCTAGGTTCCACTTTGGAGGGAAAGAAATGAAAGGGAAAGAACTTGATTCCCCAATACATGATTATCTTTCATAATATGCTTTTGGTACTTTTGACCTAAGTTGCTCGGACTCGAGTGCGGGCATCCGATACGGGCACGGATCCGGATGTCGGATTCGGCATAATCCAAATTTTGAGATTCTGGGGTGCGGATCCATGTATGAATACGGGTGCGGGGGTTCGGCTAAAAACATTTCAAAATTATAAAAAAAATAAAGCTATAAAGAGAAGGAGAAAGCCATTCAAGGCCTTCCACCAATTCTCCATCTATATCGTTGCTACTGTCTACCAGAAGTCCGAACTCAGAACATGACCTCTTGAATTCTTGGTTATTCTGAAACACAAAGCAGCAAATATGAGACAAAAGTACTACAATATTGAAGGTATGTCATTTCCCCTGTCTTAAATCTGTTTTATTTTTTAATTTTGAGAAATCAAAATCTCAATTTTCCCCCAAATTTGTCGATAGACTCAGGTCAAAGTATCCGAAGTTAGTTGACCGAATCTGGGACGTATCCCGCTCTCGCACCCGCTTCCGTCCCATGTCGAGATGGGTGCGGCACCAAAAAGGAAGAGTCCGTGCAACTTAGCTTTTGACAAAGGCCCATGCACGTACAGATGTCTGATTATGACATCACCATTTTAGATCAACTTGAGCAAAAGATGGGATCACCTCAGTGACAGAGATTCTAACATGATAATTTACTCAATCTATCTGACTGAAAAAGCAATTGTCCTGCGAGAACTTTCTATGGGAATGGAAATCATCATCAAGATAAAGGGGGAATCATCAATAAAGTAGAAGCTTTCCATGTCCAAAGAATAAAGTCTCACTATGAATTTGACCATTCTGATAATGAAAACAGCATCTCTACTTTGTAAATAATAAATTCTGAGGAAGTGCTTGGCCTCTGGTGATGAAATTGAGATGCACACTCATCCAGCCTGCATTTTTCAAATATAAGAAGTAAGCAAGACACAGATTCTACTACTCAGAGTGGGAATTGGATGCAAGTGATATTCCATTCTCTACATAAATATTAAGGCATCTAGCAGCATTGCGATTCCCACGTGATGTTTTTAAAAATAAACTGCACCGAACCGATACCGAAGAGAAATTGGGATGATTAGGATGTTTCAAAAAAGTCTATTTTTGGTTGTACACTGGAGATTAATCGAAGAGGTTGGTATAGTATAAATTTCATTAAAAGACCAAATCGAGCCAAACTATTGACTGTCTTACTTCTAGTGCATGAACTCACCACTCCTCCATTAAAGGAATATATTGGCAAAAAGACAGCAAGGGAGGCATCAAAATACACTAGGCATAAGCGAATATAGACAGAGCAGCAGCAGACTTGGGACTAGTTTGGTACTCAACGCCATTACTTGAATATTTAAGCAGTCAAAAGTATATTGCTCTGATATCTGTGACATGAATTTGCAAGAAGAATGTTGATTTTAAGGCAAATTAATATTCAAATATATACATTTTCACTGGTGGAAGAGAAAAAGGGGAAAAAGAAAAACTCATTCCAACTGGCTTATCTTTTAACAAGGAAATCAGCTATCAAATCTTTCTTTGCTGCTTATGGAGGAATTTGAACAACTGTACATTTAGCTGGAGGAAAAGATTATCACTTCATCAGCATCTACAATCCGATACATGGTCTATCAATTATTTCATACACCACAGCCTCCAAGCAATTTCATAAAATTTGGGATGCACACAAGCGAAATAATTCCAATACTTGACGAAAATAACACGATAGAATTCTAGCAGATATTGTCGAATAGAAAGAATCTCAAATGACAGAGTATATGGTAACAACAGTACATAAACAAACCATACCAAAAGAAGCACAAGAACGAACCAAAGATATAAAGGTTTGAAAAGAAGAAAGTAGTATCATCAAGAAAGCAACTTGAAAGTAATACCTGAAGTTTAACCTGAATAATAACATTTCAGAATATGCTAATCTCCCTACGAAAACGAGTCTCACCAGTATCTTATAGTAGCTAATACTAAGTCTAAGAAAAGACGAAATGGTCCAAACTAAAAGCCTCTCTATCGTCCATTCCGGCTCAGTGCCTCGGTGTCCCACCCTCCGTCTAAACTCCCCTCATTGCCTCGCTCAGCAGCCAAAGCAATGTGTCCAATGCCAGAACTGAATCGAGCGCCTAGTTCTCCATGTCTCCAGCCAAGTCCTTGAGCTCTCAAACACTGTATTCTTCAATATGGCTCTCGAAACATCTTCTAATCATACATATCATTGATTTGCGACAATCCGCAAATGGTCTTGGTTTTAGCACAAGTCAACGGTCCCTTTAAATGGTCTCCCAGCTATCCGAAGAATGTATCAAAACTGAAAATCTAAACCCCTCCTTATTTCAAAAGAAGAAACAAAAGAACCTTCATATTTATTACATTTGAGCAAGAACAATGTTTAAAGAGTATATATTCCTTTACCAGGAGGATCCTCTTGCATCTATAATATTAATTTAGTCGGGAAAGAAGAGACTAGTTAACAAGGAAACAATTGTCATGTTCTCTTACCTACCAATAACCGCCGACAATCATCTGCAAGCACTTTGGGCCATTCAGTACATTTTAAGCCCATAGCCTAAGAAATAAATTTAGCAGTCCGATCCGACGGTAATCTTCACAGATTCTCAGCTTCTTGTCAATTTGTATCACTTGAGATGGTCATATCAGTTTTCCTCTTCCGCAATGAAATGCATGTTGCAACTATATATAAGATCATTCCGTTCTTGCTGCCTTACCTTTTAGTTTTTATCACACAGTAATGAACCAGATCATATATCGACTAGGCTGACCTGAAGCAAAAGTAGGCACCACACCTTGTACATTTCAGCCCAACACCAACCAAGAATGTCCTCAGGCTGATTTCTATTTTTAGGCCTTCCTAGTGTTGGTAAATCCTCCCATATAATGTATATTGCTGCAGAATAAACTGTGAGGATTATATCAATAGGGAGTTGGGCTAATTTGGGTAAATATGAACTTTACACGATTAGCCCGTTGGATTTGTTATTTATTTTTTATAGGTGATATACATTTATAATATACTAGTCTTAGGGTATCCCATCTCAATAATATGTTTAAAGTAATTATATAAATATTATATTAAAATTATATTTGAGTTATAAAATAAAACTTTGCATAATTCAAATAAGAATAGAATTTATAAGATATAATTAATATTAAAAATTTATATATAGTTCAAATAAGTAAAGATTTCATGCGCAAAATTTAATTAGTTTAAAACGTCAAAATATTACAAAAAACTTAAATGATGATTTTGGAAAATTGATGATATCGAGTATACTATTACTGATATGCGTGTTATTTATAGTTCCATTTATTGTTCTATTAAAGTTCAAAATTAAATGATGACGATTTTGGACTTCCATTTTTAGTTTCTTGCGTTATTGGAGTTATTGTATGGGTCAAAATCCGACCCCACGATAATTAACGGAGTTAATCTCGTCCTGAGCTAAGACATAATTAATGAAGTGGTATGGCCACTTATTCGTAACAGGACTCGACTCTTGTCCGATTTTATCTACGAGGGTACGGCCCAGTCATTTCCCCATGGGGACGGAACTTCAGCATGGCCACGGCCATTTATCGCCAGCTCACAAAGCTCACATCTATAAATACTAAGAGCAGTAGCCCTAGAAAGGAAGGGGGGCTTCTTGACCACTAGTGAGAGGAGAGAGAAACGAGAAAATATAACCCTCTTATGGGAAGGGAAAAACACCATTGTAAGGCTCTGAACCTCTTCATGGAGAGGCAGACCAAACAAATATTATCAATAAAGGTTTCTAATGCTTCTCCCCCTAATTCTGAGTTTTTATTTTAGTTTCTTTCATTTGGTCCAACGGATTATTACGATTTGCTATGATTATCCCGGGATTAATTTATATTGTTTTGTACTCATAAGATGTGTAACATTTTTTGAGCAAACAATTTGGCGCCGTCTGTGGAGATCGAACCCACGAGTTCTTATTTTTAGTTTCTTTCATTTGGTCCAACGGATTATTACGATTTGCTATGATTATCCCGGGATTAATTTATATTGTTTTGTACTCGTAAGATGTGTAACATTTTTTGAGCAAATAATTTGGCGCCGTCTGTGGGGATTTCATAGCAAAATCGCGTAGTTCTTCCCTGGACCAAAAGAAAAAAAGCGCCAAACTCGAAGGGGAGCTCGAAGATCTCAAACAAAGATCTAAGTCCTCACTCTCTCTCCAATCTCTGATAGTGCAAACAAGAAGAAGGGGCCCCCTCCTTTCCTCAGGGGAGGTCTCTGTAAGGCATACGAACTCCGGTCGGAAACCGGCACGGAGATATCTCGAGCCGAGATTCGCCTCAAGACAGCCTATATACCCTGGTTGGGAAGACAATGGGTAAGCCGCTCAAGGTCTCGAATCCAAAACGAGTTCCAGTACTCGATACCCACAATATGGGATTCAGGCTCTGTGCCTTCGTCATCAAGATCGACAAAGTTCAACAGCAGTGAACCGGGACTCAGGCTACGCGCCTTCACCAAAAATTCAACTACGGTTGAATCAAGACAGGCTATGCGCCTTCACCAAAAAGTTCAACTACGGTTGAACC
>NC_031999.1:33630636-33669087 GCF_001879085.1 Nicotiana attenuata
TATATATATATATATATATATATATATATATATATAAAATTGAGAATAGTAAAGCTGATGTGGCACTCTCATATGCCAAGAATCTCCTTTATCTTTTTTTCTCATTTTTTTGGGGTTTTCCCCTTATTTGATATCTAAAAAGTGTGCAGAAAATTAAATATATCATATTTATGTCATTCATTATTATTGTCATTTACTTTCTTTCACACCCACGATGTCCCTTCTTTTTTTTTTTGGTAGAAAAGATAAACATTTCATAGATACTTGAAAGTTTACATGAGAGTTTGTAGTAGGATGCATGAGATGCATCAGCTGACGACAACTAAACTAACTACTAATCCCCCTTTATGGGGGCGATTTACATACACACCAGGGTGATTACCTAATACAATATTACTACTACTAGATACAATACTAGCTAGGGAACTACTATTACATAACACAGTACTTGATTTAAGTAGTCTTTGCCTGAGCATTCCAGCCTGATCTTGTTTATAAAAAGGGTTGAAAAAAGTTGGAGGAGAATCAAAAAGCACACAACTATCTTCCACTTGTACTGCTCCATATTTAGCTAGACAGTCAGCAACATAGTTTTGTTCTCTGTAGACGGTTTGCAATTTTGGATTATCCAGCTGTTAGAGTAATGACCTGCAATCATTGATTAAATTAGTGTATTGCATAATAGGTGTATTTACCATACCAAGTATTGCAGTTGCATCTGTTTCGATGATTAGTGGTGTGAGTTGGTGCTGGATAGCAATTTGTAGCCCCTTAAAAAGAGCCAACAATTCTGCCTGAATACTGGGACCATTTTTTGCTCTCCCTGCAAACCCTAGAATCCATTTACACTGTTGATTACGAAACAACCCTCCAATGCCACAGTTATGATGAGTGGTTGATGAGGAACCATCAATGTTTAACTTAAAAAATTGCCCAATTGGTGGATGCCATTTTATATAAAGAGGTAGTAATTCAGAATGTATCTGTTTAGTTTGTAAGGTAGTAGGATTCAGCAGCCTGTTTGTAGAGTAGCGAAATGCTGGATTGCATTTGGTGCCCTTCAAAATGATTTTTGCTTCGTATAACCCATAACTGCCACAAAGCAAAAGGTAGTAGGATAGAAAGTGGAATGCGTTTAAAAGAGGGTACCCTTTGTTCATGTATAAACTTATACCACCAAGAATTACTCTCAATATTTGTTGGATTAAGAAGGTGTAGTGGTGAAATATTTAGAGCAGTCCAAATTGCCTTTGCGTTATGACATTCAAAGAAAATATGATTTATAGTTTCAGGGACCAAATGACATTGAGTACACAAGGGTGAAGTAATAATTCCTCACCTATTTAGATAGACAGTCGTAGGAAGTCTACCATGACATAATAACCATAAGAAAAAGGAGATTTTAGGTGGTATCTTGAGCTTCCAAATTCACTTGTAATTGAAGTAATTATTACTATTTGTGTGATTGAATTCCGTTATAAGGGCATGATACATAGACTTCACAGAGAATTTCCCATTATGAGTAAGTGACCAATAAAGTTGGTCATATCCAGTGGGCAACTTCGCGAGATAAAGATCATTGATTTCATTTAAAGATGAAGGTAATAAAATGGTAGTTTATGAAGGTGCCATTTTTGATTTACATAGTAGTCAGACACTAGCTTTTTATCCCCACCTTGAGGTGGGGGTCCTGAAATATAATTACGAACTAATGAATTTTGAGTTAGCCAAGTTTCATTCCAAAAAAGAACATGTTTACCATTAATTATGTTCCATTTATAATCCAAACGACAATGTGACCAACCCTTAAGAATATTGGACCAAGTTCTTGAAGGATGCTGCTTTATTAAAAGAGATGGCCTTAGGTAAGGTGTTCCAAAACTGGTTTTAACCTATTAACAATCATCTTTGTTATAATCTTATAGATAGTATTGCAAAGGATAATAGGTCGAAATTGTGCAATAGTGGATGCATTCTTATTTTTAGGGATTAAGCAAATGAAGGATGAGTTTATAGTAGGGTCAATGTGATGGCCCAGGAAAGCTTTATGACAAAAATATTTTACAGAGTTCCCTATGATATGCCAATATTTTTTGATAAAACAACGGATGAAGACCATCCGGTCCAGGTGCCTTAAGAGGTTGAAAAGAGTGAACAACAGTAAGGATTTCATGATCCTGTACTGGAGCTATCAAACAAGATTGCTCTTTATCAATTAATACATTATAAGTATGTACTAAGGTGACACTACTAGATTTACTATTTTGAGTGGTAACCAGATGATGATAATATTGAGTAATATTATCACAAATTTTGTAAGGATCAGTAATTCAATTCCCAACTAAATCTTGAAGTGCAGTGATACGATTATGCCTTCTACGATTTAGTGTCGTGAGGTAGAAAAATTTAATATTTGCATCACCATTATTCAACCAGTTAATGCGAGATTTTAACTTCCAGAAATCCTCCTCTAGTCAGAGTATTTCATTATATTCTGACGTTAATCTTGTCTCTAAATTTTGTAAAAAAATACTAGTAGGATAGTGAATGGAAGCTTGAAGACCACCTAGTCTGGCCAATATCTTCTTTTTACGCTTAAAAATATTCCCAAAACTATTTTTATTCCAAACTTGGATATCTTCCGCAAATTGATCAATAGCTGGAAGTAAGTGTATTTTATCCAACCAAACTTGTTCAATTACTTTAGTGAAGGAAGGATGTGTAGTCCATATAGTTTCTAACCGGAAAATTCTTTTCCTTGGCAAGGAGCAATGTTGTAGTTCAACTTTAATAGGACAATGATCAGAGTGGGTGCGGGGAAGGTGTGTTACCAAAGCGTCAGGATAGTTATTTATCCAACCATAATTAGCTAACACACGATCTATACGTTCAAGAATATTAACCCTATTATGTCTACCATTTGTCCAAGTGTAACGACTTCCCTTAAATCCTAATTCTGTGAATTTACAGTAATTAAAACAATCTAACAACTTATTTGCTCTAGAATTATTAATAGGGAGGCCACCAAATTTATCTACTGCATGTACTATCTCATTAAAGTCCCCCCCAATCAACCACGGTCCCTTATAATTATCAAATATACACCTAAGATTATGCCATAAGGTGAGCCTAGCCGCTAAATCATTACTTGCATAAATAGCACTAAATAAGAAAGTAAAGGGTAAAGGATAAACCTGGACATGGCAGTGTATTTCTTGGGTAGAGGTGACCACCTGCTCGACAGTTAAAATAGCAGCATTCCATAGGATCACAATCCCACCTGAGTGCCCTATAGCAGAAACTTCAAGCATACCTGTGAACTCAAAATCATCCTTCAAAATTTGGTGTGATTGGCAATAAGTCTCTAAAAGAACCACTAGTGAAGGTCTATTATAATCCAATAAAGAGCGAAAATTCCTTCTGAATTCCACTGATTGAGCCCCTCTACAGTTCCAGATTATGAAATTCATCTGACTTATATTGGATTCATTGGGACCATTACTGGATTTTCCTGGACGAAGCCTCAATGTGGGGAGAAATAACATTGCATATTTCCCCACCGCTGGGTTTGTTGTTGGCCTTAAGCGGAATGATGTTGCAAGCAAATTTTGCGGGCACCTTATGAAAATCTTTCTTTCGAATTCTTCCTTCTGGACAAAGACTTTGATTCCATCCAGACATGCATGGATTGGTCTTGTCTCTCTATTGTATACGATGGCTGCGTCTAATTCTTCTTGAAAATTCACTTCCTGTACTTCTTGTTCTTGTGGATTGTGATGCTGTGGAGATGGAGGAGTAGGTGTGACTGGTCTCAAGTGAGGTGTGTGAGGCTGTGGCTCCCAGTAGGGCTGAATCCAAGGAGTGTTCTGAGTAGGTGGAGGATAAAAGGGCTTCTGTATGAGAGTTGGATGGAGATGTGTATGGTTCCAAACTGGAGTGGGTAATGGCAAAGATTGGTAAAGTGCAAGATGGGGTGCCTGCATCATGGACCAATAGTACCGAGCATAAAGATCCGTTCCCAATTGCATCCCTTCCGTTACTATTTGGGCTAAGTCCCTTGGATGATTGATGAGGATCGTCACTTCCTGTTGATTGACTTCCATGGTGAATGTCAATGCATGATTGTGCAAGCCTACCCCTAGCCAAGATGCTAGGAGTGTTTGTGCATGTGGGGTGTGAGCCGTGTAGATGATGGAATTGGGCTCCATTATGAGATGCTGTGGTGGGTGGGAGGGGGAGATGGGATTGTGGTGTAGATGTTGAGTATTCTGCCTTGTGGGTGTTCTTGGTCGTCTGAGATGGTTGAGGAAGTTGAAAGAAAATATTTTCTACAATGAGAGTCTCTGGGATTGAATTAGTCAAGAGGTTAGAGCCTATATTTGGTGTACTAAGAGGAGACAGAGTAAATTCAATGGCTGTGGGAGTCGGTTGAAAAGATTGACAAGAGGGTGGTGTATATGACTGGGGGATAGTAGCGGAGGACTCATTATGGCCTATTTGCATGGCAATAGTAGCTTGAAATGATGGAGTGCTGCCGATATTTGAAGGAGGAGGTGGACTATGGTTTGCTAGTTTTAGGGGATGGTTATCTTGTGTAGGTGAAGACGGTGAGGTTTGGGATTGGGGCATGCTTTGCATGTGAGAAGTGTTGTCGTGTCCATTTGCATGGGTAGGACTAGGATTTGGTTTTTGAGGAATAGTAGGTTTTGAATTATTTCCTGATTGGACCGAGTGTTTAGATACTTGAGTGGTTTTTGAGGTTGGCCATTAGTAAATAATTGATTTAGCAAAGGGGTATCATTAGTCGGTGCATCTTTTAATAGAGAACTAAATTTATTAGTAGTTAAAACAGGGTTATAGGAGGGGGTTAACTCAGAACCAATAGTAGGAGCATTTGCAAAATGATTTAATGTTAACTTAGCAAATGGAAGAGTGTTAGGACTAATTATTCCTTGTTTACCTGACGGACTTCCCACCCTTGTCACCACTGGTGGTGTTGCTGGCAATAGATTAGTCGTGTAAGTAGTTCGTTTGAGTGTCGATTTTTTTGAAAATTGAACAAGCTTCCATGCTTCACCAGTGGAGTTAGAGTTACTGTCATTCATGAGCTGTTCCTTCTGGGCATTCTCCATTGAAGAATCAAGCTTTACAATGTAATTGCACGTCCGTTGATTATGCCCCATGCGATCGCACTTAATGCAAAGTAAATTTAATCCCTCATAAAGAATAATTTGTGTATGATGACCAATGTATAAATGAGTCTTTAAAGGCTGATCAAGTAGTACTTCTACACATAATCTAGCATATTGTCCTCTAGTAGTGAAAGAAGTACAAGTGTCCATTGATAAGAATTTACCTATTTTTTGACCTACTCTTTGCAGAATTTGATAATCGTAAAATTCTGTAGGTAATTCGGGTAAACGTAACCAAACCGCGGAGGTTGTTAATTTTGTCTCAGAAGCCTTAAACTTGGGTTCCCATTGACGAACGGATAGAAAATGATTTAAAACAAACCAAGAGCCACCCTGTAAGGCATGAATTTTGTTTTCCTCTTTTTGAAACTTTAGTAGGAAAAAATCTGACCCTAAGTCTATTAGAGGAAGGTTTTCAGTTGGTTGCCATAATGCATAAACTTTTTGCCGAAGTAGTTGATGCTCAACTTTACGACCAAAAACCTTAATAATCACGTACGACATGTTGCCATGGTTGATACAGCCTATGTTTTTCCTCCACAGATAAAGGTATAAAAAATAGAAGGATCATTTGGTGCATCAAATTCATCTGTATTCTCCAAACTATCAGGGATTAGTTGGGGAGATATAGGCTGTGGCAAAGAAAAGTTATTAGAGTTTAAAGTTTGGAGATATGATTTGGCCAAGGGAGGAGAAGCAGTAACTGGGTCCTGCCTGTCAATATTCATACTAGTAGTTATGTCAGAATTATGATTGGGGGGAGTAGATGATGGTGAAGTCGGAAGAGGGCTTAGGTTATCCGGTGGTTTTGGTGGAATTGAGGTGGAAGAGTAATACTGTTGGGAGGTGTTCATTGGGAGAATTTTTGGCTTTTTTTTTTTGAAAATTGTACGATTTACTGTTTACGATCTGATGTCCCTTCTTTATTAAGGCCTTCTCTACTTATAATGGGTATCAGTCAATATCTCTTCTTTTCATATACCCATGTTCCCTTTCCCATAAATCTCATTACTTCGATCACTGGTAAAGTAAGTATAATTGCATACCTGCAGCTTGCAAAAAATCTATAAATATTACTCAAGCACATATTCTCTTCATTTCAAAACCCAAAAAAAAGAGTTCGATCTCACATTTTTTTTTCTACCCTTCAAAGGATTAGAGACGAAGATAGAAAAAAGAGTCTCGTGCAAAAAGTTCGTTACTGTTTCGTAGAAGCTTGCCTTGACATTGATTGATGAAAATATGAAAAAGAAAAGGTTTGGCTAGGAAGCTGGAGATGAGTTTGATAGAGTGGAGGAGAAGACTTGTTTAAGATTGCAAGGGCATTTAACCGAAGAGTTTATGGAAGTTCTATTCTCCTTTCTTTTTCTTTTTAAACTCCTTTCCTTAATACTATTTGTGATGGATTTATAGGAGGGTTATGGATGTATTGGGATGGTTAAAAAAATATGAAAAAGATAGAACTACAAGGATTTTGCAGATAATTTAGAGAAAAAAGAGGAAGTTGTTGATTTTAGACGACAATCAGGAGAATAAATAAAAGAGAATATTAACAAAAGGTAAGGTATAAATAATAGGAGGTGGCAATTTGCAAAGGTTATGAAGGAGGTGATGTGTGATTTTGAAACAAAAGAAGGGAATGAATATAATAAACCAGAAAAAAAAGAGAAATAAGGAAAGGGAGAAAAAATAAGGAAGGAGAGAAAATTAGTATTACAAAATGTCAGAATCTTTCCATCTTGATTCCATCATCCACGTCCATTTGTGACTAAGATTTGTGTTCATTTGCATTCCTTCAGTTTGGGGAATTTATTTACGGAGTACTATTACTTTCTTTATTTTTACTTTTTGCCTTCTTTTGTTCTTAAATTAAGGATTTTTTGAAAGGCAATTATATTCTAACTTATAGGTATATCTAATATATATTAAATAATAAAAACGTGTATAAAGTTATGTTTACCTACATAATTATTTTTGCAAAATAGATATAATAATGAAACAGGTAATTTCACCTAAAACTAATTATTTAGTAAAGTTTAGTATGTTTAGATGATAAAAACTAGAGAAAAATATTTTTGAATTTTATTTTAGGAAAAATATTTCTGATGTGAAAGAAGAAATTTAGTATGAGATAACACTGTTATAACTTGCTACTTTTTATTTTCACAAGATAAAGTTTGATTTGAATTTTTGGCTTCATTTTGAAAAGCTTTATGAAATACATCTTAATTAAAATTATAAACTTGTATCTTAAAATATCTTTTGTAAGAAAAGTGGAAATTATTTTAGTAGTCGCCAAAACTTACTTTTTGTTTATTTTTAATGTTGAAGAATAAGAAAAAAAAATTGTAACTCCAACCGCGCGAAGCGCGGTCCATTTTACTAGTGAGATAATATATCTTAACATTCCCATTCTTTAATTCAAAAAATACTGTTAAAATAGGCTGCAACTTCGTTCATTTGTATTTAATATTTCTGAGAAAGCACGGGAGAAAATATTATTGATATTATTGACATATTAAAAACAATACAATGAGCCCTATATATATATATATATATATATATATATATATATATATATATATATATATATGTATATATACATAACATGTCCTACTCCTAATACATATGGGATTAGGGTTATTTACTCCTATTTACATAACTATTCTAACACTCCCCCTCAAGCTGGTGCATATAAATCATATGTACCGAGCTTGTTACATATGTAGTTAATACGAGGACCAGTGAGGGACTTGGTGAAAATATCTGCAAGCTAATCATTCGACTTCACAAACTTTGTAGCAATATCTCCCGAGAGTATCCTTTCTCTGACAAAGTGACAGTCAATCTCAATGTGTTTAGTTCTCTCATGGAACACTGAATTTGACGCAATATGAAGAGCAGCTTGATTATCACACACAAGTCCCATATGACTAATCTCACCAAATTTCAACTCCTTGAGCAACTGTTTGATCCAAATTAGCTCACATGTCGCCATAGCCATCGCTCGATATTCTGCTTCTGCACTAGACCGAGCAACCACATTCTGTTTCTTGCTCTTCCAGGACACCAAATTTCCTCCTACTAAGACACAATATCGAGACGTAGAACGTCTATCAGAAGGTGATCCTGCCCAATCAGCATCTGAGTATCCAACGATCTGCTCATGGCCTCGATCCTCAAACAATAAACCTTTGCCTGGAGCTGATTTTATATACCAAAGAATGCGAACAACTGCATCCCAATGACTATCACGCGGAGAATCCATAAACTGACTCGCAACACTCACAGAAAAGGAAATGTCAGGTCTTGTCACTGTAAGGCAATTTAATTTACCAACCAACCGTCTATATCTTGCAGGATCGCTAAGAGGCTCCCCCTGTCCTGGCAGAAGTTTAGAATTCGGATCTATCGGAGTGTCAACATGTCTACAACCTGTCATTCCTGTCTCCTCAAGAATATCTAAGGCATACTTTCATTGTGAGATCACAATACCTGAGCTAGACTGAGCGACCTCAATACCCAGAAAATACTTTAGTTTGCCCAGATCCTTAGTCTGAAAGTGTTGAAAGAGATGTTGCTTCAATTTAGTAATACCATCCTGGTCATTGCCGGTAATAACAATGTCGTCAACATAGACCACCAGATTAATACAGAGACTCGAAGCAGAATGCCGACAGAATACAGAGTGATCAGCTTCACTCCGAATCATACCAAATTCCTAGATAACTGTGCTGAACTTACCAAACCAGGCTCGAGGAGACTGCTTTAGACCATAAAGTGATCGTCACAAACGACATACAAGGCCACGAGACTCCCCCTGAGCAACAAACCCAGGTGGTTGCTCCTTATAAACTTCATCCTCAAGGTCACCGTGTAAAAAAGTATTCTTAATATCCAGCTGATAGAGGGGCCAACGGTGAACAACATCCATGGATAGAAAAAGGCGGACTGATGCTATCTTAGCCACGGGAGAGAAAGTATCATTGTAATCGAGCCCAAATATGTGAGTATATCCCTTGGCAACAAGATGAGCCTTAAGACGATCAATCTTACCATCCGGACCAACCTTGACTGCATACACCCAACGACAACCAACAGTAGATTTACCTGAAGGAAGAGGGATGAGCTCCCAAGTACCACTCGTATGTAAAGCAGACATCTCGTCAATCATAGCCTGTCACCATCCTTGATGAGACAATGCTTCACCTGTAGACTTAGGGATGGAAACAGAGGACATAGAAGATAGAAAAGCATAATAGGGTGATGACAAACGATGATAACTCAAACCGAGATAATGGGGATTAGGATTAAGGGTGATCCGTATACCTTTCCGAAGTGCAATCGGTGTACTAGGAAGAGACAAGTCCGCAGTAGGAGCAGGGTCAGGTGCAGGACGTGAACCAGCTGGGCCTGATGCTGGGTGCGGACGATGATGATATGTCAACAGTGGTGTTCTTGTGGCAGGGAGTCTAGGAGGAGCCACACTAGACTCCCCAACGGTTGGAATGGGTAAGACATCTGTAGCGGAAGGTGAAGGAGGAGCTATAGTAGACTCGGGTAAGACTTCTGTGGCGGAAGGTGAAAGAGGAGCTATAGTAGACTTCGTAAAGGTCGGTATAGGTAAGACCTCAGATATATTAAGGTGGTTAGAATGGTCAGAAGAGGTAAAGAAAGGTTTAGACTCAAAAAATGTGACGTCAGAGGACATAAAATACCTAGGAAGATCAGGTGAGTAACAACGATATGCCTTCTGAACACGAGAATAACCAAGGAAGATACACTTGGGAGCACGAGGAGCTAACTTATCTTTCCCAAGGGCTAAGTTATGAACGAAACAAGTGCTCCCAAAACACGAGGGGGAACAAAGTATAAGGGTGATTGGGGAAACAATATTTGCATACGAAATTTGATTCTGGATGGGAGAGGAAGGAATCCGATTAACTAAATAACAAGCTGTGAGAACCGCATCGCCCAAAAAATGCAACGGAACATGAGATTCAATGAGAAGTGTGCGAGCAGTCTCAATGATGTGCCTATTCTTTCTCTCTGCAACCCCATTTTGCTGAGGGGTATAAGGACAAAAGGTCTGATGAATAATTCCTTGAGAAGTCATAAACTGCTGAAATTGAGAGGATAAATATTCTAAGGCATTATCACTGCGAAAAGTGTGAATAGAAACACCAAATTGATTTTTAATTTCAGCACAAAAATTCTGGAATATAGAATACAACTCAGAACGATCTTTCATTAATAAAATCCAAGTACATCTTGAATGATCATTAATGAAACTAACAAAATAACGAAATCCTAAGGTTGAACTGACTCTACTAGTACTCATATATTAGAATGAACTAAAGAAAAAACAGACTCTGCATGACTCTCAATACTACGAGGAAAGGAGGCTCGGGTATGTTTCCCGAGCTGACATGACTCACACTCTAATGTAGATAAAGTAGACAAACTAGGCACCATCTTCTAAAGCTTGGATAAGCTTGGATGTCCTAAACGTCTGTGAATTAGGTCCGGAGGATCTGTAACTAGACATGCCTTGGAGGAATTGAATGAGTTAAGGTAGTAAAGGCCTTCTGATTCAAGTCCTGTTCCAATCGTCTGCCCCGTACTGCGGTCCTGCATAATAAAGGAATCATCAATAAAATATATACCACAATGGAGGGTACGAGTCAAACAACTAACAGATGCAAGACTGAAAGGACAACGGACATAGAGAACGGAATCTAGAGTGACAGAGGGTAGGGGATTCGCTTGTCCAACTCCTTTTGCTTTGGTTTGAGACCCATTGGCTAAAGTAACAGTGGGAAGAGACTGTGAATACGCAATATTTGACAAAAGTGATTTATTACCAGAGATATGATCAGAAGCGGCTGAGTCCACAACCCATTGTCCAAGAGTACTAGATTGGGAAACACAAGCAAAAGAAATACCAGCAACAGAAGTATCAGTCTGAGCAACAGAGGCTACTTGTGGAGATGTCTGCTTACTTGCTCGATACTGAAGGAACTCATTATACTCCCCTTCAAATAAAGAAAATCCCTGGTTACCTGTAATCTCAATCTGAGCAGCATAAGAATTTTTGGGTGGGCGACCACGTAAAGAATAGCACACGTCACGAGTATGTCCAAGTTTATGACAATAAGAGCACTTGGGTCTAGATCTTCCAAAACGACCTCCTCCTCGTCTATTCTCCATAGTATGAGATGCCCGATTGTCCACTGACTAGGATACGAGGACAGATGTGTCAAGTGTCTGTGATGAGCTCACTAGGTAACTTGGTGCTGCAGCAAGGAAAAGTAATCGAGAGAACAATTCATCAACTGTGGGGACAGCCGGACTAGCCAAAATTTGCTCACGTACTAAATCAAGGCCATTAGGGAGTCCAGCAAGTGTAAGAACTAGAAACATCTTCTGTCGTTGCTCTTGTTGCTTTTCAATACTAGCAGAAACTAGCATCAACGTCTCAAATTCTTCCATGACTGCCTGTACTTGTCCCAAGTAAGTAGCCATATCCAATTCCTGTTTCTTCAAGCTTGTCATTCGCGATATTACATCATAGAAACGAGATATGCCATTAGTGTATAAATTACGAGCCTTTTGCCAAACTGAATAACATGTCTGGAATGGACGGAACAAGGGCATCAACTTGGAATCAATAGATCGCCACAAGATACTACATAACTGAGCATCGACCTTCTCCCATAATGTTTTGGCCTTTTCATCACCTTCGCTAGCCTTTTTTGTTAAACGATCTTGAACTCCTTGACCTTTACACCATAAATCGACAGACGAAGCCCAAGCTAAGTAGTTTGAACCTCCCATTAAAAGTTCTGAGGTAATCATAACACCGGAACTGCCAGAACCCGGATTTTTAGACCCGAAAGCATCGACTCCCAAAGACATCGTTGGATTATCACCAAATAACAGAAAGAATCAACTGACAACTCGCTGAAACAGATGAAGGAAACACTATTTTTGCCAAAAAATTACTGTAGCTGCCGGAAAAAATCAATGTAGTCGCCGGAAAAACTCAAAGTGGTCGGAATCAAACAAAAACAGTATGGGTGGGGTCGGAATTGGTACAC
The DNA here is from genome assembly GCF_001879085.1 of Nicotiana attenuata. NCBI lineage: Eukaryota > Viridiplantae > Streptophyta > Magnoliopsida > Solanales > Solanaceae > Nicotiana > Nicotiana attenuata. Next base: position 33,642,929 of record NC_031999.1, read on the forward strand.
GACCCAACTGTTCCGAAGAAATTTTTTCAAAAAGTGGCCGGAGGGTGCTGCACGCGCCGGCGCGTGGGCTGCTGTTTGCCGGAGATTTTTTCTGGGGTTTGGTCGCCGTACAGTGGCGACTCTTGTGGTAGTGTTGGATTTTTCACAACACTGACAGAGACAACGCAAACGCAAACAGCCTTGAAAAAGTCACCGAAAAAGGCTTCCGGTGACTGATTTCTCTTCCCGGAATCGCTAGAATTTATGCACAGCAATAAATCTCTCATAATTGTTCTAATACCATGTGAGAAAGCACGGGAGAAAATATTATTGATATTATTGACATATTAAACACGATACAATGAGCCCTATATATATATATATATATATATATATATATATATATATATATATATATATATATATACATAACATGTCCTACTGCTAATACATATGGGATTAGGGTTATTTACTCCTATTTACATAACTATTCTAATAATATTCATGATTGTTATAGCAATATTTTTTTGTTAATTTTAAAGTTATAAATATTAAAAAATAACTAAATGACAAAATTATATTTAATGTGTATGATATAATATACGTGTTATCCATTATTAATTATTTAACTTTTATATTACAATTTATAAATCACCTTAAGACTTTGTGCGCATGTGAAATATTCAAATTAACAATACACAAGATGGTTCAAACCAAATCGGAAAAAATGGAATTGACATATTTGATGATTCTTCCGTGGTTAGAAACTACAAAATTAAAATGAAGACAAAATTTCTAACGTGTTAAAAACTTGGAAACATTTAAGGAAAATACTTACACAATTTAAATATGGAAAAAAGTTATATAAGTAAAATTAAACTCAATTTAGATTCCTAAATATTAAGAGCTTCTACCTAGTTCAAATAAGGAAGAATATAATAAATAAAAATTAGTTAATTATAAAGTCCTAAATATTAGAAATATAAGTAAATTACAATTACAAATTTGTCCAATTTGAAATATATTTTTAAAGGGCAAAAAAGGCGAACGATATTTCGCTAAGGGCCTTCGTGCTTTTAATATAGTATAGATAGATGGTTATAAACATATACGACTACGTGAGCGGGTATTCAAGATAATTCTTCATTTGTTATGAAACAATAAAAGAAGAAGAATAGTATTGCAGAGAAAAGTAGGGAGAGAGAATTCTTATTGATTTTTGGGATGATTTACAATGGGGTAAGACCCCTCTACTTATAGGGAGAGAGTGACTTAGCCACCAAGTAATAAACCCTAGAATCTCTCTAAATACATGCATTCACCATAAATAAAATTTTATTTATAACACTCCCCCTTGAATATCTATTCAACAGATAATGTGCCTTGTTAAAACCTTAACTAAAATAAAACCTAATGGGAAAAAAAAATTCTAGAAAAGTAAAAGGAGTACACATATCTACAATACGCCTTTTGGTTACCTCGTTAAAACCCTTGCAAGGAAAACCCAGTGGGACAAAACCTTGTAAGGGTGTTTACTGTGAAAATGGTAATAACAATTAAATTTGATTATGAGACTCTAAAAATACGTGATCTATTTTTATGCCGGCTGTTAAGTAGTTGATGCTATGTGTGAGACTTAGAAACGAGATAAGAGTTAGGAATAAGGTGATGACCGAACCGATAGGTTAACAATCGGGGCCTCGAGCTTGTCGATTCGGGGGCCTCGAGGTCAATTCCGGTGTTCGGCTGGGAGCTATTGAAGTCAGTTGAAGAGCGGCTAACAGTTATAATAAAATCAACGAAGGCTCTTTATTGCCACCGATAAGCAATAAATGATGAACAACAATGAAGACAATAAATGGAAGCAATAATATCAAGAGAATGTGTTAGAGAGTAGAGAGAATGTTCTTATGTATTTAGTATGGAACAACCGGATCTCTACAAAATGACAAGGATCCCCTTTATATATGAGAGAAATCCCAACATAGTACAAAATGCATTAATTACAAAGATATGGAGATGAGACAGCTAGATGACGCCCTGATTCGGGTTCAGAGTAGCCCACTAGACTTTAAGGGTGTTTGGATTGGCTTTTAAGCTGTTCAAATTAGCTTTTAAGCTCTTTTTAGTTTTTTTCTGTGTTTGGGAAAGTCAGAAAAGTGCTTAAAATAAGTTTAAAACTGCTTAAAACAAGCCAAAAGCAATAAGTTGGACAACCCCAACTTATTGCTTTTTGGCTTAAAAGCTATTTTTGCTGAAAAACCACTTTTTTTAAGCCAATCCAAATAGGCTCTTTGTCAGCCCGAGATATGTGCCTTGGGAACTCCCCATTTCTACCATAGCCGGGGTCAACATCGTCCCAAGGTCGAGCATCGACGAACCTCGAGGGAGGAAACTCGACTGTAGCCTTGTAGCCTCGAGCCTTCGAGATGATCTTCCGAGGTGCCTCGATGGCGAGGAATTGGACCCTCCGATTTTACCATATACAGATAGTCCCCGCGTTTCTTGGAGACGAGCGATAAGAAACGATTTTGACATCCAACTCTTCGGACTTCCCGTGATGATGTCATATTGATGATATCACACTTATGACTTAAGCCTTCGCGATAATCGGGACATCCCATGGCCTTGTTTTTTGGGCGTCATTCAATGCGCTGCCGATTCCCATTCTTCAAAGTGACAATATCGCTTTCGATTCAGTTTTCAATAACGCATTGATTGCGCCTGCCGATCCGTCTTTCAAAGGCATTGATAGCGCCGTCGGTTGCGTTTTTCAAAAGAGTATTGATTGCGCCCGCCGGTTACTCTGCCCTTTTTCTATAAAATGGGGCTTTCTGGAGCCAATTCCTCATTCAAGTGTTCTTCAATCAGCCTTTCTCCCATTTCTTCTCTCCATCCTCATCCACTGTTATCCACTATGTTTGAGGCCCATGGCCTTAAGGTTATATGGCAGCATTCTCATCAACCGCGCCATGGTCTTTTCCCTGGGTTTTCCTTTGCCGAGTGAGATTATACTATCTTGTCGTTATTGTTGTTACTTCTCTCATCGTTGGCTCGAGATGGTGAGACAGGGGGTGGGACTATTTCTTCCGGTTTAGGAGGATGTTTGGACTCTACACCGCTGCTCGGGATGGCGTTCAGACTATACACCGCTGCTCACCTCCCTACTCTGGCCTGGTGTTGCACTTCATCTCCTTTGAGACGCTGTTGGCGGGGGGATCGAGATCAGGCCTCCGGATATACAATTTTCGAGGGGGCGGCGGTCGAACATAACGCCGCCGAGAATATACCCCCGAGAAGAGCATAGACTCTTGGCTTTTGTCGTATATATTTTTTTTTGCTTCTTTGTTTTTGTGTAAGGACCCTTCGTGGGCTTTTGTAATCTTATGTATGGACCCCTCGTGGTCTTTGTAACCATTGTTTATTAATGGAAAAGATGTTTCTCCAATTCATCTCTGATTTATGCATTATTTCCCTTTGCCTGCTTTTGTGAAGAATCTGAATGTGTGTATCTACTGACTGGTATGGATACCGAGCCCGGGCGTAAGTATTTATTTGGCTCTTGATTGATTAACATGGCTCCCCGCAGAACCCTTTGCCGTTCCTTGGACCGAGCCTAGATTGAGCTGATAAACTCGGGCCATCAGGGCCCTAACTTCGAGTTGAATAGAGACTGTCTTTAGGCTTTCGAGAGCAGTCTCCGAGTGGGGGTTTTATCAAATCCGGACCACCTGGAAACTTGTTTTGAACTTAGTGTAGATTGCTTTAAGGCGTTGTAGATAGATCCCGGGTGAGGGTTTACCCGGGTTCAGATGGTACCTAGGGCCAAACCCATGTGAGTAGAGTTTAAGCGCTTATTTTCCTCATGAGAGAAGCCCTCGAGATCGGGTACCATCTTGGTAGAGGTCCTTGAGATCGGGTACCACCCCGGAACTTGCAATGATGCCAATGGCTTCTTGAAGCCTAACTTCTTTTTGATGGAGGTCCTCGAGGTTGGGTACCACCTCGGGACTTGCAATGATGCCAATGGCTTCTTGGAGCCTAACTTCTTTTTGATGGAGGTCCTCGAGGTCGGGTACCACCTCGGGACGTACAATGATGCCAATGGCTTCCTGGAGTCTAACATCTTTCTGGTGGAGGTCCTCGAGGTCGGGTACCACCTCAGGACTTGCAATGATGCCAATGGCTTCTTGGAGCCTAACTTCTTTTTGGTGGAGTTTCTGCCATTTCCTAAGGAATGGAATTTTACACGTAAATGGTACATTCGTGCTGTGGTAGTTTTGTGTATGGTGAAAACGAGCTTCGTAAATGTGCCTTTTTTTCCTTTTCTGCAGTGATTTCGTGGACGCCGAGCGAGGTTCCCGATCTGCCGGGCTGGGTTTGGAAGTTTGTGACCCACTCGACTTACAATGAACGTAAGTGGCGATCTTTATCTAAGGATTGGTGGAAGGAAAAACACCACGGTACGTGCTATGTAATTTGCTCTTGCCGCCTTTTTTCTCGGAAGGGCGCCTTTTCTTTCTGCATGCTAACTCTGTTATTGTAGGCATCGGGGAGCCTTCTGAAGCGAGGCCGTGCCCCTTTGGAGAGGAAGAAGGGTTGCTGGCTTCTGGGCTAAAGAATAATAACAATAAGCAAGAGATACCTCTGCATGGCGACGGTTCTCAAAGCAAGGTGAACCTGGACCGGGGGCCCGGAGTGGAAATATTGATTGAGCCTGCCACGCCCGTGATTTCTGGTGTTGGCAAGGCAGTCTCTCCTTCGATGTCGCCCTCTTTTTCCATCGAAGGTACTTCGAGGGATACTCGAAACCCGGGATCATATGTGCCGAGCGCCCATGCCTCGACCGGGGTCGATTCTTTCGGAGCTGAGGGAGCCAGGCTAGCAGATGTGCGCTCGGTTTTCGCAGAAGCCCAGCGACTTCACTATCTGGTGAGTTTTGGCACATGCCCTTCGAGTTTCGTGCCCTCCCTTCCTTATTGAGTTTTTCTTTGCAGGCTTTTGACAAGCTTAAGTCCGAGCTGCTTCGCCGCGAGGCCAGGCTGCGGGAAGTTCTGGATGAGGAGAAATCCCTCAGGCTCCTTTGTGATGAAAGGGAAGTCGAGCTGGCACGCTTACATTATGAGGCGAGCTGGAGCTTGAATTATGAGAGCTATTTAAAGGAGCAGGTAGTTTTTGTTCCGAGCGAGTGTGTGTTCTTTCTTCTAGCTCCTGAGGCTGATGTTTCGTTTACTTCAGTTGTAGAAAAAGACGGAGCACCTGGAGCGCCTTCGGTATGGATTTGACCGATCCAAGCGCGAGTACGATGAGTTAAAGGCTTAGGCGGATGCTCAGGCTCCAGCGGAAAAGGGTGCTCTAGGGAAAGCCTCTGCCTTTGAGGTTCAACTTTGCTTAGCTCGTGATAATAACTTGGTTCGAACAGACATGATTACGAAGCTCGAGTCTGAGCTTTTGAAGATAAAGGCCGAGGTTGTGGACGCTCGGGCTGAAGTTGTAATGAGCTGAATTAAGGCCGACCAGAGAGTGGCGATCTATTTGAAAGATGCTGCCGATGCTCAAGCTGAGCTGAGAAGGATTCTCAACTGCGAGGGCAGGAGCAAGGAATATGCTCGGTGTAAGTCTCGAAGGGGAACCCTCGAGGAGATCCACACTAGGGGCTTCGACCTCTCGGGAGAGGTGAAGCGAGTGAGGGCGGATGAACGAGGCGCTAGGTCACTTCTATCCGACGTCGAGGATAGCAAGGATGAGGCTGACGGGCCGTAGTCCCCAAGGGGAACGCAGAGTTCCTTTTCTGATTCTGTATGTAGTATTTTCAGAGTATGTTGTAAATGGAGCTTGTGTTTTTTCGTACATATGTACAAAAGAAAACCTTGTGGTTTTATTTCTTCTGTATCTCTTCCTGTCTTGAATTTAGCCAGATGAGATGGTCTTTTAGTTAGAAGGAATCCTTAGACTCGTAGCATGTCCTTGAGGCTCATTGGGCTGGCCCGTAGGCTCTTACGCGCTTTAGCNTAACATTCCCATTCGTTAATTCAAAAAAATATTGTTAAAATAGGCTGCAACTTAGTTCATTTGTATTTAATATTCATGATTGTTATAGCAATATTTGTTTTGTTAATTTTAAAGTTATAAATATTAAAAAATAACAAAATGACAAAATTATATTTAATGTGTATGATATAATATACATGTTATCCATTATTAATTATTTAATTTTATATTACAATTTATAAATCACCTTAAGACTTTGTGCGCATGTGAAATATTCAAATTAACAATACTCAAGATGGTTCAAACAAAATCGGAAAAAATGGAATTGACATGTTTGATGATCTTACGTGGTTAGTACTACAAAATTAAAATGAAGACAAAATTTCAAACGTGTTATAAACTTGGAAACATTTAAGGAAAATTCTTACACAATTTAAATATGGAAAAAAGTTATATAAGTAAAATTAAACTCAATTTTAGATTCCTAAATATTAAGAGGTTCTACCTAGTTCAAATAAGGAAAATTTTAATAAATAAAAATTAGTTAAGTTTTAAAGTCCTAAATATTAGGAATATAAGTAAATTGCAATTACAAATTTGTCCAATTTGAAATCTATTTTTAAAGGCCAAAAAAGACGAACGACATTTCGCTAAGGGCCTTCGTGCTTTTAATATAGTATAGATTTTGTAGTTGCTCATGACCGGTGACATCCCGATGTCGGGCTTGTGTTATTTTCTTCTGCACCGGTTATTTAAACTTATATTATGAGATGTTAATTAATGACTTAAAATGACTTTTATGGGATTCTGGTTGGATTTGGATTTGTGTCGGCTGGCCTAGTTTCACGATAGGCGCCATCACGACCGGGTCGATTTTAGGGCCGTGACAGCAACTCTTCAGAATGACTGTTTATGCAAATCGGCCATATCATAAATGCCATAACATAAATAACTATTTACGCATGTTACACCCCGTAAGTTTAACAACCTTGATACCGCTATATATGTATATATATGGTATTTTGAGTGGAACGTTTTTGTAAAAAAAATGGTTTGAAAAATATGATTTTATATAGTTATTAATATTACTACTTTCGTATATGTTTTAAATTATACCGATAATATAAGAAACTTTATAAGATTTTCTTTATTGTAAAGATAGAAATTATTTTGCACAAGAAAATAAGATTATCTTTTTACTATTTTAAGAATTAAGCGTACGAGAATATTAACTCTTTATATGAGATTAGAAAAGCTACAAGTTGAGAAAATATATGTATTTTTACATGGATATTTTAATAAAATAATAGTGTGTATTTATTTTATATGGTATCACATGACTATGATAGTAGGGTGTATAAAGTGTATCAAAAATAAGTAGAATTTTAAGTAATTTGAGACAATTTTTAATTATACGGGTAATTGATTAATTACCGGGAGACGAAATATTACCTAATTAATTAATTGGTTATGGGATAAAATTAAAACCCACCCCACCCCCACGTGGCAGCCACCCTTTCTTCAAGTGATGACTCTTAATATAGTTGATATGGTGGCAATCAATTCAACATCCCTTTTAACTCAAAGATAGATAATAGGAAAACATGTGAGACAAATTTAAGAATCTACATTCCTTCCCACAAGAATTTCCTTGTTGCCTTATAATTTCTTTTGCTATAGGAAGTTGGATGGGGAACAAAAACTAGGTAAATGAGATGCTACAGGGTTTGGATTTTGTTTAGGGTGACTCTTCCTTGTTTGACAAATACTGCATTTTCATCTCTCCAATCTTCTAGATTACAGGATGTTGGAGTTCACCATCTTTGATTCTTCCTCCCAAAGACAATCCTAAATTTTTAGTGGAAAGATGACCACCCGGCATCCACGTATCATGGTGATCTCACGAGGATTTTGTACGCCAGGCCAAAACTAATTCGATCACATCTCGTTGATCCGTAGGGGAAAAAACAGCTTCCAATCACATCGATGTTCTGACTAAGAGTTGGTTCGATCACCTTTGCGGTTCACATAAAATCAGTGTAATCTTTCTAATAAAAAATCGGCTTAGGTATGTTAAGGCTATCCCTTCTTTCTTTTTGGCATGATCCATACGACACGAACGAAACGAGCAAATGCACAACTTTCATAAATGACTATATTCATAGAAATACTAGGGGTGTCTATATTCTTGATTCCCCATGTGAATTATTATTATATCTTCTGTTCATGGGTCTCGGAAAAATACGTACTTGATAAAGTTTATCCGACAGGCATATTATTTTTATGATATTCCGAGAAATCTTATTAACATATTTCTTATGCATTTCATGCATTTATACATGTACATTGACCCATGACCAGACGGCGTTATATATATATATATATATACACACACCTGATCAGCTGGTATACGTTGATGATTTTGCCCACAGTGGCCGGGATGATATGATGGGATGCCCTCGGAGGCTTGATGATGTTATTAACACATGTACCTATGCACGACATGACATTCATACGCATATGCATGACACTATAAGTATTTCATGATCTACAGAACTATCCAGACTTACAGGTTGAGTCTTTTACTCCATGTTTCTTCCATGCTCTTTATATATTTATTTACATGCCTTACATACTCAGTGCATTATTCATACTGACGTCCTTTTATTGGGGACATTGCATCCATGCCTGCAGGTGTAGATAATCGGTTTGACGAGCCCTCATAGTAGACGAGGTTAGCATTCAGCGAAGGATCGGTAAGACTCCACCTCATTCGGAGTGCAGCCCAGTCTACGAGTCATCGTGTCAGAGTTTGGCTACGAACTTATGGGTAGGCCGGTGCCTTGTCCTGTTTGATGTTTAATACTCTTAGAGGCTTTGCAGTCTGAGGTTCATTTTGTACAGTATGTCAGAAGCCTTGACGGCCCATGTGTATTCATGTTTTAAGAACAATGGTTCATTCATACAGTGTTTACCCACTTATAGTTAACACTGCGAGTTGTGGCCATGTTGGCCCATGATAGTTACAAAGATAAAAAAGTTGCAAAGTGGTTCGCACGGGCCAGTGCGGCACCGGGTGCCAGCCACGCCTCCCCAAGTTTGGGGCGTGACAACGCAACAATAAACCGGAAATTCAAGAGGGGGTTTAATTTTCAGTTACAAAACCGGAAAATGGATAACGGATAACGGAAAAACGTTTAATATTCCGTTAGATTTAATATTAATATTTAATAAAATTTCTGTTAATATTTACTATTAACAAATAAATTTCGATTCCGAAAGCCGAAGCCGAGCGACGACAGCGGCGTGAGGCTTGCCTTCTTCTCAACTCTTTAAGAGCTAGAAGAAGAGCAATTGCTTATATACCCATAAAACATCTTTTCCTCTTCCAATATGGGACAATGGATTTAACAATATAATACAACTAATTTTAATGAAACAATAAATTCTAACATTATTTTACGATAACAATACAATACGATACAATGGGGAACAACCATCCAAACAAGCTCTTAATTCAAAGTTTTAGATTATTTCTATTGTTAAAAAATAGGTAGTCTTTCTATCTATTTTTATAAGGATTTTGTACTTTTTTTCCTTTTCCTATAAACTTTAATATTGTTCAGCGAAAATAAGAGAGTAAACTCACAACGAAAAATATTTTTGGAATCCAAAAATTCTGGTCCAAAGCAAAGTCTTTACTGGCCTTCCCTTGAGCCACCCTGTATAACACACAATATCACCTAAAACTCCTTCCCCGTTTAACCAGTACAGTTACAGCCGTAGTAGCAAATAATGAGTGAATTTTTGAGCTATAATAACGAAGGGTATTTTCGTAATCACGGCGTCCCTGTTGCTTTGATTAGCAAACACGTGTCACTCACTTTTTCACACCATCTTGTTTGTTTCTTGCCTCTCTGGGCCTTCTTACCTGCTTCTTTCAGTAGTTTACGGGAGTTTCTTTATATTAGGTCTTTATTTCAAATTTAGTGTTTCTTCCCCTTTGTCTTGGTTGCAAAATCCGTAATACAAGGGGCGGACGAGCTTTCATATCTCAAATATAATATAGTCGTAGTGGAGGTAACCTCATGCTTATTTTAATTTTAATCATATATTGTAATTAGATATAGTTTGCTAGATTTAATTATGCGTATCATCTATAACTTAGATTATTTTCAAGTACAATGTTCTTTAGTCTTTTTAATTTTTTTTGATGAAGTTATTTGATTTCTGATGTTGTGATAGTACGTCTACCTTTTACCCATCGTAAAGACAAAAAAGAAAATATAGTTTTAATTTGATCGGCTATGAGTGCACTAGCCCCCTTATGCAAAAGAAAAAAAGAAAAAAAAGTAAAAGAATTTATTAAATAAGCGTTCACTCAATCACTTAAACTAAAAATAGAGTGCAAATATATAATATATATGCATAATTCTCGTCTAATATGTGTATAATCATGTTAAATCAAAGTATAATCTGTGTATATTAACCAACAAAAGTAAACAATGAATCTGCTATTCTTACAAAGATCCCAAGAAAGTAGTATTAGTGTCCCATGTCCCATGTGTGGGTCCGGCCTAAAAGTGAATTAGCCATTTCCCGCCATTTCCAGGTTCCTCCACCGGACTTCATTGCTGCATACGACGCCGACGTAGTCAACATAAATGATGAGCACTAGTGCTTTAACTTGACCGGGATATAACATTAGTAGTAGTAATTATTAACAACATTAATAAAACAAATCCAAAAAATGCATATTATAGGAATTATATTCGACTCAATAATTAAGAGTATGTCCTTTTATTTTGTTGGAATTCCTCTAGAACTAGTCCAATTCCACCTTTTAACACTATGGTAGTGAAAGTCACAACACTACAGAGACCTCCTAAGTCCTACCTGCATGAGTTCCTGGAAACGTAACCTTGGTTAATGAACAAAATTTATTGTCACGACTCAAAATCAAGCTAGTCATGATGACACCTAATCTGACTCGCTAGGTAAGCCAATTTAATAATAATCCAATTCAAAGGAGATTTACTGAAAGAAACAATGATAATATAACTGAACTTTTTTACAAAGATTTTTTCAAGGATTGTAGTAAAAATCATGAGCTTCTAAGATTTAGAGTTTACAAAGCTGATATGAATTAAATACATCGTCCATTTGAGATATACATGAACAGATTGAAAATTCTAAAGCTACCAAGAAACAAGAGGTAGTTATGACTGGAACACATATACATCTTCAATTCCAGCTCCCGCTATACACAGCAACATCAACATCCAAAATCTACACGCAAGGTGCAAGAGTGCAGTTTAAGTACAACCGACCCCATGTACTCAATAAGTAACAAACCTAACCTTAGGTTGAAAGCAGTGACGAGCTTGGACAACGGTCAGAGTCCAACACAAATAGCCAACATCAACTCATAACGATATAATAAAAGTAGTACAAAAAGCAACTCAAAGATATGATGCTCAGCTCGTTCACGGTTACAGAAAAATAGGCATGCTTTTAACGCATAACAGTAAAACCCAAATATTTCACCGAAATTACCAAAATACGAGTAAGTCGGAAATCTATGATTTTTCCCAAAAACTTTCAACAATAGATAAGATATTTCTATCTCGGATAACATGAGGAAGTACGTCCCTATGCCTACATGTCAATGTGCATGTGAAGTCGTAAATGTCACAAAATCGTGTAACATGAGGGGATGCATCTCAACGCCAGTATGTCAAGTATACATGTCAAATGCAATGCATCACAATGATGAACTCATGTACTCATGCTCTCAGAGTACTCAATCTCGCTGTCTCACACTCCGACTCATCGCGCTCAGTCACTCAGCACACTCTGTCTCTCAGCACTATACGGTGCCTGCTACAGCGTGCAACCCGATCCCATCGATAATAATAACGCCTATAAGGCCTACTACAACGTGCAACCCGATCCACATATAGCCATAAGGCCTGTTGCGCGCGTGCAACCCGATCCACATATAGCCATAAGGCATGTTGCACGCGTGCAACCCGATCCACATATTTCACTCACAACACGGCTCTCATGCCTCAGCTCAGGCATCAATCTCTCCAGTCCCCCGGGCTCACAAATGTCATGCCAATAAGCCAAAACAATGATAACATGTTGTGACAACAAAGACTGAGATATGATATGCAAATGAATGACTATGACTGAGTATGTAACTGCAATTTAAGCAAATAATTCAATAGTAGATATGACCTCAGTGGGTTCCAACAGTATAAGCATATAGCTTAACATGGTTTCTAACATGGATCACAACTTAATTACTCTAACACGTAGAAATTTCATAGATAAAAACAAGATTAGGTAGCTACACAGTACCACATAATCAACCGAGTCATAATTCACATGGTGTACGCTCAACGCCCGTCACCTAACATGTGCGTCACCTCCACACCAAACACATAACACGTATATTCATGGATTCTTACCCTCAACATCAAATAAAAAGTGAATGGAAAGATGTGAGCTGCTCGAGACATGACCGAAGTCACGAGCATAGCATTTATTGCTTTGATCAAAGGATAAGCCGTAGAAAAATGAACTAGCACCTGCAGCTAGCAAGCATCAAGGTTCAGATCAGAGTCTGCATCAAGAACTAGTCGAGAGTCAAGATCAAGTTTTAGAAGACTTATAGGTAGGAATCTTGTAACTCATAGCTGATAGGCTTGTTTAGTTTCTTTTTGATTTTGATTATGGCGTAATAAGGAATTCAACAAGCAGTAACAACATCAACAACAATGAAATCACATCTCTTCGGTGGTCACAACTACCAAAACTTTTCAGAATTACACTGACCTGATTCCTTTATAGTTAAGGATATGTAGGCAGCCTTAGAAGCAAGGTTCAGTCAAACTTTTTCAAAATGCTTCCCATAGAGTATCAAACGGGCAAAAATTGCTCAGGATTGCTCACTTTATCTTTACCAGAAAACTCTTCGTGTTTTCGAGCAAAGAGGGGCATCTGTGAGCACGTAATTTTTGCCCTATGTTTAAAATACTCCTAAAATAGTCCACAATAATTTTAATTGCTTTTATGGAATTTTATGAGTCCCTTCTCTATTATATTTTGGTTTGTTTGGCATTTAGTTGCAATTATCATAATTAGAAATATCTTTAAATCATGAAAAGTTAATTTTTTTATATCTTTCATTCATTGCATTTTTAGACTTTAATTGCATTATTAAAATACATAAAGATCATAAAAAATGTATTAGTTGCTTTGTCTTGTTTTTACATCTTTAAATATAATTAATTAGCTAATTGGTTAATTAATAAAGTATTAGGTAAAATAGATAGATAGTTCGATTTTACAATATAATTTTAATTAGGGAAATTAAATGAAAGTGTTTTAATTTAGAAATTAGAAGAAAGAAAGAAAGAAAGGGGCTGCTATGGGGAGAAATTAAAAAATAGCCAGATTTACAAATGGTCGTTCAAAAATAGCCCAGTTTCAAAAGTTATCGAAATTTAGCCACTTTTCATGTAAAGATAAATCTGAGCGAAAATACTGTTCAAAACCCGGAAAATACGCTAGTATATTATGCTGGAGTTCCAGGATAAGTATGCTGGAACTCCAGCATAATATGATGGAATTCGAGGATAAGTATGCTGGAACTCCAGCATAATATGATGTAGTTCCAGCATAAGTACACTAGAACTCCAGCATAATATACTGGAGTTCCAGCAAAGTATACCGGTCCAGTATAATATACTGGAAGTTCACACACAAGTGCTCGAATCTCCAGTATATCATGCTGGAACTTTTCGTGTGTTGGAGTTCCAGCATAATATGCCGGAAGTTCATACACAGGTGCACCGAACTCCAGTATATTATGCCGGATCGGTCTCTGTTGCAGCAAAATGGGGGCTATTTTTTATTAACTTGATAAACGTTGTCTATTTTTGAATGACCAGTCCGAAAGCTGGCTAGACTGTGCTATTTTTACACTGTTATGTGTCTCAATTAGTAGAAATGGCGTGGGTTAGTCACTTTTTAAAGTGGTATTTACTTTTTATGTAGAATTTTTAATGCTGAGCAAAAATAGCCACCACTCTATTAAAATTAATATGCAAAGACGAATTTACCCTTTCTTCTATCTCTTTTCCATCTCAAACCCTCTATCAAAATTTCAAAACCCTTTCTCCTGATCAAAATTTCCCAAACTCGTTACTTCTCTTCCCCATGCAGTAAGTTATTCCCCAACTTCATCCCACTTACTAAACCCAAAGGCAAACCACTTCCTCGGTGTTGCAGACCACTTCTCCAGCTTTATTTCTTTTTCTTTTTCTTTTGGTTGGTTAGGTTCTTGTTGTCTTTTAGGCTTTGGGTTTTAATTAATCTGATAGTTATTATCTGTTATATGTCGTGGTTTTGACTATATTGTTTCCATTTAGTTGATGGAACCCTTTACCATTTTATGGAATTGAATTTTGATAATTGTGTTAAGGATAATGTAGTCCAGAAGTCGTAAAGTTAAATTCAAAAGTTAAGGACATGGTCCTGAACTTAGAGTTTCAAGTTCAAAAGTTAAGGAAATGTACTCCTGAAGTCCTAAAGTTAAGTTCAATAATTAAGGACACAAGTTCAAAAGTTAAGGACAGGCAGTCTTTAACTTAAAGTTACAAGTTCTAAAGTTAAGGACATGCAGTCCTTAACTTATAGTTACAAGTTCAAAAGTTAAGGACACGCAGTCCTTAACTTACAGTTACAAGTTCAAAAGTTAAGGACACGCAGTCCTTAACTTACAGTTACACGTTCAAAAGTTAAGGACAAGCAGTCCCTAATTTACAGTTACAAGTTCAAAAGTTAAGGACAATAGGTCCTTAACTTTGACTTACAAGTTCAAAAGTTAAGGACGCTTGGTCCTGAAGTTTGAGTTCCAAGTTCAAAAGTTAAGGACATGTAGCCCTGAAGTCCTGAACTTAGAGTTACAAGTTCAAAAGTTAAGGACATGTAGTCCCGAAGCCCTGAACTTAGAGTTCCAAGTTCAAAAGTTAAGGACATGTAGTCCTAAAGTCCTGAAGTTAAGTACAACAGTTAAGGACATGAGCAGAAGGGTATTTTCGTCCGGGCAGTTAAAGTTTATTAAGCAGTGGCTAAAGACTAAAGACATTTTAAACAGTGACTTAAAAGTAAATACATATGTTATTAGTGGCTAACCGTGCACTTCCCCCTCTCAATTGAGCACCTGGGCCGATTTTTCTAGGCCCAATTTCAACATATAACTCACGCCCCAGCCCAACTTGGATACCTGGTCCGCCCATCTGGCTTCAAGGACCAGCCAAACGACGCCATAGAATCCCAAAACGACGTCGTTTCGTCTTCCATCCCCCAGCCCCGACTCTCGTTCTCTCATTCTCCCTGATTCTCTCATCTATTCACTCTTTCTGAAATTTGAACACAATCACAGAGAAGAGCTAAAAGTTGGAAATCAAAAAAAGAAGAAGATAGATACACATAAAAGCTTCAAAAGAAAAACAGGAGAAAATTGAGGGAAAACAGAATTTCAAAGGCTCTTCCGATTTCTGCTGCATTACTTCTACAACTTCTGGGTGTTCGAGTTTAATTTTGGATTCAGAAGTTGAAGCTGCGTTTTGTTGATTCTCTTTCTTCTGAGCTCCAATTTACTGATTCCAGCTTATTTGGCTTTCTTCTCTTCTAAATTTGATCCTTGTTCAGTTTAGGTATGTTCTCCATAAAATTATCTCAATTTTGTTTCGTTATGGCATCAATGTTGTTGTTTAGTTTATCTGTTGCTATTCTATGAATTTATTTGTTAGATTTAATTTCAAACAATGAGTAGAACATTAATAAAATCAATTGAAAGCTGAGTGTTGGTTGAATCTGGATTTCATGAGAATTAGAGCAACTCCGTGTGTTTGTTGATTGAATCTGGACTTTATGAAGTGTGAGTAATTTTATTCGACTAATTGGATGTTTTCTGGCGTTGAAAAGAATCGTCACTAACTGGTCAGCACCAATGAGAACCAAAAGAAATAGGATGGAAGAACATAAGCTTGGATTTGGCTATTAGTGTAAAATGGCTATATTGTGACAACTAGCTTGTAGCCATGGGAGGATTGGATCTGTAGTTTTAATTCCAGTTTGATGTTGCATAGTAAGAAGCTGGAGTAGCTCAGTTGGTTAGAGCGTGTGGCTGTTAACCACAAGGTCGAAGGTTCGACCCCTTCCTCTAGCGAAAATTTCCTCTTGCAGAAATGCAGGGTAAGGCTGCGTACGATAGACCTTTGTGGTCCGGTCCTTCCCTGGGCTGCTCTGCCCCTTTTTGATGTTGCATAGTAAATTCATGAAGAGTATTGACTCAAATGTATAATATTAGTAATAGACCATCATGCAATCAACAACCTAAACAATTGCACCGAATGTGGCCATTTTGTAAAACATTTGCTCTGCAGTTGGTTTTCTAAAGTATGGTTTATGAGAATATCATGACTGATCTAAGTTTGCATTAGTATAAATTTCATTGCGCCTTGATAAGCAACGGACCAGGGAGAACGGCTTTAAAAAATTAAACATCTTATTTCCTTAAGTAAATTCCATAACTCTTAAACCTGCACATTTGATCTCAAATCTTAGGAAAAATGAACAACTTATGAACATTCGTAGTTTGCTTTAGGCGCGCTTAATAAAATTATTGTGACTATGGGTACAGTTCCCGTGGCATAGTCATGATACGTAACCCCAAAATTGGAGTGCTCGCTTGCGTGACTCGACCCCCCCAACTTAAAAAGTAATAATAAAAATAAATATGTTGTAAATTGGGGGTGCGTTTCACGCGACACGATTCGCGATGTGTATAAAACTGCCCGTTTAAATATTTTACTTTGCATACAAATTTTAGACAAAGAAGAGGGATACAACAAGGCAAGTTTTGATAACCTGAATGGAAGGATCTTGGGCCAAGCCCAAGTTACTTCTAACGGACTGGATTTGTTTCCAAGTATAGCAGGCTCGATAAACAGCAAATAAATAGACCCAAATTCGAACTCCACTCACTCTCAATTTCTCGCCAAAATTACGCTGACGTTGTCTTGCTCTGCTGCCTCCTTTTCATCTCTTTTTGCCGCCAAGTCCCTCGTTCTGCCATATCAAATAGTATGTTTCTCTTCCTCTGTTTCTTGATATTTTTCTTTATACACTTTACAATAATTTTAACGGTAAGTTACAAATCTTAATGAATTTTGGATCATACTGCCCGGTTTGTTCCCATTTTTTAACAAAGCTTATAACTACTTCCTTGTGTTTTTTAAAAATAAATATTCGTCTTATTTGATTTTTGTGTGATAATGGTTATAATAAATTGAGTTTAAGTAGTAATGATAAATTTTCTGAAAATTTTAAATAATAATTTTACACGCAAAAAAACCCTTTCTTAAGTGATTTAAGTTTCATGTAGAATTGAAGACTCACTTAAAGCCTGAAGCCCCTGTATTTTCTTATCTGTTGTGAAAGAATAGGAGAAATGGAGGGCTATATGGAGGATTGTAGGGTGTTGCTATCTCAGTTGAAGCAGCAAGATAAAGACCTAAGGCTCAAAAGAAGGTAAACCTTTTAATTTTATCTTCTGACCTTAATTTAACTCTTCGTTTTAAATATAATACAATGCTACGATCGAATTTTTTGGGATGACGATGGTGTCTAGGCCAAGCTTGCACGCACCTCAACTATGCCATCGGGTACCTGCTACCTCCCACCAGTACCGGTGTTAGGTAACTCTGCCCATCAAGACTTGGACATGTGCGAAGAAATCACCTAGTGCTTTTGCCGCCATTGTTATTTGAACCTGAGACCTCATGGTTTTCAACCCACTTCATTGACCTGGATTTAGATACTGTTAGCACATTGATGAACTTTGCCAATTAATGAGTGTAACTTTCGTTTTGTGTAATACTCCCTCTATCTCATTTTATATAATTGTGTTTCACCTGATTTATAAGAGATTAATGGCCGTGGAAGAAAATATTCAAGTAAGAATTGAAAAATTAGTTTGATAGACAAAACATTATAAGAAATAGTTTCTTAACTACTTGCGCAGCCTTTGTTCAGTTTATACAACTGAAATAAAATTTACTTATAAAAAGAAGTTGAATAATTAAATGAATTCAATGGAAGTTTGTGTAGAAATAAGATGGTGTCAAACCTTTTAGGACGTTCTAAAATGGGAAGACTGTTGTATTAAAGTAGACGGAGAGTGTAATATTCTTTGTATCAGTAATGAATGAAGTGTTTGTGGGGAATGGGAATAATCGATTTTGAGTATTATGTTAGAGATAAGAAATTCATTCTGCAGGTGGTTAATGGACTTGCATTTATCGGAACGAGAGCGAAAAAAGATGGAAAGACTCAAACCTCATGGTGATATGTGAGAACCTTCTTTTGTCTTTAAATTTTCTATATCTTTTTGTAAAAACTCTTCTTTTCCACTTCTTGGATTATGGCTGTCTAGTTAGTAATAGCATCTCTCCCTAGAAAAGGCATGTTAGTCATTGCACTGCTTTTGTCATTGAATATTTGCAAATTGACTGCCCAATTGAATTCACAGATATTGGGATGCAAATTGCAATTGTCTGTGAATTTCATTATAGTTTTCTGGACTATCCCTTTGCGAAATTTCCTTCTTGTTTTATTAGCTTTGGCTAAGTCAGGGAAGTCGTGTTAAAGAACACTTGCTGAGTGTTGTGATTCTTCATTTTATATGTTTGCAGACCATAATGTAATGAATCACATTTTAATGACGGTTTATGTAGCTAATGAAATTCTGAAACTTGATATTTGTAAATGAGATGAAATATAATAAGTGTACATGGTCCTTATTATCAGCATCCACAAATATGGATTGCATTTTTTCGGCCTTCCTGAAGGTAGGGGTAAGGTCTAAGGTCTGTATACACACTACCCTTTCCACACCCCACTTGTGGGATTACTTTGAAATCTATTTTTCCAAGTGTGCTTGTTTAAACACAGAAATAGATCCAATACGTAGGCCACACTTTGTGATATCAGTCTCCTTTGCTCTTTTAAAGCATTGTATTTTTTTATGAAAGAGGTTTCCTATA
The DNA here is from genome assembly GCF_001879085.1 of Nicotiana attenuata. Classification (NCBI taxonomy): domain Eukaryota; kingdom Viridiplantae; phylum Streptophyta; class Magnoliopsida; order Solanales; family Solanaceae; genus Nicotiana; species Nicotiana attenuata. The sequence goes on from NC_031999.1 coordinate 33,662,023, forward strand.
CTCTTTCTACAGCCTGATTAAAAGTATACAGTACCTTATTATGTGGGTTGCTCTTGTTTATGTATTTTGTTATCTGGATTCATATTGCATTAGCAATGGTTGCTTTTGTTTTCCTAGTAAACTTTTTGCGCTTCTAACTCAACGTCTACTCTTTGATTCTGTATCTGCAGGACTTTACCTGAATCATTGATTAGAGAAGATGATGTAAGTGTTCTTTCTAATGCTTGCTGATGTAATGACATTCTGCAAGTTGAAGTAGATAAAACATTCCTCAGTTTATTTTTTTTTTAAAAATCCAAATGATACTGCTTATATGTAACTTCTGAAGCAAAAGAGTTTGAGTATTCATGCACTCTTTATTTTTAAAAAACCTGTTTGTTTTTGTTTTGAATGTTATCTGCTTTTTGTTAAACTAAGTTGCAAAATTTTTTCCCCCCACTAAGCTGATATAGTTTCTGTGTGTCTTAATTGCAGTTGTATTATGAAAATATTAGAACTTCTGTTGCAAAGGCATTTGGAGTGCATAAGGATGAAAGGACATGTCCTGATGCTCCAGCCATATTGCTCTTTAATTCAGCTGAGAATTTGGGATGCATATATTCCCTGCTTGATAAGATGAACAACAAGGGGTTATGCTGTATTGCGGAGACAGTAACTGGTGGTTCAATTACTTTTGAGAAAACCAATTGGCAAATGAGAAGGATAATAAAGCAATTTCTTCCCAAAATTCTCCATAACCATGATGATTCCAGTCAAAGTCGGATTAAAAGAATTTCTCAACTCCTCAATGATCCTCAAAACTTCCATGTTAACCATGGGGTTCTTTGTTCTACCTCCGAATCCTTTCGCAGTGCTGCTATTTATATACTGGATAGACTTGAGGAGCTGTCTCTTCTAACTTTGAGTAAAATGCATAGAACTCTCAGGGATGTCACTGGATACACCCCTAAGATGCAGTCTAAACGAATAGGGTGGAATATTGAAAATTTAGTTAAACAAATCAGGAGAACATCTTTGGAAATACTCTCAGACTATGAAGAAGGGGATGAGCCACCAGAACCCCTGGCCAAGGCTTTGTCCGTGGCAACCTTAATGTTAAAGCCAAAACCTGATTGTCCCTCTCAGATGGTGTTCCAAAAACTTTCACCAGATATAGAAGCATTGCAGAATGATATAGCAAAAGCAATCAGGATACTAGATGATAAAAGAAAAATAAGTTTTGCGGAGCTGGGAAATTTGCCGCTTGTACTGGATTCGAATGCTAAAGCTGCCAAAGAAAGTGTTCGTTTGCGTGTGAAAGTGAGGAAACTGTTGACTGAGTATCTTCTTGAATGCAGCGACTTGCAGTCTATACCTGAAAGTTTACTAGAAAGTCTTGCTATTATTAACAAAACATCTAGGCATGCATCTAAGAAAACCTACTCAAATAAGGAGGTTGAAGAGGAAGTAGAATGTGTGCTGAATATTAGTGCTCAGATAAAACAAATTGTTTGGGATTTACTTGCTGAAAGTGATGTCAGTGAAGACTTTGCTAATGCATACATGGAGAACATAGAGGAAACTTATTTTGAAGCTGGTGATGAAGATGAGAATCTTTCTGATCATCCTCGAAATTGTAGGTCTGATTCTAATTTCTCATACAGCCAATTAGAAAGTGTTGGTGAGATAAACCAAAGTGACTCCAAGTCTTTATCCTCTATGCTTTCACCCAAACACAAGTTGAATGTCAAACTTGAGTCAATGTATACCGATGAAGTAGATTCAGTTCATTCCAATTGGTTTGACAGTTCCTTGTCATTCTTAGAATCAAAAAGTTTTGAAGGTGCTAAGAGTATGGGTGGAAAAGATTACCATTTTAGAAGCATGGGCCAGCACAGAGGAAAGGTCATCAGAGATCAAAATAAATTTTCTACACCTTTCTCGCCTAATATAGGATCAGACAGGAACGATATGGAGCAAAAAGAAGCTGCATGGCATCTACGATGCAGGCCACCAAGATATACATCGGAAGAGTGTTCAGAAGAAAAAAATGCATCGCCTCGCAGGAACAACTTGAGTAGAAATCAGTATCTTCTTATTCAGGAAGCTTCTGATGATACTAGTATGGTTGCTTACAGTCTTGTCGGCTGTATGCTGAATAAGTTTGCTCAGTTGGATGGGCTACAGTTATCTGATGATGATGTGTCATATCTCCAAGGCAATACTTCAGATCCCAACAATTTTGAAGGTATGTGAACACAGAACTCTCCTTGTGCTGCTTCTGAGTCTGAACAATTGGGTAGTCACTGAAAAAAGATAATGTCTTTTGATTGTTTTAGACAGATTCTCCATTCCTGCCTTTGCTTTTTATATTTTCCATGTCTAAACAGCACTCCATGGACATTTAAATTTCTAAGGTGTCACTTAAGGAACATCGTGCTTGGAAAACTCTCGTAAGGTTTAGTATACCTGCATTTTGAGTTACGGGAAGCACTATGCCTACCTAGTGAAGTGGCTGTTCTGAATTTCTTATCCTGTGAAAGTTGAGATCTCAACTGTTCAATCTTGCTCTGACCAACAAGTCACACCTTTAAAGATTATCTGGGGGGGATTATGCACTATATGAGCCTACTCAGATGTAGCATGAAAATTTTTCTATCTTGGCTCGGCTCGATTGAACTCTTTCTCAAAGGCAGTTAAACATGCCTGAAAATGCCTTTGGAAACACAGTCTAGGGGAGACCTAATGCAAGTAAAAAACGGAAACACTTTTACGCGTAGGATTGCATGTTCTATTGATGCTTCATCTCATTGGTATGGCAATGGGTGGGTATTCTGTAGGATTGCTATTAAAAAGGTGTCCTGAATTACAAAATGAAATGAGATTTTAGGTTGAGCACTTTAGGTTTATTTTGTTCCCTTTTTCTTTTCTTTATTCTTCTTTTGCTGACCCAAATATATTAGGATTGAGATGTTGTTGTTGTTGGGGTAGGAAATAGTGGCAGAAGAAAGATATAAGAAAGGAGGGCTTTTGGTGGGATTTGAACCTTGTACCTGAATGACTAGGATAAAAAGGCAAAAAAGAAAAAGGAATTATATCTGCTGAGATATAAAAAAGGATTCTTACATATCTTGTTGGTGATACTAATTTGTTCTGATTGCTGTTTTATCTTTTCGATATTCTGTTTCTTCAGGTCAATTTATCTTCCTATTTTGACTTCTGAATGCTGTCAAGAATGTGTGGGATGTCACTTATGTGATGCTTTTGAGGTGGCAGACTCTACATTGTATGAGAAGTCAAAGAACCTGTTGAAAAGTGTGTTTCAGTAAGAAAAAGGGAAGATGAACACAGAGAGGCTCTTAAGAAAAGAAATAGGATGAATAGGACAGGCGCATAGTAAAATTGAGATTTAGAATAAAAGAAGGCAGAAATGAAAACCAAGCAGGGAGTAGAATGGTTGTTTATTATCTGAAGATAATATGCTTAAGTGAGTGAGAGATTGATACTGCAATGGTACGTTGATGTTGCTGGATCCTAACCTTTGTAATATCTACAAGAGAATTACGCGTAAATTCCTCCAAGTTACTTAGCTATTGCTAAATCCCTGGACATTTGAAAGTTATGGATGGTTTTAGATAGCTTGAGTGATTGTCAGCAAAGTTTCATAATGTGAATTTGCTATTATTGTGACATGATTCAAAATCCTCCGATGGAGCTTTGAAATATGAACCTTTACCAAAATATGGTCCCCTACACTGGTTCTCTTGCTTCCCATCCTTGAAAGTTTGAAATTTTTGTATTTTTGAAGGCTGTTTTTTACTAATTTCTTTACAGTTCACAAGGACAGGGGAAGCTCCTCTGATGAGACCACTAACTCCTTAATGCTACATGTTCTTGAAGAGATAATTCCTTCATTTCCGGACAGGTACTTCTGAGTCTGCTAGTTTCTTTATCAATTAATGTTACATCTACACATTATATAGTGTTTTTTATTTCAACATAAAAGGTAAAATATCATGAGGATGGAAGCTGCTTGAATCTGATAAGCTTATTTGTAAACAAATTTTCTACTTTTCATTAAAAAAGGGAATTTCTAAATCCTAATACTTCACAAGTCTTGTGATCAGAAGGCTGCTGCAGTTGAATTCTGTGTCCCGAACCTCAAATTTCTTTTATTCTAACAGAATTTTTCTTTATTTATCCGTCCTTAGTAAATTGTAGAATATTGCCAGAGCTGTAAAATGTGGCCGCCTCGCTTTAGAAGTAAAGAAAGAGAAAAAAGAATGTTTTCCAAAAGCAAAATTATGACCAATTAGCAAAATATGACCTGTTGAGCTCGCTTCATAAAAGTGATGTTATGGGCCTTATGGCAATTATATGGTAAAAGGTCTTGAGCAGTTACGGCAACTTCAGTGTAAATTGGTAAAGGACAGAGGATAATAGACAGAATTAGAACAATATTATAATAGAGGATTATCAATATCAACCTTCTGAATTGATCTTTAGTGGACATGATTCAGAATCCTCTTTAGTTTCGGCGCAGGGAAAAAAGAATTTTGCCTCTCTATGCTTGCTGTAACTAGTCTTTGTTAGAAAATTTTTGGGAGAGCAAGACAACTAAACAAACCCTCAAAACTCACTATTAGAGAGGTGGAGGAAATGATGATTTCTATTCAACTTCACTTACACCAAATGGCTAGCATGCATGGGTATTTATAGTAGAACTCCTACATGTATCTAGCCTAAACTTCATGTGTACATATTAATTAAGTCCACACATGTCACACTAGTCCATACATGCCTACACTAGTTCACACAAATTCACACATGTCCACACCTCACTCTTTTCTAACTATATGTATGAAAACATTAAATTAATGTAAACAAATCTAAACAAATGTGGACAAATGGAAACAAGTTTATTACTATTTTTAACATCCCCCTTAAACTTGTTTCATTACTCCAAGCGCCATCCTTAACTTTTGAAAAACGTCAATCTTCAAAGGCTTGGTGAAAATATCCGCAATTTGATCTCCAAACTTCACATGCTCAAGCTCCACAACTTTATTAGATATGCAATCTCTAATAAAATGATATCTCGTATCGATATGCTTGCTTCTTTCATGAAATACCGGGTTCTTGGCTAAATCTATAGCCGATTTGTTGTCAACAAAAATCTTTGTAGCATCCTTCTGTGGTTGGTGAACTTCTTCCAACAAGCTCCTTAGCCAAATTGCATGGCAAACACACGAACAAGCTGCTACATACTCCGCTTCACAAGTTGACAAAGTCACCATTGGTTGCTTCTTAGAATTCCATGTAAACGCGGAATTTCCAAGAAAGAAAACAAACCCATTAGTACTCTTCCGATCATCAATATCACCAGCCCAGTCACTATCACAATATCCCACGAGCTTGGATTCTTTAGAAGATGAATAAAGAATTCATAATCAAGTGTACCTTTGATGTACCGAAGTATTCTTTTGGCTACCTTTAAGTGCGAGGTAGTAGGAGTTTTCATAAAGCGACTCAGGAGTCCAACTCCAAAAAGAATATCCGGCATTGTACATGACAAATACCTTAAGCTTCCAATAAGACTTGAAAAATGTGGGATGACTCTATCCCCATCTCCATGCTTGGATATTTGAACTCCACATTCAACGGGGGTGCTTACGGGATTGCAATTCTCCATCTCAAATTTCTTGAGAATTTCCTTTGCATACTCTCCTTGAGAAATAAAAATGACATCCTTCCTCTGTGCTACTTGAATTCCAAGATAGTAGGACATTAGGCCAATGTCCGTCATCTCAAATTCTCTAGCCATTGCTTCCTTGAATTCTTCAAACATCTTTGGATTATTTCCTGTAAATATCAAGTCATCTACATACAAGCAAACAAGTAAGATGTCACCATTTTTAGCAATCTTTACATAGAGGGCATGTTCATGTGGACACTTAGAAAAACCATTTGCTTGGAAACATTTGTCAATTCTACTATTCCAAGCTCGCGGGGCTTGCTTCAACCCATATAAAGCCTTCTTTAATTTCAAGACTTTATCATCTTGTCCTTCAACCTTATATCCCGAAGGTTGATCAATATAAACCTCTTCCTCCAATACGCCATTCAAGAAAGCCGACTTCACATCCATTTGATGGACTTTTCATTGATTTTGTGCAGCCAAAGCAATGACAAAGCGAATTGTTTCCAAACGAGCAACCGGCGCAAATACTTCATCATAGTCAATACCGGCCTTTTGCTTGTAGCCTTTAGCTACCAATCTTGCTTTGTACCTTTCTATTTTCTCCCTTGGAATTCTTCTTTAGCTTGTACACCCATTTGACTCCAATGGTGCTTTTGCCTTTTGGAAGTGTGACCAACTCCCATGTATCATTCTTTTTTATAGCTTTGATTTCTTCATCCATTGCATCCCTCCATTTGGAATTTTGGCAAGCATCTTCAAAGCTTAGAGGCTCACTGTCCACCAGCAAACAAAAATGAGTAAAATCATACAAGTCATTTCTTACCACTTCCGTGTTTTCATACAAGTCACAGAGACTTCTACTCTTTGAGGTGCTTCACTTGAACTTGAGCTTGATTCCCCAACTTTTTGATCTTGTGGCGGAGGTGTTGAAGGTGGTGTGATAGCATGCCCCATCTTCTTCTTCATCATCTTCAAAGAATGGACTAAAAGAGTATTCTTGCTCTTTAGATTTCCACTCCCAAGCATTGTCTTCATCAAACTCAACATCTCTACTTATGGTGACCTTGCCATTTTTGGGGTTATACAATTTATAACCTTTAGAACTTTGATCATAGCCAATGAAGACATACCTCTCACTTTTGTCATCAAGCTTAGACATCTTCTCATCTGACACATGTGCATATGCGGTGCTCCCAAAAACCCGCAAATGAGCAACTTTTGGCTTGAAACCGCTCCATGCCTCTTGTGGTGTTTTTCCACGAACACTTTTGGTGTGACACCGATTTGATAAGTACACCGCACAAGCAACAACTTCAGCCCAGAACTCTTTTGGGATATTTTTGCTCTTCAACCTATACTCCTCGCCCTATCGTTTGAGTAATAGT
>NC_031999.1:33669107-33715988 GCF_001879085.1 Nicotiana attenuata
AATAAACTTAAACACGTTTTTTTTTTTTAGAGGTATAATTTTACTTAAAAAAAAACTTCTTAAAAGAATAAAGTAAAAAACGTTTTTTTGGTTTTTAAGTTTTTTTTTTTAGGGTAATATTTACGAAAGAAAAACTACTTGAAGAAGAACGAAAATATTTTTGAATTTTGAGAAGAAATTAAAAGAAAATATTTTTGGATTTTTAAAAAGTGGGGGCCGGACCCGATGAAGGTTGCCTACGTATCTCACATCCGGTGAGAATCAGACCCGCGTAGTTCGTATATGTTTCAGGAATAGGATGACACTTTTTGAAAAATTCAGGCTTATTTTGATAATCTTTTCGGGGTAAATACCGAGATTTTTTTAACAGGGTAAATTTTCTCTCCTATTTTCAACCTTCTGGTTTTCCCTCAATTTTTAAAATTTTTATTTTTATATATTTTTAGAAACCGGTCAACATGCACAAGCCGAATCAAACATAATGCACAAGTAGCACATAAGATGCATCGGGATGGTCTTGCAATTCTCGGGTACATCTGTCCTAGACGGACCCAACCCCTGTGTTGAGTCCCCATAGCTCTAGACCTTTGCCTCCATGCATCTCCTCCTTTCTGGCAATTTCCTCAAAATCCAACAGTAAAGTAGTTTTCTTATGAATTTCTTCATCATTCAGGATCCTAAGCTCTTGAGTCTCCTCTAGTTCAGCAAGTTGGTTGAGGATGTTCAATTTCTGCATATCCAAGTTACCTTGTGTTGATTTGCTCCACTCTTTAAGTTTCCCCTTCAAAGCTTTCAGTTTGAAAGCAAGGACATAATCTGGCCTACCAGCACAAGAGAAAGAATTCCACCGGTTTTTAAATTTGTCCTTGAAGCCTTCAGTCAGCAGCCACCCGTTCTCAAATTTGAAGTAAGATTTCACTGGCTCCCAATTTCCACATTGTAGCATCAGCGGGGAGTGGTCTGAAGTGACCCTGTGCAAGATTGACTGCTTAATATTTCGAAAGCCTTCATCCCATTCCTCAGAGACAAGGAACCTATCCAACCTAGCAGCAATGTTATGATTAACCCCTTTCCTCCAAGTGAACTTCCCTCCTAGCAGCTGTAAGTCTACTAACCCCATATCCTCAATGAATCCTGTAAATTCCTCCATCGATCTAGTGAAATTATTACAATTGTTCTTCTCGGATGGAAACCTGACGGTATTAAAGTCCCCACACACTACCCAAGGCCCAGAGAATAGACCCCTAGCAGCACCTAACTCCCACCAATACTTCTTCTCTTTCAACTCTATCATTAGGAGCATATACACTAGACAAATGCCAATCAAACTCTTGTGACTTACCACTGAACTTACATGTGATGGAATACATACCCAAGCTGCTAATCTCCCCTTCCCATACCCTACTGTCCCACATGATAAGGATACCCCCCTAGTTCCACTTGCTTCTAACTGAGCAAATTTCACCCACCTGTACGCCCATAGTTCTCTAACTATTTCCCTTATTTCCCCTTCTATCTTGGACTCCTGAAAACAATAAACATCTGCTTTCCAGCTATGAACCATAGTTTTTATCAACTCCCTCTTTCTAAATCTATTTAGACCCCTAACATTCCAAGATACAATTTTGATCATCATTCACTATCAATGGCAAGATATCCCCCCTTGCTTCTAGTACCATTACTTTTGAACTTGCTCCCAATGTCTAGGTTTCTCACTTCTTTACTTCCTTTCTTTTTTGGAGTGACTGCCTCCATTGTCATCGTTGTTGACACTATTGATTCTCGTCTCTTACCATCAATCTTCATAAATAACTGAAGTGCTTCTTCCTCGCACCCTTGAAAATCCACCCCGAACTCTTTGCTCAATCTGATGATATTTTGGTGCACCCAAATTGGTGTATCAAAATCTGGGTCGTTATCTTCTTCATTGGCTAGAGAGATTAGAGGTAGAGCTTCTTCTATGGCCCAATCCCCTGTTATACNTCATCAACCTTAGGCTATCAAAATTCAAGTGACCAAATCTCATATGCCAAAGCCAAGATGAATCTTTGGCACATGAAAGCAAGCACCTCGGAACATTATTTTGAAGATATAAGATGAACATTTTATTATTAGCCATAGGTACTTTGGCTAACAATCTTCCCTTTTCATCTCTCATATACAACTTTTTTTCTTTCAAATGAATGTCATAATTTTTCTCCAAAAGTTGTCCCATACTTAAAATATTACTTTTCATCTCCGGCACATACAAACATTGGAGATTAATTGATGACTTCCATCTTTTAAGCGAATTAAAATCGTACCTTTCCTTTGATTTGAGCTCGCGAAGAGTCTTCAAAAGTGATTGGGCCACCATTCAGCTCCTTAAGCTCCACAAATAACTTTTTCTTTCCACAAATATGACTACTTGCACCGGAGTCAAGGTACCATTTGTTCTTTTCCGCACTTTTTTCTCCTTTGCATGCAAGAAGTAGAGTGGCATCTTCATCTTCATTTTTGCTCTCCACAAAGTTGTTTTTCTCCTCCGAATTATCTTTACATTCCCAGGAAAAATGTCCAAATTTATGACAAGTATAACATTCAACATTCGATTTGTCATACCTTCCTTGATTTTGTGTCCATCCTTTGCCTCTTCCACGACCTCTTCTTTGACTATAGTCTTGGTTTTTATTGTCTCTATTTGGTGGTTGACTACCACCTCTTCCTCCTCTACCACGACCTCTTCCATTTCCACGACCTCTTTGTTGCGAACCACGCCTTTCATCTTTCTCCTCGAAGGAAAGTTTTGCTTGCAACGCCTTTTCAACCGATTCTTCTTTCGGTTTCTTCAATTTTTCTTCATGGGCTTGCAAAGAACTCGAAAGTTCATCTATGGTCATGGTGTCCAAGTCTTTGGACTCTTCAATAGCAACAACAATATAATCAATTTTTTTTTTTTTGAAAAGGTAACATGTTTGTATTAATATAAAAGGTGGCATACACTAAACCAGTGTATCCATCCATAATTACAAGAGGGAGTACAGAAGAGATTCTTGTTCTATTCTAGTCTAGTTCTCTGTTGAATCTCATAAAAAGTCTAAAACTTCAAAAATACTTTCACATTCTTCTAAATACTCCTGTTTACACCAAAAAAAATAGAGCACTAGACAGCTCATCTTCAGCTTTTGTATAGGACTATGGCTGTCTTCAAAACATCTTTGATTCCTTTCCTTCCAAATTGTCCACCATATACAAGCAGGGACAATCTTCCATCTCTCTTTCTGACTGGATTGTTCACCATCTCTTTTCCAGCTAGCTAGAACTTCCCGGATTCTTCCAGGCATAACCCATCGAATCCCCCTCAGATTGATGAATATCTTCCATAGTTGGTCAGTGACTCTGCAGTGCAGAAAAAGATGGTTAACTGTCTCCTCATGTTCTTCACATAAATAACATCTGGATCCTAACTGATATCCTCTCTTGATGAGGTTATCTTGTGTCAGGATTGCCTCTCTTGCTAAAAGCCAAGTAAAACATGCAACTTTGTATGGGATTTTTAACTTTCCATATCAACTTCCAAGGCCAACAACCAATTTGGTTGTTAGAATGGTTGTACTCCTTATAAGCTGATCTAACAGAGAATCTGCCTTCTCTACCCCCTTGCCAGATCACACGATCCTCAATATTGGAAGTTCCTTTGAATTGTACTAGAGTGTTATAGAAAGCTATCAATCTTTGAATTTCCCAATCATTTAGTAGTCTTCTATAAGTGAGGTTCCACCCTTGGCCTGTCCACACCTCTCCAACAGATGATCCTTGTTGTTGATTCAAATTGAAAATATCCGGAAAAAGTTGCTTCAGTGTTCTTTGCCCAAGCCATATATCTTCCCAAAAAGATGTTTTCATTCCATTTCTAACTTTGAGGCTGGATTTGTTACTGAGTTTAGGCCAAAAATTTCTTATCGACCTCCACAAACTTACCCCATAAGGACTATTTACAGGTTTAGTTGTCCAATTTCCTTCCATCCCATACCTTGCCTTGATTACATTCTTCCACAAAGATTGCTCTGTTGTGGCAAACCTCCATAGCCACTTCATCATCAAACTTTGGTTCTGGNGTACGGCAATGAAGCTGATGTACCTACCATATTCATTGTATTTAAGATTACAATAAATTCTGCATGGTTGTCTTTCATATTCCATCTCCTTATTGCCCTGTTGTGTTCCTTTGATGCCACATTAAATACCTCTGTCACCCATTTCATGACTTTAAGACTAACATATGCTGTCCTCTTCAGCTTCCTACTCCGTTCCACCCATTCGAACCATATTTCAGACCTAGAGCTACTTTTTGTGATGTCAAATGATTTAAATCCTGCGTTATAATAAATCGTATCGCTGCCCATAATAATGTGTGAATTAACGGAGATCAGATTAGATGGATTCTGGAAAATGTAAGAAAGAAAGGTGGTGAATTCCGGTGGGAGATCACACCGGAAAAGGTTATTCTACAGTCCTAGGAAGTAGGAGAGAGAATGTCTCGGGAAATGTGTCTAGGAGCATAGTGAAACATATAATCAAATTTTGAATCTAGGGATCGTAGTATTTTTGCAACGACCCTATCATCCTTCAACTCTTCACCATATCTTTTCATTTGATTGACAATAGCCAAAACTCTTGAAATGTAATATGAAACAGACTCATTTTTGAATCTAGGGATCGTAGTATTTTTGAATCAAATTTTGAATCTAGGGATCGTAGTATTTTTGCAACGACCCTATCATCCTTCAACTCTTCACCATATCTTTTCATTTGATTGACAATAGCCAAAACTCTTGAAATGTAATCTGAAACAGATTCATTTTCTTTCATATGCAATGATTCAAACTCTCCTCTTAAGGTCTGAAGACGAACCTTTTTCACTTTGTCCAAACCTTTAAAGAAAGTTTGAAGAATGTCCCATGCTTGCTTGGAGGTTGTCGCATTTGCAACCTTCTCGAACATCTTGTCATCTAAACCTTGATGGATGAGAGTGAGTGCCTTTTGATCTTTCTTATTTGTGGTTGCAGCATCTTCCGCTTCATCAACTCTAGATTCTACCGGTTCCTAAACATCATAGGCACCAAGCAAGGCCTTCATTCGAATACACACCATAGTTCTCTTTTGTGAGCATAGGAACTTGGAATGGTGTTCCATTAGTGTTTGTATCTTTTCTCCAAGTTTGGTTGTCTCTCAGCTCTGATACCAAATGTTAGAAAATTTTTGGGAGAGCAAGACAACTAAACAAACACTCAAAACTCACTATTAGAGAGGTGGAGGAAAGGATGATTTCTATTCAACTTCACTTACACCAAATGGCTAGCATACATGGGTATTTATAGTAGAACTCCTACATGTATCTAGCCTAAACTTCATGTGTACATATTAATTAAGTCCACACATGTACACACTAGACCATACATGCCTACACTAGTTCACACAAATTCACACATGTCCACACCTCACTCTTTTCTAACTATATGTATGAAAACATTAAATTAATGTAAACAAATCTAAAAAAACGTGGACAAATGGAAACAAGTTTATTACTATTTTTAACCGTCTTTTGGTTTCCATTAGTAGATCTGGATAGAGACAACTCTAATTTTTTGGTCTTAGCAAGTTATGACATATTATAGAAGCTCATCTGCTGTGAAACTAATAGCCGATGTGACATATTATAGTCCAAGGACCGACTATTTCTTTTTTAAAAAGTGACCTCACTTGGTCTTCTTATTTAAGTAGTTAACATTTCCCTTCAGTAGCATTCCTTTGGCAAAGAGGGGATTTTTGCATCCAAAGATAAGATAATGGCCTTGAATTGTCCTGAGTAAACTACTGGGTTCTCCTGTAGTGCAGTAAAAGGGAAGAAATAGGTTTTTCTTTATCCTAGGATTCTTGCAGGAAAAAATAGGTTTTTCCTTATCCCAGGGTTCTTGCACTATGAACTAAAAAAGAGCAACTCAAGCTCACCCGACAGATTTCTTCCTTACGGCGTGTGCTTATGCTTGTTAATGACATGGTTGAATGGTTTCTGTATGCAGTGGTAAAGAGCATCTGAAGGAGTTGTTGGGCGTGAGGCAGCTTCTGAATCCTCGAGGCATTGATGGGAGCATAGCCCAAGGTTCAATTATATAGAAACTTACATAGATTTGGTTGGTGACGGTATCTTGCAAGGACTGTGATTTCTGCATTGTTGGAAAGAGATGCGCTTACACGTAAGTGTAGGTTTGAAACTTCTTAATCGATTGAATTCATGTTTATGTTAGTTATATTACAACTTTTTGCTCTATTTTGGTCACAGTTTTTTGGAAGTAGCTAGAAAGATTGTCAGGGCTTCACCAATTGTGCTCTTGAATAGACACATTACGACTCTAGCTGGAAATCCAGTCTGATGAACATGGTGCTAATGTTGCTTATGCAATGAAGGCTGAATTTTGGCCAGAAGAGCAGAAAGTTTATCCTTTTCTTGGCCTAGATATGTATGTATATGAATTTGTTTGTACTTGTTATTTGTTCACTTGTTTTTTTGGTTAATATTCGTATTGGACAAGCCAGAAAATAAATTTCTGGTAATAGATATGATATACCGGCATCTCATTTAATCTAAGAGAGATGTAAACACTCGATTTCTCATGGGCGATAGATAATTACAACCTCAGTAATGTGATGTTGGACTAAATCTTTTGGAAATCAGCGTTGTGTTTTTCACTTTTGTACATGTATGGTTGGAACTGTTGCTCATGGCTATTCATGACGAGATTTATGTCGATACGGATTACTATTAGGTATAAACATGGTGAATGGTGTAATATTGTGTTTGGTTTTTCACTAATTGAGTATACCAATCAATAAAAAGTGAACTGAGTGAGTGCCATAGAGGGTTAAAGCAAAGTACAAATCTGAAACAGGTGAAGCACAATTACTTTTAGCAACAACAAAAGTAATATTAAAACTTCAAGATTTCATGAATCTAAAGGTGCAGCACAAACAACAACTGTTTGATTGAAAACAAGACGGCGGAAGTGTTGCCATAGCAATTCTATCGCCATCAAGTAGAAGCCCCTCTAAGTATAGCTCGATTTCGATTATTGTCAGAGGCAGATCTAGGGCAAGTCATGTGAGTTTAACTGAACTTATTTGCTTACAGAAAGACTACATTCATTCTGAACTCACTGACCCTAAACCCTAGATCCGCTTCTGGTTATTGTCTATTCTAAAACAAAGTAATCTAGTGATCCTTGTCTTTATCCTCATGATTTCACCTTTCTTTCTAGCTCTTGTTGTCAAACTTATCGTTATCTTCATTTGGAGCTTCTGCATTTACATAAAGTTTCTGGCCATTTATGCAATTGGTATTGTTGCTGGATTTGAAGTAATATTCTCCAGGTGCCATTAAGAATGCTGTTGCTGGACTCTCTCTATATGGCCTGAAAACAGTGTTGGAAGTGCATGCATAGTAGTCGAATTTTCCAATCTCCAGCAAATCGTCAGGTTTTTCGAATCTAAATTCTAAAAAACATAGTGGATAATTAGTCATCAATAAATTAAAAAAAAAAGGATTTTTCATAAAGCACTACAGTTGCCTAATTACCACATGTAACTATAGTTTGCCTTATTATCATTCGTACCTACTTTTAAATTATTACTAGCTTGTGTCACTTGTATTCATTTGCTCTAAATGGCTGTATTAACACATACAATACACTAGAATATAGTGATGCACACAGTTACTGTATCACTATATGTGACTCCAATTCGCTCTAAATGGTGTATCAATGCAAACGATACACTAAAATACAGTGATGCATGTATCGTTGTTACGTTGTATGTGACTTCATACACTGTATACGTTGTATTTATCGTTGTAATTATTTCAAAGTGTATTTATATATGGTAAATACAGTGTATAAGTTACACCATGTGTTTTTTCCTTTAAAAAAACAGTAGGTGAAGTTAAAGTTTTACCTAATTCATCTCCAGCTTTAAGCTTTACAGTTTTAGCCCAATCTTGATAGTAAGCAGGATAAGGGGCAGGACGCCAACCATAGCCTTCTCCAACGATGTACCTCTCTGAACTTATTGATCTCATCAAAATCCCAACTACAACAAAAAGTAGCAAAATTGTAACCTGCATATTGTGTTGTTTTAAATTAGTCCCCACATATATTCTCTTAAGTTTTCTAATCCGATTCGAAGGTATATATTGCAAGTTACAACCATTAGTGCAACTGAACTAAATACCTTTTATAAATGTTCTAATACTACTACTAATTTCACACATTCCGTTATTAAAGGTGTAAATGGTGAAAGTTACAACAAATGCTTTTAAAAACAAATTAATTTTGCATTAATTCAAGGGGTTTGTCCATCTCATTAAATAGTTGGAACAGACAATGACCTATCCTGAAATAGTGGAAACAAGAATGTTAGTCCCTTTTTATTTGTTTCTGGAATCACTCAGCCAATAGATTTTTAAACAATGTACTACAAATTACGAAAAAAACGAATATGGATGGAGTATTATATTTAAATATCTTATCTTACTAATAGTCATGAATACGTTCGTTAATAATATCCTTAACGTTTAGGGCTTGACATGTTGCACAATAGATATGCATAATAGTACTTGTCATCTAACTAAATAGAAAATTGTATCAATTTTTAAGAATTAATAGTAGATGTCATCTAATTAAAACTTAGAAAATTGTATCACTTTCTGATATTCTCAACTCTTAAAGTAGTATTTTGTGGACTAACGATAATGAAAAATTGACTGATATTTTTTAGCTTTACATTTGCTCTCACACTAAAAGGTAGGAATATGTTATTGAGAGAGGGAACCAATTGTATATGTGAAATAACAAGGCGAAATCAACTCATAACATAGAATGTTAAGAGAAAGTTCAATTAATCAATCTCCTATTTTTAAGGACATGTATCTTAGGTAGATTCATAGACCACCGAGTAGGGGTGGGCATCGGTCGGTTCGGTTCGATTGTGATGTTATCGGTTCGGCATATCGATTATCGGTTTATGAACATGCTAAACCGATAACTGAACCGAAGATATCGGTTATCGGTTATCGGTTAGTCGGTTATCGATCCTTATCGGTTCGGTTATTGGTTTACCCGATAAGAATAAAAAATATCCAAAATATTCATATTTTTTTATATAGAAATCGTGATCATACTGTTAAGAGAAAGGAACTGAATTTTTACTCTTAAAAAAGAGGGATTAAATTTTATTTTTAGAAAAGAAAACTTTCTTTGCATTTGAAAATCTCAATTTTCAAAGTTATAAGTTAGTAGGAGTAAGGAATAAGACATTCAACAATCTATCTTACTAACTATTATCCCACTGCGGGCGGGCATAATTCACAGGAGTATAATAAAATCCTAATATTATACATACTAAAAAAGCAGTGCAACAAAAGAAACAAATAGAAAAACTAAATATTTGAAAATTAATTCTTTAAAGTTTAAAACTAAAAATCTTCACTGAAGATTTAAGATGAGAAATTTAGAAAAGTTTAAACTTACTCTAAGGATTAAGGTCTAAAGATGAAGAGTAACTGCCGAGAGAACCGAGAGAATGAGAGAATGAAGCCATAAGGTGGCTATATATACTTAATAGGCAAAGTTATAATTTTGTTAAAGTTTATCAGGCTATCGGTTAAACCGTTAATAAATTGGGCAAACCGAGACCCAAACCGATAACCCAATAGTCAAATATCATTAAACCGTTATCGAACTATTTGCCCAATTACCCGATATCGATAACCCAATAGCATTTTATCGGTTCGGGTTATCAGTTATACCCGATATATGCCCACCCCTACCACCGAGTCATATGAGTCCCTCTTTCCGATCTATCATGTGTTGGTCTTTTTATGCCATTTTAAAATAGTTGCATGCAGATAGTGAAAAACAAAAATCACCCTATTGATAAGACCGCAATATGTACGGGGTAAAATTTATTTATAACGGATAGTCGGATGATAACATGACACGTGAAACCGAAGATAAGCAAAGGGTAAGTCATGGAACAACCAATATCGGATATAACGAATGTAATTGATATCGGGTAAATCCGAAAGGGATCATAGTTGACGGGAGATCGTCAATGGTTTGCCATAAGATAGCATTCAATGAGGGAATATTCACTGACACTAAATGAACGATTGTTGTATAGAATATTTGCATTCATGGCCTGCCGTTACACGTTCATCAATGACCCTTTTATTATCATTTAAGAAGATCCTAGGATCTTGTTTCCCTATGAAAAACTATAAATAGCAGGCTCAATAGTCGTTGTAATGTAATCCTCGGAAGGCCGTGGATACATGATATAAAGGACGTACCCTCCACATATCACCAATTATTGAAATTTTTGACACCAGAAGGAATCAAGAAAATAAAAGGAGACCAACCAACAATAAGAGAGATCAACGCAGTAATTGTTTCCAACAACAAAAGGAAAGTCTAACAAATAGCAATTACAGGAACCGATGTCTTCTCTCTTTCCGAATGAAGAAACTAAAAGTGAGGAGTCATTGGAATCATATCATGTTCTAAGATATTTTTAGATACAAGAGGATACGGATGCAACCAAGTCGACCATGGAAGAACTCGCGCAAGTGTACTTGTTCGAAGAATTTTTAGAAAGGAAGTTTCATTTGGGAACAAGAATAAATCCCGATCTCAGGTTAGAATTTATAAATTTTCTTAAAGCTAACATTGACTGCTTTGCATAGTCGCACTCGGATATGGCGGGTATCCCGTTAAAGGTAGCAGTTCACAAGCTGAGCCTAGATCCAAATTTCCCACCGGTAAGGAAAAAAAGCACCCGGTAGCAGAGGTTAGGAACATGTTTGTTAAAGAAGAGGTAACCCGACAACTCAATATAGGTTCAATCCGGGAGGTAAAGTGTAACGATCCGACCGGTCGTTTTGAGTGTTGTATCCCCATTCCCCCATTTACTGCTTATTCTATGCTCAATTGTTGATATGCGACTTGCCGGGTAGTTGGTTTGGTTTCGGGGATATTTCCGAATGAGTTGAGACACTTAGTCTCAAGGTTGGAAGCTCAAGTTGGAAATATTGACTGGATATTGACTTATATGTAAATGGCCCCGGAATAGAGTTTTGATGGTCTCGATAGCTCCGTTGGGTGATTTTGAACTTAGGAGTGTGTCCAAATAGTGATTTGGAAGTCCGTAGTTGATTTTGGCTTGAAATGGCGAAAGTTGGAAAATTTGAAGTTTTGGAAATTGGGAAGTTTGACCGAGAGTTGAATTTGGGGTTACTGGGCTCGAAATTTGGTTCCAGAAGTTAGAATAGTTCCGTTGTGTCATTTATGACTTGTGTGCAAAATTTGAGGTCAATCGGACGTGATTGATAGGTTTCGGCATCCATTGTAGAAGTTGAAATTCATTAATTTTATTAGGCTTGAATTGGGGTGCGATTCGTGTTTTGATGTTGTTTGATGTGATTTGTGGCCTCGACTAAGTTTTATGATATTTTAGGACTTGTTGGTATGTTTGGTTGAGGTCTCGGGGGTCTCATGTTTTGATGTTCTTTCCGCATCGTATGGTTCTATACACGTTCACATAGAGTTAAATTTTGGCAGCTAGTTTTTGTGGTACGCGATCGCGAAGCATTTCCACGATCGCGAAGAAGGACTTCTGGGCAAAACATAAAAATCCCAAAAAATGAGAGTTTGAGTTTATTTCACAATTTGATTTTTTGGAGCTCGGATTGAGGCGATTCTTGGAGAGATATTTA
This sequence comes from Nicotiana attenuata, assembly GCF_001879085.1. Lineage (NCBI taxonomy): Eukaryota > Viridiplantae > Streptophyta > Magnoliopsida > Solanales > Solanaceae > Nicotiana > Nicotiana attenuata. The sequence goes on from NC_031999.1 coordinate 33,680,911, forward strand.
AGGAATTGATTGGGGTAAGTGATTCTAACTTAGAAGTTGTTAATATACATGAATATATCATTGTTTTCATCATTTAATTAGAGTTTGGAGGAGAAAATTGTAGAAAATTTCGTGAATAGAAACAAGATTAGGTCACTACACAGTACCACAGAATCAACCGAGTCATAATTCACATGGTGCATCAACTATAGGCACCGAATGGCAGAAACTCCGAGATCAGCAACCACCGTACTCGGAAATACCTGGATCTGCACACGAAGTGCAGGGTGTAGCATGAGTACAACCAACTCAATAAGTAACAAGTCAAACCTTTGGACTGAAAGCAGTGACGAGTCCGAACAATACGGTCCACATACATAATTAAATAGTACAAAATTTACACAACATATGACAATAATATCTCATAAAAACTCATAATTTTCAGGTAACGGCACATGAATTTAGACATGCTTCCAGGTTAACAGTCAAGCTCAATACATGTAAAATATGTCAAGTCGGGATGATATGAGGGATATGATATCTCTATATCTACATGTCAATATGCATGTCGTATGTGACGTCACAATGAAGGCCTCGTGTACTCACCATACCCATACACTATTACTGCTATAATCCCGTAGTGAGTTTCAACTAAATTATTGACAAGCTCATGTAACACAAACCATTAAAAAATACCTCAAAGCATCTCCTAAGCTCGTAGTCATCCTCTTGATAGTCAGGTCAACTTTCTCAACCAATCCAATCTCAAATCTCAACACATATATCCCACTGGTAGAAAAGAAAGCCTCCACACAACATTATAAGGATCATACATCCATAGATTATCCCGCAGGAGATAACCCACCTACGTAGCCTCAAATTAGCATCTTTCTATAACTTTTCACAGTCATAATTACTATGTAATCACTTAGTATTCCTGAGTCTGAACTCATCACAAGACATGAAAATCTACTTCGTTCCACAAATGAAATAACACGAAAGAATACCTCAAAATCTTGATAACTCCAGACTATACGTCACATCAAGACAGAATCAAGGACCCAATAGTCTTTTACATCTCAAGCAAACTCTTTTCCTCATATTCAAACCATCTAAGCACATCCCGCAATCACAACATACTCATCATATAGCCACCCAAAAGTCCACAATGACCTAATTATAACACATCTACCGGTTGGCTAACTTTGGCCACATCTACATAGTCCACAACCACGAAATAATCTACTTCTGACATGTCGTGATGGAGCCTATTGCAATACTAGGTAAGTTGACAACTACAATAAATCACGCATTTCTTTAAATTTGAAAACATAATAAAATAAGTTCAAGAGAAAAATCCCATAATTACTGATACGAAATAGTGCAACTTGATACAACATTTCCCAAAATCTGGTGTCATTGAGTACATAAGCATATATACAATAACATAGTCTGCTAAAATGCCTAAGATAGTAGAACTGAATAAATAAAACTAAGAGATAGGGGAAGGAGAGTCAAGGTCTGCGGACAACAAGGTAGCTACCTTGATAATCTCCGAACGCCTGAAAACTCCAAGATCAGCAACAACCGTGCCCGGAATTACCTGGATCTGCACACGAAGTGCAGGGTTTAGCGTGAGTACAATCAACTTAATAAGTAACAAGTCTAACCGTTAGACTAAAAGCAGTGACGAGCTCGAACTATACCATCCAAATATACAGTACGGAAATTAATAGAAAATATGACAATAATATCTCAGAGAAGCTCATAATCTGCAGGTAACAGTAAAGGAATGTAGACATGCTTCTAGGTTTAACACTAAATCTCAGTACATATAGAATATGCTAAGTCTAAATGATATGAGGAATATGACCTCTCTATATCTACATGCCAATATGCATGTCGTATGTGAATGAAAGCCTCGCGTGCTCAATCTCTCAGAGTACTCAACTTGGCTGTCTCAATTTTCACTCATCACACTCAATCACTCAGCACTATATAGTATTCGCTGCGGCTTACAACAAGATCCCATCATGAATTAATTAAACTGAGCTCATTGTGGGTGTACAGACTCCAAAGGGGGAGATCCATCCCAAGTGCTAATAAATCCTGTTGCGGCGTGCAACTCATTCCCATCGTGAATGAATAATACATGCTGCGATGTGCAACCCGATCCTATCAATATCACTCACAAACAGGCCCTCGGCCTCACTCAATCATCAATCTCTCCAGTCTCTTGGGCTCACAACACTCATGCCAAGCAGCCAAAATCAATGATACATTATGTGATAATGTATGATAACATAGACTGAGATATGATATGCAATGATGAATACGATTGAGTACACAACTGCAATTAAGCAAGTAACTCAACAACAAAGATATACGCATGGATTTTGATGTGGCTCAGGCAACCAAAGGTCGCCCTAGAGGGGGAGGCCGATCAGGTAGCGGCCAGGCTCGATTCTATGTTATTCCTGCCAGGACAACAGCCGTTGCTTCAGACATAGTGATCACATGTATTGTCTCAGTGTGCCATCAAGATGCTTCTACATTATTTGACCCTGGTTCTACTTATTCCTATGTATCATCCTATTTTGCTCGTTATCTAGATATGCCTCATGAGTCCTTAGTTTTATCTATTCATGTATCTATGCCAGTGAGCGATACTATTGTTGTGGACCATGTGTATCGGTCATGCATGGTGACTATTGGGGGATTGGAAACTAGAGTTGATCTCTTATTGCTTATTATGGTTGATTTCGACATGATTTTGGATATAGATTGGTTGTCTTCATGTCATGTTATTCTGGATTGTCACGCTAAGACCGTGACGTTGGCAATACCGGGGTTGCCGAGGATCGAGTGGAGAGGTTCTCTAGATTTTGTTCCCAGCAGAGTGATTTCATATTTAAAGGCCCAACGGATGGTTGGGAAGGGTTGTTTGTCATATTTGGCCTTTGTGAGAGATGTTGCTGCTGATACTCCTACTATTGATTCTGTTCCGGTAGTGCGAGACTTTCCATATATGTTTCGTTCAGACCTACCAGGCATGCCACCCCACAGAGATATTGACTTTGGTATTGGCTTGGTGTCGGGCACTCAACCCATTTCTATTCCTCCGTATCGTATGACACCAGCTGAGTTGAAGAAATTGAAAGAGGATCTTCAAGAGCTTCTTGGTAAGGGATTTATTAGGCCTAGTGTGTTGCCTTGGGGTGCACTGGTTCGTGAAGAAGAAGGATGGCAATGTAGGTGTGCATCCACTATAGGCAGTTGAACAAAGTTACAACCAAGAACAAGTATCCTTTGCCGCACATTGATGATCTATTTGACTAGCTTCAGGGAGCGAGGGTGTTTTCTATGATTGATTTGAGGTCTGGGTATCACCAGCTGAAGATTCGGGATTTGGATATTCTGAAGACGGCATTCAGGACCCGTTATGGTTACTATGAGTTCCTTGTGATGTCTTTTAGGCTGACTAACACTCCAGCAGCATTCATGCAACTAATGAATAGTGTATTCCAGCCATATCTTGATTGGTTCATCATAGTATTCATTGATGATATCCTGGTATACTCTCGTAGCCAGGAAGAGCATTCTCAACATTTGAGGATTGTATTACAGAGATTGAGGGAGGAGAAGCTTTATGCCAAGTTCTCCAAGTGTAAGTTTTGGCTCAGTTCAGTGTTGCTCTTGGGGCACATGGTGTCTAGTGAGGGGATTGAAGTGGATCCAAAGAAGATAGAGGCGGTTCAGAGTTGGCCCAAACCGTCTTCAGCTACTAAGATTCAGAGCTTTCTTGGCTGGATATTATTGTCGCTTTGTGGAGGGTTTCTTGTCCATCACAGAGCCTTTGACCAAATTGACCTAGAAGGGTGCTCCGTTCAAGTGGTCAGATGAGTATGAGGAGATCTTTCATAAGCTCAAGACTGCTTAATCACAGCTTTTGCCTTCAACGTCAGGCTCTATACAGTGTATTATGATGCTTCTTGGATCGCTAATTGGGTGTGTCTTGATGTAGGAGGGTAGAGTGATTGCTTATGCTTCGCGTTAGTTGAAGCCCTATGAGAAGAACTACCTTGTTCATGATTTAGAGTTGGCAGTCATCGTTCATGCATTGAAGATTTGGAGGCATTATCTCTATGGTATGTTTTGTGAGGTATTTACGGATCATCAGAGTCTCCAGCACTTGCTCAAACAAAAGGATCTAAATTTGAGGCAACGGAGATGGTTGGAGCTGCTAAAAGACTATGATATTACCATTCTGTATCATTCCGGGAAGGCTAATATGGTGGCCGATGCTTTGAGTAGGAAGGCGATGAGTATGGGTAGCCTTGCATATATTGCTGTTGGTGAGAGACCACTTGCAGATGATGTTCAGGCCTTGGCCAACCAGTTCGTGAGATTAGATGTATCAGAGCCTAGCCGGGTTCTAGCTTGTGTGGTTTGTCGGTCTTCCTTATATGATTGCATCAGAGAGCGCTAGTATGATGATCCCCATTTGCTTGTCTTTAAGGACACAATTCAACACATTGATGCCGAAGATGTTACTGTTGGAAAATGATGGGGTGTTAAGGATGCAAGGACGGATCTGTGTACCCAATGTAGATTAGCTGCGTGCGTTGATTCTTGAGGAGGCCCACAGTTCGCGTTATTCCATTCTTCCGGGTGCCAAAAAGATGTATAAGGACTTGAGGCAACACTATTGGTGGAGGAGAATAAAGAAAGACATAGTGGGGTTTGTAGCTCGATGCCTAAATTATCAGTAGGTGAAGTACGAGCATCAGAGACCAGGCGAATTGCTTTTAAAATATTCTAGAGTGGAAGTGGGAGCGTATCACCATGGATTTTGTAGTTGGGCTTCCACCGACTTAGAGGAAGTTTTATGCTATTTAGGTGATTGTGGATCAGTTGACCAAGTCCGTGCATTTTATTCCAGTTGGGACTACTTATTCTTCAGAGCGGTTGCTGAGATCTACATCCGTGAGATTTTTCGCCTTCACGGTGTGCCAGTGTCTATCATTTCAGATCAGGGCACGCAATTTATATTGCAGTTTTAGAGAGCAGTGCAGCGAGAGCTAGGCACACAGGTTTAGTTGAATACAACATTTCACCCTCAGATGGATGGATAGTCTGAATGCACTATTCAGATATTAGAGGATATGCTACACACTTGTGTCATAGATTTCGAGGGTTCGTAGGATCAATTTCTACTGCTTGCAAAATTTGCCTACAACAATAACTGCCAATCGAGCATTCCGATGGCTCCATATAAGGCTTTGTATGGGAGACGGTGTCAATTTCTAGTGGGTTGTTTTGAGCCGAGTGAGGCTAGGCTATTGGGTACTGACTTGGTTCAGGATGCTTTGGATAAGTTTAAGTTGAGTCAAGATCAGCTTCGCACGATGCAGTCGAGACAGAAGAGCTACGCCGATCAGAAGGTTCGTGATGTTTCTTACATGGTTGGGAAGAAGGTACTACTCAGAGTTTCACCCATGAAGGGTGTTATAAGGTTTGGGAAGAAGGGCAAGTTGAGCCCTCGATATATTGGGCCTTTTGAGGTGCTTGAGAGGACTAGAGGGGTGGTTTACAAACTTGCATTGCCGCCTAGTCTGTCGAGTGTTCATCCAGTGTTTCATGTTTCTATGCTCCGGAAGTATGTCGGCGATCCGTTTCATGTTTTGGACGTCAGCACGGTCAGTTGGATGGTGATTTGACTTATGATGTGGAGCTGGTGGCTATTTTGGACTGCCAGGTCCAAAAATTGAAGTAAAAAAACATAGCTTTAGTGAAGGTGCAGTGGAGAGGTTAACCAGTCGAGGAGGCTACTTGGGAGACCAAGCGGGAGATGCAGAGCATATATCTACGCCTATTTGAGACTCCAGGTATGTTTCTAGACCCGTTCGAGGACGAACGTTTGTTTAAGAGGGGAAAGATGTAACGACCCGACCCATCATTTTGAGTGTTGTAGCTCAGTTCCCCCAATTAATACTTATTCTATGCTCAATTGTTGATATGTGACTTGCCGGAATAGTTGGTATGGTTCCGGGGATGTTTCGGAATGAGTTGAGATACTTGGTCTCAAGGTTGGAAGCTTAAGTTGGAAAGGTTGACTGGATGTTGACTTGTGTGTAAATGGCTCCGGAATAGAGTTTTGATGGTTCCGATAGCTCCGTTGGGTGATTTTGGATTTAGGAGTGTGTCTGAATAGTGATTTGGAGGTCCATAGTTGATTTTGGCTTGAAATGGCAAAAGTTGAAAAATTTGAAGTTTTGGAAATTGAGAAGTTTGATCGAGAGTTGACTTTGGGGTTACCGACTCGAATTTTGGTTTCAGAAGTTTGAATAGGTCCGCTGTGTCATTTATGACTTTTGTGCAAAATTTGAGGTCAATCGAACTTGATTGATAGGTTTCCGGCATCGATTGTAGAAGTTGAAATTCATTAGTTTTCATTAGGCTTGATGTAACGACCCGACCGGTCGTTTTGAGCTTTTGCACTTTGCTCGCCAGTTCTTGGGCATGACTAGCCCCGTGTGATGTGTTATGACTTATTTAAATCGCCGGTTTTGGTTTTCAGGATGACTGGAATGAATTTGGAGGAACAGTTCTCAGTTTGAAGCTTAAAAATTTGAAAGGTTTGACCAAGTTTTGACTTGTTAGCATATGATCTCGGATTGGAATGTTTATGATTTGGTTAGCTCCGTTAGGTGATTTGGGACTTAGGAGCGTGATCGGAATGTGTTTTGGAGGTCCAGAGTAGATTTAGGCTTGAATTGGCGAAATTGGAATTTTGGCGTTTTCCGGTTGATAGGTGAGATTTTGATATAGGGGTCGGAATGGAATTTCGGAAATTGGGGTAGGTCCGTTGTGTCATTTTTGACGTGTGTGCAAAATTTCAGGTCATTCGGACGAGGTTTGATAGACTTTTTGATCGAATTCGAAAATGGAAGTTTTGGAATTCTTAGGCTTGAATCCGAGGGTGATTCGATGTTTTGATGTTGTTTTGAGCGTTCCGAAGGCTGGAACAAGTTTGAAGGATATTATGGGGTGTGTTAGCATGTTTGGTCGGGGTCCCATGAGGCTCAGATAAGTTTTGGAAGAGTTTTTGGAAGATTTTACCGTTTTGAGCATAAGCATGTAATGATCCAAAGGTCCATTTTTAGTTATAGAGATCGAAATTTGATTTCGAGACTTCCGAAATTTTGGTAATGAATTATAGGAGCGATCTGGAAAGTTTGGTGTAATTTCATCAAGTCGCGATTGGGTTTTTGACGCGAAACATGAGTTAATTGTTTAACGAGCGAAATGGGTATCGCACTGAGAAAATGAGCTCTGAATTGAGTTTCGCTTGAATGGCTATGTTCGTATTATTATTTGTGACCCATAGGAACAAGAATCATCGAATTCCGAGTTCGTATGGTGGAGTTAGAGTCTTTTTAGTGAAAATAAATATTGCTGGTGCAGCAGGATCTGGTGCGCACCTTTAGCGACCAGATTTGGCCCTTTTAGCGACGGGAATGGGGCTTTTAGCGACCAGAATCGTGTTTTATTGAGCTGTCTTATTTTTTAGCTCATTCCCACATTTTTGGACGAAAAGAACGCGGCTTGGGGCGATTTTTGAGCGAGAAGTCATGGGAAATCTTGAGGTAAGTCACTTGTGATCATTTCTACTCCATAATATCGAATTATCATCAAATAATCCGACTATATTACATGTTTTTGAGGTGTAAATTGGGGATTTGGACCTAAAGATTTGAAAAATGAGATTTGAAAAATTGGAGGCTGAATTGTTATCGGAATTTAGTAATTTTGGTATGGTTGGACTCATGGTTGAATGGGTTGTCGGATTTTGTGATTTTTATCGGATTTCGAGACGTGGGCCCGAGGCCGGGTTTGGCCAATTTCGGGATTTTTGATGTAATTTGATAATTTTCGCTTGGGCTTTGTTCCTTTAGCGTATGTTGATGATAATATACTGATTTTGGTTAGATTTGGAGCATTTGGAGGCCGATTCGAGGGGCAAAGGAATTGCAAGCTAGATTTCGGGCCGGATTGAGGTGAGTAATGATTTTAAATGCTGTTCTGAGGGTATGAACCCCTGGATTGCATAGCGTCGTGCTATATTGAGGTGAAACACATGCTAGATGACGAGCGTGGGGTCGTGCACCATTGGGGATTGTGACTTGGTCCATCCCGAATGACTATTTTTCTGTATAATGGGCAGCTAATTGTTTGATATTATTATACTTTGGGCTAAATGCCATATTTGGGCTTCGTGCCAACTGTTTGAACCCTTAGGGGATTGTTAATGATATTTTCCTCACTGTTTGATTTCATACTTGTGCTCAGTCATGCTATATTTTCACTATTTTAAAAACCCAGCTATGTTATTCAGTTTTAAACACATTAATTGATATTTTCAAAGATATTTGAGCTGAGCTTCATATTTTGCTGATGTCCGAGGGGCTTATGAGTGACTGAGTAAGGCCGAGGGCCTGTATTGTGAGGATACTTTTGGGTCGGGCTGCACGCTGCAGTAGTGATATACTGATTATGATAGTGAGGCCGAGGGCCAGAGATTGTGCGCCATGAGGTGGCTTGATATTGATATGAGGCCGAGAGCCTATTTATGATGCCATGAGATGGCTTGATATTGCGCTTGGGCCGTAAGGGGCCCCTCCAGGAGTCTGTACACCCCCAGTGAGCACGAGTACCCATTATAATGTGAGATATAGCCCGAGGGGCTGGCATTGTTCTGTGATATTGCCCGAGGGGCTGATTCTGTTGTTACTGTGCCCGAGGGGCAGTTATTATTACCTTTGTTTGTTGCATTTTCCTATGTATATATTGTTTGACTGCTTAAAAGGTGTTCATGAGATTTCACTGCTTAATTATATTTACTGATTTTGCTATTCCTCTGATAGTTTAATGTTGTGCTTTACGTGATTTTGTATCGCTCGGTCTTCATTTATTTTTATTGCTCACTGAGTTGGAGTACTCACTTTACTCCCTGCACCTTGTATGCAGATTCAGGTATTTCTGAACCCGGTAGCGGGTATTGGTTGCTGAAAGGCAAAGTCACCGGAGTTTAGCAAGGTAGCTGCCCGACGTTCGCAGCACTGCTTTTCTCCCTCTCGATTTCATTAGACTGTATTTAATACACTTTTGACTCTAGTTGTATTCGGACCTTAGTAGATGCTCATGACTGGTGACATCCCGATGTCGGTCTGTGTTTTTTTTTGATTTCGCAAATTATACTGTTCACTGATATTTTGGGATTTTATTTTTAGTAAAGACTTAGTATTTGTTATTTTAAATTTCTTAATGTGAATTGGATGTGTGTCGGCTGACCTTGTCTTCACGAGAGGCGCCATCACGACCAGGTCCGGGTTTAGGGTCGTGATACTTGAATTGGGTGTGACTCGTGTTTTGATGTTGTTTGACGTGCTTTGAGGCCTCGACTAAGTTCGTATGATGTTTTAGGACTTGTTGGTATGTTTGGTTGAGGTCCCAGGGGCCTCGGGTGAATTTTGGATGGTTAACGGAGTGAAATGGGACTTTGAAGCCTGCTGGTGCTGTGTGTTCTGGTTTCCTTCTATGCGATCGCGTAGGCTTTATTTTGGGTAGCTTAGGTTTTGTGCTATGTTGTCGCGTGGGGAGGTCCGCAATCACGAAGCTCTTGGCCATCAGTGCATCGCGAACGTGTGGGTTAAGCCTTGTTCGTGAAGAGGGAGTGAAGCTGCTGGGTTCACACACGTTGTTCTATGCGAGCACATGGTTCTGTCCCCGATCGCGTAGGTCTAGGATGTTTTTTTCCGCGTTTGCATGGTTCTGTACGCGTTCGCATAGAGTTAAATTTTGGCAGCTAGTTTTTGTGATACGCGATGACGACCGAACTGGTCGTTTTGAGCATTTGCATTTCGCTCGGTAGTTTGAGGGCATGAGTATCTTTGTATGATGTATTATGACTTGTGTGTATCGTTAGTTTTGGTTTTCAGGTGTTTGGGAATTAGTTTGGAAGAATGTATTTCATGTTTGAAGCTTTAAGTTGGAAGAGTTGACCAGGTTTGACTTTTTAGTTATTGGCCTCGGATCCGAGTTTTGATGATTCTGTTAGGTCCGGATGGTTATTTTAGACTCGGGCGTATGCCCGAGATTTCATTTGGATATTTCTAGAAGGTTTCAACGCTAATTGGAGAAAGTTGGAAAATCTGAAGGTTTGGAATGTTCATAAGTTTGACCGGGAGTTGACTTTGAGGATATTGGGTTTGAATTATGGTTTTGGGAATTGGAACATATTTGTTATGTCATTTGGAACTTGTATGGAAAATTTGGGTCCATTCCGGATTGGTTAGGCTTGAATCGGACGCTTGGTTCGAAGTTTGAAGTTTATGAACTTAAGAGATTGATCTTGATTGATGATTCATGGTTTTGACGTTAATATGTGGATTTAAGGCCTCGAGTAGGTCCGTAATATGTTTTGAGACTTGTTGGTATGTTTGGACGGGGTCACGATGGGCTCGGGTGATTTTTGGGGTGGTTTCGGACTATTTCTAGGCCATTTTTAGCTGCCGATTTTTGGCTATAGCAGTGTGCATTGCGATCGCGTAGAATTGGTCGTGATTGTGAAGAGTAAAATGGGGAAAATGGGCCTGTGAATCGCGATCGCGGAAGGCTTTTCACGATCGCATAGAGAAAAATTCTGCTGTCACTGACCCGACTTTGGAAACTTATATCTTGCAATCTATAAGGAATTTAGAGATTATCCAAAATCGAAAGTTGTATCCCTTTGTGTCTAGTTTTAAGAAAATCAAACTGTTTGTCATTTGGAGTTTTATACAAAAAGTTATGGCTGATACACTACAAGCTATCTGGAAGAGTTTGGGGAGAGTTGATAGAAGTTTGTTCATCGCGATCGCGGGGAAATGGCCGTGATTGCATAGATTAAAACTGTCCTGGAAAATTTTTGTAATTGCGATCGCAAGGTTTTGACTCTGATCGTGAAGGGTACCCTTGGACCAAACCTTTAAGTACTCTATTTCGAAAGTTTCGGGTATTTTAGCATATTTTGAGTTATAGAGCTCGGATTGAGGCGATTTTCACCACATGAATTGAGGGTAAGTGATTCTAACTCGATTTTGGTTGTTATACATGAATCTATCATTATTTTTACCATTTAATTAGTATTTTGGATTAGAAAAATTGGGAAAGATTTGCGAAACTTCATAGACTATAATTTGAGGATTTGAAGGTCGAGTTGAGATCGGAATTGAATAATTTTGGTATGATTGGACTTGTGGTTGAATGGGTGTTAGGATTTTATAATTTTTGTCGTATTTCAAAGAGTGGGCCCAGGTTTGACTTTTTGGTTGACTTCGTGATTTTGATTAAAGGTTCGACCTTTATCATTTGGAATTGTTTCTGTAGGCATTAATTGATGTATTTGAGTTGCTTTTGGCTAGTTTTGAGCCGTTCGAAGGTTGATACGCGCGGGATGAAATTTCTAGAATATTGTTCGGCTTGTTCAATGTAAGTAACACTTCTAAACTTAATGTCGAGGATATGAACCCCTGAATATACGTGTTATGTATTTGGTTTTGAGGTGACGCACATGCTAGGTGATGGGTGTGTGGGCGTGCACCGTGTGAATTGTGACTTGGTTAATTCATTAGTATTGTGTAGTTGCTTAATCTTGTCTTTATACATGAAATTTCTATGTGATAGAATAATTGAGATGTGATCCATGTTAGAACTGAATTCTACCACGGGTTGAGATAGATATACCTACCGGGGTGAGGAGCATATTGTATATTGTGATTTTCTACTGGATGGGATCATGTAAAAGGTTCCTGGCTAATAGAATATGTAGTTTGCTTGTGGCTCAGAGTGTTAATGAGGTTCTCGTGTTTTTCGTATAATGGCCTAATAGAGGCGGCGCGTGATGTGAATTTGGATTTGCATGTGCAAGTATACGATTAAGTTTCAAAAGGAAGCTCATGGGTTTATGCAACACAGATGACTTCAGATGATGGAACTAGTTGGCATTACCCGAGAAGAGTGTACATTCAGAAGGCGCATTGAGTTTTGACTTGCGTATGCTTCATTAGTATTACGGTACTCGTCTGGTTGATTGACAACTGATATTTAGATTTTTGCGATATAGGGCGGAAGAATTAAAAAAAAATTATTTCTCGTAGGATGATTGTGTATGAGGGATGTGCTAATGATTTGAGTGGTGGAGTTGGGATAGACTCTGGCGATTCATGTGTTCTATGAATTTGGAGACTAGATGTTCTCAAAAGCATATTGTTTCAGGGTCGCAGACTTTGAAGGTGTGGCCAAAGTTAGCTAGATGTTAATACTTGCTATGGTTAGGTCGTTGTGGACTTTTGGAGGGCCATTTACCCATTTAGGGATGATTGGAGTTGATTTGGGGGTCTATTGGTAGGGCCTACGAGGATATGTATTCTACACCAGATAGAATTTGTTGACTCAACACCATTATTGCTGAAAAGTGTGTCATTCAATTATGAATTGAGCTAGTTAGTGTTCTGATATGTTCGATGTGCTACTCTTCTACGCTACGAGGGGTTGAGAATTGTTGCTAATATGCACACATGATGCAGTTCTGTTTGGGCCTCATAGTGGAATTTGAGCGAGATGGTTATTTGGGTGTTGAATGGCTGATTGCGCCTTGGTCATGGTATTTTCGGGTTGTAGTATTGTGTTATTTTCTTCTCCGTGGTTATGTTCATTCACTTTGTGTATTTGATGTTGAATTGCGTGTAGTTGTTGATTTTGAGCATGGTTACTGGAGGTATTTCATCTGGGCTGGTGTTTGGATGGGTTACACATTGCAACAGAGCTATGCTGGGATATGATCCTTAGTGACAGATTTGTGTGTTTTGGTTCTACTATGTGTGATGGGTTTGTAGCATTGCGTTGGTGGTGGTACTTCTACTAGAAGTTGCTTTTGGCTAGTTTTGAGCCGTTCGGAGGTTGATACGCGCGGGATGAAATTTCTAGAATATTGTTCGGCTTGCTCGATATTGGATTCGGCTTGTTCAATGTAAGTAACACTTCTAAAATTGGTGCTAATGATATGAACCCCTGAATATACGTGTTATGTATTTGGTGTTGAGGTGACACACATGCTAGGTGACGGGCGCGTAGTCGTGCACCGTGTGAATTGTGACTCGGTTAATTATGTGGTTCTGTGTAGTTGCTTAATCTTGTCTTTATCCATGAAACTTCTACGTGATAGAACAATTGAGTTCTGATATCCGAAACAAGTGTAATAACATCATACAAACTTGCTCCCACGACCAAACATCAAAATAACACCTAGAACCACGAATCAGACATCAAAATGACTGATATTTTTAAAGAAACTCAAGAACATGAAATTTTACAACCGGACGTCTGAATCACGCTAAATCAACTCTGTTTTGCACCAAATTTTGCAGACAAGTCATAAATACTGAAATGAATCTATATCAAGTTCCAAAATTGAAATCCAACCCGGTAGCAATAAATTCAACCTACAGTCAAACTTAAAAATTCTTTAAACCTTTAAATTGATATTTATCAATAAATTACGTTAAAATTAAGTTAGAGACTTCTATATTCGATTCCGGGCATACGCCCAAGTTCCGAATCACTATACGGACTGACCGGGACCATAAAAATACTAATCCTGGTATTTTTATACAAAACATTGGCCATTGTAAACTCATATGAGTTTTAAGGCAAAGTTTCACATTTCTTCAACTTTTCCCTTAAAATTTTCTGGAAAAGATACGAATTGCGCACGCATATCGAGGAAGACTAAACGAACTATTCGAATTTTCGGAATATAGAAATAAAGTATAAAACTATAAATGACCTATCAGATCATCACATTCTCCACCTCTAAAATAAATGTTCGTCCTCGAACGAATATAGAAAGGTACCTGGACTGATGAAAAGGTGTGAATATCTACTTCGCATGTCCGGCTTGGTCAACCTGTCCACAATGACGCATACTGCATCAAACTTTTTTTGATTTCGTGGAAGTCCAACAACAAAATCCATAGTGATACGCTCCCACTTTCGGGTTCATTTATACAAAGCGTTGGCCGTAGTCAACTCAAATGAGTTTTAAGGAAAAGTATAACATTTTCTTTAACTTTTCACATAAAACTTTTTTGGAAAAAGATACAGACTGCGCACCCAAATCGAGGAAGGCTAAACAGAGCTATTCGAGTTCTCGGAACACAGAAATAAAGGGTAAAGCTATAAATGACCTATCAAGTCATCACATTCTCCACCTCTGAAACAAACGTTCGTCCTCAAACAGACATAGAAAGGTACTTGGACTGATGAAAAGGTGTGAATATCTATTCCGCATGTCCGACTTGGTCAATCTATCAACAATGACCCATACCGCGTCGAACTTCTTCTGAGTTTGTGGGAGTCCAACAACAAAATCCATAGTGATACGCTCCCACTTTCATGTACTTGTCTGCAAAATTTGGTGTAAAACGGAGTTGATTAGGGGTCTCAGACATAGAAATGAAAGGCAAAACTATAAATGACCTATCGGGTCTTAGACAATCACTGTGATATTGTCCTATTAGCACTACATTTGACTCCTTGCAAACTTTTATTATATTTTTTTCTTTTTTTTAAAAAAAAAAATTTCTTCTTCCAAATTTTTTCATCTATTTGAACACTATTTCATTTTCTCCATTGCTTCATCCTCTGCTCCACAAACTCCTTTGTTTTTAGAAAAACTTCATATCCCCTTCTCCCCAACCTCCCAAATTTTCTCAATATACAATATTAGAATGGAAAAAATTATGGGATTTGCTAGTTCTTTCCTCAAGGAAATATGTGTCACGACCCGGGTTTCCCACCTTTTGGAGTCGTGATGGCGCCTACTCATGAAAGCTAGGCAAGCTGAGTATTATAGATTCATTAACCTTTTTACTTAGCCTTTTTAACAATTCAATATAAGGTGATCAACGGCAGAAATATTATAATAAACAGAAATGCAGAAGATGAAAACTAATAGTTAACCATATACTAGTGCGGAATCCAACATACAGCTCTACCCAGAATTTGGTATCATAATGTCAGAGACTGTCTACGAATACTACAAATAGTGGTCTGAAACATAAATACAAAGCTGTCTCTGAAATACACAAAAGAAACAGAATGGAAAGATAGAAGAAGACGCCAAGGTCTGCGGACGCCTGCAGGACTACCTCGGGTCTCCGCCACTGGACTGAAGGCAGCAACCTCACTGTGGTCCAAAAGCTACAGTACCGGGATCTGCACTCAGTGCAGAGTGTAGTATCAGCACAACCGACCCCATGTGCTGGTAAATGCCTAGCCTAACCTCGGCGAAGTAGTGACGAGGCTAGGACAAGACTACCAATTAAACCTATGCAGTTATATCATATACAACAAGTAATATTGACAGAAACTAGCAGTCAAATATGGGAAGGGGAAATATGCTGCGGGGAATATCATGTACAGACAAAATCTCAGTAAAGAAGTGAAAGGAACACGAAAATTCAACTGTAAGCAAGAATAAGGAAATCAAAGACAAGTGCACGACATTACCCTTCGTTCTTTTACTCTCTTCCTCACCATAAGAATCAATATAATCGTCACGGCATCACCTTTCGTGCTTTTAACTCACAAAATTATGGTACGGAATTATCCTTCGTGCATTATCACTCATATCATGGCACGTCATTGTACATCGTGCGGCACGACATCACCCTTCGTGCTTTTATCTCACAATATCGGCACAGCATCACCCTTCGTGCATTAACACTCTCAAAATCATGCACAACATCACCCTTCGTGCTTTACACTCTCAAAATCATGCACGACATCACCCTTCGTGCTTGACACTCTTCCTCACCCAAGCAACAATCACAAACCAATTGGGCAAGGGAATCAATAACATCACTATAAAATCCCGGCAAGGGAACAATAGCATATCAACAATATCTCGGCAAGGGAAAACAATATCACGAGTAATAACATTCCGGAAAGGGAGATAATATCAAAAGCAATAACATCCCGGCAAGGGAGATAATATCAAAAGCAATAATATCCCGACAAGGGAAACAATATCATAAACCTCTTCTCTTTTCCACAATTACTTCACAACTCAATTCCCAACTTGAGCCAACGCTCTACAATGTTCAATTACCATTAACACTTCCACAAGCCTTGTTCAACAATAGAAATTATCATATAAAGCATGAACAATACAAAACAGAGTCACATTTATCATAATATAAGACTGACAGGCGTGCCCGACATCGACGTATAGATACTTGTCACCATGCCTATACGTCGTACTCAACAATTAACACATAACAAATAAGACACAACTCCTAATCCCTTAAGCTAAGGTTAGACCAAACACTTACCTCAATGCCACGAACACAATTCAAGCCTCAACTACCGCTTTACCTCTTG
The DNA here is from genome assembly GCF_001879085.1 of Nicotiana attenuata. Taxonomy (NCBI): domain Eukaryota; kingdom Viridiplantae; phylum Streptophyta; class Magnoliopsida; order Solanales; family Solanaceae; genus Nicotiana; species Nicotiana attenuata. The sequence continues at coordinate 33,697,375 of NC_031999.1, forward strand.
TTTCAACCACCAATTCGCTTGTATCTAGTCACAATTTACTTAACGATATCAATAAATGCTAAATGAATCAATTCTAATGCATGAAAATAGGTTTTCCAACGATTTCACCAAAAAGTCAAAAACCGACCTCGGGCCCACATGGTCAAAACCCGAGGTTCGAACCAAATCCCGATTATCCATTCACCCACAAACTCAAATATATAATTTATTTTGAAATCGGACCTTAAATCGAGGTCCAAATCCCCAAAATTTGAAAATCCTAGGTTCTACCCAAAACACCCAATTTCCCCCATGAAAACCCTTGATTTTGAGTTGAAATCATGTAAAAAGATGTTATAGATTAAAGAAAATGAGTTAGAAATGACTTACAATCGATTTGGAGAAGAACGTTTCTTTCGATAATCGCCCAAGAGAGCTTAGGGTTTGAGGGAGTTTGAAAAATGAAGAATTTTCGGCTAAGTTATGATTTACACAGGCGCAGATATCACATTTGCGATGATATGTTCGCAAATACGAACTCGCAATTGCGGCCAAGGCTTCGGAATTGCGAAGTAAGGCATGCCTTGTCAACCTCGCAAATGCGAACACTGTTGGAGTCACAAATGCGACTGGAGCTTCGCAAATGCGAAGGTCACCCTCTGCCCAGTCATCGCAAATGCGAGCTCGCAATTGCCAGCCAGGCTTCGCAATTGCAGACCTGCAACACACATCAGTTTTCCTAAGTCCAAACCACTCCGTGGCCTATCCAAAACTCACCTGAGCCCTCGAGGCTCCAAACCAAACATGCACGCAAGTCCAAAAATATTATACGGACTTTCTCGTGCGATCAAATCATCAAAAATATATCAACAACTACGAGTTTAGCATCAAAATCAAAGAAAATATCAAGAACTTCCAAGGTTCCAAATTTTTACAGCTAAAGGTCCGAATCACGTTATATGACCTCCGTTTCTTACCAAATTTTACAGGCACAACTTAAATACCATATAAGACATGTACCGGACTCCGGAACTGAAATACGGGCCCGATACCACCAGATTCAAACACATTCAAATTTCCAAAAACTCTTAAAATTTCAGTTAAACAATTTTCTTCAAAAATTCATTTCTCGAGCTTGGGACCTCGGAATTTAATTGCAGGCATACGGCCAAGTCCCATATTTTCCTACGGACCCTGCGAGACCGTCAAATCACGGGCCCGGATTCATTTACCCAAAATGTTGACCGAAGTCAACTTAAATTAAATTTTAAAGGCCAAATTAGCATTTTCATCAAATTTCCACATAAAAGCGTTCCGGATATACGCCCCAACCGCGCACGCTAATCTAGGTGAGATAAAAGGAGGCTTCTAAGGCCTCAGAACACCGAATTTACTTGTAAATCAGGTGATGACCTTTTAGGTCAGCACAGTTTGGTGAAAGAATTAGTAACTCCAAAAAACCCAACATTGAGAGTGGTACTACTCCTCCTACTATTTATAGATGTAGAGATGAAATGGTTATTAAGAAGATTCTCAAAATCAAGAAAAAAGTGAATGATCTTGAACTTAAATACCAATATCCAACTATAGAAGAAAGCAATGAGGAGCAAAAGAAAAAGAATACTAGTAGTTCTTTTGATGATCATGCAAATAATGGGGTTGAAGTAAAAATATTGGTGATAAAGAAAGATGCAACAGGGTTGCTATTGAAGTGCAGAGAAGGAGGGATACTTGTATTTATGGTGTATTTATGGATGTAGCTCAAGAGCTTGTCCAAATTCCTTCAACTAGTGTTAGGGTTCACTAAATCACTAAACGATACGCTCTCGCTATTATATGTTGTTACACAAAATTAGATGTCTACGATTATAAAAAATCTGTTATGGTATTACGAAAGTAAGATATTATATACCATTATAAACTAGTATGCTTAGTTTAGTATATTTTTCTTTTGTTGTCTGATTTATCGTCCACCAAGATTTGTATTGTTAGTTTCCGCATGCACCATATTATTTCGAGCCCAACAAGACGTTCTCTCAACTCAAACTCGAAACCTCTGGTTAAGTACGGAAAGGCTATTTACCGCGTACAAGGCACAAACCTTTTGTGATCTAAGACCTCCTCATTCTGCTTGCCCATCTTCTTACCCTTTTCTATAAAACTGAAAAACCGACATTAATCCCTTCCCTACCAAGAAAAATATTTGAAAGTGAATGATATTTACTTCTGTTGTTTTGTCTCTATGTACCCAAATTTCCTACCGTTTAACCCAAAAAATAGTTTTCAAGGTCAAAGCTATAATTTTATATGACGGACCACAAGCAACCGATTCAATCCGAAAGATATAAATTTTCGTTAATACAACGTGATAGTGGAATGGAAAATATATTCATTGACAGATAATGTATTAAAAATAAAGCAGAGGAGAAAAAATTCTTATTGAATGATCCTTGATAGGATAATGAGCCGAACAGAGCTTGAAGGGCCGAACTATGGCTAACTTGGGAGCAAGATGCTATGAATTATAATATATAGAATTGTAGAGAAGAAAATTAGATTCCCTAGATGGTGGTAAAAGTATGTGTATTTAGAGGGCTAAATCTAAGTAACAATTCTTCTTGAATTATGGATCCATTATGAGCATTTACTCAATCCATCCACTACTTTTGGAAGACTTGTAACAACTGTGTAAATGCTGGAAATCCGTAACTGATGATTTTATTCCGTAACTGATGAGTTAATTCCATAACTGATGAGTCAATCTCGTGCCTGTTGAGTCTATCCCGTACCTGTTGAGTCAATCTCGTGCCTATTGAGTCAATCTTGTAATTGATTGCCTTGTTCTGACCGTTACAATCATTTATTGCATTTATTGTACGTTACATAATTGATTTGTAACAGATGGTGTAATGATGGTAAATCCCATATAATCCGGGATTAATTGATTCCTTCCTCATTTGTAATTATGAGATATTCTCCCGTACTTGATCCGGACTATTTTATGATGATCAGTTCCGAGGCTAACAAGCACGGTACGAGTATGTTCGGTCCTGGGGTGTTTCACATATCATCTTTACATGACATTCTTCACTTTTCTCCGAACTTTGCTAACACGTGTCACCATTTAATAGACCCACGTGGCGAATCTATTTTTCACTACTACAGATAGCCCCCCCACTTTCCGGTTACTCAATGTGATGTGACCGGGAAGTGGAAGATTTTATCTTTTTCATCCTTGCCTCTGCCTCATTAAAAACCTTGTCGAAAAATCCAATAGGGACAAAAATAGGACGAAGCAAAAAAAAAAAGTGCAGAACTTAGAGATTCAGATGACAACTCCACCGCATATGTTCCTTTAGTCAATAATCGGTTGGTTTACCCCTGTCTTGTTTCGGGGTTTGAAGACAAATGTTTGCCTTATGTTTGAAAAGTTTGATATATAAATTTTGGCTTTATTTTCTACCTATTTTAATGTTTGGATTTTTGTTTCACCCTTTGTTATTTAAATTTGCATTAAAAATGCTTCAATGCTTCGTGATTTTTTTGAATAAGCACGAATTATAAAAGAGGGCCCTTTTATGAACGACACTTAATGAAGAAGACATCTCAACTTCATAATGGTGTAAACATACAAAAGAAGAAATAGGAACACACACATTTCTTTGAATAACTTTGAGGAAAGTTTTGTATCATTCGAACTTTCAAATTATATAATACTTTACATGTATTTAAGTATCATCTATAATACTTTCGTAACTGTTTTCTTTACAACAGATTTGTAAAAAATTCAAGGGTATATCTTACAACCCATGACTAAATATTTCCTTTAACATAGATAATCGTAAGATTTTGTAATTTACATCTGCAAGTGCATCATCATAGGTTTTTGAATCAGGCTCGTATTTTTGGCTCTTGATTTGCTCTTAACTTTCGATTTTTTTGGGTAGATTACCTCAGTCTTGACTCGAATTCTGAATTTTCTAGTCTTCTTTGCCTTCCATATATATATAGTCCCCCAAGTGTTAGAGCTTTGAAGTATGAAATCTAGAGCTTCGGATCGTTTCTTCGTTTGGTTCATTCCCTAAAAAGGAAAATATAGACGGGACTCGGAAATATATATTTAGACGATGACTGCTTAACCCTTTTTTTTGTAAAGAAGGGTTGTAACCTAGATCGGGAATAATACAATGTTCCTCGTGTCTTTCGGGTCTAATATCATCATTTGGCATTTTAGGGAATTTATCCGAGTACTAATTTTTCTTGGCACTTTAGAAAATTATTTGAGTGCTCATACTTAGTCTTTTAGACTTAAAATATATATTTTGATGCATCGTTACTTGTGCGATGTCTAAGGTTGCACCTTTGGGTGTCTAACTTTTAAATAAAAGAGGGCCCTTTTATATATTTTAAACGCTATGAAAAGGACGTCTCCTTTTTATTTAGGCGTAAAATAGGATCGATTGATCCGAGTAGACTTTTAGTCTGAGGGAGTATTAATCCTGGTAGGATTTACAAGAGTATTGAGCCCATTAAGATTTACGGGAGTATTGATCCCGGTAAGACATTGAGTTTAAGGGAATATTGATCCCAAACAAATATATATCTTAGTAGATTTGTCCTGAAGATACATTTCATCTGATAGGATTTTGAATCCAAATTGGAGTATATGAACATACTTCCAAGTAGAGAGGGACACATGTCCAAAATAATATTTGAGATTTTCATTTATATATACGGGATAATCGATCCGAGTCATAATACAATTAGCCATTGAAAAAGACTTATATTTTAACTTGAGTGGTTGTTGTTGGACCGAATATAAGTCACGTGTTTGTTCAAAGTGAACTTTATTCTGATGGATTATTTGCATACATTTATCTTGACTTAGATGTAAAACTCTCATTTTTTTATCGTAGGATTCTTGACTCTGACATGGAGTTCTCGATCCTTTTTGTGTACGTGTAGTAAATGTATTTTTGAATAACTCATTCAACACTGTTTGAAGTGTTTATGCTTGATATGAACAATACAACTAACTGAGTTGAGCTGGTAAATAATGTCGGAATACTCTTAGGAATTCTATCTCCAAGGCAATCAATTATTTGTATCACTTCTTATAATGTCAGGTCAAATTGACTAATCTTCAAGTATAAGTAATTTCCCTAGTGTTTGAGTTTTGATGTATGAGAACTCAAACACTGGAATCATAATTTGACAATCCGCAGTTTAATAGTCCCTAGTAGGGTAGTTAGTTTCGATATTGATGGACTTTCAAATGGTCCAGTTCCAACATAGGGACGGTACAAGAGCTCTTTTTATCAAATATTTTGTACTCGGGACGGAAACTACGTAGGTTCCAAAATATTATCGAGGATCGTGCCATATCTTGATTTGAGCTATTCATACTGACTTTGATGAGTATTTGATTTAAAGCCTTATTACCAGAGTAATTTTCACTGCTTTCTTTATAAATTTCTTGCATAATATATTTTGTTTGTTTGGTCCATGTGGTATTTTAGCATTTGGACCTTAAATATGCTCAAATATAATTCTCCTTCAACAAGGCAGTACGGGATGAGATGCACTCAAAGTTATCGAGAGCATGCTTGTCTTTGAGTAAAGTCCATTCTGCAAGTAATAAGTGAATTAATTATGCCAATTTCAAATTAAATTAGTCAGGCTTACCTCATTTTTATTCTAATTGATGATAGATCAGGGATCGCCTAAATAAGGGATGGCTCGATCCCGAGACTGTTTGACCCTGAAGCGATATTTCTCAATAAGAGCCCAGAGTTACTTTCGGAGTCAGTGATATCAGTATTAGATCCGAGAGTAGCACATCTGACTCGATTTTCTTGGGCTGCATAGTTTTCTTGGATTTGATCAATCGTTAAATTAATATTTTTGCTCTGAGCCCCCTAGCTAATTCAAGCCATGTAGCACATGCTTCATACTCGGCTTTGTTGTTAGTAATAAAATAACTTTCAGGAATTATCTGACTACTTTCCCTGATATGCATTAAGCATTATCCCTAACTCGAGAATTTTAGTACTTGTGGACATAATTGTGTAGAAGGTCCAGATCCCGAGAATTATCCCAGAAATAACATCTACTTTCTTTTCAGCTTCGGATAATATGTTTGAGCTAAGATTAATCATGAAATCTGCTAAACTTGTGATTTTATAGTCGTATGTGGCTGATAAATAATATCATATTCACTAAGTTCGACTACTCATTTTGCTAGCCTTCCTGATAGTTCATGTTTATGCAAAATATTGCGTAATGAAAATATAGTGACTACGGGAATTGAATGACATTGAAAATAAAGCCTTAGATTTAGGGCAGCTACAATTAATGCCAACTTATCAAAATGAAGATATGTAGTTTCCGTAACTAAGAGCATTTTATAATAGATAGGAGAATGTGTACCTTTATCTTCTTGAATTAAAATTGCATTTACCGAGAAATCCGAGACAATTTGGTGTACCAGCAATCATCTTTCTCCTCGGGATTTTGAAAATAATGATGTGTTGTTGTTAGCTAGCAAGTTTGAATGATTCGACTTTTTGGACTAAACCGATCTTTCGAAGTTTTATAACTTTATCTTTTATTATTTGACTTTAGTTTCTTCTTTTGCTTGACCGGATTATACCGCGGGTCAATATTGAGCTAAACCTTTTCCTTCGGTGGTATACCTATTATGTTAGCAGGGAGGCAAGAAAAGCAATTTTTGCTAGCATGTAAAAGTTTAATCAACTTACCTTTAAATTCGGTGTCGAGTCTCGACCAACATACACCTTCCTATTTGGGAAGTTAATGATAATATATAGTCTTCAGCATTTGACCTCGTGGCTTCTGATGCTTTCGGTTCAATGATTGCTTCCGAAAATATTTGTATAATTGTCCGAGGTTATTAATGAACCTTCCTTCCTCGTGGTCTATTCCATCCCGCAGCTATCTCTTCTTTTTCAGTTGTTAGGTGTGGTATCTTTGTAAGCAATCTCGTGGGTGTTTTACGCATGCTCTTCCTAATCTTCATTCTTCTCCTGTTTTTTAGATTTTTGCAATTTAGCAAGGTAATTCCTTATCTGTTCAGGTAGATCTGGATCTTTTCTAGCCCGTGAAGAAATCTCGTATCTCTTTGCTCGGACCTGTTTTTTAGATTTTTGCGTTTAGATTCGGATCACCCAAGAATCACATCCGTTTGATCCCCGGACCTGTTTTTGACTTTCAATTGAATGAACGTGTCTTCCTCTATTCGGAGCTTTGTATTATATCGAATGTAAATTTTACTCCTCAATTTCGGGAAGCTCCGACGTTATTCTTCTGACTCCTTCAATCGGATCCGGAATCACCTCGGTTTGGTTTTCGAACCTGTTTTTGGACATCTTCTTAGTATCGATTCCACTTACCGTGTCTTCTTCTGTTTAAATCCCGGTGCTGTAACGGTTATGCATATCATTCTCGTAGGATAGATAGGAATTCCCAAAGGTGCTCTATCCGCTTGTTCTGTTCCTTGATCTGTTTCTGTAAGGTTAGAACTAGCTTTTGCAAATCAAAATTACCTGGTGTATCCGAACCTCATGTTCCGAAACTGTGTCGTACAGATCCGTTACAATCAGTTCTGGTACTAATAGTTGCGGTACCAATATACCGATGTACATTCTCCATTTTTCTCTGCTTGTTGCTTGCTTAACATTATCACGGCTATTCTTCCCTTTTTATTTTGCATGGTAAAGCCATCTCCAGTTTGGTTGTCCTTAACTGTGTTGATTGGCAAATTTCGGCCATGATGAAAGTTTAACTGAAAACAAATAAATATTAACAAAAATCGTTACTATCTTTGGATGAATAGCAAATTTGCTTGAGTTCCCGGTAACGAAACCAAACTGTTTAACCCAAAAAATAGTTTTCAAGGTCAAAGCTATAATTTTATATGACGGGCCACAAGCAACCGATTCAATCCGAAAGATATAAATTTTCGTTAATACAACGTGATAGAGAAATGGAAAATATATTCATTGACAGATAATGTAATAAAAATAAAGCAGAGGAGAAAGAATTCTTATTGAATGATCCTTGATAGGATAATGAGCCGAATAGAGCTTGAAGGGCCGAACTATGGCTAAATTGGGAGCAAGATGCTATGAATTACAATATATAGAATTGTAGAGAAGAAAATTAGATTCCCCATATGGTGGTAAAAGTATGTCTATTTATAGGGCCAAATCTAAGTAACTATTCTTCTTGAATTATGGATCCATTATGAGCATTTACTCAATCCATCCATTACTTTTGGAAGACTTGCAACAGCTGTGTAAATGCTGGAATTCCGTAACTGATGAGTTAATTCCGTAACCGATGAGTTAATTCCATAACTGATGAGTCAATCTCGTGCCTGTTGAGTCAATCTTGTAATTGATTGCCTTGTTCTGACCGTTACACTCATTTATTGCATTTTTTGTACATTACATAATTGATTTGTAACTTATCTAGTAATGATGGTAAATCCCATATAATCCGGGATTAGTTGATTCCTTCCTCATTTGTAATTATGAGATATTCTCCCATACCTAATCCGGGCTATTTTATGATGATCAGTTCCGAGGCTAACAGGCACGGTACGAGTTTGTTCGGTCCTGGGTGTTTCACATACATCTTTACATGACACTCTTCACTTTTCTACGAACTTTGCTGACACGTATCGCCATTTAATAGACTCACGCGGCGAGTCTATTTTTCACTAATACACCTACGTTGGATATGTTTGAGTAAGTCTAGTTTGTCTTTATGTACCCAATTTCTGCCATTGATCAGTTGCATACTTGCATTGTCACATGCACGTCAATTTAAAAAAACCAAAACAGTGTATAATTTATTTTTGGATGATGGCAACGTAAGTTAGCTAAAATCAGGTATTGTATATACTAAGAATACCATACGAGCAAAATTTGACACATAAAAATTCGTCTTGTCCATTAATGCCGTAATGCTCCAACATTAATTATTGGATTACTAAGTTTTCGTATCCTTCTCCTATCAATAGAACGACAATTAATTTCAATGAGGCAGTTGATATTACAAGGCTCATGCTCCATCCATAAATTCTATATGTATTTTCTCTAAGGGGTAAAGTGTTTTCAAAAAGTTCCGTCATTCTTAAGATTCGAATTCGAAATCTTTGATTGTGGAGTAATCGCCAACAATTCCACCACGAACAAAATAGATGAAGAAAATCAATTTTAAATAGAAGAATAATACAATTCTGGGGGTAACGATTAGTTGCGAAGTCAAGAATTTTCTCAAGAGTGTTCATACTTAAAAAAAGTGAAAAAATTTTCCGACAAAGGATGTTCAGTATATGTTATTTACCTCTAAACCTAATATTTTACCTATATATGTAGTGTTATTTTTCGACGAAGAGACGTAGTCAATTGACCATCCTTTAAGATATGTAGCTTTGCCCCTGCTAACAATAAAGTTGTCTTCGTGTGACCAATAAGAGAACCTTGGAGTAACAATAAAGTTGTCTTCATGTAACTAATAAAGAACCTTGGAGTAACATTAAAGTTGTTTTCGTGTGACCTATAGGTCACGGGTCTGAGCTGTGGAATCAACCACCGATGCTTGTATCAAGGTAGACTGCCTACATCACCTCTTGGAGCAGCCTTCCCAGGACCCTACGTGAATGCAAAATACTTTATACACCGAGCTGACTTTTTAAGTACAATTCTGCAGTAAAATGAATTTTAATTAATATACACGAAGGATTATCACGGAATGTGGTATTGAACAAGATTTGAATATTTTGGGAGACATTTTATTGACTAAATATAACGCGCTTGAGTACATGAATACTATATCCGTTTTCTCTTTTTTGGGACAAGTGTATTTTAGAATACTATACTTTTCCCTAAGAGAAAAAAAAGGAAAAGTTTATAAATGATGTAACGGAGCTATTTCACTTTTAGAAATCTCAATTCGAGTCTGATTTCAATATAGTCAACTCAATGGTCAAACTTTGAAAATGTTTAGCCTTTAGATTTCTAGATTCCGTTAAATGCGATAACTTGAGTTAGGGACCTCCGAATTCGGTTCTGGGCATATGCCAAGTCCCAAATACGACACGGACCTACTGGAACTGTCAAAATATTGATTCGGGTCCATTTGCTCAAAACGTTGATCGAAGTCAATTCAGTGGAATTTTAAAGCTCTATTTCACATTTTAATCTATTTTTTACATAAAGACTTTTCGAAAAATTATACGGACTGCGCACGCAAGTCGAAGAATGATAAATAGTACTTTTTCAGGTCTAAAAACACATAAATGAATGTTTAAATTAATGGTGACATTTTGGGTCATCATAAAAAAAACACCAACATATATTAATAAAAATTACCAGTTTTAGCTGGTAGATGGTCATCAAACGTAATATAAAAAGTTGTTGGTAATCGAATTTTTATTAATATAATAATGTAAAAAATTCTGCGCTGTCAGCCTATAAAAATTAAACCTGGCTAGAGAGAATTGTCCGACGAAAACTAAGCAATATGTTTGTAATAAAGTTGGAAGAATTGCTATGGAAAAATAAGCAAATTAAAATCTCTCTCAAGACCACAAGTCTTTTTAATTAAACAAGACGTCTTCTTCTTATTCATTAGGACTAATTTAGCTCAATTAGTTGTACTCTTGAAGAAGAAAAAATATTTCTTGATTGTGACAAAACTGACTGTGTTGCCCCCAATTATTCTCCAATTGACTCCTTCAAAACTTCACCCATCTATTTAAACAATTAATTCATTACTTTTTCTTCATAAATTCTCTCTACAAAATCACATCTCTTTTTTTTCTTTCATCGGAAACATCAAGGCCTATGTACAAACTACTTTTTTCAGACCCCACTTGTGAGATTATACTAAAGTCGTTATCATTGTAAGAACTTCATATATAGCCCCCTCCCCTTCTCAGCTTTAATTTCCACTAGCTTTGTTCTACTTATATAACATACAAAAAATGGTGAAAATTATGGGAATATGCTTTGGTAGAAAAAGTAACTCCAAAAAAGCCAAGGTTGAAAATAGTCATGTTTATGTGTGTAGAGATGAGCTGGATAAGAAGAAGGGCAAGATCAAGAAACAAGTAAAATTTGACTTGGAACCAAAATACCAACATCCATCAGAAGAAGAAATTTGCAACGAGGAACCACATAAAAAGAATACTAACTCTTTGAAGAAATATACAGGAGAAGGTGCTGATAATGCAAATAATAATGGGGTAATTAAAGTGAAAATATTGATGAAAAAAGAAGATGCTACCAAGTTATTGTTGAAGTGTAGAGAAGGAGGAGTACTTGAGTTTATGGATGTTGCTCAACAACTTGTACAATTTAATTCCTTCTAGTAGTGTTAGGGTTCTTTCTTCTCCTAGCCAAAGTCCTTATGCTTCACTCAAGGCTATTTCCTGAAGCATGTTAGTGCCAAAACGCGAATCCAGGATTTAAGCTTTATGAATTCAACCTTTAAGATTCTTAGTATTGAATTCATTATATATATTTCAAAGTTACACGCTTATATGTGCTATTTATTTCAATTTTAATAATTTTTTACACATATTTATGCTCCGAGTTCAGTTCATCAGAACCCGGTACCTCAAAGTTGCATTTGCCCGTGTTAGTCAGTGGCAGAGCCAGACATTCAAAATAATGGGATCGGTGAAAAATATTCGTAATGCCAAGGGGATTCAACAACTACTTATATATCTTATATATCATAATGATCGCAAATAATTTTTCAAGACCATCTTCTAAGGGTTACATTCGATAAGGATTTAAGATGCGTCGTAGTCTAAAACTTGAGATGTAGTGAAACGAAAATAGCATTATATAAGACACCATTGAGTCAAAATTTTGTTCTTTTTAACTGCTTAAGCTTTTAGATAAGACAATACATATTTCAACAATAAAAGAGCTCTAAAATATCATAGTCTAATATTTGATATAATCAGAAAAATCTCGTCTACGAAAACCTAATATTACAATTCCACGTTCTAAGGGTTACATTAACAAGGGAGTTTAAGATAGTCATGGTCTATAGTTTGACGTACTAAAAACATCTTGTAATGCAAAACCTAGACAAGACTTGCATATATTTTGCTATATATAAATAGAAGATATTGAGCATTAGTGCTTTAACTTGACCGATTGATATAATTAACATTAATAAGACAATACAAAAACGCGTATTAGAATAACGTTAGAATCAATAAAAAAAGATGCATGTCACTTTCAATTTCCATTGACCTAGTCCAATTTCACTTACTACCACTTATGGTAAATTATTAAAATTGCGACAACATAGATTATAGAGGACCTCTTACGTTAAGTCCTACGTGAACCTCTGGAAACTTTGTATTGGTTAAGAATACTAGTAGTTCTTTTGATGATCACGCAAATAATTGGGTTAAAGTGAAAATATTGACGAAAAAGAAAGATGCAACAAGGTTGCTATTGAAGTGTAGAGAAGGAGGGGTACTTGAATTTATGGATGTAGCTCAAGAGCTTGTACAAGTTCCTTTTACTAGTGTTAGGGTTCTGTCTTCTTCTAGTAGCAGTGGCGGAGCCATCTTAGCCTAAGGGGTGTCGATCTTCGTCAAAAAATTATAATATACTATGCGTAGTTAGGTCAATATTGTTTCTTGTGTATATATTATATTTTGAATCCCCATAGCTTAACTAGTTATTTATTTACTTTTTTTTTAATTTTGATTTTTGACACCACTTACTTAGTGAGATTCCTAGTTTTATATTCTTGAAGTATTTTAGAGATCTGTGACGACCCGGCTCGTCGTCACGTGAGTTACCGTCCCGTTTCCCCATTCTATGCTTCATCATGTTTCATTATCAGTAATTGGTGTGTTAGAGTTGATTTGGATTGGTTTTGGTAGGAAAATGAGGCACTTAGTCTCTTTAAGGAAGGCTTGGTTTGGAAAAGTCAACCGGATGTTGACTTGTGAGTTAGAGGGCTCGGATGTGATTTCCGGTGATTTGGTTAGCTTCGGGGGATGATTTATGACTTAGGAGTGTGATCGGAATTTATTTTGGAGGTCCGGTGTAGAATTAGGCTTGAATTGGCGAAGTTAGTATTTTGGCGAATTCCGGTTGATGGGTGAGCTTTTGATCCGAGGGTCGGAATGGAATTCCGGGAGTTGCTGTAGCTTCGTTAGGTGATTTTGGATGTGTGTGCAAAATTTCAGGTCATTCGGAGGTGTTTTGGTTGGGTTTTGATCGAATGCGAGTTTCGGAACATTTGGATGAACTTAGGCTTTGAATTTGATGTAATTTGATGGTTTAGGTGTTATTTGTGGTGTTTTGATGATTCGAGCAAGTTTGAATAAGGTGTTGGATCATGTTTGAGCTTTTGGTTAAGGTCCCGGGGGCCTCGGGGTGATTTCGGATGGCTAAGGGATGAAATTTGGAGTTTGGAGACTGCTGAAGGCACCTGGTATCTGGTATTTCCGCATCTGCGGAAAGGAACCGTAGATGCGGAGCCGCAGGTGCGGAGGATTTATCGCAGGTGCGGTTCTAGGCCTGGAAGGGAGAAGCCGCAGATGCGGAAGGAAAATCGCATCTGTGTGGCCGCAGATGCGGTTCGTGAGTCGCAGAAGCGAAGGGGTCAAAGTTGGGTGTTTCCGCAGAAGCGGAAGTTTGATCGCGCATGCGGTGTCCGCAGATGCGGAAGGTGACCGCAGAAGCGGTCTATGCTTTTAAGTGAAGATCCGTAGAAGCTGAAATGTAACCGCAGAAGCGGTAGCGCGGGTGCGGAAATAGGGACCGCAGAAGCGGAAACCCCTGTTAGCAGAAGAGTTTTAATATTCATTTTTGTTCCGCGAAGCTTAGTTTATTTCCACCATTTTTAAGCAACTTGAGAGCTCTTGGACGGAATTGAAGGGGGATTTCGACAAGGTGTGATTGGAGGTAAGTTCCTTGGCCTAAATACATGAAATTATGGTAGAATTAACATGGAAATTTGTGGAAATTCATCAAAAGAGGGTAAAGCTAGGGCCTCGGAATTTGGTACTTCAAAATGGAATTTGAGGGGTCAAATGGACTCCAATTTTGGTAAATTTGATATGTATAGACTCGTGGCGAGATGAGAAATCCGGTGATGTCAATTTTCTGATTTTTCGAGAAGTGGGCCCGGGGCTCGGGTTTTGCCAACTTCGTGACTTTCGATGTTTTTCGAGTCTTTTCGATTGGGTTATATTCCCTTAGCCTATTGTAACGTATTCGTTATGGTTTTGGCCAGATTCGACGCGCGAGGAGGTTGATTTGTGAGGCAAGGGCATAGCGAGCTAGGACTTTGGCCAGCTTGAGGTGAGTAATGGTTATAAATGATGACCTGAGGGTTTGAAACCCCGGATTTGCACAACGTAGTGCTATGTTGAGGTGAGACACATGCTGCATGATGAGCGTGGGGTCCATTACTGCTGGGGATTTGGACTTGGTCCATCCCGATTGATGAATTTACTGTGTTTTTGACTGAGATTTAAATTATACCATTATAGTTTGGGCTAGTTGCCATGTTTGGGGCCTTGTGCCGACCTGTAGAACCCTTAGGGGTATTTGTACTGATTAACCTCACTTTACTCGGTAAAAATCATACCCTCAGTCATGTTTCTAACTGCTTAATAAAATACGAACTGGCTCTAAATAGCAAAACCAAAAAGATGAGAGTAACATGTGGGCTGGAGTCCCTATCCTATCTTAGTATGCCCGAGGGGCTAAGTTTATATTGACCTAGAGGGGTTGAGAACCCCATTATGAGGGTATTTGATATGTATTGTGATCGGGCTGCACGCCGCAGCAGTATATATATTTATACGGATCGGGCTGCACGCCGCAACAGTATATTATTGGATCGGGCTGCACGCCGCAGCAGTATATTATTGGATCGGGCTGCACGCCGCAGCAGTATATTTATATGGATCGGACTGCACGCCGCAGTAGTATAGCGCTTGGGCTGAAGGAGCCCCTCCGGAGTCTTCACACCCCCAGTGAGCGCAGTCGACTATTATTATTGGATCGGGCTGCACGCCGCAGCGGTGTATATATATATATATATATATATATATATATATATATATATATATATATATATATATATATATATATATATGGATCGGGCTGCACGCCGCAGCAGTATAATATGTGGATCGGGCTGCACGCCGCAGCGGTGTAATTATGATTACGGTTATCGTGAGGAGTAATTGAGTTGAGTACAGGCTTAAAGGATTTTTACTTGATTTCTTCATTCAGTTGCTGTTTAAATGTTCTTACTACTTTGATATAGAACTGCTTAGTGCTTTTACGAGATTTCTTTTCGTCAGTCGTTATTTATTGCTATTACTCACTGAGTCAGAGTACTCACTTTACTCCCTGCACCATGTGTGCAGATACAGGTATTCCGGAGGCGTAGATTGAGCTATTGCTGCTATTCAGATCTCATCGGAGTTATCGAGGTAGCTGCATGGCGTTCGCAGACCTGATTTCTCCCTCTATCCCCTTTACTTTGAGCATCTTTAGACTACCCTTTTGTTTAGGTTGTTCCTCAGACGTGTGTTAGACGCTCTTGACTCGTGACACCAGATCGGTGGGATTTGTAGAGATATTTCCTGTTTTCCGCATATTTTTATCTTCTGTTACAGATTTATAATCATGTTAATTTGGTATTTAAACTCTGTTATTTGGTAATGAACTCTAATTGAGGGATTGAGAGTGTTGAATTGGTCGGGCTTGCCTAGCACTGTGTTGGGCGCCATCACGACCGGGTTGGGGTCGTGACAAGTTGGTATCAGAGCCTAGGTTACTAGGTCTAGCGAGTCATGAGCCGATTTAGTAGAGTCTCGCGGATCGGTTCAGAGACGTCTGTACTTATCCTCGAGGGGCTGCAGAACCTTTAGGAAAAATTTCACATTCTTGAAATTCTTGTCCTGCGAACTTGTTGATTCGAATACTAAACTTCTCCTTAATCTATTCTCTCACAGATGGTGAGGACACGAGCTACTGGACGTGGCGGACGACCACCAGTGCCACCTACTGAGGCCACCAGAGGCCGTGGACGCGGTCGTGGTCGTGGCAGAGGCAGAGCAGCAAGGGCAGCGCCTGTTGATCCACCAGTTGCCCCAGTTCCGGATCAGGTTCCAGCAGTACCGGCTCAGGCACCGGCTGTGCCCATAGTGATTCCTGGCCTTCAGGAGACGTTAGCTCAGATCTTGACATGTGCACGGGCCTGGCTCAGGTGGTTTCAGCCACCACAGCACCAGCAGCTACTTCACAGGCCAGGGGAGGCAATTAGACCCCCGCTGCTCGCACACTTGAGCAGGTAGCACAGGGACTACAGACTCCAAAGGCACCTCAAGCTCAGCCAGTGGTACCAGTACAGGAGTTCAGGGTTCCAGTTATGCCCGAGGACGAGCAACGTCGCCTCGAGAGGTTTGGTAGACTCCAGCCTCCGACATTTAGTGGAGCTGAGGGCGAGGATGCCCAGGGTTTTCTCGACAGATGTCAGTGGATGCTCCGTACAACGGGGATTCTTGAGTCCAGTGGTGTGGCTTTTACTACCTTTCAGTTTACGGGAGCTGCCTTCACTTGGTGGGAGGCGTATGAGCGGCGTAGGCCGGCTGGTGCAGCACCTTTGACTTGGCAGGAGTTCTCCACTCTCTTCTTGGAGAAGTATGTACCGCAGTCTCGCAGAGAGGAGCTGCGCAGACAGTTTGAGGGGCTACGGCAGGGAGATATGACGGTGTCCCAGTATGAGATGAGATTTTCGGAGTTGTCTCGTCATGAAGTTTGGCTGGTTCCGACAGATCGTGAGCGTATCTGGAGGTTTGTTGATGGTCTCACCTACCCTCTTCGTGTTCTTATGACTAGGGAGCGAGTGCTGGGTGCCACATTCGAGGAGGTGGTTGATATAGCCCGAGAGATTGAGTCGGTTCGCCGGCAGGATCGAGATGAGAGGGAGGCCAAGAGGCCTCGAGGTTCTGGTAGTTTCAGTGGCGCTCCTTCGAGGGGCCAGTTCCAGCAGGGTCGGGTTGTTCTTTCAGGCCCGCTCAGTCAGCTCGACCCGAGGACCGAGGAGGATCTTCAGGTCGTGGTTATCAGGGTTCTCAGCAGGGTCAGCCATCTCTCATCGCTCTTCCAGCACAGAGTTCATCTCGTGCTTCGTCTGCTCAGGGTTCTTCCAGGCCGAGTGCATCAGCTAGTCACTCCGGTGCGAGGGGTTCCCTTCAGTCCCAATTCCCAGCACCCAGGAGTTGCTATGAGTGTGGAGAGTTCGGGCATATGCGGAGGGAGTGTCCTCGTCGTGCTGCTAGCTCATCTCAGCAGAGGGGTCAACCCTCATCTTCTGGTCCAGTTTCTTCAGCACCCGCCCCGCCAGCTAGTGGTGAGGGTCAGGCAGCCAGGGGTCGCCCCAGAGGTGGCGGTCGATCGGGCGGTGGTCAGGCTCACTTATATGCTCTCCAGGGAAGGATAGATGCTATTGCTTCGGATGCTGTTATTACAGGTATTATTTCAGTCTACCACAGGGATGCCTCAGTTTTATTTGATCCCGGTTCCACCTATTCCTATGTGTCTTCATATTTTGCTCATCATTTGGGTACGACCCGAGGGTGTCTTGCCTTACCTGTTCATGTATCTACCCTAGTGGGCGATACGGTTATTGTAGACCATGTATACCGGTCATGTTTGGTTACTATTGGGGGGTCTGGAGACCCGAGTTGATCTGTTGCTATTGAGCATGGTAGATTTTGATGTTATTTTGGGCATGGACTGGTTATCTCCGTGTCATGCTATTCTAGACTGTCATGCTAAGACAGTCACTCTAGCTATACCGGGTGTACCGAGGATTGAGTGGCGTGGTATGACTGACTATGTTCCTAGCAGGGTGATTTCATTCTTAAAGGCCCAGCGTATGGTTGGGAAGGGTTGCCTTTCCTATTTGGCGTTCGTGAGAGATGTTAGAGCCGAGACTCCTAGCATTGACTCTGTCCCTGTTGCGAGGGAGTTTCCAGATGTGTTTCCTGCAGACCTGTCGGGCATGCGCCGGACAGGGACATTGATTTTGGTATTGACCTGGTGCCGGGCACTCAGCCCATTTCCATTCCACCATATCGTATGGCACCAGCAGAGTTGAAAGAATTAAAGGATTAGCTTAAGGAACTCCTAGATAAGGGGTTCATTCGGCCGAGTGTGTCACCGTGGGGTGCACCGGTTCTATTTATGAAGAAGAAAGATGGCACCATGAGAATGTGCATTGACTACAGGCAATTGAACAAAGTAACAGTGAAGAACAAGTACCCCCTGCCTCGTATTGATGATTTATTTGACCAGCTTCAGGGAGCGAGGGTGTTCTCCAAGATTGACCTCCGTTCGGGCTATCACCAGTTGAAGATCAGGGATTCGGATATTATGAAGACTGCTTTCAGGACTAGATATGGGCACTATGAGTTTCTTGTTATGTCCTTTGGGCTGACTAATGCCCCAGCAGCGTTCATGCATTTGATGAACAGTGTGTTCCGGCCGTATCTGGATTCGTTCGTCATTGTTTTTATTGATGATATTCTAGTGTACTCGCGC
>NC_031999.1:33716538-33719822 GCF_001879085.1 Nicotiana attenuata
TTACTGTACTGAGCGATTGATACTGGGACCGAGGGGCAGTTTTACTATTCACTCAAATTCATTTACTGTTTACCTGATTTACCTGTCTTTAAGAAAATGAGACTTCATTTGACTTTTTACTGTTTTACTGTTTGAAGTGATTTACTGCCTGATATAGCATTGTCTTGTGCACTTATGTGTTTTCATGCCTTCAGTTATTATTTATTATTATTACTCACTGGGTCGGAGTACTCACATTACTCCCTGCACCATGAGTGCAGATTCAGGCATAGCAGAGTCCGGTCCTGAGCACTGATATTCTTCACAGGCAGGCAGCGAGTTGGAGCTTCGAGGTAGCTGTTGACGTCCGCAGCCCCTTGACTCCCCTATTTTATGTTATTTCAGTTCCTTCAGACTATTGTATCAGATATTCTATTTCTTAGACTTATAGTAACTCTGTAGTAGCTCATGACTTGTGACACCCCGGTTCGGGCTGCGTCGGGATGGTTCCCTTTGCTATTGTCGCTGTTTCCATTTTTATAACTGTTTATTATGCGTTTTGGATTTATAAATGTTAAGTAATGGTTAAACAAATGATTCCATTGATCTGGCTGGCCTTGTCTTCACGAGAGGCGCCATCACGGCCGGGTTTGGGGTTTGGGCTCGGTGTCTCAACTGTCAGCAGGTAAAGTATAAGCATCAGAGACCGGGTGGTGTACTTCAGCGGATGATTATTCCAGAGTGGAAGTGGGAGAGGATTACTATGGATTTTATGAGTGGTCTCCCTCGGACGTTGAAGAAGTTTGATTCGATTTGAGTGATGGTGGATCGGCTGACCAAGTCCGCGCACTTCATTCCAGTATGTACTACCTATTCTTTGGAGCGGCTGGCAGGGATCTTTATCCGGGAGATTGTCCGATTGCATGGGGTTCCAGTGTCCATTAACTCAGATAGGGGTACTCAGTTCACTTCTCAGTTCTGGAGGACTTTTCAGCGGGAGTTGGGTACACAGGTGGAGTTGAGCACAGCGTTTCATCCTCAGACGGACGGGCAGTCCGAGCGTACTATTCAGATATTGGAGGACATGTTGCGTGCCTGTGTTATTGATTTTGGAGGTTCTTGGGATGAGGTTTTGCCGCTTGCAGAGTTTGCCTACAACAACAGTTATCAGTCGAGCATTCAGATGGCTCCGTATGAGGCATTGTATGGGAGGCGGTGTAGGTCTCCGGTGGGATGGTTCGAGCCCGGCGAGGCTAGGTTATTGGGGACAGAGATGGTTCAGGATGCATTAGAGAAGGTGAAGCTGATTCAGTAGAGGCTTCGTACAGCACAGTCGCGTCAGAAGAGTTATGCGGACCGGAAGGTTCGGGATGTGTCATATATGGTGGGTGAGAAGGTCTTGCTGAAGGTTTCGCCCGTGAAGGGTGTTATGCGGTTTGGGAAGAAAGGGAAGCTGAGTCCGCGGTTTATTGGACCTTTTGAGGTACTTAGGAGGATTGGGGAGGTGGCTTATGAGCTTACTTTGCCACCCAGCTTGTCAGGCGTGCATCCGGTATTCCATGTATCTATGCTCCGAAAATATGTTGGGGACCCGTCTCATGTATTGGATTTTAGCACTGTTCAGTTGGATGATGATTTGACCTATGATGTGGAGCCAGTGGCTATTTTGGGTCGTCAGGTTCGAAAGTTGAGATCAAAGGACATAGCTTCGGTGAAGGTGCAGTGGAGAGGTCGGCCCGTGGAGGAAGCTACTTGGGAGACCGAGCGAGAGATGCGGAGCAGATATCCTCAGCTGTTTGAGACTTCAGGTATGTTTCTTGACCCGCTCGAGGACGAGCGTTTGTTTTAGTTGGGGAGGATGTGATGAACCGGCCCATCGTCACGTGAGTTACCGCCTTGTCTTCCCCATTTTCTGCTTCCTTATGTTTTATTATAAGAGTCTTGAGTGAATAAGTCGATTTGGATTGGTTTTGGATGGAAATGAGACACTTAGTCTCTTTAAGGAAGGTTTGAATTGGAAAATCAACCGGACGTTGACTTATGAGTTAGAGGGCTCGGATGTGATTTCCGGTGATTTAGTTAGCTTCGGGGGATGATTTGTGACTTAGGAGTGTGATCGAAATTGATTTTGGAAGTCCAGTGTAGAATTAGGCTTGAATTGGCGAAGTTAGTATTTTTGCGAATTTCGGTTGGTAGGTGAGATTTTGCTTCGAGGGTCGGAATGAAATTCCGAGATTTGCTGTAGCTTCGTTAGGTGATTTTGGATGTGTGTGCAAAATTTCAGATCATTCGGAGGTGTTTTAGTTGGGTTTTTGATCGAATGCGAGTTTCGGAAGATTTGGATGAACTTAGGCTTGGATTTGATGTAATTTGATGGTTTAGGTGTTATTTGTGGTGTTTTGATGATTCGAGCAAGTTTGAATAAGGTGTTGGATCATGTTTGTGTTTTTGGTTGAGGTCCCGGGGGCCTCGGGATGATTTCGGATGGCTATCGGGGAGTTTTGAACCTTGGTGAATTGCAAGTTTTTGCTGGTATCTGGTGTTTCCGCATTTGCGGAATATGGGCCGCATATGCGGTTCCGCAGATGCGAGTGGTTGGTCGCAGGTGTGAGTTTTGAGGTAAGGATCTGTCTCCGCAGGTGCGGGCTTGGAGCCGCATCTGCGGTGCCGCAGATACGGTAGATGTGTCGCAGAAGCGGAAGGGTGTGGATTTGGCATTTCCGCAGAAGCGGACAAACATCCGCAGAGGCGAGGTTCGCATATACGGTCGTGGGTTTTAATTGAGGATCCGCAGAAGCGGAAATCCGACCGCAGAAGCGATAGACGCAAATGCGGTAATAGGACCGCAGATGCGAAAATCCCTGTTATCAGAAGGGTTTTTAGAGCTCATTTCTTCCGCGAGCTTAAGTCCATTTCCACCATTTTTAAGCAACCTTGAGAGCTCTTGGACGGAATTTGAAGGGGATTTCGACTAGGTGTGATTGGAGGTGAGTTCCTTGGCCTAAATACATGAATTAATGGTAGAATTTACATGGAAATTGTGGAAATTCATCAAAAGAGGGTAAAGCTAGGGCTTGGAAATTTGGTATTTCAAAGTGGAATTTGAGGGGCCAAATGGACTCCGATTTTGGTAAATTTGATATGTATAGACTCGTGGCGAGATGAGGAATCCGGTGATGTTAATTTTTTGATTTTTCTAGAAGTGGGCCCGGGGCTCGGGTTTTGCCAACTTCATGAATTTCGATGTTTTTCGAGTCTTTCGATTGGGTTATATTCCCTTAGCCTATTGTAACGTATTCGTTGTG
>NC_031999.1:33725958-33770443 GCF_001879085.1 Nicotiana attenuata
CAAAGAGAGAAATTTCTGTTTGCCCGTTCTGTTATTTTCTTTCCCCTGAGCCTTTGGGCATCTGTTCATGTGTTATCTCCTGTGGTGATTCTGTGTTGTGGATACAGATCTTACCGGTCTGTGTGGTCACTTCTGCGGTTTCGAGACTAAAGCAGATCTTTTTGTTGCTTGATATGATCGATTTTGAGGTATCCTAGGCTATGGGATTGGTTATTCTCATTGCAGGCCGTCCGTTCGATTGCCAAGCCAAGATGTTTCACTAGTGAGCCAGGATCGCGAGATTGGAGTGGAAGGGTTCCAAGTTGATTACGCGTAGTAGGGTATTTCCTTGCCTGAGGTCAGCACATGGTCGGGAAAGGGTGTGTTAGCTTATTTTAGCTTATGTGTCGATGACCACTGCAGAGTCTTCCGACGATTGAGTCATGTGGCAGTGTCCGAGAGTTCGCCGATGTTTTGTCTTCTTGATCGTTCCGGCGAGCGCGGATGTGATTTGATTTCTGTATTGATTTGGCCCCAGGAACAGCCTATATTATTGCGCATACGATGCTCCTAAGGAGTTTGAAGGAGTTGAAGGGCAGCTAGGGAGTTGTTAGCAAAGGGTTTGTCAGGCCAGTGTGATGTGCTGGAGCGTAAGTGTCATTGTTGTGAAAATAAGGTGAGGCTTATGCGGAGTGTGCATGTGATTACGCCAATTGAAAGCGAAGTACCATCAGAACAAGTAATCGTTGCCCGTGGTATTAATGTCTTTCGAACCAGTTCCATGGGTGTAGGGTGTTTTACTTAAGTTGACTTGGGTAGGGTATAATCGAGCTGAAGATGGAACTCGATGGTCGCTGAAGACTGCATTCAGTGACTAATATGGCATATATGAGTTTTCGGTGATTGTCTTTCGTTACTAATTGCAGCGGCTATTTTATGGATTTGATGATGGGTATTCAGGTATGATTCCTTGTTATCGTCTTCATTGACGATCTTGAATATATTCACGTAGCCTCCGCGGGGGAGCACGAGCAGCATTTGAGAGTAGTGCTTCAAACCTTGCGAGAGCAGAAGCTATATGCTAAATTCTCCAAGTGTGAGTTTTGGCTAGACTCGGTGGCATTCTTGGGGCATGTTGTGTCAGGAGAGGGTATTAAGGTGGATCCCAAGAAGATTGAGGCAGTTCAGAGTTGGCCACGTCCTACTTCAGTGACCGAGATGAGGAGTTTCCTGGGGTTAGCAGGCTATTACCGGCGATTCGTGCAGGGCTTTTCATCTATTGCATCACCCTTGACTAGATTGACCCAGAAGGGTGCTCCATTCCATTGGTCCGAGGATTGTGAGGAGAGCTTTCAGAAGCTCAAGACAACTTTGACTACGGCACCAGTTCTTGTATTGCCTTCCGGTGCAGGGATGTATACGGTATATTGCGACGCTTCACGCGTCGGTTTGGGCTGTGTGTTGATGCAGGAGGGGCGAGTTATTGCATATGCTTCGCGTCAGCTGAAGATTCATGAGAAGAATTTCCCTGTGCACGATCTGGAGTTGGCAGCGATTGTTCATGCTCTTAAGATATGGAGGCACTATTTGTATGGGGTGCCTTGTGAGGTTTATACCGATCACCGCAGCTTACAGCATTTGTTCAAGCAGAGGGATCTCAATTTGAGGCAGCGTAGGTGGCTTGAGCTACTAAAGGATTATGACATTACCATTCTTTATCATCCGGGCAAGGCGAATGTGGTCGCGGATGCCTTGAGCAGAAAGGCGGAGAGTATGGGTAGCTTGGCATACATTCCAGCAGAGGAGAGGCCCCTAGCTTTGGACATCCAGTCCTTAGCTAACAAGCTTGTGAGGTTGGACATTTCAGAGCCCAGCCGGGTTCTAGCATGTGTAGTTGCTCAGTCTTCGCTATTGGGGCAAATCAAGGCCCGGCAGTTCGATGATCCACATTTGGCAGTTCTCAGAGAGACGGTACTTCAGGGAGGTGCCCAGGAGGTTTCTATTGGCGAGGATGGTGTTTTGCGACTCCAGGGTCGTCTGTGTGTTCCTAATGTTGATGGTCTGAGGAGGAAGGTCCTAGAGGAGGCACACAGTTCGGGGTATTATATCCACCCCGGAGTTACGAAGATGTATCGTGACTTGAGGCAACATTTCTGGTGGCGAGGGATGAAGAAAGACATAGTGAAGTATGTGACCAAGTGTTTGAATTTCCAGCAGGTCAAGTATGAACATCAAAGGTCGGGTGGTCTACTTCAGCGGATGCCTATTCCGGAGTGGAAGTGGGAGCGCATCACCATGGATTTCGTAGTGGGGTTGCCGCGGACTTTGCGAAAGGTTGATTCAGTATGGGTCATTGTGGATAGGTTGACCAAGTCGGCCCATTTCATTCCAGTGGCGACTACTTATACAGCGGAGAAGTATGCTCAGATTTATATTCGGGAGATAGTCCGATTGCATGGGGTGCCGGTTTCAATCATATCCGACAGAGGCCCTCAGTTCACTTCCCATTTCTGGAGAGCCGTTCAGAGTGAGTTGGGGACCCGTGTAGAGCTTAGCACAGCATTCCATCCTCAGACCGACGGACAGTCGGAGCGCACAGTTCAGATTTTAGAGGATATGCTTAGAGCATGTGCGATTGACTTTGGAGGTAAGTGGGATCAGTTCTTGCCCTTAGCGGAGTTTGCATGCAACAACAGCTATCAGTCCAGCATAGAGATGGCCCCGTACGAGGCTTTGTATGGTCGACGATGTCGTTCTCCTATCGGGTGGTTTGAGCCCGGCGAGGCTAAGCTACTGGGTACAGATTTGGTACAGGATGCCTTGGATAAGGTGAAGTTGATTCAGGAGAGGCTTCGCACAGCTCAGTCCAGACAGAAGAGTTACGCGGATCAGAAGGCGCGTGATGTATCATTTATGGTTGGCGAGAAGGTTCTCTTGAAGGTCTCGCCCATGAAGGGCATTATGAGATTCGGGAAGAAAGACAAGTTGAGCCCAAGGTTTATTGGCCCCTTTGAGGTGTTGAGACGAGTTGGGGAGGTTGCCTATGAGCTTGCCTTACCCCCCAGTTTATCAGGAGTTCATCCAGTTTTCCATGTTTCGATGCTTCGGAAGTATCATGCCGACCTATCCCATGTGTTGGACTTCAGTACTATTCAGTTAGATGAGAGTTTGGGCTATGAGGAGGAGCCAGTTGCCATTATTGACAGACAGGATTGCCAATTGAGGTCCAAGAGGATTTCTGCGGTAAGAGTCCAGTGGAGGGGCCAACCGGTCGAGGAGGCGACCTGGGAGTCCGAGGAGGACATGCGGAGCAGATATCCCCACTTATTCAGCAGTCCAGGTACTTTTCTATGTCCGTTCGAGGACGAACGTTTGTTTAAGAGGTGGAGAATGTAACGACCCGACTGGTCGTTTTGCCTTTTAGAACCCCGTTCCCTTAAATAAGACTTCCCGCGCTTGCTTTAGCTAATTTATAACTTGCGGGGACAGTTGGTTCGGGAGTTGGAAGAGTTTTGAGTAAAAATATGTCCAATTGTTTCTTTAAGACTCTCTTAAAAGACCAAGTTTGACTTCGGTCAACTTTTTGGGAAAACAGACCCGGATTCGGGATTTGACGGTCCGGGAGGGTCCGTGGAAAAATACGGGACCTGGGCGTATGCCCGGAATCGAATTCTGAGTTCCCTAGCCCGAGTAATGAATTTTTATTGGAAATTGTTAAATTGAAGTTTTAAAGAATTAAAGAAACCAAGAAATCATTGATTTCCTAGGTACCGGGCTCGAATTTTGGTTCCGAAGCTTGGTACAGGTCCGAAATATCAGTTAAGACTTGCCCGTAAAATTTGGTGTCGTTCCGAGTAGTTTAAGGGCGTTTTGGCCCGTTGGAAGAAAATTAAGAACTTGAAGTTCAATAGTTTGATTCATTTGGTTTTAGGGGGTGATTCCAAGATTTAGCGTGGCTTTGAGTGTTCCGAGGGTTCGAGTAGGTCCGCCTCGTGATTTCAGACTTGTCGGTATGTTCGGGCGGGGCTCGGGAGCCCCGAGCGTCAAACGAGCGAGGTTCGAGTGAAGTAGGAAAATTGAAGAATAGCTGAAGGTCTGCTGCTTCTGTCATAACCGCATCTGCGGTTCTAGGACCGCAGAAGCGGGACCGCAGATGCGGTCAGTCCATCGCAGAAGCGGCCAATGGCCAGGCCAGGAGAAACCGCAGGAGCGGCTCGAAAGCCGCAGAAGCGGCTCCGCAGAAGCGGACTTCATGCCGCAGAAGCGGCTCCGCCGAAGCGGAACCCAGACCGCAGAAGCGGTCCAGCCATTTTCGCCCAGTTCCGCAGATGCGGTCCTCCTTTCGCTGGGCAGTGAGTTCATTTAATTCGAACAATTCGAACTCAAATGCCATTTATTTCATTTCTACTCCATACTTAGGCGATTTGGGGGCTTCCAAAGAGAGGATTTCAACATAGCACTTCAAGGTAAGTTAATTCCATTCATTATTAGCTTAGATACATGTATATTAAGTTGATTAAACCCTAAAAGTTAGGTGAAATCAAAGGGGTTAGAGCTAGACCTAGGGTTTATGTAAAATCAATATTTAACCACGAAATTTGCTATGAAATGAACTAGAATTCATATATTATTGATCCTTAGGTTATAGAGAACAACTTTCTTCGAAAAATCTCGGAATCCGGGCACGTGGGCCCGGGGTCGGAATTTAGGAAACTTGTGAAAAAGGTTGGGAAATCGCTTAAATAGTTAGAATTCGATCTTGTAGGCCTATATTGACTAGTTCTTACTTCATTTAACTAGTTTGTGATCGTTCGGCTCCGAATTGAGGACTTGGGCTTGTTCTTGATATTGGAAGTACGCTTTGGAGCGAGGTGAGTCTCCTTTCTAACCTTGTAAGAGAGAATTGTCCCCATAGGAATAATAATTGAGTAATTGTTGCTAAATGCGGGGGGGCTACGCACGCGCTAGGTGACGAGAGTCCGTGCGTAGCTACTACTATGCTAAATCGTCCAGGTAGTTTAGGACCCACACCATGCTTTATTTTTAGAAATCTCTATATTATCTTGTTGATATGATCACCTAGGATATGCTAGAGACTTGAAAGGGAATAAGAACGAACTGGTGTACTGTGGAACTCTTGCATGGCATTATTGATTATTGATGTGCCTTCGTGCGTATACCTGATATTGCTTGTTATTTGTGGATCGGGCCGATCGCCTCGGTATGAATAGATGCATCTATAGGCGCGCCGTCGACCCTCAGCAAGTGCACAGTTATTTCTGTTGGATCGGGTCATCGCCTCGGCATATTTGTGCATGCTTATATTGCTTGCCTGAGAGTTTAAATGTTGATATTGCCTTTCATGGCCCGATATAAATTGATAAATATAACGAAAGTAAATGGTTAACGGGAAATATAGTGGAGAGTAGGATTTTTATGCCTTGTTATAAACTGTTGCTTATTAGTGATTCTTCATGGTTAGTATAATACTTTGATATATTATTCGACCCTAGTGAGTATCAAGTCGACCTCTCGTCTCTACTTCTTCGAGATTAGACGCGATACTTACTGGGTACATATTGTTTATGTACTCATACTACGCTTCTGTACTTAATTGTACAGGATCTGAGGCAGATACATCTGGTTACTAGTCCGGTGCGCGCCCTTGAGCTTGTGGCAGAGACTTCCACGGTGAGCTGCTTCCTTCCTATGCCGCTCAGCAGCCTGATGGAATCTTCCTTTACTTTTGCTGTCTTTTCCTATTTCAGACAGTAGGATAGAGATGTCTTTTGTATATTCTACTAGATGCTCATACTTGTGACACCAGGTTCTGGCACACACATTGGTAAACATTTATTTTTTTGGGTTGTATAATTATGTTATTTACGGTATTTCGCCCTTCTGGTTTAAATTCCAAATTAAGTACCTATTTCACTCATTTCTGATTAAAAGCAACATAAGAATTTAGTAATGTTTCCGCGTTGGCTTGCATGACAATGGTGTCAGGCGCCCTCATGACCTATAGTGGAAATGGGTCGTGACATAAAAGCAATAAAAATTATACTTAAATTAAATCTGATTTAATTCTTTTTCTAATTAATGCAGTTCATTGATGAAAACATGGAAATCTATTATGACTTATGCAAAAAAAAAAAAAATAGATTGTAAGCACCTAAATATAAAAAACCTAATTTAAATAAGGAAATTCATAAATAAAGGGAGGAATTATACCTTTTGCAAAATACTCC
This sequence comes from Nicotiana attenuata, assembly GCF_001879085.1. Lineage (NCBI taxonomy): Eukaryota > Viridiplantae > Streptophyta > Magnoliopsida > Solanales > Solanaceae > Nicotiana > Nicotiana attenuata. The sequence goes on from NC_031999.1 coordinate 33,732,186, forward strand.
TTAGCACAAACAAAATTAAAATGTATGCACCTAAATATACAAACAAGGGAATTCATACATATACATAAAGGGTATAATTATAACTTTTGCAAAATACTCCTTAAAAATTGATGATGAATACAGAATACTAGAACATTTTTATAGAAGTATTTGGCTCTGTCTTCTTCCAGATGGATTCTAATTTATTCTATCGTTGAGTACAGTTCATATTTTTTCTTGGGAGATACGCTTGAGCATAAAGCAGTTCTTTAAGTCCAAATTTACTTGGAAATACCTTTAACAAACTCAAGTGCAATTAGTGTAGAATTTTTGTGAGAGAATTTAGCTTATTTTTATCATATTTAAAAAATATTATTTGTAATTACAATTTTATCAAACATGGAACACATTTCTGAAGGGTAAAAAAGGCGAAAAATATTTTGCTAAGGATTTTCGTGTTTTTAATATAGTACTAGTTTTATGATATATGCATTGCGCGTGTACATTAACTCAATAGGTAAAAAAGATTTTAAAAAATCGTATAAATATTATATTAACATATTGTGTCTATTATATAGTAATAAAAGTTATATCCTGAAAATGATAAATACTGATGCTATGTACCTAACTCAATACACTACTAGAAATCCGGAATTTAGCGATCAAAGTTGGTCTGTCTAGATTAGCGACCAAAATTGGTCGGTAAAGGGGAGAAAAATATTTTATATTTATTTTATATAAATTACCGACCAAAGTTGGTCGGTAAAGTAGTCAACAAGTTGACCCAGATGGTCAGCACTGTGTAGTCAAAGAAAATTTCACATTACCGACCAACTTTGGTCGGTAATGTGGGACCCAGTTAAAAAAATTTATAGTTATATTATTATTTAAAATATTTTATAAAATATAAAGGAAACTTATTTAAAATTACCGACCAAAGTTGGTCGGTTAATACAGGGGAAACATTTACCGACCAACTTTGGTCGCTTTTTTTTTAATATCTGGAAAGTAACCGACCAATCTGGAAAGTAACCGACCAACTTTGGTCGGTTATTTGGTCAACATTGGTCAAAATTTAAATCACTTTTATATTTACTGTCTAAATAATATAAATGTAATTCGTTAACACTTTTGTAATACAAGGGATGAATACACTAATATATACATATATATTCAGCGATGCATCTGAGTAAGTTATAAGTCGATGAATCAATTTACAAACAGATATATTTGATGATAAATTATATATACTAATTAGGATCTTCACAAGTCTATCAATCCCTAAAAGACCCGACCCTTATCTATATAGATATAGATATAGGTGAGACGTTTTGTTTTTAATATTCAACGATGCATCTGAGTAAGTTATAAGTCGATGAATCAATTTACAAACAGGTATATTTGATGATAAATTATATATACTAATTAGGATCTTCACAAGTCTATCAATCCCTAAAAGAACCCGTGTGATGACCCTTTGGGTCATCACCTGTTTTAAATTAAAATTCCATGACTCCGAGGCCTTGAAAACCTCATTTAGAGTCACCTCGAATTGCGTGCGCATTCCGGGTGCGTAGCAGGAAAGCTTAAATATAGAAATCTATGAAAAATTATAAAATTTGGCTATAAAATAAATTAATTTGACTCCAGTCAACATTTTTGGTAAACGGACCCGAACCCAGACCCGTGATTTGACGGTCCCGGATGGTCCGTAGGAAAATATGGGACTCTGGCGCATGCCCGGAATTGAATTTCCGAGGTCCCAAGCCCGAGAAATGAATATTCAAAGGAAATTATTTTTTGAAATTGTTTAAGGAAATTTGAAATGAAATTTGATTAGAACGTGTTGGTATCGGGCCCGTATTTTGGTTCCGGCGCCCGGTACAGGTCATATATATGATTTAAGATGTTTCTGTGAAATTTGGTGAAAAACGGACGTCGTTTGACGTGATCCGGACTTAAATTGCTAAATTTGATACTTTATGAAGTTGAGAGGAGTTCTTTGATTTTGAGGTTTAATTCGTTGTTGTTAAGGTTATTTTGGCGATTTGATCGCAGGGATAAGTTCGTATGATATTTTTGAGTTAATATGCACAACTGGTTTGGAGTTCCGAGGGCTCGGGTGAGTTTCGGGTAGGTCCCGGGATGTCTTAGGCTTAAAAATCACAAATGTTGCAGGTTCAGAGGAATTGCAGATCTCTGAACCCGCTAGTGTGGTCCGCGAGAAATCGTGTGCGACCGCGGAAGGGGTAGTGCGGTCCGCGGTGGAGGGCTGTGCGGCCGCGGTCAACTTTGTGCGGTCCGCACAGGGAGGTTCAGAGACTATGTACCCTCAGGAAAAGGCTGTGCGGCCGCGGTCTATTTTGTGCGGTCCGCACAGGGGTCCTGAGAGGTATATATATAGACGGGATTTTCAGTCATTTTTTATTTTTCAAAACCCTAAAAACATAAGAGGCGATTTTTCAAACAACCTTTCTTCTCCAAAACGTTGGTAAGTGATTTCTAACTTATTTTCTTCACTCCTTAACATCTTTTAACATGATTTCAACTTAAAATCAAAGATTTTTATGGGGGAAATTGGGTGTTTTGGGTAGAACCTAGGTTTTTAAAAAATTGGGGATTTGGACCTCAATTTGAGGTCCGATTTTAAAATAAATTACATATTTGAGCTCGTGGGGGAATGGGTAATCGGGTTTTGGTTCGAACCTCGGGTTTTGACCACATGAGCCCGGGGGCAATTTTGACTTTTTGGGTAAAACTTTGGAAAACTCATTTTCATGCATTGGGGTTGATTCATTTAGCACTTATTGATGTAATTAAGTAATTTGTGATTAGATACGAGCGAATTGGCGGTGGAATCAAGAGGTAAAGCTATAATTGAGACTTGAGTTGTGTTCAAGGCATCGAGGTAAGTGTTTGGCCTAACCTTCGCTTGAGGGATTAGGATTTGAGTCCTATTTGCTATGTGGTAATAGTTGAGTACAACGTATAGGCATGGTGACGAGTATCTATACGTTGGTGTCTAGCATGACCGTGAGTCCTTAAATTGTGAATATCTTGACTTCGTGGTATCTTTCATGCCTTGGTGATGATTTGTATTTGTTGTGAAATTCTTGTGGAAGGAAATTGTGACCTTTGAACATCGAGGAGCATTGGCTCAAGTCATATTACAAATTGTGAAAGTATATGAGATGATTGAACCCTTTTGGAGCACTGGCTCAAGTGGTAAAGTGAGTTGTGAAATAAAAGTGAAAGAAAGAGAAAGAGTTATTAAATCGTTCCCTTGCCGGGATATTGTTGCTTGTTGATTATCTCCCTTGTCGGGATGTTGAGATTATTGATGTTGTTCCCTTGCCGGGATTTAATTGTTTAATTGTGTTCCCTTGCCGGGATTTCTATCATTATTTTGTTTACTTCCCTTGCCCTTGTTTGTGATTGTTGTTTGGGTGAGGAAGAGTGTTAAAGCATGAAGGGTGATGCCGTGCATTATTTGCTATTGTGAGGAAAGAGTGTAAAGCACAAAAGGTGATGTCGTGCCGCACGATGTACCATTCCGTGCCGATTCTATTGATTATATGTGAGGAAAGAGAGTAAAAGCACGAAGGGTGATGCCGTGCACATTTTATCATATAATTGCTTTGGTGAGGACGAGAGTAAAAGCACGAAGGGTGATGCCATGCACGTTTTTATTATATCATTGCTTGGTGAGGACGAGAGTAAAAGCACGAAGGGTGATGCCGTGCACTTATTGATTTCTGATTCTTGTTGACATTTTAGTTATGTTGTTCCTTTCCTTACTTGATGCTTTATTCGGAACTGTTATCTCCCCCGCAGCATGTTTCCCCTTCCCATCTTTACTTGTTTATTCCTGCTTTATGTTCCGCTGTATATTATATGACTGCACAGGTTTATTTGGTAGTCTGGTCCTAGACTCGTCACTACTTCGCCGGGGTTAGGCTAGGCACTTACCAGCACATGGGGTCGGCTGTGCTGATACTACACTCTGCACTGTGTGCAGATCCAGGAGCAACTTTCGAACAGTAGTTGGAGGGCTTCCTTCAGTCCACCCGGAGACCCAAGGTAGACCTGCAGGCGTCCGCAGGCCCTGGCGTCTCCCTCTATTTCTATTCCCTGTTTCATTTTCTTCGTTCAGAAACAATTTATTATATTTTCTTCAGACCTTGTATGTAGTGACTCTTAGACAGTCTGTGCACTGTGACACCAGGTTTTGGGTATTTGAGAATTTAAAAGCTGTAATAGACGTAGTCTTAAGATATATTACTGTTGACTTCCGCTGATTTATTTAAAGTTCCGTTGTTATCATATTATCGTCTGGTATTTTGTTAAAGAGAAAGAATATGAATATGTAGTAGTTATGTAAGGTTGGCTTGCCTAGCTCCCATTAGTAGGCGCCATCACGACTCCCGAGGGTGGGAAATTCGGGTCGTGACAACCCGACCCTTATCTATATAGATATAGATATAGGTGAGACGTTTTGTTTTTAATATTCAACGATGCAACTGAGTAAGTTATAAGTCGATGAATCAATTTACAAACAGATATATTTGATGATAAATTATATATACTAATTAGGATCTTCACAAGTCTATCAATCCAGATTTCAGAAACTAGAAACGGGTTTCCCCCCATTTCTCTTATTTTCTTCCTCAAATTTTTCTAACTCCTCCCTATTCCCCTTCTCTATTTCCTTCACACAAATCCCATTCCCCACCCCGTGTAGCCACCGCCCAACGCCGTCTCCGTCGCCGGAGCTGCCGCTGACACTGCTCTGCCCCTCTCCTCAACCCTAAAAAATCAAGGTTTGAATTACAACCCATTTCTTTGTTATTTCTAGTTTTTAATTCAATTATTTGAACAATGTATTTTATTGTTTCAATTAGTGTTTCAATTCTTTGAACATTGTATATTATTGATGACTAGGGTTTAGGTCTTGTTTTAATTAGTTTTGTTTATTAATTTTATTAACTAATTAGTTTAATTAGTCTTGAATAATTTAGTAAGATTTGAATTATACTTTGTGTAGTCTTGAATAGTTTAGTTAGAATCTAGGGTTTAGTAGTAGTAGTTGAACTTTAGTTTATGAATTGAAATTTTAGGATATAAATTAAACTTTTAGGATCTGTAGTTGAACTTTTAGTTTATGAATTGGACCTTTTGGATATTAAATTGAATTTTTAGCTTATAAATTAAAATTTTTGGATATGAGTTGAACTTTTAGTTTATGAATTGAATTTTTACTTTATAAATTAAAATTTTAGGATATTAATTGAACTTTTTGGATATGAATTGGACTTTTAGTTTATAAATTGAACTTTTAGTTTATAAATTGAAATTTTAGGATATGATTTGAACTTTTAGGATTTGTAGTTGAATTTTTAGTTTATGAATTGGACCTTTTAGATATGAATTGGACCTTTTGGATATGAATTGAATTTTTAGGTTATGAATTGAAATATTTGGATATGAATTGAACTTTTAGTTTATGAATTGAACTTTTAGTTTATAAATTGAAATTTTAGGATATGAATTGAACTTTTAGGATATGAATTGAACTTTTAGGATATGAATTGGACTTTTAGTTTATAAATTGAACTTTTAGTTTATAAATTGAAATTTTAGGATATGAATTGAACTTTTAGGATATGAATTACCTAAAAAAAGATTATGATATGAATTAACTAAATTAATTTAATTTGTTCTTGTTTTATTTGTATAGATGGAACATCGTACTTGGATGTACAATAGCAATTATTCTAATCGGCGGGGATTGCGGGAGGATTTTGTAGAAGGGGTTGATGACTTTATTAGACATGCAATGTCACTTCCACCATACCTAAGTGAAGGAGTAATTAGGTGCCCTTGTGTTAGGTGTGACTGTATGAAGTTTGGAAAATCGGAGGAAGTTAAGCATCATCTTTATAGGAAGGGATTTATAGAGAATTACTTTGCATGGACTAATCAAGGAGAGATCGATGGTAGCCGTGGGATATTTCATAACATGGTTGTTGGTGAAAGTAGTAGGTCGGTGAAGAATACAAATCGTGATTCTAGAATTTATGATATGGTTACGGATGCTTTTGGGATGCACTTCGGGGGTGAGCCCAATGAAAATGTTAAACAAACTCCTAATGATGACGCAAAACATTTTTATGAACAGTTAGAGGAAGCTAGTCGTCCACTACGTAAAGGAAGTCCGCACTCTGAGTTGTCTATTGTAGTTAGATTACTAAGTATCAAATCTGATTGGAATATTTCTCAAGCAGCCATGGACTCTTTCATTGACTTTATGAGTGAACTAGTTGACCATAATATCAAATTACCTGGTGATTTTTATAAGGCAAAGAGATTGGTTTCTAAGTTAGGACTTTCGTCAATGAGAATTGATTGTTGTGAAGATGGTTGCATGTTATATTATAAAGATGATGCAACTTTAGACAGTTGTAAATTTTGCAAAAAGCCTCGTTTCAAGAGGCTTTCCAGTGGGAAAATGGTCGCATCAAGGCGATGCATTATTTACCTCTTATACCTAGCGTCGATGAGTTCTGCTCCTCATATGAGATGGCACTTTGAAAATAGAAGACCACCTGGTGTTATGTGTCATCCTTCAGATGGAGAAGCTTGGAAGCACTTTGATAAGACATATCCAGATTTTGCTAGTGAACCAAGGAACATTCGGTTAGGTCACGCCTTTTTCTGTATCTGTGACACCATATTCATGTTGGTATGTCTTTCTTACACCTTATAATCTACCACACGAGTTGTGCATGACTAGTCCATATATATTCTTAAATTGTATTATCCCCGGTCCACGTAATCCGAAAAGTTTGATTGATGTATATTTGCAACCTTTGATTGATGAGCTAAAACAATTGTGGTGTGATGGTGTTGAAACATATGACATATCAACCAAGCAAAATTTCAATTTGCATGCTAATTTAATGTGGACTATTAACGATTTTCCTCGTATGGAATGTTGTCTGGGTGGATGACTACTGGGAAGCTAGCTTGTCCTTACTGCATGGAAAATAGTAAAGCGTTCACTTTGAAACATGGCCGAAAGCAATCATGGTTTGATTGTCATCGTCAATTCTTGCCTCATGATCATGAGTTTAGAAGGATGAAAAATGCACTCAAAAAGAATAAAATGGAATATGATTCTCCACCTCCGATACTTTCAGGTGAGGGAATTTGGGAGAGGGTCCAGAACTTCAGTAAAGTTACTGAAGCTCCACCTTATAGATTCCCCGGATATGGTGTTACTCATAATTGGACGAAACAGAGTATATTTTGGGAGTTGCCTTATTGGAAGGATAATCTTCTCCGTCACAACCTTGATGTCATGCATATTGAGAAGAATTATTTTGATAATTTGTTCAACACAGTGATGGATGTTAAAGGTAAGACAAAGGATAACCCGAAGGCTAGAATGGACTTACAAGAATATTGCAGGCGGCCTGAATTATACTTGCAGACAACAAACAATGGTAAGGTGTTCAAGCCCAAAGCAAGTTACACATTCACTTTGGAGGAAAGACGGCAAAATTGTGATAGGGTTACGAAATTGAAGATGCCTGAGGGTTATGCGTCGAATCTTGGAAAAAAAGTAGATATGGAGGTAGGGAAGTTGAGCCATTTGAAAAGTCATGACTGTCATGTTTTCATGGAGACCTTAGTGCCTATTGCATTTTGTGGTTTGCCTGAAAGAGTCTGGAAACCCATCACGGAGATTAAATTATTTTTCAAAGACTTGTGTTCTACCACATTAAGGGAAGAAAACCTACTCCGGATGGATCAGAACATTCGTGTAACTTCTAGTAAGATGGAAAAGATATTTCCATGTGGTTTTTTTGATGTGATGGAACACCTTCCAATCCACCTTGTACACGAGGCACGACTTGGAGGGCCTGTTCAATGCAGATGGATGTATCCCTTTGAGAGGTAATATTATAAGTTTGATGTAATTTTCTGTTTTATTTGAATGTTCTTGGCTAACATGACATTATGTAGGACAATTGGCAAATGCAAACAATTTTTTAAGCAGAGGAATAGGATTGAAGGATCTATATGCGAAGCTTATCTTGCAAAGGAAACTGCTCATTTTTGTTCTTTTTATTTTGAGAGTAACGTGCCATGTTCTAGGAATAGGCCCAATAAGCACACAGCCGAATTTGTGAATGATCCATTATATCTGCCAATGTCCATATTCAATCAACCAGGCCGATGTTCTAAGGATGTTAGAAAGAGAAGTTTGAGTGATATGGAGTACAAGTCAGCTACACTTCATGTGTTGCTAAATTATCCCGAAGTTGTACCATTTCTCAAGTAAGTATTGATTTATTAGTTATCAAAATATAAAATTTACTGTGATTACATCTTGATGCAACTACTAAAAATATTTGATGTGTCACAGTCACTTCGTGGGTCAATTTGGCCATGATGCTGTATATACGAGATTTGATACGTGGTTCAAACAATTTGTAAGTTTATCCTGATAATGTTCTAACACTATGTACGTAAACAATATTTGGAAGTTATGCTAACTTATGAATTTTTTTAACAATATGTAGGTAAATAATCCAAATAATGGTGTAAACCAATTTTTGAAAGATATATCTTGGGGACCTGGGCTTGAGGTCAGAACAATGTCTAAGTACGTAGTGAATGGTTCCATACAGAGGATTGCTCTAAAAATAAAAATAGCAACAACAGCGGGGTGTGGGTTCAAGGTGGTGATGGCAACCAAGTTGGAGATATTGATTATTATGGTGTGCTCAAAGAAATAATAGAACTAAAATATACAGGTTGGCCATTTAAGAAATTGATACTCTTTAGATGCAAGTGGTTCGACCCAAATCCAACAAGAGGTACAAGAGTACACAATCAATACAACATAATTGAGGTTAATCATACGAGGGAGTATGATCGCTATGATCCTTTCATAATTGCACATAATGTTAGGCAAGTGTATTATGCTCCTTATCTATTACGACGGAATAAGTCCGATTGGTGGGCTGTAATAAAAACTAAGCCTGTAGGTAGGGTGGAAGTGGAGAATGTGTTAGATGTTGCATATCAAAATAATATCTCCGGTGTTCACCAAATAGTGGACGATCAGCTAGAAAATAATTTGGAACATCCTGAACACATATCGGAAGAAGTTGATATAAATGAAGTAACAATTATAGAAAATGAGGACGAAGAATCAACTGATGAAGCTCAAACAAGTGAGGACGAAGAATTTTCGGACGAGGAACAATACGTCGATGAGCTTTAAAAAGTTGGTTTTTTAAATAACTCTTGTTTTATAGCTAGTTTCTTATATGTTTCAATCTAAATATGTATTATATTATGCAGATGGCAGGCAAGGGTCAAGGTAGCAATAACCCTACTGGTTCTCGGGGTCGAGAAAAGGCTAGGAAGGAAAAGAGGAGGGTAGTTAATAATACTCCCTCTTGTCCACCCTCTACAGAGATGCCTATGTCTTATCCTCCACCCACGGCTATACTGAGCTGCCACAGCATCACGAGCCCTACACCTTCATGCAGACACCAGGTCTTTCATCACAGGGCCATAGGACTATACGTCCGACATACAGTCCAACTACCTCACGACCACGTATCGCAGCCATTGGTTCGCATCCATCCATGTCACAGCCACATGGATCACAGCCACTCGGGTCACAGCCATCAGTATCACAGCCACTTGAGGTCCATCCAGCTATGTCGCAGTCACAGGGATCGCAGCCATCTTCATCAGCGACTCCATCTATTTCAGGCCTTTGCCTGCGAGGTAGTAGCTCTGACCCCCCTACACCGTCCACAGATGCCTCTGATATACATGCTTCAGACGATGATGCTGATGATGACGAGGAGGTGCATTATGATCAATATGGCAGGATCATCATAGTCCCTGAGGGTGATGGGTAAGAGTTATTTGTTATTTTTGCGTTTATTATTTTGTAAAGTTTTTACTAAGATATTAATGTGTTTTTATTGTTAAATTGCAGGTTCATCCCGAGTAATAAGACTACGAGGATAATCACCAAAGCCATCAGAAAGCTTTATGATGGCCCTTATGCGACTTGGACTGATTTCCCATTCTCGCTGAAGGAGCAAATTTTCAATCAATTTAAGGTATAAATATTCTTTTAAGCAGTTTAATAATTTATATTTATGATATTTCTTGTTTAATATTTAACTTTTGAAATACAGAGCAAGTGCGTATGGAAACACCGCTATAGCGCGGAAGTGGCTGCAAATTTTCATCACAAAGCTCGCAAGCGATTGTCGCATACTTTCTCCGAAGCTAGAAAGAAGAACAAGAAGCCTGACTGGTTACTTCAAAATTTATGGGATGATTTGCAAAGGCAATGGCTTACCGCAAAGTTCTTAGAGAAGAGCGAAAAAGGAAAGAAAGCTCGCGTATCTGAGAAGGGAGGCTCCTTGCACACTGGAGGTGCGGTCAGCCTAGGGACAATAAAAAGAAGATTGGTACGTAATTGCTAATTATTTTAATTTTCAAAGTATATCTATTCAGTTTATTAACTAAATTAATTTGTTTTCAGGAAAATAAGTTGGGGCGTCCAATGAACCATGATGAGCTATTCAAGGAGACGCATATTGTAAAGAAGAAGAAAGAGACGGATCAAGAAAGATGGGTCGAGGACCGGGCCTCGACTGTATATGTAAGTTTTCACTTTTCTTTAAGTATTTTAATTTACTTTTATATAAATTTTGAAATACTAATTCAATTTAAATTTTCGTATAGGATCGCTACCAAACTAACGTGGAGGAATTCATCCGCACTCAGCCAGCTGGTGAATCGGGCGAGCCAACCCAATCTTCGGACGAGGATGCTGAAATATGGATGGAGTCTGCTGGCGGTCCAAAATGAGGGAAGGTATACGGGCTTCCTACTAAAAAGTTCCATCGCTATAAGTGTGGAATGCAAGGAATAGGGACTTCCTCGCAAGGCGAGCAACTTAATGGGGAGAGCCTTTCCGCTATGCGGAAGACTGTGACAAAGCTCACATTCGAGCTAGAAGCGGCCAAGGAAAGAGAAAGGGTTAGAGATGCTCAATTCCTTGGAATGCAAGCTCAGATCAGAACTCTCCTATCTACTGGAGCTTTTCCGTTGCCCCGGTCTCGTGAGTCATCGCCAGAGGCTCGACTTGAACGTGACTGTTCTTTCCGTCCTCCCCGTGATCGTTCCTCCCGTCCTCCCCGTGGTCGTTCTTCACGTCCTCCACAGGACCCTTCTCGATACCGTCTTTTAGATGAAAATTCATCAGACGGTGATGATGATGTTGTACAAAATACTCCTTGACTTGTATATACTTTGAACTAGACAAATAGAACTGGTTCTGAACTAGTTGTAATAAGTATTAACTTGGTTTTGGATTTTTTAGTTCTATTGAACTTATTGTTAGTTTAATATATTTATTGAATTGTGTTGTTGTTGTTGTTGTTGTTTATTGTTGTTGTTGTTGTTGTTGTTGTTGTTGTTGTTGTTGGCATAAAATGCCTATTTAGGAATTTTGGTATGCTGGCAGGTGGTGTAGCTGCCAAAACAGGCATTTTATGCCAAAATTAAAACCCAAAAAACCGACCAAAGTTGGTCGGCATTTAATTTTAAAAAAAAAATTCTTCTGATTAGCGACCAAAGTTGGTCGCTTAAATTAAAAAAAAATTAATAGTTACCGACCAAAGTTGGTCGGTTAATGAACAAGGATTACCCAAATTCACATTTACCGACCAACTTTGGTCGCTAATCAGAAAATTTTAATTTAAAAAAAAATATATTTAATTTACCGACCAACTTTGGTCGCTAATCTTTAGATTTTAATAATTAATAATATAACGTAATTTACATACAGCGACCAACTTTGGTCGGTAAAATTAAATTATTAAAATATGTTACCGACCAAAGTTGGTCGGTATGTTCTTTAAATTACACAGTTGGTCCTTTTACCTTTGCGACCAACTTTGGTCGGTAATTAGCGACCAACGTTGGTCGGTTTACAAAAGCGACCACTAAAATAGCGACCAAGCCTGTTTGGACAGGTTTTGGTCGGTATTTTGCATAAACAAACCAACATTGGTCGTTTTTTGTGGTCGCTAAAACCCGAATTTCTAGTAGTGATAGAGGAAGAATCTACCCATAAAAGTTGTCAATCATCCGTCAATATATTCAATTAAAAATTTATTTTAGTTCTATAATTTCATCATTCCTTATCATTCTTCCTTCCCGAAGTCCACCAAAAAATAAATTAAATTGATAAATGCATTAATCAACCAAACTAAACCTTAGACCTTAGTGCCCATGGAGAACAAATTAAAAATTGGGATATCAACCGATTCTTTTTTAAAAAGATATTATATATAAGTTTCCTACTTATTCTTTTTTGGTTTTGAACCTATGACAATTTTGACTTCTCCTCAATAGGGATATTAACTAATTCTTTTTTCCTTTTTAAACCAACGATAATCACTCTTTATGAGGGATATAGTAACTGAAAGAGTTTCTCACTTACTCTTCTTCTTTTTCCTTTTCTGTCATACGACAATTTTGTTTTTGTAAAAATAAATTTCATTTTTATTTACCATTTTATCCTAACTTAAAATGTACTTATGAAGGGTAAAAGATACGAACGACATTTCGCTAAGGGTTTCGTACTTTTAATATAGTATAAATATAGATAGATAGATTTTATGAATGGATAATTTTTTCTTAATCCATTTTGCCGCTAATACTTGCACAGGAGAAATTAAAAAATAGTCAGATTTACAAGTGGTCATTCAAAAATAGTCACAGTTTCAAAAGTAATCGAAATTTAGCCACTTTTCATGTAAAGATAAATCTGAACTAAAACACTGTTTAAAATCCGGAAAAATACTCCAGTATATTATACTGGAACTTACTGGAGTTCCAGTATAATATACCGATCCAGCATAATATACTGGAACTTTCCGCGTGTTGGAGTTCCAGCATAATATGCTGGACATTCATACACAGGTGCACCGATTTCCAGTATATTATGCTGGAACTTTCCGTGTTGCAGCAAAATAGTGACTATTTTTAAATAATTTTGAGAACGCTGGCTATTTTTGAATAACCAGTCCGAAAACTGGCTAGCCCGTGCTATTTTTACTACCTGTACTAGTTAGGTGCGTTACACATTCAAAGTGAGAATAAAGACAAGGATAGCCTTGTTCTGTCAAAGAAAACTAGTATCGATGTTTTGAAATGAAAGTTTCTCTATTTCTGAATATCCAGAAAAAATAGGGGTTCCCGAAATTCCCACGTAAAATTTAAAGAGTACATTTGAAATCTTCTCTTATGCTTAGGAATATTATACAACATAGAACAAGAGCAGAAGCATAAATAGGTCACTGTTCTCAATCTTAGACTTTCGGCTCGGCAATAACTGAACTGGAAGTTGATATTTGAAGATTAGGTGGCACTGGAATCTCATCTGAATGGCCAGAAATGCAGAGATTTCCATGATCATCTTGCTCCCAATAGACCTCCACCATAAGGCCTCGAGTGTTCTCTGCGGAAATCGTGCCAGGGATCTCCACATACTTTGATCCTAGAGGTACCTGTATTGCATTTCGTATTGCAAATTAATCACTTTGTTTTTCATCTGAATGCTATTCAACCAGCTAATAGGACACGAATTTAATTTATGTGCACTAACAATGTACAGTATATTACATCATCAGGTCAAGATGACCTACAATAATAATTACATATGCGGGAAGCGCGGCTTAGGTGGTTTGGTCATGTGAGGAGGAGGACCACAGATGCCCTAGTGAGGAGGTGTGAGAGGTTGACATTGGAGGGTTTACGGAGAGGTAGAGGTAGGCCAAAGAAGAGGTGGGGAAAGGTGATTAGGCAAGACATGGCGCAGCTTCAGCTGACCGGGGACATGACCCTTGATAGGAAGGTATGGAGGTCGAGAATTAGGGTAGTAAAGTAGGTAGTCTAGAGTGTTCATAACAGTAGTATTGGCGCGCAATCTCGCTTTCTGTTGGCAGTAGGTTTTTATGACTAACCGTTGTTTTCTTTCATTGTTGATCACCTTACTATCTTGTTGTTTGTATTCTGCTTTTATATGGCTTTTTGGTACTGTCCTTTCGTGTCTATATTTTCATTAATGTGGTGCTTATGCTTTCCTGAGCCGAGAGTCTATTGGAAACAGCCTCTCTATCCTCACAAGGTAAGGGTAAAGTCTGCGTACACACTACTCTCCCTAGACCCCACAGTGTGGGATAATACTGAATATATTATTGTTGTTGTTGTTGTTGTTGTTGTTTACTCTTTATAGTAATCTTAATTTGGTAAACTAAAATGCAGTAAAAACTTGCTATAATTGGTTAAAATATGTTGATACTGTAAAAATCTTTATACTGACAGTGCATATGAGTTAAATCTATAACACAAATATAATTCCCAAGTCGTGCACCTACTTGGAGAGTAGTTCCTGATGGTAAAATCAGCGGCATGATAGTTCCCTCAGATGCAGCCACTTCTAGCTCTGTCTTCTTTGCAATGTTCAAGAACACTTCTTCTAGCGTTGTAAGACCTATTTGGATATTTAATATGCCAAACTCCATTTTCCTATTTTCTAGCTCTGCAAAGAAATTCTGATGCAAATGTGCAAATAAATCAGGATGACTTAGTATTGAGTGATCAAAATATATGTTATGCTTGTCTTCAGGAACCTCGTGATAGGTACTTACTTCGAGTAGCTTCTCCTTCTCGTGAGGAATAACAAAAGTCAAGAAGGATTTATCTTCCTCTTTTGGTGTGACATCTAAATGCTGTAAAACAACTTACTAAGTAATGAGTATTTGTTTATTCATTGACAATAATCTATAAAAGCTCTATTACTAGAAAATACCTGTTTGAAGAATTCTTTGACAGCCTCATGATGCTTGCTGTCTAGTGTATTTGTCATGGCATTCACATTGTCAGCAGTTTTACTGAAGCTAACTTTAACGATAAATCCAACTCCAAATCGAGACTTCAGTAAGGTTGATGTTCCAATGCAACGAAGTCTACCCTTGGCCATAATTCCAATGCGATCTGATAAAATATCAGCTTCCTCCATAGAATGTGTTGTCAGAATAATAGAACGTCCTTGCTTTGCAGCCTCAATTACACTCCAGATATGCCTCCGAGTTACAGGATCCATACCAGTTGTCTACAGATTCCATGAATTTACTTCAGAATTGAATAAACAATATATTGATTATGCTAGACTGTCGATTCTAAATATAGCATACTGGTTCATCTAAAAATAGAAGTTTTGGATATCCAATCAATGCTATAGCTAAACTGAGGCGACGTTTCATTCCACCACTGTAGCCACCTGCTCTCGCTTTGGCAACATCATCAAGTTTCACATCAGCCAACAATTTTTCAGTTTCCTGACATTCAAGTAAATGGAGAAGTTTTTAGTGAGAATCATATGCAATAACCACTTCTTGAAGAGTTATCAAAGGATAATTGTGGCAATCTATTTAGGATGAAATATGACACATGCATATAAGCCAGTGAATTCACAAGTATTTAGATAGAGATAAATCACATTCTTTTACACCGACAAGGAGTAAGGATGGCGTCAGACACTTACTGATTTTTTTGAAGTCGGCGATAAGCCTTTGATGGTGGCGAAGAGTTCAAGGTGCTCTTGTCCGGATAATGCATCCCAAAGTGTGTCGAACTGAGATATGGCCAGGCGAAGTTAATGAAAGAAAAACCAAGCCAAGAAGAAGCACAGACTTGAATTGAAAGGTAAAGATCAATGGAATAGCTACCTGTGAGCAGACTCCAATCAGCTTTCTTATGTTGGAGATACCAACCGAACTTCGAACAGAGTTTCCATAGATCAGTGCTGTCAGAAAGCGACAAATATGAGTTACGTGATCATTCATTCTCAATCGAAAGAGAAAACAGTTTAACTTGAAACTTTTCAAAAGGATTGCTATTACCATTTCCATGAGTGACTGGAGTTATACCAGTCAAGCAACTAATTACAGTTGTTTTGCCAGCTCCATTTGGTCCCAAGAGACAGAACAATTGATCCTTCTCAAGATTTAACCAAAGACCCTGAACAAAAAGGATCATTCTTAATATTTAACTATACATCCTGAATGAAAGGGCACCTTCTCTGCATTGCAACACATCTTCTGTTATGCTACAATGAGAAAAGGAAATTTTTAAAAGTTCTCCTATGCTGTCTTAATATTGTAGCCTTGGGAAGCAGACTGCAGAAATATTGGAGGGCAAAATGTTTGACGAGAACCATATAATAGATGATGCTTTCACTTATTTCAGGTTTATATCATGTAAGGGTCGATCCATCGATGGAACAAAAACCAACTATGGTTTCTATTAAGTCGACTGTGGAAGTCCAATATCTGATGATTTATTACTGCTATAAAGAAAATCTAATTTTCTCATTCAGTTTATCCAAATACTACTTCCTAACCAAGTTTCATGATAAATTCACCTGGACAGCCTTATAAGGTTTCTTAATCTTGCATCTACAATAGCAACAGAGAAGGCAGCAAGAATGGCAACTTAAGCTTATTGTCCTAGAATACATCTTATTAAGATCTTGTAGCTGCACAGCAACATTAGGATCAACATTGCCTTCCTCCGCTTGTTGTTTCACTCTATTTTCCTCATCAAGAACATCTTCATCATCTTGAGTAAAACTGTCATGTGGCGGCGCAGAACCAGAACCGCAACATGGGGCATTTTCTGAATTTTAAAAGAAGATTAAGCTTGGTTACTGTAAGGATGGCAATAGAACTTCTGAGGAAATGAGATTTAATAAGTCAAAAACTCAGAAGTACCTTTAAACTTTTCTTCACCTCTTCCTCTCCAATATCCAGGTTTCAAAAAGTAATATAAGGGTTTTCTTACACCTGCTGAGTTGGGTATGATATTGTCAAGGTAGATAGCCAAAACAAGCCACAGGAAGAACGTCTCGATAAGCCATCGATAGTAATGGAGCTAGCAAGTCAAAATAGTTCAGGAAATGGTCAAACAACTTCATTTATGTAAGAAGAAATAGGGTAAAAAAATTTTACATGCATAGGCAAGAGATAAAGCACAGCAACTAGGTTTTAGGATCTCTTATCATCTCATATACATGGAGAATTAGATTTCAAAAAAAGACCAAAAATTGCAAGACATAAGATTCTTTTCCTGTAACAAGTAAAGAGAAATTTAAAATAAAACTCTACCATACAATTGAATAGCAATACGAGTCATCAATGTCACACTCGGAAAGCCTACTCCAGCTGATCCCGCCATTGTCTGCTGCAAATAATAATAGATTCAGACCTCCTGAAAAGGGATTAGGCGGAAAGAAGGACCAAATTGTTCTTCTATAGCTTGTTTTATGGCTTGTATCACTATAGAGAAGCCCTGAAAATGTCTGTAAGAGAATAAAACAAACGCGTTACAAAGAGTTATTTAGGAGTTCTGCAAGTTTAGAACAGGAATTGACTTGCCTGAGTTCCACAACCAATTACAAATATGGCAAAGCTGGCAGATGTAGTCGAAGCAGATTTACGGATGAAGTTTGATATTAAGAAGGCAAAACCAACCTAGTACATCAAGATGCAAAAAGCTTTAGGTCCTGAAATACTGCGACGGTGGTTAAGTTAGTCATATATGATTGCTCTAATAGTCCAAAGTAAGAAACTCACCATGTTGAGTTGGAAAAGAAAGAACAAAAGTAGAACAATCAAAAAGCTGTTTTTCAAGAAAAGGTGAAGCTGAAACATCATTCCAAAAAGAACTATGAGGAGCGATGAAAGGAATGTCATAATTCCCTCCCATATAAGCCACGAGCACCAATACGCAGAGTCAAAAAGTCCCATCACAGTCATTGCCTGTAAATCATATTGGAAATCAGACAAAAAAGTTGAATATAAAATCAAGGATTCTTATATTACCTGGCGAAGTTTGAGCTCCTTCTCGAGAACCATTGAGCTGATCTGGAATACAAAACCAAACATAGAGATTGCATAGAAGAACATTGGACTGAAAATAGCAACAAAAGTAAATTTTTGAAATGAATCTCCAGCTTCACGGTCTTCTATTGCAGGATGCGCAAATTCCTTGAGACCAACATTCCAGCTGAACTTTGAATCTGCGAAAGCAAGATACAATCTTAACGATACAAATGTTTTATTTGATGATAATTCTTTTGGAATTTATTAATTATCATGGTAAAGGAAAACTACTAACTTATACTACCTCCAAGCAACGACCTTGCAATCTCTCGAGATGCAGCTAGTTGAAGGGGAAGTTGGAACTTGAAAGTTGGATCTTCAGGTACCCTTGGAACTTGAATGTATGTAGATGTATTTGTTACTACGCCATAACTTATAACTGTGGCATTTCGTTCCACGAAATGCAAAGCTCCAGGGGTATGCATTGGATCACTGAGAAGCCAATTGTTCAGGTCATCTTTTGTGCTAAATGACTTGACCTGAAAAATTAAAACTTTAGTTGCTGCAGTATACCCAACGAACAACTTGAAGAGCAAACAGGTGGCAACTTGTATCTCATTCTTAAACTGATAAAGCAAAAGAATAATTTTTTGCCTACATTCACTCCGGAGAAAATAAGTACGTGGTCTTGATAAAATGTAAGTCCTGCCACAATATCTTTTTCGATAGTAAACATAATGAGTTTTATTGATAAAAATAGCACTGAGATAGAGACTGTGATTGTCTGATCGAGTATTTCCAAAGGGTGATTACAAAAACTCAGTTCCTTGTCTATTCGAATTTTTCAAGGAGCTGATGATCAGGAAGCCTAAAAAGTTCCAATATTTACATTCTCTATCTTACGCCAAAAATGCAAAAGAGAAAGATATAGTGATTTAATCTATGAATGTTCTGTGCTTTGCCCTCAAAACACAGGAGAATTTAGGATATAAAGTTGAGTATGATTTTATTACTGATGATAGACTATAATTACGTATTTTAGTGGATTATTACACTCTAATTTACTGCACTTTAGTTGAGTTTGCGCTTTAATCGCTAGAGTTTTGCACTAAGTGTGTGTTTTATGCCTTGTATGAGTGATTTCGAGCTATGTAGATGTTATGGAATGAATTCAAGTGATTTGGAGCTTTGAAGTCTGAGTAAAAGCCCAAGGAATTAATCCGGGATCGTATTCGGGGATCAACGGATGATAGAGCAACGAAACGAAGAATCGAGTAGGCATATTGCGCACTGTCTAGTAAAATGCACATAACTTTTCGCCCAGAACTCCATTTGGGCTCCACAATATATGGTTGGAAAGCTAACTCAAAGGGCTACAACTTTCACGTTTTACGTTTTTCCAAATTCCAAACGGAACAGGGTGAAAAATGCGCGAAACAGTAGACTTACCAAATACCGCGTCCGTACCGCGCCCGGACCGCGACCGCGAGCGTCCAGACCTGAAAACTTGTCCTTTTTCGCGTAGGAGAAGGTATAATTGTTTGGGTCCGACCCTACTTGGTATATATATATGGAAAAATGGTATTTTGAGGAGGTTGGACATACTTTTAACAGAATTTAGACCTAAGGAGGCTAAGGAGACCGGGGATTCGACCTAAGGAGGCAAGAACACATTGGGAGCAAGGCGGAGAATTCTTCTACCAGTTTTTCACTTTCTTCTTCTTATTTTTCATTATTGGTTATGAATTCTAGTATTGTAGTTTTGCATACTATTATGAATAGCTAATTTGTTATCTAGGGTTTTGATGGAACCTATTGGAGGATGATTTTCCTGTTACGATAATATAGATTTGTTGTAGTATTTTCTCTATTTGTTCAACTACATTATTATTGTGGTTGGTTGAAGAGCTCTCAATCGACTGTGCCTGTTTAGTGTGTATTACTCGGGAGAGAGTATATATTTAGGTAGTTGTTGAACAACATCACTCCTAACGTATATGAGGGATCAATACGAAGGGTTTAAAGGTGGGATTAGGGATAATGAAACCTTGGGTGCGATCCGAGTGAGCCGTACTTAATGCCAGCTAGCGTAATTCGGGAAAATATGTCTAGTAAATTATGGTAATTACTCGGGAGAGAGTTACGACAGTTAGAGCGCTCATGATCGATAGAGAATACTTAGGCGAATTTATAGAAAACGTAGCGGTAGGATTCCGACAATAGGGGAAATCATAACTCTAGACCTCCTTAGTCTTGTCTCTAACCCTTAGTATCTTTAGTTGTTAATTTACTATTTTTAATTTATTAGTTAATTAGTTAAACACAAGAATCTTAATATCTATAAGTTAGGAATTATTCAAGATTGTTTTCTTGGTGATAGTAAACAGTTGTAGCTAAGCCTTAGTTCTCTGTGGGATTCAACTCCGGACTTGTAAACCGGATTATATTTGCAGCGACCGCTTATCCTTTTTAGGATTAGAGTTGGGCGTGATCAATTACGTATATGTATAAATATCTGAGCCGGAAGCGATTAGTCAGTTTATCTCATCCTAAATCCGCTTTTGCTAGAAAATCAAGCTATTGGATGGATTGATCAATGGCATAAAATCAAGCAAATTATATCCTTTAAAAAAAATTAATAAAAATAGCAAAGTACTGTAACTGCAAAAACGGATAGTGAAAGTTGTACCTTGGTAGGAGGAATAGGTCGACCTGGATTATTTGCCAAAATACCATTAACAATGGATTCAATTTTTTGGTTGCCACTTCCACTCCACACAAAGTCATAACACGGACGCTTAATAAAGAACTTGTGCTCGCATGGCGGTATAGGAGGATTCGTGAGAGCCTGAGGATCATTTACTGCCCCTATAGCGGATGGATGCTTGGAACGAAAATCCATGGCCTTTTGGATTCCAAACAAGAGACCTAAGAAGAAGAGCGACGAGAATAACTGAAGAAATGTGGCTCTCTTGCTTCTCATTGACAGCAAGAAATTCTTCTTCAGTAAAGCAATTGTTTGTTGCCAAAACAATGAAAATCCTCTTTGCAATTCCATTGCCATTTCTAATTCCAAGTCAGGCGAACTTTGGGTAGAGTTTCACCTTAGATGAATGCATTCAGGACGTGGAAACAATATCTTTATGTATATCTGATCAAGTGTTAATTAAGCAACTTTCTCAATAGTGAGGAGCACTTTTTTTTAAAATTGGTATATTTGGGTTAAAATATGGAAGAATTTATGGGCATGGAGAAGTTAACAAAGGCAATGGCGAGTCTTTTATTCATTCTTCGCCGGGGAACCCAACGTTCTTTCTTGCTAAACCGTTTAAATACTTCCGCCATTTTCACTTTTGGAAAGACCATTCTGCCCCTAATAATATAGTTTGCCCTTCTCCAATAAAAATTTAAAAAAAAAAAACAATTCAAATACTAGATTAAAGGTTGTTGTTAGTAGTTGTAAAAAAAAAGGTTTGTCGTCATTAACAGACAGAAAAAGATCCAAAGAAATCAAGGATAGGCGCGACGAAGCGTTGACGGTGACTTGGTAAACCATTTGCGTACGATGAGAAAAAAACAGATTGCAATTATAGTAATGGTTTGGATTATTTTCCTTATTGATGGTAAAGTAACCATTTCATTGTATTATTGGTTTAGTCATTTTCTATCTAGAATGTACACTCCCTCCTTGCGTTTCAATTTAGTAGCCTGTTTGGCCAAGCTTTTTTTTTGGTCAAAAGTGCTTTTTTTTTTCGCCAGAAACACTTTTGGCCAAAAATTGAGGTGTTTGGCCAAGCTTTTAGAAGGAAAAAAAGTGTTTTTGAGGAGAAGCAGAAACAGTTTTGGAGAAGCAGAAAAAAGTAGCTTCTCTCTAAAAGCACTTTTTTGAGAAGCACTTTTGAGAAAAATACACTTAGAAGCAGTTTTTTAAAGCTTGGCCAAACACTAATTGCTGTTCAGAAGTGTTTTTCAAACTAATTAGTCAAACACAAACTGCTTCTTACCAAAAGTACTTTTGAGAAAAGCACTTTTAAAAAAAAAAGCACTTCTCAAAATAAGCTGATTTTTCCAGCTTGGCCAAACGGGCTACTAATAAGGTAGCTTGACTCGTCACCAAGTTTAAGAAAAAAACGAGGAGGTAAAAATTTTGTGGGGCCATAACATTTATGTGGTTATAAAAGTTTCTCATTAAGCGTAAAATGGGTAAAATGAAGGGTTTAAAGTTGAATTATTTTCAAATTTAGAAATGTGTCATTTATTTTGGAACATACTAAAAAGGAAAGTACCTCATCTAATCTATATTATATTAAAAGGAGAGTAGTATGCATTGTGGTTAAGCCAAGTGGCAAGCTAAAATAACGTCACTTGGCAATTTTAGGACAACATTAATAACTAGAAATTATATATTGAAGCATAATTAATGGAAGTAGTTTAATGAATCTTATACATAATCTAAATAGATCTTAGAAAAATCTAATCTATATATCTATATTTAAATTTATATCTATATCTATATCTATATCTATATCTATATCTATATCAATATTTATATCTATATATTGATCCATTAATAGATTTTCTTCTATATTAGCTAGAAATATGGAGGTAAAAATTAATTAAAAATTATAATAGAAAACAATAAAAATATAAAAAGACGTAAATTGAGATTACCTATGACTATTTATAGTTTGGAGTAAGTTAAAATATAAAATAAAACTAAAATTACTTAAGATATTAAAGGTTTATTGATTTTAAAAATTAAATAAATTCAAGCAACAAAGTAAGATCTTACATAAAGTATACAAATTATTTATAAGGTAAGAGAAAAATTAAATAATCAGCAAAAGATATTTTAATAACAAGAATAATAAATTCATATTAATATTGATAAATTGTGCAAACGAATACTTTATACGTAAATATTACTACAATATTTAATGTGTTCAAACAATTAAGAAAATATTTTTCTGTAATTAATATTTGAATTGAGTTCAGTTAGTTTAAGTTTGAAAGCATAATATAATTTTTTGAAAATATGGTCCAATTAAGAAAATAGAATGATAAAAATTATTTAAATTTGAGATGAGAAAGTTTTTAAATTTTTATCTCTATTATATTAGAATGAGTGTGGTAAAAATAGATATTAAGTTCAAACGGGCTAATAAAAATTCACATGACAGTGTAATAATATTAGGTATTGAATAGTATAAAACCAAAAATAAAGAATAAATAGAAAAAAATAAAGATTCAGATTTTTTATCATAGGAAAAAGGGAAACACTTATTTAAATTTGAGATGAGAAAATTTTTTATATTATGATAAGAAAAGTCATAATATAAGTCCACATAACTCAAGTCTAATAGCAAAATTAAAAACTAAAAATATTGAACAATATAAATTAGAGATAATGTAAGGACATTTGTAAATCATAAGTTTAGAAATAAAAATAAAGTAAATATACAATATTTAAAAATATTATTAAATTTTAAATAATTTAAAATTTTCGAGCAATATTTTTAAAACAAAATAAATATCTATCTATTATATTAAAAGAGGGTAGTGAAGCATGTGGTTAAGTAAGTGGCAAGCTAAAATGAAGCCACTTGGCACTTTTAAGACAACATTAAAAATTTGAATTATAAATGGAAACGTAATTAATGGAAGTAGTAGTTCAATAAGAATTATTTTTTAATTATGATATAAATCTCTATTATATTATTAAATATAGATTTTAATCTGAAAAATAAATAACATATAGTAGTATAAGTTAGTTAATATTTTTTTGTATAATTATGGTAGGGACGAAATAAATTATGGAAGGGACGAATTAATTAATTAATTGATCAAGCTTTGTAACCGACCAAACTTTGTAGCATCCTTTTGGGTGAAAATGTAGAAGGACAAGACTTATTCAAATTCGAGGTGAAACATAAAGTAGTAGTGAGAATTTTGTTAAAATAATATGCTCAAACAAGACATATCACAAACGTGATATGTTTAGCATTATTTAATATTGACCATAGAATAAAATACAAGTACTAAAATCAAGGGTGTGGATTGTTACAGATATAAAATAAAATAATAAAAAAAAATATGTTATCTGGAAGGTTTAAATTTTAAGGTAATTCCAATAACTCAAATTATAATTTGATATTTGTGTCTGTGCATCGCACGGGTTCTAATACTAGTTTGAAATAGAGGGAGTAATTAATTTAGATTCACGGTGAATAAATTATTAAGGGGATAAAAAGAAGTAATTATTTTGAAGAAATTCTCAATTTCTAAGGCTCAAATTCTATACTGTACATGTTATTATTAAGAGTAGAGAAATCTCTACCACTCCTGTATACCTTAACAAACTTAATTAGTTCTATTTTCTTTTTAAAATATTGATAAGGCTATGTAACATAGTGTTTACTTTACTGTGGAATAGGGGTGGGCATCGGTCGGTTCGGTTCGGTTATAAATATTATCGGTTTTGCCTATCGGTTATCGGTTTACAAATATCATAACCCGATAACCAAACTGATAAGATATTGGTTATCGGTTATCGATCATTATCGGTTCGGTTATCGGTTTACCCGATAAGATAAAACAACTAAAACAGTTTCGCAATGTATAAAACAGTTTCGGTAACAGTTTTATAAGATTTTAAGAACTGTTTTGCTAAAACTCTTTTCAGAACTGTTTCACAAGAATTTAAATTTACTGCAACATCCAATAAAATAAACACTAACCAAAGTTTTTATCTTTCATTCTTCAACCCAAAAAATATGAACAAAAATCCCAATATCAGTCAGTGACGAAAAAATAGAATATTAGTCATATTTTCACTTCGACACTTTCTGCAATACAAGGGATCTAAATGAATAACATATACAAGTGTCAGCCACGATGCACATGTTTGTGATGCAATTTTTGTAAATGTCAAAAGAAAAAGTGAGAAGTAGAGTCACTACCCTCCCACTGCTTTGAAGACTGAACAACTTCATCAAATAGTTCTGCTAAACATAGAACTAATAGTTCTGCTAACAATAGAACTAAAACTGCAACAATAGAACAGAGTTCAACACTTCAACTAATAGTTCAATACTACAAGTAGTCCAAAGTAATAGTTCAAACACATTAATAACAATACAAAGTAGTAGCAACCTTAAGATTAACAAGTCCAAAGTCCAAACATAGTACTAATGCGACTAAAGAGTGAAGTGAAGATGCGACCGAAGAATCTGATGGATCTGAGAAATGAAGTGAAGATGCGACTGAAGAGTGAAGGAAAGAAGCTGAGAAATTCGACTGACGCCGGCCTGAATCTTGACGGGCTGACTGGTGAGGGCATGATGCGACTGACACCGGCCTGAGTCTTGACGGACTGACTGGTAAGGGCGTGAGGCGGAGAAACTGAGAAAGAATAGGGAAATCAAAGAGTGAACTATGAATTATGAAACCCTAGTATGTATATACTTAAGGGTAAACTAGTAAATTAGTTAATCCTTATTGGGTTATCGGTTTTACCCAATAACAAAATTGACAAACCGAGCCCGAACCAATAACCCAATAAAAAGAAAATTTTAATCCATTACCGAACCGTTAACCCAATAACCTAACGCCGATAACTCAATAAATAATTAACGGTTCGAGTTATCGGTTTTACCCGATATATGCCCAGCCATACTGTGGAAGATGAAAGTGATTCAGTATTCTAAAAATTTCCACTAAGGATTGACACTTTGGACTGGAACTTTTGTTTTTTCTGCTTTTGGAAAAGCTAGGTCAGTCTAAGAATTCATACATTAATTGCATGGTTGAAGTATACATAGATGTCACTGTCCATTGTTGTAACTATAGGAAATTGATGTTTACATGTATGAAACCATAATGAGAAATTCGGAAGAAAAAAAGAAGAACCTGACTGTAATTAAACCTTAAAAAAATAAAAGAGTGAGGTTTATACGATCCGCTTTCTTATTCCCTTGACAGACGGATATATATATGATTTAAATGTGAAATTGTCAATTGCTATCATTGAACTGATTGTATTAGGGGCGGCTCAAGCGTATATGGGGACTAAGGCAAAAGTTTAATATGGGGTCTTATTTTTATTGTTTGTCAAAAATTTGTCAAGAGCTCCTTTTTGAGATTTTATTAAATTTTTTAACTTTTCTTTTCTTTTGTATTTTTGAATAACCAAATACATATTTTCTTGTTGACATATTTATCTTCTAAAAAAAAATTAAACAATATGTACGGAGTAAAATAAATAACAAATAAAAATAATACTAGAAAATTAGAATGATATAACCCAATGACTTACTGATTCAAGAAATTTGTAGACTTGATTCCAAAATATCTAGTTGTTGGCCTGTTGGAGTCTTGGAGAAAGAAAGAAATCCAGTAGAAAGAATTAAGAAGATGAGCATGAATCATGAATAAAGAGAAAGGACGAAGATATGTCTTCTGGAATATGAAGAATGAATGGATACTAGTAATAGCACTAGCACTAGAATTGAAACGTTGACTAAGATTACTTGGAAAAATAAAAAGTAGATTTGTCAAATCAAATAAAAGTGACAACTATTTTCCTACTATTTTAAACTTTAATTTATTAGTCTATCTAAAGCTTTTCTTTCTTTTTATATGAAAAGTACAAAAGTACTATATACATAAATTTGTTTTTTAAAAAAAAACCTATAAACCTATAAAATATACTCCTTATTCCTAAAAAATGGGAGCCCCCAGATATTCACACAACAGAAAAAGAAAAGAAAGAAAAACTGCAAGAAGAAGAATTTCTCTGTTTGTAGGACTTTATTTGAAAGGATAATATGTAGAAAATCTCCATTTCTTGCAAAAACCAACCAAGGGAGAGGGAGGGGGGGGGGGGGTTACACAGTTTTCTCTTCACTTTTACATCCTTTTGCATTGTTCTTCCATCATTACCCTTCCATCTCCAATCTCCAGTTATACTGAAATAAGCATGCAGTTGGTTAAAATATTTAAGAGAAAAAGAAGATGAAATTGTTTGTCTTTTGGTACTAAAGCGTGTGACCTCATCATATTTTTTTTTTTTTTGAGCATGTGAACATTTTATTCATAAAGACTAAAATATTGTAGCACTATTACATGTAGCATTGCTACTTCCACAGATACCATGGATAGCATCAATATTACCTAGTTCAACTAGACTTTTATATATAAATATTAAATAACATAGTTCGTACTATAATAACCCTTCTTTTGTCATCCAACATCTTGGACTCGACAAAAGGAGGTGGAACAGCAAAACACAGAAGTTTATTTATGGTAGACTGCTTTGATCCTTCTTCTTGCCATTAGGTGCTGCTTCATTCCCTCTCTTGCAGTTATGCTTGAGAACCACTTGCCCCATTTTAGCCATTAACCACCTGCAATAAAAAATAATATTGTTGTAAGCTATGTATCCCTTTTGGAGGTAATGTATTCTGTCTGTGGAGTCCGTTTCCACTTCTAATGGAGTGAAGTTGTGGTCTGCTGCAATGGTTAATCCTTGATGGAGCGCTTGGATTTCTGCATGGATAGGAGAATCTGCATGAATTGGCTTTATGAAACTTAGTGACTAGTTTGAGTCATCATTTCTGATGAGCCCACCAATCCCTGAGACAGTTTTGTTATTTCGAAAAGCACCATCGGCATTAAGTTTGTACCAACCTTGGGGTGGTGCATGCCAACTAATACTTATTTGAATTCTCTTAGAAGTGTTGTTCTCCTTGTCAGTGACAAGTTTGTACTCGAGGGATTGTTTTACTACAGAAGAAGCCGATAAAGGATGTGATGTATTGTGGTTAAGTTGAAGCAACAGGGTTGAGGTTTTTTAGATAGACAAGCCAGTGATTATTTTGGTTGATGCTCATTTTATCTGGAGGCTGGTGTAGAATTGAGTTTCAAAAACTTCTGGCCATATTGCAGCATAGAAAAATGTGCTGGATATCTTCTTCTTCATTTCTACAGCACGTGCAAGTTGGGTCTATATTTATGCTTATGTATTGTAAGTACTTTCTGCATGGAATTCTATCATGATAGCATAGTCATAGAAAATATTTTATTTTATTGGGACAACGTATAGACCAGATTCAGTCAAAATTTTTGTTATTGTGCTCTTGATCACCACAAGACTCGTTAATGAGCTTGTAGCAAGACTTAGTAGAGAAGGAACCATCTATGTCGTCCCCCCCCCCCCCCCCAATAAACTCTATCAGGTAGGTTACTAGATGGTATTATAATAGAATTAATTTTGTTGGTTATCATATGAGGAATGTCAAAGGAAATTTTATTTAAAGACCAAGTAATATTCTGGTAGAGGTCTTTAAGCGTAAGGTTTAGGTTAGAGTTATTTAGGGGACCCACTAGGAGTTCACGCAGTGGTTGGCAATTCGGAATCCATCGTGTGTCCAGACATCAACATACGAAGTGTTACCCACTGTCCAGGCAATGCCTTTAGAGCTAACTTCTCAACCAATCTTAAGGCTTTTCCATATGAAAGAATTGCTCTTATGTGAGTTTTTGATGTATTTGTGTCACGACCCAATTTAGGATCATGACCGACACCTAGGAACAAGTGCCCCCAAATAAGCCTCATCGGTGTTGTACGAAAAATCGGACAGAGTTTCCCCTGATTTTGGACTATCCCGAAATTTTTCCTGTCTCAAATCAGCAACCAAACATCCTAATAGCAACTCAAATGACAATGACCTTATCAATTAACCAAAATAAATATCTACCTTTAATAGTCCACCCACCAACAACTAGAAATACTACTTTATCTTCAAATTTGATAAGAATGAGCGACACTCAACATAATCTATAATAACGAAGAATACTCAAGACACTAAAAAAAATTTGACTATGGAGCGACTCTAAGAGTTCAAAGAAAAGACCATAACAATAAATAAAGTCTCCGCCCACGCGAACAAATGCGGGGTTCACCAGAAACTATCAACTTGTGCGTCTGACTAACGAAATCCTCGCACTTCAACTGTTGTCTCTGGAAAAAAAATAGCGGGGAGTGAGTCGCTAGCTCAGTGAGTAATAACACTTAACCACAAACGTTTTTAATTGGGGACAAGTCAGAAAACATGCCTGTATAATAATAATTAGGAACTATCATAAAAACAAAATGCCCTTTCAAAAAAAACAGTAATAATAATTAGTCTCATCATGTGTTTCCTGTAATAGAAATCAATTTAACAATTCAGTAATAGACTCGGTAAGCACTGTGTCATATCAAATCTTTATGTTTGGGAGGTTTCCAAGGAAGGATCATGTAATCTGTATCACTGTATGGACCCCTTCGTAAAAGGAGTCAAATATAATTGTAGGTCCCTACTCGAGGGAAAACTGTAACTGTATGCTAGTTCTACCTTCCCACTAGCGAGGGCTATAACTGTAATCGGTAATCTGTAAATACAAGGTGCACCAGGTCTAACGAACCCGCCGTTAGCTACGTGTAACGACCCGGCCGGTCGTTTTTGGAATTTACGCCCCGATCCCCCATTTACCGCTCCCCCTAAGTTCATTTCTGCTATTTTGGTATGCCGGGACGTTCGGTATTAGAGTTCGGAGTGTTTTGGGACACTTAGTCCCTAAATGAGAGCTTAAGTGTTGAAAGATGGTCCGTAATCGGAACAGTGTGAAGACGACCTCGGAATGGAAATCTGATGGTTCCGTTAGCTCCGTTAGGTGATTTCGGGGTTGGGAGCGTGTTCGGAATGCATTTTGGAAGCTCGTAGCTCATTTAGGCTTGAAATGTCGAAGTTTGAATTTTTGAAATTTCCGGTCCGATAGTGAATTTTTGATTCGAGGGTCGGAATGGAATTCTGGAATTTTCTGTAGCACCGTCATGTCATTTGGGACGTGCGTACAAAATTTTAGGTCAATCGGACGAGGTGTGGTTAGGTTTTTGATCGAAAGTGTGTTTCGTTGGAATTTGAAGTTCTTAGGCTTGAATCTTTGATTAATTCATGTTTCCGGCGTTGTTTTAGGTGGTTTAAGGATTTGGTACAAGTTTGAATGATGTTATGGGATATGTCCGTAGGTTTGGTTGAGGTCCCGGGGGCCTCGGGTGTGTTTCGGATGCTCATCCGAGCAATTTGAAGTTTGGAAATGTTGTAGAAAGTTGCAGGTCTGAATTCCTTCTTCGCGTTCGCGAAGAAGGCACCGCGTTCGCGTAGTAGTAGCCTATCCTCTCATCGCGTTCGCGGCCACTCTCCCGCGTTCGTGTAGTGTAAGTGTGGAGAGGGGGGCCCGTTCCTCTTCGCGTTCGCATAAGATCACCCGCGTCCGCGTAGCTTCACTATTTCCTCCATCGCGTTC
This sequence comes from Nicotiana attenuata, assembly GCF_001879085.1. Taxonomy (NCBI): domain Eukaryota; kingdom Viridiplantae; phylum Streptophyta; class Magnoliopsida; order Solanales; family Solanaceae; genus Nicotiana; species Nicotiana attenuata. Next base: position 33,762,512 of record NC_031999.1, read on the forward strand.
GCGTAAGCCTTGTCGCGTTCGCGTAGTTCTTGATCCCCTGGCCTTTGCGTTCGCGCTCCTCCCTTCGCGATCGCGAAGGGCATTTTTGGGCCCTGATATTTTCCTTCTTCGCGAACGCGTGCTTCCAATCACGTTCGCGATGCTTTAGACCCCTGAACAGTACTTAACATTTCAAAAACGAGGTTTTGCCATTTTTATCAAAACTCAAGGTTTGGAGCTCGGATTTGGGAGCAATTTCAAGGGTTTTTCAAGGGCAATCACCGGGTAACGATTCTCTACTCTCCTATGACTAAAACCCATTAATCTAACCGCAAATTCACCCTTTAATTTCGTGTTTTTGAATGGCAAGTGGGTAAACTTCTTAGACCTAACTATGGGGTTTTGAGGGGTCATTTGACCTCCGATTTGGGAGATTTTAATATGGTTAGACTCGTGAGAGTACGAGGGTTCTGAAAACGTAAAAATTATTCGATTCCGAGACGATGGCTGGAGGGGCATTTTGATCGTTTTACCTATTTTCGCGCCCTAGCTCTAAATTTAGTAGTGGAATCAGTTGTTTGCAATATTATTTACGATATGCTCGAGGTAAGTGGCTTGTCTAACCTTGTGTGGGGGACCTTTCCCCTTAGGATTTGTTATTTGTTGATTTGAGTGCCTTGTACGCGAGGTGACGGGCGCGTACTTGAGCCAATTGTTGGAAATCCGGTTTTCTTAAGATATTGAGATTGAGTTCCTTTCATATTTGCTTTATTCTACTTGCAATTATAACCTGTGCTAGATTAGGAAAGCATGTTTAGTTGATTTAACTTGCCTAATTGCTTAAGTTGCCTTAACTGTACTAATTGAAGCATGCTAGGCCAGTACTACCTGTTGCTTGTCTTTTGTACTTCGTTTCCGTGTACCTTCTGGTTGTGATTGCGCATTTACATTGGGACTACGGATGTGGGATTCCGGTAGCTCCCCCCCCCCTTGTTTGTTTACTTTGGGACTGCGGGTTCGATTCCCGATAGATCCCCCTGCACTTTTACTTTGGGACTGCGGGTTAGATTCCCGATAGATCCCCCTGCACTTTTACTTTGGGACTGCAGGTTAGATTGCCGATAGATCCCCCTGTACATTGGTGGTTGGACTACAGGACGGTATCCCGGGAGATCCTTCGGATGTACACATATGATGGACTACGGGACGGTATCCCGGGAGATCCACCGGACAGATGAGAAAAAGGGCTACAGGACGGTATCCTGGGAGACCCTCATTGTTATCATTGGTGTTGAGCTGTGTTTACTCTGTATTTATTCTGTACTCGTGTAGTTGTTATAGCCTCGTTGACTTGTCTTATCTCACTGCTGTACTTATTATATCTGTCAGATTTTTATATTGTTAAATAATTATTATTAATATATTTTGTCTCAGTAGGGCCCTGACCTTCCTCGTCACTACCCAACCGAGGTTAGGCTTGGCACTTACTAAGTACCGCTGTGGTGTACTCATGCCCTTCCTGCGCATGTTTTTCATGTGCAGATCATCCAGGTACCTCCACTCAGGCGCACTATCAGTGAGGCAGGAGGACTACGGAGACTTCGAGGTAGATCTGCTGCGTCCGCAGACCGACGAGTCTCCCTCTTACTCTATCTTTAGTACTTAGTTTTCCTTCTTTCGGTTGCTAGAAATTCTGGAGTTTGGTACCTTTACTATACACTTCTGTAGCCTGTGTTGCCCGTGAGTTTCCGGGTTTTGGGAATTGTTTTAGACTTGTGATATTGAGTTGTACTTGCCAAGCGGCATTCAGTACAGTTTCCTTTAGATAATTGATTTGATTTTTCTCTATTTTTCCGCAATTATTATATTTCCGCAAATGTTAGGCTTACCTGGTCATGGGGGACCAGGTGCCGTCATGACATGTTCACGGTTGGTGAACTAGGGTCCTGACAAGTTGGTATCAGAGCTCTAGGTTCATAGGAGTCACGGAACACAGGCCGGTTTATTAGAGTCTCGCTGATCGGTACGGAGACGTCTGTACTTATCTACGAGAGGCTATGTAACCATTAGGAAAATTTCACTTCATTTGATTCCTGTCGTGCGAGATTTTTGAACATCAATTCTAAACTTTCGACTTCTATTCTCTCACAGATGGTGAGGACACGTGCTACTCGAGATGATCAGACACCTGCGCCCCCTACTGCAGCCGTCAGAGGCCGGGGCTGGGGTAGAGGTCGAGGACGCGCACGTGGTGCAGCCAGAGCACCTGCGCGAGCTGCCGCTGAGGTACCACCAGCAGATCCAGCCGAAGCCCAAGCACCTGGCACACCTACTACTGCCACTACTACTCCAGCCCTTGAGGAGACTTTGACTCAGTTCCTGAGCATGTTTGGTACGTTGATTCAGGCCGGATTGATTCAGGTTGTATCGACTACTTCACAGATCGGGGGAGGGACCCAAACTTCCGCCGCCCCCACTCCAGAGCAGCGAGTTCCCATTGGTCAGGTTCCAGGTGTCATGGCGACACAGCCTGTGGTCCCAGTTCAGTGGGTAGTGAGGACCTCTCGCCAAGTAGGAGACAGGTGGGTCCAGGAGAGAGAGGACAGACGAGGTCAGGAGGGAGAGTATAGAGGGGTGAGTAGACCTCGTAGACTGGGGAGATATACTGGTCCTTATTTTCGAGGCAGGGTGCGTCACGGTAGAGGTTTTGTGGGTCAGCCAGCTCAGTTCGCATCTCAGATTCCACACAGGGTTTCAGGTGTTCAGGGGTCTCGGAGTACCCGTACTGCACAATTTCCACCCCCACGTCGCCCGCGAGGTTGCTTTGAGTGTGGTGACGCACGACACATGGTTAGGGACTGCCCCAGACTTGGTAGGGGTGCGTCTTCACAGATTTCTCGGCCACAGTGTGCCCCGCAGAGTTCCCAGGCCATGGTTACAGCCCTAGTTGCTACCCCACCTACCCGTGCCGAGGCTGTTGCCTCCGATTCTGTCACTACAGGTATTGTCATGGTTTGTCACAGAGAGGCATCGGTTCTATTCGATCCGGGCTCTACTTACTCTTATGTGTCTTCTTACTTTGCTCCGCATTTGGGTGTGCCTCGGGATTCTTTGAGTGCCCCCGTTTATGTTTCTACTCCTGTGGGAGATTCTCTTGTTGTGGACCGCGTTTATCGGTCATGTTTGGTTACTATTCATGGTTTTGAGACCAGAGCAGACTTATTATTACTCGGTATGGTGGATTTTTACATTATTTTGGGCATGGAATGGTTGTCGCCCCACTTTGCTATTCTTGATTGTCACGCCAAGACCGTGACGCTGGCTATGCCAGGTGTTCCGCGTATTGAGTGGAGTGGTACTTTAGATCACACTCCCAGTAGAGTTATCTCTTTTCTTAAAGCTCAGCGCATGGTTGAGAAGGGGTGTGCCACGTATTTGGCTTATGTGAGAGATGTTAGTGTTGATACCCCTTCTGTTGATTCTGTTCCAGTGGTACGGGATTATCCCGATGTATTTCCAGCCGATCTTCCGGGCATGCCGCCTGATAGAGACATTGATTTCGGCATTGATCTGCTGCCGGGCACTCAGCCCATTTCCATTCCTCCGTATCGTATGGCTCCTCCTGAGTTGAAGGAGTTGAAGGATCAGTTACAGGAATTGCTTGGTAAGGGTTTTATTCGACCCAGTGTTTCATCGTGGGGTGCTCCTATTTTGTTCGTGAAGAAAAAGGTTGGTTCCATGCGCATGTGTATTGATTACCGCCAGCTGAACAAGGTTACAGTGAAGAACTGTTATCCTTTGCCTCGCATTGACGATCTGTTTGACCAGCTTCAGGGCGCACAGGTGTTCTCTAAGATTGACTTGTGCTCAGGTTACCATCAGGTGAAGACTCGGGAGCTAGATATCCCGAAGACTGCTTTCAGGACTCTGTATGGTCATTACGAGTTCCTTGTTATGTCTTTTGGGCTGACTAATGCCCCGACAGCTTTTATGCATTTGATGCACAGTGTATTCAGGCCATATCTTCACTCGTTCGTGATTGTTTTTATTGATGATATTCTGGTGTATTCCCGGAGTCGGGAAGATCATGAGCAGCATTTGAGGACCGTGCTACAGATCTTGAGGGAGAAAAAGTTATATTCAAAGTTCTCAAAAATGTGAGTTTTGGCTGAGTTCTGCGGCATTCTTAGGCCATGTGATTTCTAGCGAGGGTATTCGGGAGGATCCGAGGAAGGTAGAGGCCGTGCAGAGTTGGCCCAGGCCGTCCTCAGCTATAGAGATTCGCAGTTTCCTTCGCTTGGCGGGTTACTACCGTCGTTTTGTGGAGGGATTTTCATCGATTGCTGCCCCTATGACTAGATTGACCCAGAAGAGTGCCCCATTTCAGTGGACAGAGGAGTGCGAGGCGAGCTTTCAAAAGCTCAAGACATCTTTGACTACAGCCCCTATCTTGATGTTGCCTACCGGTTCGGGGTCTTATACAGTTTATTATGATGCCTCACGGGTTGGACTTGGAGGGGTGTTGATGCAGGACGGTAGAGTGATTGCCTACACGTCCAGACAGTTGAAGGTGCATGAAAAGAACTACCCTGTCCACGATCTTGAGTTAGCTGCTATTGTTCACGCTTTGAAGATCTGGCGCCATTATTTGTACGGGGTGCCTTGTGAGATCTATACTGACCATCGGAGTTTGCAGCACTTGCTTATGCAGAAGGACCTGAATATGTGTCAGAGGACATGGTTAGAGTTGTTAAAGGATTATGATATTACTATTCTTTATCACCCGGGCAAGGCCAATGTGGTAGCGAATGCCTTGAGTCACCGGGCGGAGAGTTTGGGGAGTTTGGCATACTTACCAGCTTCAGAGAGGCCTATGGCGATGGATGTTCAGGCCTTAGCCAGTCAGTTCGTGAGATTGGATCTTTCGGAGCCCAGTCGAGTTCTAGCTTGTGTGGTTTCCCGGTCCTCCTTATTTGATCGTATCAGGGAGCGGCAGTATGATGATCCTCATTTGCTTGTTCTTCAGGACAAGGTTCACCGTGGTGATGCCAGAGATGTGACCATTAGAGATAACGGAGTATTGAGGATCCAGGGCCGGATTTGTGTGCCCAATGTTGATGGTCTTCGAGAGTTGATTCTAGCAGAGGCCCATAGCTCGCGGTATTCCATCCATCCGGGTGCCGCGAAGATGTATTAGTACCTGAGGCAGCACTACTGGTGGAGGCGGATGAAGAAAGATATAGTTGGCTATGTGTCTAGATGCCTCAACTGCCAACAGGTGAAGTATGAGGACCAGCGCCCGGGTGGGTTGCTCCAGCAGATAGAGATTCCGGAGTGGAAATGGGAGCGCATCACCATGGATTTTGTATCTGGACTTCCTCGGACCTTGAGGAAGTTTGTTTGACTGGAGAACTGTGCAGCAGGAGTTAGGCACTCGGGTGGAGTTGAGCATAGCATTTCACCCCCAGACGGACGGACAGTCCGAGCGCACTATTCAGATTCTTGAGGACATGCTCCGTACGTGCGTGATGGAGTTTGGAGGGTCTTGGGATCATTTCTTGCCATTGGTGGAGTTTGCTTATAACAACAGTTATCAGTCCAGCATTCAGATGGCGCCGTATGAGGCTTTATATGGCAGGAGGTGTAGATCTCCGGTGGGTTGGTTTGAGCCGGGTGAGGCCAGGCTATTGGGTACAGAGATGGTTCAGGATGCAGTGGAGAAGGTCTAGGTGATTCAGGACAGACTCCGTACAGCCCAGTGTAGACAGAAGAGTTACGCGGACAGGAAGGTTCGTGATGTTTCATATATGGTTGGTGAGCGGGTTCTGCTTCGGGTATCGCCTATGAAGGGCGTCATGAGGTTTGGAAAGAAAGGGAAGCTGAGTCCGAGGTTTATTGGCCCTTTTGAGATCTTGAGGCGAGTTGGGGAGGTTGCCTATGAGCTTGCCTTACCTCCCAGCTTGGCTGGAGTTCATCCGGTATTTCATGTTTCGATGCTCTGGAGGTATCACGGTGATCCGTCGCACGTGTTGGATTTCAGTTCAGTCCAGTTGGACAAGGATCTATCCTATATCCTAATGTTGAGGAGCACACAGTGGCTATTTGTGGACAGGCAGATCAGAAAGTTGAGGTCAAAGAGCATAACTTCAGTAAAGGTTCAGTGGCGGAGTCAGCGGCCGAGGAGGCGACTTGGGAGACCGAGTAGGATATGCGCAGCCAGTACCGCATCTTTTACTACTTCAGGTATGTTCTCTATGCTCGTTCGAGGACGAACGGATTTTAAGTGTAGGAGGATGTATCGACCCGGCCGGTCGTTTTTGGAATTTACGCCCGATCCCCCAATTTACCGCTTTCCCCTAAGGTTCATTTCTGCCTATTTTGTATGCCGGGACGTTCGGTGTTAGGGTTCAGAGTGTTTTGGGACACTTAGTCCAAATGAGAGCTTAAGTGTTGAAAAGATGGTCCGTAATTGGAAACAGTGTGAAGACAACCTCAGATGGAATCCGATGGTTCGTTAGCTCCGTTAGGTGATTTCGGGGTTGGGAGCGTGTTTGGAATGCATTTTGGAAGCTCGTAGCTCATTTAGAGCTTGAAATGCCGAAGTTTGAAATTTTTTGAAATTTCCGGTCCGATAGTGAATTTTTGAATCGAGGGTCGGAATGGAATTTCGGAAGTTTTCTGTAGCACATCATGTCATTTGGGACGTGCGTGCAAAATTTTCAGGTCATCGGATGAGGTGTGGTTAGGTTTTTGATCGAAAGTGTGTTTCGTTGGAATTGAAGTTCTTAGGCTTGAATCTTTGATTAATTCATGTTTCCGGCGTTGTTTTAGGTGGTTTAAGGATTTGTACAAGTTTTGAATGATGTTTGGGATATGTCCGTAGGTTTGGTTGAGGTCCCGGGGGCCTCGGGTGTGTTTCGGATGCTCATCCGAGCAATTTGAAGTTTGGAAATGTTGCAGAAAGTTGCAGGTCTGAATTCCTTCTTCGCGTTCGGGAAGAAGGCACCCGCGTTCCGTAGTAGTAGCCTATCCTCTCATCGGTTCGCGGCCACTCTCCGCGTTCCGCGTAGTGTAATTTTGGAGAGGGGGGGGGGGGCGTTCCTCTTCGCGTCGCATAGAATCACCCGCGTCCGCGTAGCTTCACTATTTTCCTCCATCGCGTTCGCGTAAGCCTTGTCGCGTTCGCGTAGTTTTTTGATCCCTGGCCTTCGCGTTCGCGCTCCTCCTTCGCGATCGCGAAGGGCATTTTTGGGCCCTGATATTTTCCTTCTTCGCGAACGCGTGCCTTCCTATCGCGTTCGCGATGCTTTAGACTCTTGAAAGTACTTACTCATTTCAAAAACGAGGTTTTGCCATTTTTATCAAAACTCAAGGTTGGGAGCTCGAATTTGGGAGTAGTTTCAAGGTTTTTCAAGGCAAATCACGGGTAACGATTCTCTACTCTCCTATGCTAAAACCCATTAATCTAATCGCAAATTCACCCTTTAATTTCGTATTTTTTTGAAATGGGAAGTGGGTAAAACTTCTTAGACCTAACTATGGGTTTGAGGGGTCATTTGACCTCCGATTTGGGAGATGTTTTAATATGGTTAGACTCGTGAGAGACACGAGGGTTCTGAAAACCGTAAAAATTATTCGATTCCGAGACGATGGCTGGAGGGGCAGTTTGGTCATTTTACCTATTTTCGCGCCCTACTCTAAATTTAGTAGTGGAATCAGTTGTTTGCAATATTATTTATGATATGTAATTGAATTGAATAGATTTGGGCCATTTGGAGTCGGATACTTCGTGGCAAAGGCGTATGGTTTCTATTTGATATTGAGCCGGTTCGAGGTAAGTGGCTTGTCTAACCTTGTGTGGGGGACCTTTCCCCTTAGGATTTTGTTATTTGTTGATTTGAGTGCCTTGTACGCGAGTGACGAGCGCGTACTTGAGCCAATTGTTGGAAATCC
>NC_031999.1:33770468-33903928 GCF_001879085.1 Nicotiana attenuata
AGTTGTTTGCAATATTATTTATGATATGTAATTGAATTGAATAGATTTGGGCCATTTGGAGTCGGATACTCGTGCCAAAGGCGTGGTTTCTATTGATATTGAGCCGGTTCGAGGTAAGTGGCTTGTCTAACCTTGTGTGGGGGACCTTTCCCCTTAGGATTTGTTATTGTTGATTTGAGTGCCTTGTACGCGAGGTGACGAGCGCGTACTTGAGCCAATTGTTGGAAATCCGGTTTTCTTAAGATATTGAGATTGAGTTCCTTTCATATTTGCTTTATTCTACTTGCAATTATAACCTGTGCTAGATTAGGAAAGCATGTTTAGTTGATTTAACTTGCCTAATTGCTTAAGTTGCCTTAAGTGTACTACGTGAAGCATGCTAGGCCAGTACTACTTGTTGCTTGTCTTTTGTACTTCGTTTTCGTGTACCTTCTGGTTGTGATTGCGCATTTACATTGGGATTACGGATGTGGGATTCCGGTAGCTCCCTCCCTCCCCCCCCCCCCCTTGTTTGTTTACTTTGGGACTGCGGGTTCGATTCCGGATAGATCCCCCTGCACTTTTACTTTGGGACTGCGGGTTAGATTCCCGATAGATCCCCCTGCACTTTTACTTTGGGACTACGGGTTAGATTCCCGATAGATCCCCCTGCACTTTTACTTTGGGACTGCGGGTTAGATTCCCGATAGATCCCCCTGCACATTGGTGGTTGGACTACGGGACGGTATCCCGGGAGATCCTTCGGATGTACACATATGATGGACTACGGAACGTTATCCCGGGAGATCCACCGGACAGATGTGAAAAAGGGCTACAGGACGGTATCCTGGGAGACCCTTATTGTTATCATTGGTGTTGAGCTGTGTTTACTCTGTACTCGTGTAGTTGTTATAGCCTCGTTGACTTGTCTTATCTCACTGCTGTACTTATTATATCTGTCAGATTTTTATATTGTTAAATTATTATTATTAATATATTTTGTCTCAGTAGGGCCCTGACCTTCCTCGTCACTACACAACCGAGGTTAGGCTTGGCACTTACTAAGTACCGCTGTGGTGTAATCATGCCCTTCCTGCGCATGTTTTTCATGTGCATATCATCCAGGTACCTCCACTCAGGCGCTCTATCAGTGAGGCAAGAGGACTACGGAGACTTCGAGGTAGATCTGCTGCGTCCGCAGACCGACGAGTCTCCCTCTTACTCTATCTTTAGTACTTAGTTTTCCTTCTTTCGGTTGCTAGAAATTCTGGAGTTTGGTACCTTTACTATACACTTCTGTAGCCTGTGTTGCCCGTGAGTTTCCGGGTTTTGGGAATTATTTTAGACTTGTGATATTGAGTTGTACTTGCCAAACGGCATTCAGTACAGTTTCCTTTAGATAATTGATTTGATTTTTCTCTATTTTTCCGCAATTATTATATTTCCGCAAATGTTAGGCTTACCTGGTCATGGGGGACCAGGTGCCGTCATGACACGTTCACGGTTGGTGAACTAGGGTCGTGACACTACGGGATCCTTCAAAGTCTCCTCCCATTTATACTTTTCTTTGTAAACAGTAGATATTCATACGAACGCATTTTCAAAATAGTACAGGGCGTTTCAATTCTTATTAAATCATATAATCTCGTTCGGTAATAGCAATCATATCTCAAATAACAGTAAAACATGTCTAGTAACAATAAGACATCTAAATAATTGTAAACATCTCAAGTAAACTGTTCAGTACCATATCAGTAAAGGACTTGTCCCACATGCAATTTCAAATATTCGGTAACACCTTTTATTTTCAAAAAATATAGTATAAACCATGCAGGTTATGAAAATACAAATTGCGATAAGATTACTACTCACAATACTCGTGCCGAAATACCAAACGTGTCACCTCGAGCAGTCCATACGACTATCTTCATACAATCTATAATCACAACATATCGATCTCATGTTAATTTTCTTGTTTCGTCTAATACATAACTAATATAGAAATACTCAACCCTCGGGATCATATCTTTAATTCTCATAATCTGTACCCATGCTACGGTTAATTTAAACTAGTCCAAAATTTTCTAAATAACAGGCAATCATATCATTTATTCATTGTACTATTCAATTTTCTTAACCTTGTATATAAGTTTATTACTGTCCATAATGTCTTCTTCTTTTTTTTTTTGGAATTTAAATTTCTAATGCCCAATGAAATCTCATAAACACATAAATTGTGATTAAAGAAATCCACCGGAAAACTAAAGAAGAATCAAAGAAAGGGAAAATTGACCTCTTTGCATCGAAGGATACTTTCACTGAAAGCTGCTATATAGGTTCAATTCTCCTTCCTTCTAATTGTAAATCTTACAGCCAAAAGATAATATTTTCTTCACTCTTGCTTGTCAATTTGGTTTCCGTCTAATTTTGTTCCAGTAACTACTCCCTTTTGTTTTTTTAAGTTTGAAGTTGGTTCTCCGAATCCCTAACTCCCTGTAATGCCTTAATATGGTGGGCCTTGGCCCATGTAATTCTTTTGTTTTCTTTTTTCTCCTTTTTATTTACTTATTAGGCTAATGACTTAAATATCCCAACTTACGTATAAAGTATTACATTCTCCCCACCTTATAAAATTCGGTCTCCGAATTTAAATTAAGTGCTTACTTGCAGTCAAAAAAAATGAGGATATTTAGCTCGCATTTCTTCTTCTACTTCCTACTTAGCATCCTCAATGGTATGGTTTCTCCACGAGACTTTTACGGACACAATTTTTCTTTTTACCGTAACTTTCTTACTTGTTTGCCAATAATAGCTAACGAATCCTCTTCGTAAGGCAACTTCTCATTTAGCTGTGTAGTCGGAGCTTCAAGTGCCTGAGAAGAGTCTGATATACATTTTCTTAGCATAGAGATATGAAATATTGGATGAATAAAACACAGCTCGTGAGAAAGTGCCAAACGATATTCCACAGCTCCCACTCGATCAAGTATCTTGTACGGTCTTATAGATATAGGAATCAATTTCCCTTTTTTTTTCAAACTACACTACACTTTTCATGGGAGAGATACGTGGTAAAACTCGATCTCCAACTAAAAACTCTAATTCTTCTCTTCTTTTTTTTTCTTTTATCAGCTAAAACTTTTGTCTGCTTTTCATTGTGAGCAATTTTCGCATGATCAACTCGACCTTGTCAATAGATTCTTGTACTAGGTCAGGTCCCTATAAGTTAGTCTCACCAGCTTCAAACCATCCGATTAGAGAACATCTCTTACCATACAATGCTTCATATGGTGCCATCTGGATGCTAGACTGAAAGTTATTATAGTATTCAGCTAAAGATAGATAGGCATCTCAACAACCTCCAAACTCAATAATGCAATCTCTGAACATACCCACCAAGATCTGTATAGTATATTCGGACTTTGCGTTTGTCTGCGATAAAAATCAGTACTAAGATCTATTTATGTACCCAACGTCTCTTGAAAAGGTTTTTTTTTAAATTGTGAAGTGCATTGTGATCTTCTATCAGAGATGATAGACAACAGAGCTCTATTGAGTCAGATAGTTTTTTTTAATTCATGTATATCTGTGCATATTTTATTTTACTATAAGAGTTTTGACTAGCAAGAAACGTGCTTACTTTATGAGCCAATTTATAACTTTTTCACATATAATCATACATCTACTGGTTTGGATAATTTAGCCATATAATATATTGTAATTCTATTGTATTTCCACTTCAGATCTTGAGTTGTTGTAGTGGGCCTGTGAGTCGCATGTACTTGCCTTAACATGCTAACATGTCAAATAGTTAGAAACAAAGTTAACGAATTTTTCTTCTTCTTTCTTTTCCAACCACTCCAAAATTTTCTTTTTCTAGTCATGGTGCACCTTATGGACCTGAGATATGGCAGTGTATCTAGAGTTTTGAGCTCTATCACGAATAGCCTGTCTCAACCCATATATGCTTGCTACACCTAATAGATTACCTAGTCGAAGAATACTATCACTATTAACAATCATCTCCTTGCTTTTACCAACTAGGAACTAATCTTGGTACATGAACAATCGCTCATCCTCGTATTGACTAGCCTTTATGCACTCTATATTAGGCTTGACCAATAGCCAATAATGTCCTTAATTTTTTTTCCACATCAAATCTAATACGTGTACCCTCTAGTCTATGCATATCTTTGTCCAGAAGTATCTTTACAGGAGCTATATGCCCAAATTACCCATGGTTTGTTTTTTTTTTGCCTAAATTATAATATTTATCTTTCCCGAACAATACAAAATAGTACAGTTATAACTTCAGCAGTTCCTTCCATCAGCATTGGTAAATATCTATATCTCTGTTGGTTTTTAAATGTACTTCAGGCTCTTGTGCTAGTTATAAATCTCATAGGTTTCTTCCTATAAATAGTGTCTCTAAATTCAAAAAAAAATATCATTATGATCATCTCCAAATCATGAGGGTCATAATACAACTTGAGCTTCTTCAATTTTTCTTGGAGCATAAGCTATTACCCGGCCAGTCTACAGGAAAAATATCCTAATCCTACTCTCGTAGCATCACAGAACATCGTGAATCCTCTAGAATCTATTAGAATAAGGCTAATAATGGTGTGATTGTCAAATATTCCTCAGGCTTCTTGAGTCTCATCGTACATTCCTCCATCTACTGAAATGTGGCGAATTTCTATGTTAACTTGGTGAATGGTGGTGCTATTCTAAAGAATTCCTACACAAATGCCTATAGTAGCTTGTCAAGCCAAAAAATATCAATCTCGGTAGGAGAAATGGATCTCGGTCATTTATGAACTGCTTATCTTCTCATAATCTACCATCTTTTCATTCTTAGATATCATGTGCCCTAAGAATACCACCTAGTCTAGCTAAGACTCACAATTGAAGAACTCAGCAAAAAGTTAATTTTCCTGCAGCATGTTTTTTTAACATCTTTTTTTCAAGTTATTCTCGTGCTCTTCTTGGCTAAGAGAATATACGAAATATAATAAGTAAAAACTATGAATTTTTTTTTTCAAAAACAACTTCGAACACCATATCCATTATATGCATCAATATAGTTAGAACATTGGCCAGTCTAAAGGACATCACAAGTAACTCATAATATTTGTACCGAGTACTAGAGGCAAACATCAAAATATCTTCCTTTCTTATTCTAAGCTGATAATAACCAGACTAAAGATCAATGGCTCCTCATAACTAATCAAACAAGTTATCTATACAAGATAATGGGTATTTATTGTGTATGTATATTGTTATCTTATTTAATTATGTGTAGTTGATGCACATTCTTAAGAATTTATCCCCCTTTTTTTTTCAAAAAAAAAAATATTGGTGTACCCCATAGTGCAACACTCGATATGATAAAATCTGTATCCAGTAGGTCTCTCAATTATTCAATTAGCTCTCTCAACTCTCTTGGTGCCATATGGTACAGTTTGCGTGTCAGGTGTCAGTTCAATCTATTTCTCATATTGGAGGTAGTCCTAGTAAATCGTTAGGAATACATTAGAGAATCTCTCATTATGATACTCCTTTTTTTCTCAAACTAAGTGTTTCTTCTCTTGTGCCCCTTACCGTATCTATGAGACCCAAACAATCTTTCTTCTATAACCGTTAAGTCTTCAAAATATATGATTTGCTCATCTCTAAAACCTATAATCCTCTTTTTGGACAAAACTAGATTTTTAAGGTCCACCAACCTAATAGTCTTTCCGTAATAATCGAGGGAAGCATGGTAAGAAGATAGTTAATCCATATCCATCTGTACGTTAGAGTCAACCATATCAAGTACAACTTGGTTAGCTAGGGTTTCCTTCTCTCAACTTGAATCTTAAAAGTTTTAAACACATGTCTAACTACTATAGATTTTTCACAGAAGTGGCAACCCGAAAGGATCGCTTAATATCTCAAAACGTTCTTGATTTTTAAATCTTCGCCTCATATTAAAATCCATACTAAAAGATATTCTAATCTCGATCTTCTTGTGTGAGTTCTTGCACGCCTATCATGTCCAACTTTTCAATCTTTCTGGTAAGTGCAACTGCTACAGAATAGGTTTAAGTCTTCATATATGAGATTATTGCATTGTTTAAATGGTTAACCAACAATTAGACAAGCCTCTAAACCTAAGGCGTCATGTCCCAGCCAGCTAATAAATCCTGGGGTCACATGTCAGTACATTCGTCGTCTGAATTAATTTCTTAAGTACCTATCAGGTTTGCGTTTTCGACTATCGAGAAGGACGCGATTCATAAAAAAAAAGTTTACTAAACTTATCTCTAAGTCATTTGTGTCACTCTTAACCGCGTCCCTAACAATATGGTTACATTACATATATTCGTCATGTACTCCAATCGATAAGTTCTAGATCAATAGGCCTCTCGCTGGAACATTATAGAGCTCATAATGCTTTAAATATTTCGTCAAGAACCTCTGAGGATCCTCTATATTAACCGAAAAAGGTAAACTTAGTGGCTTCCATTTTAGGAACTCTATTACAGAAACATCTTAGTTACCGACTTAGTCTAAATGCATGAGGCTTCTAAAGCCCTTTGTTGTTGCCAATTCTTCTCTTGTATATACAATATATTCATCGAGACCTCAATTTACCTTGCACGGAGGTAAGTACTTTTGTACTGGCACTCTCATGGTGCTATAGTGGTGAAATCGTACTAATTTCAAGAATAGACTCTATTATACATCTTAGTGGTAAGTCTCTCATTGTGGAAAAATAGGCCTTTCATTGGCCTTGTCTACTACTTTCGTCACTTTTCATTGTCAGGAGACGGTTGCTTATCTAGTGGCAACATTTGATGTCTTTGAACCTTCAGCCAAATTCTATTATCGGGTGATTACTCAGTAAAACGTTAACGATGACAAATTCAGTTATTTGATCCTAATCGCCACGCACGTACAGAGGAATAAGAAAGAAAGACAAGACACATCCTATCACGCCCTCGCAGAATCACGATTATGGGAATGGCCGGCTACATAACCATAATTGAGATTCTACTACCGACGTGCGCTCCATAGTCACAAGAATAACCTGGCTCTGATACCAACTTTGTCACGACCCAATTTAGGATCATGACCGGCACCTAGGAGCAAGTGCCCCCAAGTAAGCCTCATCGGTGTTGTACGGAAAATCGGACAGAGTTTTCCTTGTTTTTGGACTATCCCAAAATTTTTCCTGTCTCAAATCAGCAACCAAACATCCTAATAGCAATTCAAATGACAATGACCTTATCAATTAACCAAAATAAATATCTACCTTTAATAGTCCACCCACCAACAACTAGAAATACTACTTTATCTTCAAATTTGATAAGAATGAGCGACACTCAACATAATCTATAATAACGAAGAATACTCAAGACACTAAAAAAAATTTAACTATGGAGCGACTCTAAGAGTTCAAAGAAAAGACCATAACAACAAATAAAGTCTCCGCCCACGCGAACAAATTCGGGGCTCACCAGAAACTATTAACTTGTGCGTCTAACTAACGAAATCCTCGCACTTCAACTGTTGTCTCTGGAAAAACAATAGCGGGGAGTGAGTCGCTAGCTCAGTGAGTAATAACACTTAACCACAACCGTTTTTAATTGGGGACAAGTCAGAAAACATGTCTGTATAATAATAATTAGGAACTATCATAAAAACAAAATACCCTTTCAAAAAAAAAAAACAGTAATAATAATCAGTCTCATCATGTGTTTTCTGTAATAAAAATCAATTTAACAATTCAGTAATAGACTCGGTAAGCACTGTGTCATATCAAATCTTTATGTTTGGGAGGTTTCCAAGGAAGGATCATGTAATCTGTATCACTGTATGGACCTCTTCGTAAAAGGAGTCAAATATAATTGTAGGTCCCTACTCGAGGGAAAACTGTAACTGTATGCTAGTTCTACTTTCTTGCTAGCGAGGGCTATAACTGTAATCGGTAATCTGTAAATACAAGGTGCACCAGGTCTAACGAACCCGCCGTTAGCTACGGGATCCTTCAAAGTCTCCTCCCATTTATACTTTTCTTTGTAAAAAGTAGATATTCATACGAACGCATTTTCAAAATAGTACAGGGCATTTCAATTCTTATTAAATCATATAATCTCGTTCGGTAATAGTAATCATATCTCAAATAACAGTAAAACATGTCTAGTAACAATAAGACATCTAAATAATTGTAAACATCTCAAGTAAAATGTTCAGTACCATATCAGTAAAGGACTTGTCCCACATGCAATTTCAAATATTCGGTAACACCTTTTATTTTCAAAAAATATAGTATAAACCATGTAGGTTATGAAAATACAAATTGCGATAAGATTACTACTCACAATACTCGTGCCGAAATACCAAACGTGTCACCTCGAGCAGTCCATACGACTATCTTCATACAATCTATAATCACAACATATCGATCTCATGTTAATTTTCTTGTTTCGTCTAATACATAACTAATATAGAAATACCCAACCCTCGGGATCATATCTTTAATTCTCACAATCTGTACCCATGCTACGGTTAATTTAAACTAGTCCAAAATTTTCTAAATAATAGGCAATCATATCATTTATTCACTGTACTATTCAATTTTCTTAACCTTGTATATAAGTTTATTACTGTCCATAATGTCTTCTTCTTTTTTTCTTTTTTTTGGAATTTAAATTTCTAATGCCCAATGGAATCTCATAAACACATAAATTGGGATTAAAGAAATCCACCGGAAAACTAAAGAGGAATCAAAGAAAGGGAAAATTGACCTCTTTGCGTCGAAGGATACTTTCACTGAAAGCTGCTATATAGGTTCAATTCTCCTTCCTTCTAATTGTAAATCATACAGCCAAAAGATAATATTTTCTTCACTCTTGCTTGTCAATTTGGTTGCCGTCTAATTTCGTTCCAGTAACTACTCCCTTTTGTTTTTTAAGTTTGAAGTTGGTTCTCCCAATCCCTAACTCCCCGTAATGCCTTAATATGGTGGGCCTTGGCCCATATAATTCTTTAATTTTTTTTCTCCTTTTTATTTACTTATTAGGCTAATGACTTAAATATCCCAACTTACGTATAAAGTATTATAATTTGGTTATAAGAAGATTTGCCCTAGAGGAGACCTCATCATAGTTAATGAAGTAAGTGAAAATAATAGGAGGTCAGAGTTCAGATTAAAACATAAGGTAATTTCCCCCCTAATATCCAACTTTAGTGACTAGTGAAATACCGGTGAGAGGTAACAGATACCTAACGAACTAGTCGAGGTGCATGCTCATGAGCAAGGGCGGATCTGGAGCAAACGTTACGGGTTCCCGTGAACCCAATAACTTTTGCATAGACCCTATATTTGTACTAAAAAGTTCATTAAAGATATAAGAATATTTAGCTTTGAACCCAGTTTGTTGGTCCAGTTATCACGTAGATTAACCTGAGATAGTTATATGAACCAATAGGCTTAAAATTCTGGATCCGCCTCTGCTCATGAGCTGCCATGATCTTTATTTTGAAAAAACAGTTTCTTTTAATCCATAACAAGATCTCAAAGATAGAAAATAAAATTTGAAATCAAGATAAAAATTGACGTAAACACCTAGTTACAAAGGGTCACGTCCCTTGGTTGATGTTTGGAACCCGAGCTGATCATCTTCTATTCTTATTTTTGACTCATAGCGGTTATAAACACCCGCCCATGTGTTGATACCCAATTTTTCCCTCATATTTTTCAATTGTATATATATACTTTCAAAATAGTATATTTGCACCATTATTTTGATTTATAAACCTATACAGGCATTTTCTATAATTTTTTCATAATTTTTAGAGCTTTAAATTGATTTTTCTACATTTAAATTACTTGAATAATTATTAGTTATTCCTTCAAATTATTTTATGATGACTTAATCACCTAAAATTATTATTTGTACCTAAATATTTTTTACTTCATTTTATATAATTATATTTGTATTTTAAGCCACGCCCTATTTTTGCAGTAATAGCCTGCGTTCACACATAAATGCTTTATTTATGTTATTTGTGTCAAAATAGCATTTTATATTTTTATAATACTAAATTATTATATTTAATCATTTTAGTGCATAATAATATTTTTACTTATTTATCAAGTATTTTTATAAATTATTTTCGTGTATTTAAATAATACCCTAGTTTTAAAATCAATTTTGGACCAAACAAACCCCAAGTCTCTGGCCCAACCCCTCAAAGCCCAATCCAAACGACCCATGTAATTACCCAGTCGGTAACCCGTTCCATAAACTCGACCCAACCCCCTTTTTTAATCGTGGCCGTTGATCTTTGAGATCAACAGCCCATGTAACCCACCCTTTTAAATCCTAAACCCTCTAACCCTAGGGATTATTATCCCAGCCCCGCCACCCTTGAACTCTCTCTGTCTCACCTCTCTCTGGAGAACCCTAGCGCCGCCTCCTAAATCCCACCTAACATGGGATTCCATGGCCGATTCTTGCCATATATGACCTCTCCCTGGTACTGGGTCCTTCTCTATACTGCTTGCCTAAACATGGCAAGCGGATCTTGTAAGAATCGAACCAAAATTGGTTCAAATTCTTGACTTTTCTGTTTATTCCATCTATGTTCATCATTTGCTCTTTGTAAGTGCGATTATTTTCTGTATCTCTTGTTGATTCTTACTTACCCTAAATTAGGGTTTTCAGATCTCTTTAGATCGGACCAAAATTGGTTCGATTCTCTGATTTCGAGTATTATTTGTGTACATATTCATCCTATGCTACTGATTTTGTATATATTCTGTTGATATCTGTTTTTCCTAAAAAAAAACTAGGGTTTACTTATTTTTCCAAAATCTGATTCTTTATTGATTCTGTATGTTATTGCTTCATTATTTGTGTTTGATTTTACAGTTTTCCTTGTTTACTCGTTCAATCTCTGCTACTATATAAACCCCTCCCCATTCCCCTTTAGGACAGACCTGGATCGCGATAATCTCACTAAAATTTGAAGCTTTGTTCTGTGTTTCTTTTATTATCTTGTTCTATAATCTGGTTCTTGGTCGGTTGAAAGCCAAGGCCATCGAAATTTTGGGTTCTTGCTCTTGTTGATATTTAGAATACTGTGGACTTTTATTTTTTCTTGTTCTTCGCTTAACTAGCGAGTTACTGGACTTCGTAATTTCGTTCCTATGTATCTATGATTTGCATATGTTCTCCTCTCTGAAATTCATGGCTTAATGTGTTTCTGGGTTACTTTTGTGTGCAACACTGTTAGCTTCACACTCGTTTTAAATCTCTTTAGTATTTTAATTTTACCCAATGCTGCTAGTTCTGAGATTGTTCACGTCTAACTTGAATGATTTGAACCCTCTTAAGTTTGTTTAGCTAATGCATTCTGGATTGCTCCTGTATGCAACTTTGTTAGTTTTGCACTTGCATTAAATCTTTTAAGTTCATATTAGTCTACTGGTCAATACCTGAATGTCTACATTACTGATCAACCTGAGTCTGTTTTCCTACTCTACTTTGAGTTCCTGCAATGACTGCTTCACATTTGTAACAACTTGTGACTTGCTTCCCTGCTAATATGTCTCTCAGCATGTCTTTGGCTCACTTGATTCCATATTCCTTCAGTGATTACTTGACTCTAGGGTAGTTATCAAATTTGTGTTTTCCTACCATGTCTAAATGCTGTTTTGTTTCCTGATGTGAGTTAACGTGGCTTTCTTTTGATACTGGGATGCATGCTTAGCATGAATTGGACCTTTAGGCTTTAACTTGTCTGGTATTATGCACCTGTGTATGACAATCTTTGTAAATCCTGCAAATTTGTTTCTCCCTAACTCTTTCAATATGATTCTGCCTATGTATTATTTTGCTAAATGATAAACCTGTTTCTAAGTCTTGTTGACCTTTTGATCAACTGTTCTGTGTTTTAAACTTTACTATGTCTGCTTCCTAAAATTAAGTGCAAATTCTATCCCTTAATCATTGCCCACTCTCTCTCATTTGCCACCTATGCTATTCTGAATCCTCATTCTTAGTCGGCTGAAAGCCAAGGCTATTTAGGTTCTGTCTTTGACCTCTCTAGTGTGAGCACTGCTCGGGGTCCATGTGAGACCCTTGGGAACTCTAACACACTAGGATTTATTCTCTAGTCTTTCTTGAACTGTTTCTGATCAGTTTCTCTAGTGTGAGCATTGACCTGGGTTCTTGAAGCCCTTGGGAACTCTGACACACTAGAGATTTGGGTTCTGTATGCTTATCCTTGAACATGGGTAAATCACTCACCACTGGTCCTGCTGTATCTATGAACATGGGCTTTTGGAGCTATTGTGATTTGAAGGCCTGACCTGTCCAAGTGTATTTGGGCCTGCTGTAGGCTCCCTATAGTTATATATACTCATTCTATAATTCACTACATTCATTTCTGGGTCTGTAATAATTATTGTAATAACATTTTGGGGTGTTAGTAAAATTGGGAAAGGAATTTTCATATCCTTGCAACAAATTGGGTAGAAATCCTGCCTATAGGTTCAACAATATGTTATTGCATGTTTAATTATTGTGTGTTAAAAAGCATGCCTATAGGTATCTTATTATGTTCAGCCATTATATGTTATCAATCTTGCATGTAGGTTCCGTACTTGGTTTAATTGTGTTAGAAGCCATGCCTATAATGAATTGTATATTCAATGTGTGTGCAAAACCTCATTCGCTTGCCGTTCTATTTGCAAATTATAGAAATCATGTCTATAGGATCTAAAATTGGAATAAATTGTAGGAAGCATGCCTATAGGTTTGAACCAACCAAATTATCATTTCTGCTCGTTTGTTCACGAGTTTCCAAACACTACGATTTTACTCTCACTAGAAAACATGCCTATAGGATTCAACAAATAATTCTGGATTTGTGACATGCCACTGTCTACTATTGCATAAATCACCTAGATATCATGCCTATAGGTTTAATCGTTTACAATGTATAATCAGTAGGCGATTGCGTAGTCTTTTAAAAATCGTATTAAGGAATTGGCTTCTACATATGAAACTTCCTGCCCATTAAAATCCAGAATCACATAGAGACCATGCCAATAGGATTCAATAACTTTAATTAGCCTAAAATCAGCAATTGTCATTGTTAATCTGACTTGCGTGCATTTGTTGTCTAATTGCGGAGGCCAACTTGAGCCGCTAATTATTTTGTCTGTCGCTTAGTATTTTTTTTCCTTTTGAGCAACCTAAGTTAAGGTCTAGAACTACCTAAATAGAGGTCCAAAGCCTTCGGGACCATAGGCATGGGACGGGTAGTGCACGCATAGGGTACAGTTTAGAATCAACTAGTGCGCTTTAGGTAACAACTTAAAGATAGTAATCGGGTAGCAGGAGATGATAGTCTGTGCCCGCTGAATAATATGAGTAACACCCCATCTTGAGTGAGTTACGAAGTATTATTTATGTTGCACGCGGTGATCCTTTAGGCTAAAAAATTTAGGACCCCCCAACCTTGTCTTTCAGTCAAGTATTTGTGTTTAATAATGAACTTCCCATATTCCTTGTTATTCTTATCTTTGATCACATAGACTAATTCATATAATTGAGTTCGGCCGGGACACACAGTTGTGGACCTTGAAGGGTGCCTAACACCTTCTCTTCGAGGTAATTTCGAGCCCTTACCCGATCTTTGGTGACGCAAACTGGTTAAACAGAGTTATCTACAAATAGGTGCCCTAACGCACCTTAATCTGTTAGGTGGTGACTCTCTCTTCTAAAACCTTTCCTTAAAAGAGTTGTCACATGCCGAAACCCGATTTCGCGAGAAAAAGGGGCGCGACACCATGTAGTCACTTAGAATTCGAGCAGGCTTTCCTTCAACTTTCGGGAGGCGTCGGAGCTCCTCCGATTCAAACCCTTTGTGAACGTCTCCGCTGCCCATTCGTCTGGTACGACTGGTAGCACCATCCTCTCTTTCTAGAAACTGTTCACGAATTTTCACAACAGTTCAGACTCACCTTGTGCAATCCCGAATATGTCCGTTCCTAGCTTGTACCTTTCTGGCCCCGGCATAGGCAACGAATCTGCAAGCATTTCAAAAGAGTTAATTGAATTCTCAGGTAAGAGTGAATACCATGTCAGGGCTCATTTCCTGAGGGTCTCTCCAAACTTTTTCAGAAGAACCGATTCGGTCTCATGTTGAGCCAAGTGGTTCCCCTTCACAGCCTTTGTATAAGTTGTGATGTGCTCCTGAGGATCCGAAATTCCATCGTATTTTTGTATGTCCGTCATCTTGAACCTCTTTGGAATTAACTCCGGTGCTGCACTTGGCTTAAACGGCAACTAAGTGTACTTCTTCGAATCTGGGCCCTTCAAAACTGGTGGTGCACCCCGAATCTGATCCATTCGGGCATGAAACTCCTTCGCATTTTGATCCATTCATTCATTCATTTCTCTCATAAATCTCACGAGCTCGATTTTGAATGAATCATTACTATTATCGTTACCAGATCCACTACCAGTCCGCCCGGCACCGTCGAAACCGACCTAACCCCTCGGGGTATAGTTATCAGCTCTTTGCAAGAGCGCTGGGAAGAACCTGACCCCTTCCGTTTGCGTTGTTGGAAGCGCTTGGCAATGCTTGCTTCAATTCCGTCATCACATGTTCCTGTCTTGAGAGGTGGCCCATGATGGCTTTCTGTTTCTCTCTTAGGATTCTCACTGTTTTCGCAACGTATTCCTCTTCCATGTTATCGGGAGTTGGCTCGCGTACATGCCGAGGGTATTGTCCTTTATGGACCGGGGTTGCCTTATCCCCCTCGTTGTGGGTGTCACTGATTGAATCCTCATGTTGAGGTAGATTCTCATGTCCCTCAACGTTGTGTGCGATGTTGGCATAATTAGCTGCCATTTTCGATTTTTTGCTAAGGAACAAAGAATCAAATAAGTTAGTAATAAATGCAAGGATCAACTTTGTCTAAGCTCTACGGTGGGCGCCAAACTGTTTACCCATAAAATGATATAGTTGAATTTGTTACGTGGTTTATAGACAAGCGAACTGATTTGATCCACAAATAGTAAATAAATAAGATTAGAAATAAAACTTAGCGACTAAAATCGAAGGAAATGACAAGCTTGGCTCGGAGAGCGACGTCTCTGAGGACAGAAATAAGAACAATGAAAAAGAACAAATAAAGTTATTTGATTGAGCTTGAAAATAGAATAAAACACAAGTTTTGTCAAGGATTTCGTCCCTTATAATGGCTGTTGAGCCTACTATTTATAGCTATATCCAGGGAAACAAGATCCTAGGATCAAACTCCTCTTAAATGACAATAAAGGAGCTATTGATGGATATGTAACGACACATCATGAATGCAAATATTCTCTGCAACGACAGCCTATTTAATGCCGGAGAATATTCTTTATTGAATGCTATCCGATGGCAATCATTTGATCTGCTCACATTGACCATGCCCCCTTCGGGGTCTATCCGATGCCAATTGTAGTTGTTGTTCCCAGTATTGGTTGTTACTTAATTTGCTTTCTACCTGTGTTCGACTCCACGTGTCACTTTACCATTCGATCATTTATTATAAACCAAATTTATCCTATACAAAAATTGCTTTAGGTCATAAGCTCAATTCGAATTATGACATCCTGATATTTTGTTTTAATCTTAGTATATAAATTTCTAGTTCTGCCTCTATCTAAAAGGTGGTAAATTGTTGGTATCAGTCATGAATGCTGATCCATTTTCAATAGGTAGAGAATATTACAGAAACGGAGATCAATATGGAGATTAATGATGATATACAAGGCAGCAGTGAGGATGCTTCTTTCTTGCTAGCAGTGCATATTCGTAATTGGATTTCATTGTAATTAACGAATTAAGTGTTGTATATATATTTGTCGGGCCTCTAAGACAACAAATTATTAAGACAAGAAACTCGAGAGGGGCATTTTAGACTTTCAAAAAGGGTAGTTTTGTCATAAAGAAAACAGTTGAAGAAGCTTACAAATGGCATAAGCTCATAGTCATCGGTAAAGTCGAACATGCACTTAGTTGCACCAATGTGAAGTAAAAGGGACATCCCAATTCCCAGCTCTTCTCTTGTATTTATTCGGATTCGGAAACAGTAACGTTTTTTCATCAATGGCTCACTTTTTGAACCAAGCTAATGCTTTGTTCCGCAAAAACCTCATATACCATGTAAGTGATCATGAACTCGTTGTTTTCATAATTACCCAATTTCTGTGTCTGTTTTTGGATTCTTTTTCTTTGAGTTTGATTTCATTAGTCACATGAATATAGAGTTTCTGGCTATTGATTTTGGTTTTTTCTAACATTTTAGAGAAGGCATGTGAAGTCACACTTGAAGGTGATTTTGTTCCCAGCACTTCTCTTTATATTGTTAGGCGTTTTACAAAGCTACGGCAACAAAGCTAAAAGAGAGAAACAAGGCCCCTCCATTCCCGATGAATTTCCTCCTTTATTGCAAATCCCTTCTCCCCAATTTCGTGCCGTGAAGACCGATTCATTGCCTTTTTCTGGCTTGCCTGATGCGTCTTGCAGAGAAACTGGTTCATGTCCTGCAACAGTACTTATCACAGGGAACAACAGAACCCTAGGAGAAAGTAAGCTTTTTGTTTTTCTCATACATGGCATTGCTATGCTACTTTTAGTACCTAAAAAAAGGGTCAGTCTGCTCAATTTTTCTAAATTTAATTTGTGAATTGTGGTAGGTGTGGCTGGGAATCTGTTCAATGATTCTCCTGAACCAAATTCAACTTCTGATTTTGAAACTATTGCCAATGGCGTTTTCGTGAGTTCTCTTTCCTCTTGATTGTTGAGTTAGGTTGTAGCAAATTTGAAGTTTTTATTCTGCTTATCATGTTTTTTATTACCATTCTGCAATATTGTGATTTTGGAAAATATTTCAGGGAACAAACACCAGCTATTATTCGTCATATGTCCCGAACTTACTGTTTCATGTTCGACCTCAATGTTCTGCTGCAATACCTTCGCTCTCCAAAAACTCCACAACAGAAGGACTGCAACTTGGTAATGTCTTTTGATATTGTCTGTTGGTGCTGATATCTTTAGAACATAGCTGGATCTATCTCTTTAGGTTTATTTTCCAAGTTCTGCAATGTCATCAGATTTATGCTGTAAAAAAACAATTTAAAATGAAGCCCGTGAAGTTCAATCGTTTCTTATGCTACTCTGCAAAACTTTTTAATCCGACTCTTAGTTTGAGTTTTATTTGCTCATTCCCTGTCCTTAGGCCTTCTATATGCTTATAATGTACCCAATTTCTTCTTGAGTAATATTTTTAAACTGTAGAAGTCTGTAACATGCACTAAATTTTACTTCTACACCACATTTAGAGGTCATATGCGTGGAAGGTTTAAATTTGTGGCGCAATACCTCTGCGGAGATTAATGATGAGCTATTCAAAGGATTCAGAGAAGGAAATACAGAGGGGAAACTAAACGAAGTTTTGGCAGGTTATTCTCTTAGATGCCTGGAATTTATAGTTTCACGTCTTGATATCCCTGCAGGGATATGCTTCCCACTGATACTCTTCTCGTCTCCCACAGCTTATGATTTCTTGGATACAAGTGGAGAGAACTTCAACGTCAACATTCAATACAATTCTACTTATGAGGAATTTCATCTAGGTGATGAACCTCAATTGTTGAAAATACCCCGTGCTGAGAATATGGTATATCCTTATACCCTTTTTATGCACTGAATAGAAGCTTTACCAAATCAATAAAAAGGCTATACAGTTTAGATATTCTTAATTTCTTTTCAGTTAATTGTTGGATTGTACTTAGCAGGTGGAGCTTGCTGCTTTTACAAATTAACCTAAATCTTCATCTTCAGCATCAATTGATGTTTCTCCTTACCACAAGCTTTGAACAAATAGTGAGAGCATATCATTTGATTGGAAGTAGTAATGCGAACTTGAATTAACATAGCAAATTAGGAATCATGAGAAATTGTGTAGATAAAGCAGCAAATATATGGAAGCTTGAAATTTATAAGTAGTATTTTTTAGATAGACTCTATAGTGAACAAACTAAAGATGCAACAGACAGCTTGGTTACTAATAGAATATGTGCTGGCAAATACTAACTTGGTCTATGTTCTAGTGTTTGGTGCCAACATTTGCACACCTTCTTCTTGATGCAATGTATTTCACATTTTATTGTTCTAAATTTCCTTGATTGTACAACAGTGTTTGAATGCTGTTGACAGTATGTTGGACATATGAGATTCTTATGCTTTTCTGTGTAGGTAACGAATGCCTATCTCCAATTTTTACGTGGTCCCTCTACGAAGATGGTTCTAGATTTTGTAGCTGAGATGCCAATTCCTGGTGGCTTCCGAAGGCCAGATGACATATCTACGTTTCTCAATATTGTTTTTTTTACATGGGTCATTCTACAAATATTTCCGGTAAATATTTATTTAGTTTGTGAAGAGTTGCAACTTGCATGATTGCATCAAAAGATGCTTTTCTGGTGGAAGTTTTTTGCATTTATCATTATTAGAAGTTTCTAGTGTTTTGATGATTTACTTTCTTTTGAGTTGAAGTCATTTTAGCGGCCCATAGATATAGTTTACGAGCTTCAGCTGTTATGAAAAAATGATTTTGTCTACTTATATTCCATTATTGTTTTCGTTTATTACATTAGAGCTGATCCGGCACTTCAAATCCACTTTTGAAGTTAGTCCAGTCACAAATACTTACTTTATAACTACAATTACATGGTGAAAGATCCACTTCATGTGATACTTTTTGATAGTAGGCTGTTTCCAAATCGTTTACATCATCTAGATTTGCAAAATCACCGTACAAATGTAGTGTATGGTTATCCTAACTTCAGAGTTCAGAAAAATACATACATCTAATGCTCCAAGAAAATTGAAGTTCTGTCTTTCCATTTCCCTAAATAAGCATAAATTGTAACAAAAAGACTTCTCGTCACATTTTTATGCAATGTAATACAACAAACAAGTTTAAAAGCATTCATTTGGAGAAACAAAAATGTATATACATTTTAGTGCTTAAGATTCTCTTAGTTAATAATTCCTTGTTAAAACTTTCAAGAGCCAATTTCAGTCGATCGTACATGATTATTAACTTTAAGCCCCTTCTCCCTTTTGTTTTTGTTGAAGTGTGTGACCATCTCATCTAAAAGCTTAAGCTATTAGAGAGAATACACTTTTATTTACTTAATTATGTCTCCAACAGTTTTTCCTCTTCATGCTAAGTTTTTCCCTATAGAAATTAGGAGCTAAGGTATATCCAAGTTTTGGTTAGAATTTAGAAGGGTTTTTGCATAAAAATCTTGTGATTGGTATAATATTTAGTTTATCCCATTATCTTGAGAAAGTTCATAAATATTTTGTTAATAACTAAGAGAAGAAAGGAATATATCAGAATTACTGAGATCAATACTTTTGTGCGTTCTTTCATAATTAGGTGTGATAGTCTTAGTGATCGAATATCTTAGGTTAGACCATTTTCATAATATAAAAGATTAGATGTTTTAGGTAACTTTTTTATGTCCTGATTGTATCCAAAGTGGAAAGCCAAATGATGCAACCATGGGATGGGCCCTGTTTTGACATCCGATACATGCACGACTAAAACCGTAACTGCTCCGTGTTCATGAAAGTAAATGTTTCTCTTTTTGATGTGATTACTATGTCTTTCTGATCATAATTTCCTTACTTGAAAGGCATTTCCAGAGACCAAAAATTGCAAGAATATGACTCTTTTGGTATTTAAGAGAAGGATATTAGTTACTTTCTTACATTTTCTATGTAGAGTTATAAACTTATCTGACTACAGAACTGCTTCACTTCTTCCATCTTGATATAAGTGGACAGTTCTTTTAATGTAGGTTATATTATCATCTCTGGTTTACGAGAAGCAACAGAAGTTACGGATCATGATGAAGATGCATGGCCTTGGAGATGTTCCTTATTGGATGATTACTTACGCGTATTTTCTTGTCATATCTTTGATCTACATGTGCTGTTATTTTGGATTTGGTGTATTGACAGGTAATAGTGCACAGTTCAGCTGCTTATTGCACGTTTACACGAGCTGGTTCAATATATTTCTTGTTTTTACAGGGTTAACGATTTTCAAGCTGAATTCATATGGTGTCCAGTGCATCTTTTACTTTGTCTTCACAAACCTGCAAATCTCCATGGCCTTTCTATTAGCTGCAGTATTCTCAAATCTGAAGACTGCCTCAGGTTGGTTCCAGTGCAGAAGTTTGTAGAAGTTCTTTGCAGTACATGAGTAATCAACTCAAAAGAGGATCGATTTTCATGAATAATAACCTTAACATTGGATGTTGCAGTTGTTGCCTATACAATTGTCTTTGGGACGGGGATCTTGGCTTTTCTCCTTTTCCAGCCCCTAGTTGATGATGTATCATTTCCTCGTAAGTAGATTAACCCAATTACTTTGTTCCAAATTTCATAAATCTATTATTCTACCTTTAACTGTGGTAGAAAATTATCTTCTGATAAATGTGGGCACTTTATAGCTTTGCCAACTCACTCAACTTCATAAGACTCATTTTGTTACCAAGGAACTGATCTTGTACTCTTTTTAACTGATGTCTTTTACATTATAACACGATAAATACTGCTCAATACATCTTGGATTAGGTGCAAAGCTGCCGGAAACTTTATCTTAATCCTCTGATCTAAAATAAGAGAGATAAATTTGTTTTCTGTATCTTAATCATTCTTTAAGTCCACTTGAGCATATTTTACTAGCTGTTTGGGAGGTGGCAGCTCTAGATGTAGCCTTTGACTCGTTATTTTTGTCTTCTCTTCCAAGTAGCTTTAGAGGATCAAAATGGAAAAATACTTGGATTAGCTCAAGGTTAAGGAAACAAGGCATGTCCACATGTTGAAGGCCTAAAATTGCGTTACGAGTTACGCATCCGATCAGTCTGCTTCTCTGTGAGATCACTTGGCTCTTTGTACCTATGACAAATGAAACAGTGCGACTGTCCTTTCATATTTTTCATGTTATCTTAAATAGATCATTTTCACAGGGAAAAAGCCCACCAATTTGGCAATATCCATTAATTGATGTTCCATGTTCTCTTCCAAAGACACTTCTTACAAATACTTGAAAGGAATGGTGTAGTTCTGATCCATTATAGCCTGTCACCATTATGTATTCTGGACAACCAATGTGGTATAATTCCTCCACCTGATCTGGTGGTTTGGACAATTATGGCTTCAACTCCTCTTGTGTTTCAGTAGAAATAGAAATTCTGGTGGATTACTTCAAGCAGTATTTTTGTTTTCTGGTCTAATGCTTTTTTCTTCTTCATTTGTTCATTATATTTGGATTCTACTTGTATCTCTCATCTACAATAACATGGGTTTTTTTTTTTTTTTTTTTTTTTTTTTTTTTTTTTTTGTGGTGGAGTAGGTGGTTGGATAATTTTCATGGAATTATACCCTGGATTTTCTCTTTATCGAGGGTTATATGAGTTGTCCCAGTATGCCCGAGGGGGATTCAGGCTAGGGACTTATGGGATGTCCTGGGAGTATCTTAGTAACAGCAATAATGGCATGAGAGAGGTTCTGATTATCATGTCAATGGAGTGGGTGGTATTTCTGATTGTTTCCTATTACCTTGACCAAGTTATATCATCTGGAAGTGGAAACCGTAGGAGTCTTTTGTTCTTCTTGCCAAATTCTCAAAAGAAGCATTCACCATCATTGGAGAAACCTTCTTTTCAGAGCGCGGAATCTAGAGTTCAAATTGAAGACAATGACGTTTCTGAAGAGGTGATTCATCTTGCCTCCTTTACTTAAGATTTTCATGTACAAAAGTCTTTGAAGTGGTTCATGAACTCATGGACTATAAATGCAAGCACACTGCTTCGAACTAGTTGGGCCCCAAAGATATATTGTCAATGCTCCAGATATCCAGTCATGAGCATGCAAAGGTTGTTATGAGTCCCACATAGGTTGAGGGAATGGGTTGTTGTCTTGTTATATGGTTGTGGGCAATAGTGAGCTCATGAGCTGGCTTTTGGGGTTTAGCTAGGTCCTATGTCTACTTTTATCACATGATATCATAGTCAAACCTACCCCACTCTTGGTTTACCAAATGTTGAGCCTCCATATTATGTTGTTCAAGCTCCAAATGTCTAACCTTGAGGGAACGAGTTGTTGTCTCCTTGTATATTTTTGGACAATGTTGATTTTCTTAACATGGCATTAGAGGCAAACTCATCCCAATTCTTGGTTTACAAATGTTGGGTCCCCAAGTTTTACTGTTCATGCTCCAAATATCCAGTCTTAGGCATGCAGGGTATTAAGTGTCCCATGTTAGTTGAAGTAACGGGATGTTGTATTTCTATGGTGTTGGGCAATTCTCGCCTCATGAGCTAGCTTTTGGGGTTGAGTTACACCTAGGGTGCATCGAGGTTTAAGCCCGATGTCTAGTCCTAGCCTCCTAGGCATGCAGAGGAGGGAGGGAGGGGGGAAGCCGGGGATAGGGAATGAGCTATTTTCTCCTTCTGGTTTTGGTAATCTTCACCTCATGGGCTAGCTTTTGGGGATGAGTTAGACGAAAGACCATTTTCTTACATTGTGTCAGTGTCAATCCCTTTTCTATTCTTAGTTTACCCAATATTGGGTCCCATATATTATGTTGTCCACGTTGATGTCTAGGCCTGACCGTGCATGGGTGTTAAATTGTCCCACATTTGTTCACCGGATAGGCTGTTGTCTCCTTATACTTTCTTGGAAAATCCTCATATTATGAGTTAGCTTTTGAGGTTGAGTTATGTCTAATGTTCAATATGATTTTTTGGAGGCTTTCTGTGTTTTAGTCGCTGTCACTTGAATTGACCTGCACTATGCCTATACTGGAGTCATCTCATTCTTGTTTTCTGGCTCTCTTTTGCAGAGAGAGAAGGTTGAACAGTTGCTAGAAAAGCCACATTCGAATTATTCTGCCATTTGCTACAACCTCAAAAAGATATATCCAGGAAAGGATGGGAACCCTGATAAAATTGCAGTTAAAGGATTAACTCTCGCATTACCGCGTGGGGAATGCTTTGGCATGCTTGGTCCAAATGGTGCAGGCAAAACTACTTTTATTGGCATGGTTAGTAAAATTATCTAAAGTAACTGGGAACGAATTTTAGCTACCCACATACACCATGTTATATAGAAAAGAAAAAAAACCATACGCCATGTTATCATGGGGTAAATAAAGATCTGGTGTGAATTATGTAAATTGCACTTTTTTCCTATTATTTTCAATATGTTGGAACTTATCAAGCAAGCTATGGCACTAAATGATAGATGACTGGGCTCTTGGAGCCAAGCTCTGGTAGTGCCTATGTTGAGGGTTTAGATTTGCGGACTCAAATGAACGAAATATATGGTAGCATGGGTGTGTGTCCACAACATGAGTAAGTTTATTTGTTTTCATCATGGCCAA
Source organism: Nicotiana attenuata (assembly GCF_001879085.1). Lineage (NCBI taxonomy): Eukaryota > Viridiplantae > Streptophyta > Magnoliopsida > Solanales > Solanaceae > Nicotiana > Nicotiana attenuata. Next base: position 33,793,972 of record NC_031999.1, read on the forward strand.
GAACACTTGCGGCGTCGTTTTTGCTCTTGTTTTGAATTTCAAAGTGTTGACTCATTCCATTTCTCTGTTTCGCCAATGCTTATTAGCTTGCTCTGGGATACCCTAACAGGAAGGGAACACTTACTCTTTTATGGAAGACTGAAAAATCTCAAGGGTGCTGCTTTAAGCCAAGTATGTAATATAACCACCTGCTTAACTAAAGCCAAAATTGAGGAACAGTTTGGATAGTTTTCTTATAAATTTGTTTAGTGATATTCCGAGAAAGCCCTATATCACGATGATGAACTGTTTAATGCATTTTGGTTTTCTCTCTTTGATACTATCCTATTGCAACAGGCAGTGGAGGAATCTCTTAAAAGCTTTAATCTTTCCCAAGGAGGAGTTGCTGACAGATTAGCAAAAAAATATAGTGGTGGTATGAGGAGAAGACTCAGTGTAGCCATTTCATTGATTGGGGACCCTAAAGTATGTACTGATCTGTCCTCTTATATTATGCCTTGAAATTATCCTGAAGTTCTGGGTCCCAATTGGCTATTACTAAAAGAAGTCAATTTGTTTAAGATTGTCTATATGGATGAGCCCAGCACCGGACTTGATCCTGCTTCACGTAAAATGTTGTGGGATGTCGTGAAGCATGCAAAGCAAGATAGAGCAATCATTCTCACCAGTACTCTACTCCACTCTTACTTATACAAGTTTTGTTTTGGGTTGTTACTATTTAGTTGTCTTGAAGTTTTGCCTGCAATTACCATGCGATAATTACAAGCCGTAACATTGTTATGCATCTTTAGGAAATGGAGCAAACTTAGGCTCTATGTTCCATTCTGCTGTCATTTAGGGATAACATTTTGTTCTTTCTCTTCATCTCAGCACACTCGATGGATGAGGCAGAATATCTTTGTGATAGGATAGGTATCTTTGTGGATGGAAACTTCCAGTGCTTGGGAACTACAGATGAGGTGACTGCTATGATCTTACCAGCTAGTTTACAATTCAATTTTTTGGAACTTGACTATCACATTTGAGGCTTGTATCTGTTATCGGAATTGCGGGAGAAAGGTATTATTCTAGATTAGTTTCCTACTGAATTAGCTAGGATATCATCTATTGAATGAGTGGGCGTGCGTAGGCTTGGGAGAGTGGCAATTGGAGCTTGGATATTTTTTTTATTTTTTTTATTTTTATTGCTGAACCATTCCATTATATGATTGCTAAATTCTTATCTAGTGTGATCAAATTTTGTTAATTTTCATCATGTGATGTTCACTTCATTGATCCATATGAATATCTTATAGCAGAAGTACTGGAAAAATCTATGCGATTCTATAATTCTTTGTTAACAAAAAAGGAAGGCTCTGAAACGAGTTAAGGATCAATGAACTTGTGTAAAACATGGATTCTGGAATCTGGAAGTGATTTTTAAATTGCAGAATATGAGATGAGCATACTTTCAAATGTACATCGTATTCTTCTGAAGTACTACTACAGTTGGGTCTGATTATAGGTATCATCCATTCTTAACCTTGCCAAAACCTTCATCCATCGTATATAGGCCGTACTATGGCTTGATATAAGGGTAAACCAATAGCGAATAACCTTTTCTTCCCTGCCTCCTCGACCTTTATTCCCATCCTGCTGCCAAAGTGAAAGCGGCAGGGAAAGATTTCTATGTGGATAGGAAGTATCAACACCTTCTGCATCTTTTAATTTTAAAGGAAATATAGTTGAATAATATAGTGTTGGGTCCTGCGGACCAGGATGGCCGAAGATCAAAACCTAAATGTGCTAGGGATTGATCATCGAAGCCTGGCAATAACGATTAAGGAATTTGAGCGCTGATGTAGCTAAGAGACACCTTGGGTTGTCACCTTCTACCCGGAAAAGTATCCACCGTTTTCTTTATCTGCCAAGCCTCATAGCTATGGGACTTTACCACTCACAAGACTACCGAGATCTTCGACTTAGCTCCCAAAGGTAATCCACCCGGCCCTTTCCCAACCTATACAAGGAGAGCGGAAGATAACGAAAGGGAGACAAGGTCCTAACTGAATGGAACACAAACTCCCATTCCATCTATCATATCAGTCGAGTCGATCCGCTTCGTTCTTATCTATAGATAATGCAAGAAAGAACTTATGAACTTGCGGATGGAGAGGGATTCGAACCCCCGGTATTTCTATAAATACTTACTTGTTATTGCCCCATAGGTTGCTCATGTTGGAAGCTAAGTTCATTTTTTAATGTTCTGCATACTGTATTTGGGAAGTGGGCCCACCGTGATTTTATTTCATGACCATTTATTTATATTTTTCTATCGGATCTCCCCGAAGGGACTTTTTCTAACAATTCATGCCTCATTGGAAATCATGGTACTCTAAAATCGCTACCACTATACCGTCCAATTAGCAGAAACTCCCTCTGTATAACTCCGCTGAATGGTGACTTTTATTTACTGGTAAAGCTATAGTGTGTATGCTGGAACATCCTTCTGATCATATAGTATTTAAATATGTTGACTTGTGAATGACAGTTAAAGGCTAGGTATGGGGGATCCTACATGTTCAGCATGACTACATCACCCGAAAATGGAAGTGAAGTGGAAGACTTAGTGAAACATCTATCTCCAAATGCGAAGAAGACATATCATTTGTATGGAACTCAGAAATTTGAGCTGCCAAAGGATGAGGTGAAAATTTCAGATGTGTTCCTAACAGTTAGACAAGCAAAGGAGAGATTTCCAGTCCAGTCTTGGGGTTTGGCTGACACAACACTGGAGGATGTCTTCATCAAGGTGGCAACTGAGGCATAGTGATTTACAGTTCTACTAATAATCTTAAAGCATAATGTTATATAGTAAGTTTCATCTGCTTGAATCCTTCATTCTTTTGCTTGTAAGATGTGAATTGAAGTTGTTCTTTTTCTAGACAAGAATGATTGTTGATTTGTGGTATAAAGGATCATGGTTTTGTTACTTAGAACATAAAGGTTCTTCGTTTGCCCTTATCGCCTAAATTGCTCGGACTCGGGTGCGGGTATCCGACATGGGGACGGATCTGAGTATCGGATTCGGCAAAATCTAAATTTTAAGATTCCGGGATGCGGACCCGGATATGGATACGAATGTGGGGATTCGGCTAATAAAAAATAGAGCTATAAAAATATTGTAATTTGTGAGATATATTCTGTGAAAAACTTAGATGAATATTGTAGAATATTCAATCTTTCATTCTCCAAGATGGACATTATTCTTCCATTCTTCTAAATCTTTTTTATTTTTGATTTTGAGAAATCAAAATCTCAAATTTTCTCCCAAATTTGTCGATGGACTCCAGTCAAAGTGTCCCAAGTCAGTTGACCGAATCCGGGACGTACCCCACTCCAGCTCCCGTCCCCGTCTCGCATCGGGACGGGGACGGCACCAAAAGCGAAGAGTCCGCGCAACTTAGCTTATCACCCATATCCTCACTCTCAAGCATGAGCGGCTCATGAATAAATAAATGTTGCACTTCTATTGTTACTGACTTGGTTTGCATGATATTGTTTGACGGCATTGACTATTGATATCTTTGAACAATTAAACAGTGGTCTCAAAGAATTGTAATTTTAGAAAATGTATCATTCTAGTTGATATAGCATGTCTCAATTGAGTCGATTTTTGTTTTTGAAAAGAAGACAGAACTAAAGGGCTATAAGTCTGTAAAAATATAACGTACTATTAAGAACACTCTGGCAAATGATAACAAGCAATCAACTAAATATGCCTCAATCCCAGAATAATTGGACTTAGTGATATGGATTCTCTATATATGTTAGTATAATAAGGACTCATTTTAATCTGAATGATTTTGCATCTACTATTAACTTACCATTATTCCTTTCAATGGACTTAGAACTGGTTATGAAGCTCACATAGATGAGTTTACAAAATAAAGCATCACTTAGACTTTACCAAGAGATTTCTATTCATACACTTTAGTTCTCACCATCACTGAGGGACAGAAAGCACTTTAAGCTAGTAACGAATTTATAAAGTGCTATATTCTTGACAGGAAAAATCTATATATGCAAGTGAAACTTGCAAAATTGGTATCACTATGATACTGTTGGTATCACTATGATACTGTAGTAAATATGCTTACACATTAGCCAAAAATGTTATTGTAAAGGAGATACTTGTGATACAAGAAAACTGCAAAATTTACCACATGTTACCTATGGTCCTATACACGTAAATGATATGCAAAACTTTTGAACCAAATCAACAAACTAATGGCTCCTACTGCAAAACTTTCACCTTTTGAAGCGCTAGCTGCTTATGGTAAACTCAGACTCGAATAGGATAAGACTATGCACAGTGGACACTTCTGATCTCATACTTTATCTGAGTTTACGTACCTAGGTCCCTATATTTCCTAATATTTTGTTATGACTACAACATTTTGAGTTGTGCAGGGTCAATTACAACTCCTAGGGGTCTAGCTGATTTGGCATTTGGAGGATCTGGTAGTTGAATATGAGGTGGTATTGGCATGTGTTGCGAGTGACCAGAAATGCAAATTCTACCTGAATCATCTGGCTCCCAATATACTTCCACCATAATACCTCCAGGATTCTCTGGAGATTTTGTTCCTGGAATTCCCACAAATCTTGATCCCACAGGTACCTGAACAGTAAGAAGAAGTGTTACTTATTCCACCATGAATTTAGATTTAAAAATTTTCCCACCAAATTTTATCTAGTACTAATATCATGTAAACGAAGATTCTGATAATTGACTTACTCCAACTGATTCCCCTGTACTCAATGTAAGAGTTGTAAATCTTCCTTCAGCTGCTGCACTTTCAATATCTGCCTGTTTAGCTATGTTCATGAAAACTTCTTCTAGAGTTGTAAGACCGAGCTGGATGTCTTTTATGCCGAATTCTGTCTCTCTACCTTGAAGCTCAGCAAAAAAGTCCTGATAGGTGTAAAGGCCAATCATCAAACGTATATGAGTTTAACTTCTTTATACTGGCAGTATATAAGTTAAATTCTTAAGATATTCTAGGTATTACCGTCAACACCCTCTCCTTGTCATGAGGAATAACATAAGTTAGGAAGGACCTGTTTTCTTCTGTAGGCACCACGTCCAAACGCTGTCAATAGAGTTTATATGTCATTGTTACCAGTCCTTGAAAGAGAAAAAAAAAAGAGAGTAAAGGAAGTATCTATTGACCATACACTTTTAAAGAACTGTTTCACAGCTTCAGGTTGAGATGTCGTCTCCCCAGAAAAGCTTACAGTAGCAATGAAACCAGTTCCAAATCTAGATTTCAACCTTATTGAAGTTCCAATGCAACGAAGCCTTCCCTTTGCCATGATAGCGATGCGGTCACTTAAGATATCAGCTTCTTCCATTGAATGGGTTGTCAAGATAATGGCACGCCCTTTTTTAGCATCCTCAATTATGTCCCAAACATGCCTCCGCGTTATCGGATCCATACCAGTAGTCTACAGAAAATGTTGAACAGAAATTATTTTTAGCATAAAAGTAAGAATTCTAATTAATTAGCAGTACCTACCGGTTCATCCAAAATAACCAACTTTGGATCTCCAATAAGGGCTATAGCAACACTAAGTCGTCGTTTCATTCCTCCACTGTAACTACAGGATCTCATTTTGGCTGCTACCTTTATGATTTTTGACTTGGCTAATAGTTTCTCTACAACCTGTTTTTGAAAGGAAGAATTGGTTTAGTAATATTTGAAACAGCTTTGTTTACCAATTATCCATGGAAGAATTGGTATAAAAGGATTGATATAGTTTAGGCATATGTGCAATACCGTGTCTATTGAAGCAGGGGGTAGACCTTTAATGTTGGCAAAAAGCTGAAGGTGTTCTTGACCAGATAATGTATCCCAAAGAATATCAAACTACAAATTGAAATCAAAGAGTCAGTTTCTCCAATCTAAAACTGTGGGGATTAGCACGCAGCTTGTACTATTAGAGACTTAAAATGAGAAAATTACAGAGAAAAAAAAGAGAGGAGTTACCTGGTGACAAACCCCCATCATCCTTCGAATGTTTGTCATGCCCATAGAGCTTCGTATGGACTCATCATATACTAATGCTGTTGAAAAAACCACTCCATATTAACACATTCTGCAACTTTGAATGATCATACAATGTGAGAAAAAAAAGCCATTATTACCATCTCCAACAGTAACAGGGTTAATCCCAGTCAAACAACTTATAGTAGTAGTTTTCCCAGCTCCATTGGGCCCAAGAAGACAAAGTAGCTGATCCTTTTCGACGTTCAACCATAAGCCCTACAGTCATGAATGGTCGTTAGGGACTCGTAAGTTTTTGTTATTACTTAAATTTGCAGCATCAATAGAGATGAAGTACCTTGACACTATGGAAAGGAGGAGTTGTTAAGCAACAACAGCAGCCTTTTGAATTTCCAGGATATGTCTTGATAAGGCCGCGTATTTGAACTGCAATGTTGGAATATCCACCTTCCGTAGCTTGCTTTTTAACTGTGTTTTCTTCTGTAAGAACGTCTTCATCATCTGGTGTAGTAATTTGCGGCCTTGGCAATGAACCTGAACAGATGCTGCAGCAACCGCCCTCTAACATAGAAAAGGAATTAACGGACTAGCTTTATTATAAAAGAAGTAGTAGACAGTTTAGTTAATTTGTGTTTAATTACCTCTCACTTTACTTCCACCTTTACCAGTCCAGTATCCAGGAAATAGGAAGTAGAATTTTGATTTTCTCACACCATAGATATTTGGAATTATATTGTCAAAATACACAGCCAGAACGAAAAAGAGAAAAAACAATCTCAGGAGCCCTATATATACATCATGCTGTTAAAACAAGGGGAATATTAGTTGCAATATATATATATATATATATATAGATTAGGTGGTGGAATCAAATAATTGAGAGGTGTGGACTAGTCTTACCATGGTAATTACGCACTTTGGTTCAGCAGGTAGACACTTTGCCCTAGTACTCCAGCTAATACCTGGATCTTTAGGAGTTTCAGTTGCTCTAGTAAGTAACTGAAGACCTGCAGACAGAAGATTTGGTGGGAACAATGACCACCAATCCCTGTGGCTTTGGTCATAAGCAGGTGAATAGGGATATCCACTACTTGAAGCCATCTGAGAAATGGAACATACATATGTTATTCTACTAAAGTAATACTAATTAATAAACCATTTCAAGATATGGACTTACCAGAGTAATGAAACCAACAATAAAGACGCAGAAAGCCACAGTTGTTGCTGAAGCTGACTTGTCTATGAAAGCAGACAGCCAATATGCAAAAGTAGTCTTGCAAAAGGAGCAGAAACATAATTATATATTTCAGTGGATCGGAGAACAAAAGTAAAAAGTTTCTGATGGAGGCATACATACCATAGCAAGTTGGAAGAGGAAAAAGAGAAGGAAGACGACTATGAAGTTATTGCGCAAGAAAATATCAAACTGAAACATCATTCCAAAGATGACAGTGAGAATAGAAGAGATGAAAATGAGGAGTCCTTCCCAAGTGACCCATGACAACCAGTAGGCAGTATCAAAGAGACCCATCATAGTCATTGCCTGTAAGAGAATCAAATATAAACCAATTAAATGAATATTTTTCGAGAGTATCAAAATGGCAAAATTAAAAGGCGATGTATACCTGTCGAAGCTTGAGTTCCTTTTCAGTGATGAAAGCAGTGATTTGGAAGACAAAACTAAATATAGCAACTGCCAGGAAAAAGATCGGCCCCATACTAGACGTGGTAGTGGCTTCTTCACCAGGAGGATGTGCAAATTCCTTTAAACTGACAACCCAGGGGAAATTTGGATCTGAAAGAAAATTAAAGAAGAAACCATCATTATATATCTAGCTAGTATATTTATCATAACAACATCACATATATACCTACCTCCAATGAGAGTCCTCGCGATTTCGCGCTCTGCTGCTAGTTGAAGTGGGATTTGGAACTTAAAAATTGGATCTTGAAAAACTCTTCGCTTCATAACTTCGGTAGAGTTTGTCTGTATACCATAACTGATAGTATTTCCATTTATTATAAAGTGCAGAGCTCCAGTACAACGTACAGGATTATCGAAAAGCCATTTATCCACTTCTTCTCTGGTGTTAAATGCAAGAACCTGTACAAGAAAGGAAAGAGAATTAAAATCAATCAATCAATGAATGAAACGTGCGAGTGATATATTGTACGTGGTCCGTCCATCCATTATATATCCATACCTTGTTGGGAGGAATAGGCCTACCAGGATTATTAGCCATAATTCTTCTGACAATATCACCAATAGTTTTACTGTCTTTGCCACTCCAAATGAAATCATAGCAAGGGACCTTAATGAAAAACTTGTCCTCGCAGGGGGGATAGGCGGCGCGACAAGAGGTTCAGGGTCGGGTAAATCCTTCTCAACAGAGGACGAGCCACCTTCGCTAGATTTCTGAATGGCGAAGAGAAGGAAGATGAAGAAGAGTGATGAGAAGAGCTGTAGGAATGTGGCTGGCTTGTTACGCCATGCAAGTAAATAATTTTTCTTGAATAATGCTTTGTACTGTTGCACCAGCAGAGGGATTCCCCCCTGCAATTCCATATTGCTCTTCTCTCTCTCTCTCTCTCTCTCTCTCTCTCTCTTTTCAATTCAAATTCTCTTACCTAACTTAATTTGTAAACTACCTTGTAATCCATAATTATAAAATAAACCCACTGATCTGAACTAGTGACTAACCGATTTATGTGGAACGGATGTTTTTAACGTTCAACCATGTTTCATTCTAAACATCGTTCAACCCTACTTTTCTGTTAGGAAAAAAGAAAAATACTAGCTAAGCTAGTGCTACTCCTATCCACCATGAATTTTAATTTTTATTATAGTTCGTAATTTTTTTTTTAACCTTAACTCGTACTTGGTGAGAGATATGTTGAACTACCATTTTGCCCCTTGCTCGTTTTTAACATGGGAGGAGCTAGAGTATTCTTTACGGTTTTAATTATACCATATATTTTGTATTGGAAAAATTGATTATACCATATATTTAATTATATCATAGCTCGGTCCAATTTAATAGCTTTTAATTATACCATATATTTTTATTAGAAAATTCATTAAATATACATAAATATTTAATACAAACTATGAGTTCTGGGACAAATTCAACACTCATAAACTTTAAATCATGTCGGGTTGTTCACTAGATTAAAACCAAACACTTAACATGCTAGGAGGTTAATTACAATATTCAAATTATTAGGTTTTCAAAAAACAAAATCTCTTTTTTTCCCCGAGAAATTTCTACTAGTTTTTGGAAGACAAGTAAGTCATACTGCAAAAAAAGAAAAAAAAAAATTGGAATTGATTAGTGCACATTGATTCTGCAATACTTTATTTTATTCTTTTCAGAAGATGAAGCTGGTATGAGTTCTCAGTATTTCAAGTTGTTGTTAAATTAGTATCTTGATCTGAATTTCTGTGGCTTTTAACTCTAAATATTTAAAATAGAAGAAAAATTGTGTGGTCAATTAACCGTGCGAAGGGCAATTGAGTCATTAAGAGAGCAACTTGTTGGAAAAAAAATAATTTGGGAGAGCAAGACAACAAAACACTCAAACACTCACAACTCACTTTGAGAATGGAGAAGAAATGATATTTTTCATTCAACTTGACTTGTTCCAAATGGCTAGCATACATGGGTATTTATAGTAGAACTCCTACATGTATCTAGCCTAAACTTCATGTAAACACACTAACTAAATTCTCATTAGTCTACACTAGTTCATACATCTCATAATGAAGTTCACATTAGTCTACACTAGTTCATACATATAATGAAGTTCACATTAGTCTACATGCTAATATGAACTAATCTAAACATATTTAATACAAATGTGAACTAATGGAAACAAGTTTATTATAATTTTAACATCCCCCCTTAAACTTGTTTCATCACTCCAAGCGCCATCCTTAGCTTTTGAAAAACTTCAATCTTTAATGGCTTGGTGAAAATATCCGCAATTTGATCTTGCGACTTCACATGCTCAAGCTCCACAACTTTATTAGATATACAATCTCTAATAAAGTGATACCTTGTATCTATATGCTTGCTCCTTTCATGAAATACAGGATTTTTGGCTAACTCGATAGCCGACTTGTTGTCAACAAAAATCTTTGTGGCATCCTTTTGTGGTTGGTGAAGTTCCTCCAACAAACTTCTTAACCAAATTGCATGACAAACACATGAGCAAGCTGCAACATACTCCGCCTCACAAGTTGACAAAGTAACAATTGGTTGTTTTTTAGAATTCCATGTAAATGCAGAATTTCCAAGAAAGAAAACAAACCCAGTAGTACTTTTACGATCATCAATATCACCAGCCCAATCACTATCACAATATCCCACAAACTTAGAATCCTTAGAAGATGAATAAAGAATTCCATAATCAAGTGTATCTTTGATGTACCGAAGTATTCTTTTTGCTACCTTTAAATGGGAGGTAGTAGGAGCTTCCATAAAGCGGCTCACAAGTCCAACACCATAAAGAATATCCGGCCTTGTGCATGTCAAGTACCTTAAGCTTCCAACAAGACTCTTGAAAAATGTGGGATTTACATTTTCTCCATCTCCATGCTTGGATATTTTAACTCCACATTCAACGGGGGTGCTCACGGGATTGCAATTATCCATCTCGAACTTCTTGAGAATTTCCTTTGCATATTCTCCTTGAGAAATAAAAATCCCATCCTTCCTTTGTTGCACTTGAATGCCAAGATAGTAGGACATTAATCCAATGTCCGTCATCTCAAATTCTCTAGCCATTGCTTCCTTGAATTCTTCAAACATCTTAGGATTATTTCCTGTAAAAATCAAGTCATCTACATACAAGCAAACAAGTAAAATGTCTCCATTTTTAGCAATTTTTACATAAAGTGTATGTTCATGTGGACATTTTGAAAAACCATTTGCTTGAATATATTTATCAATTCTACTATTCCAAGCCCGCGGAGCTTGCTTCAACCCATATAAAGCCTTTTTCAATTTCATGACTTTATTTTCTTGTCCTTCAACCTTATAGCCCAAAGGTTGATCAATGTAGACTTCTTCCTCCAATACGCCATTCAAAAAAGCTGACTTCACATCCATTTGATGGATTTTTCATTGATTTTGGGCGGCCAAGGCAATGACAAAGCGAATTGTTTCCAAACGAGCAACCGGTGCAAATACCTCTTCATAGTCAATACCGGCTTTTTGCTTGTATCCTTTAGCTACTAATCTTGCTTTGTACTTTTCTACTTCACCCTTGGAATTCTTCTTTAGCTTGTACACCCATTTGACTCCAATGGTGCTTTTTCCTTTTGGAAGTGTGACCAACTCCCATGTTTCATTCTTTTTTATTGCCTTGATTTCTTCATCCATGGCATCTCTCCATTTGGAATTTTGGAATGCATCCTCAAAGCTTATAGGCTCACTATCCACCAATAAACAAAAATGAGTAAAATCATATAAATCATTTCTTACCACTTCCGTGTTTTCATACAAGTCACGGAGACTTCTACTCTTGTGAGGTGCTTCACTTGAACTTGAACTTGATTCCTCCACTTCTTGATTTTGTGGCGGAGGTGTTGATAGTGGTGAGATACGTTGCTCCACATCTTCTTCATCATCATCAAATAATGGACTAAAAGAGTAATCTTGCTCTTTAGTCTTCCCATCCCAAGCACTATCTTCATCAAACTCAACATCTCTACTCAAAGTGACCTTGCCATTTTTGGGATTTACAATTTATAACCTTTAGAATTTTGATCATAACCAATAAAAATATACCTCTCACTTTTGTCATCGAGCTTGGTCCTCTTTTCATCATGTATATGTGCATATGCAATGCTTCCGAAAACTCGCAAGTGAGAAACTTTTGGCTTGAAACCACTCCATGCCTCTTGAGGTGTTTTTCCATGAACACGTTTTGTGTGGCAACGATTTAGTAAGTATACCGCACAAGCAACAGCTTCAGCCCAAAATTCCTTTGGCATATTTTTGCTCTTCAACATACTCCTCACCATGTTAAGAATGGTCCGGTTCTTTCTTTCCACAACGCCATTTTGTTGTGGTGATCTTGGCACGGTTAAAAAATAGCGAACTCCATTTTTCTCACAAAATACCTTGTGGACCGTCGTGAAGAATGCACGGAAAGGCAGAGCGATAATTCTCACTAGTAAATCTACTTTCCATCTCTAGTTTCCTTGTTTTCCCTTTTGACATGAATAAACTTGGTGCGACTAGAAAAGTACTGCATCGGCTTACTAGTAAAACACTTCATTGAAGGTAATCATAGTGGAACATCATGCATTCTACAGTAATCACATGTCAGCAAAGTCCCAAATTCATTTATTTCTGAGTTTTTCCTAGTTCCTCTTTTGATGAAATTAATGGTGCGATTACTGACAAAGATAAGCATTTCAGCCCACTCGATGGAAGAAGCAGATTATTTATGTGATCGATTAGGAATATTCGTTGATGGAAGCTTGCAATGCGTAGGAAATTCTGCAGAGGTAATTTCAAACTATAGAAATGCTCTATACTTCAATTTCAGAAGTGTGGTGGTCCTACTGTGAATTTGGTGATTGTCATGGCTTATAACAATATGATGGGCAAAACTAGCAACAATTGGAATTATAATCGACAATGTAAAATGCTAGACGTGCTGAATGAATTTATTTATTCTCATAATTCTCAAACCTTTCCAACTATATTATGAACAGTTGAAGGCAGGATATGGAGGCTCTTATGTGTTTTCCATCACAACATCATCTGATAATGAGGTGGAAGTTGAGAACATGGTGCGACGCCTATGCCAAAACGCCAATAAGGTATACCATTTATCAGGGACACAGAAGTTCGAGTTGCCAAAGCATGAAGTAAAAATTGCAGATGTATTTCAACTAGTTGAGAATGCAAAGAGTAGATTTACAGTTTATGCTTGGGGTATGGCTGATACAACTTTAGAGGATGTTTTTATCAAGGTTGCTAGTACTGCTCAGGCCTTCAATGAATGATATGCCAGCTAGCATCAAACACAAATTAGATATAGGAAAGAATAAAAAGAAAGAAATTCAAGGATTTCATTTTTTTGATAATTATTATCAGTATCTGATGTTTTTGCTTTAGTAAATTAGGTTCATGTAGATGCATCAAGTACAGCGCTTATGTGGCTTTATTTGTCATGTAAATGTGTACAAGGATGCCAACATTGGAATAGAAAGAAGTTGTATCAACAAAGAATTAGTCAGACATTTTTTATTATATTTAAAGCTCACTTATATATGTGTACTCCGAGCTACTTATGAAGATGAATGATATTTGTAGGTGTGTACAAGCTACTGCAGACAGTGTTATAAAAATGAATTTCGATTTCAGGATAAAGCAGTTGAAGTAACTAAACGCATCTAGTTTCTGTAAAGAAATTACTAATGAAGTAATAAAGGACTACTGCTAAATAAACAAAATGAGATGCTAGTAAAGATAAATTTATCCCAGATTTTGTGGTGATGAATGAAACTGGAACCAGAAGGTGTTGTCCAAGAAAGCAAATAAGCTAAAAAGACATTATAATATTAGACTAGCAAACCTGTCGTCCAGTGTCACACAAGATTATTTGCTTGTAGATGCAAAGGTGGGATTCGTTTACTCAAAGGATTTGACTTGTGTATGCTAAAAAATAAATAGAATTTAAATTATTAGTCCAACTTAACTAATTATAACATGTCAATTACATTATTTTTCATGTTACCAGCAGATCTTTACTGACACTTACCTAAAGTAGCTTTTAACTGGTATTACTGTTCAATTATTTTAGATAACTAGTCTTAGCGTACGCGCGTTGTATGTGTTTCCCATCAATGATTAATTTTTTGTAAAAAAAATTATATTTTCTAAAATTGTATTTGAATTATAAAGTATAAACTTCTAAAATTGATGAATATTGATCATATATAGCTAAATCAATAAAGTAATATTCACCTTATAGGGGTTGGTGCCTTATATTACTGAGAGGCAACATAACTAGGGGTGACGCCCTGTATTACTAAAAGGGAACGTAACTAGGGGTTGGCGCCCTGTATTACTGGAAAGAAATGTAATCAGGGGTTGGCGCCTCACTAGGAAGGAATGTAACTAGGGGTTAGCGTCATGTATCACTAAAATGTAATATAACCAGAGGTTGGCATCCTGTATCACTAGAAAAGAATGTAACCAGGGGTGGGCGCCCTGTATCACTGAAATATAATGTAATCAGGAGTTGGCGCACTGTATCACCGAGAGAGAATTCTCCTAGGTGGAAAGGTTCTACAAGAGTTAAGTTGTGGTCCTCTTTGATTTTGTGTTTCCTATATGGCAAGGTGTGAATAGTAATGAAAAGGCTATGTTGATGTTTTAGACGTCAATACCACACAAGAGGGGGGGGTGATTTGTGTGGTACCTAATTTTCGCGTTAGAAGAACCTGGTTCTTCTAAGTGTTCTAACTACAGCAGTTTGCGGAATAATAAATACTGAAAGTAAAGTGCACAGAGATTTTTACGTGGAAAACACCTGGCTCAAAAGGTGAAAAAACCACGACCTACTACTCAGTAGGATTTTCCCAAACTCCACTAAAATCACTGAGCCAAAAACTGCATTTACAAAACTCTTTGTAAACCTAAGGATTAACTCTAATCCCAGTGTCTCAACTGTTGCGACACTTTCAAGTTAACTCTAACTTGAATACTCAATATACCTATTACAATTGCTTCTAGATAAAGCTAAAAGGTACAATATGAAAACCTACTACAATTGAACTAGACTTAGAATAAACACAGTGATGAAACTGGTTCTTCTATCTTAGTTCATGTAGCTTCAGGCGTGCACACTTGTATCTCGCATATGTTGCTTGCAAATCAGACTTGATCTTTTTGCTCTCAAATATGCTTAACTTCTGCTTATGTGCATTCACCTGTAAAAGAGAACAATCGTTATATTTATAGAGTTAGTAATTAGAGTTTGAT
Source organism: Nicotiana attenuata (assembly GCF_001879085.1). Lineage (NCBI taxonomy): Eukaryota > Viridiplantae > Streptophyta > Magnoliopsida > Solanales > Solanaceae > Nicotiana > Nicotiana attenuata. Next base: position 33,809,027 of record NC_031999.1, read on the forward strand.
AAGAACTCGAATTGTGGATCCTTTGACAATTCGAGTCCAAGAACAACTCTAACTCCTAATCCGTATTCTTGATCCGGATGTAATTCTCTTTTCATAAGGAGACTTTAACTCCTTATCCTATATGCAATCTTTTCGATCAGTTCAGAAGATATTCATCAAGATATTGCTGCTTGATCTCAAGGACTTATCTTCTTCACGTGTATCTCATGTGTATGGGCCATAACAACTGTGTCTCCTTAGATGAACCTGGTCCTTTACTGAGTTCGTTTGTCATTCTTCAAAACTTTAACTGATCTTGGGCCAACATATGTGCATGCTAGAAAAGTAAAAAAAGTGGAGGTTTGAGAAAACTTCCTTTCGGCGGTGTTCGTCTTTTGCGAATCGCCATTCTGCATTACTTTGTTCCTATTGCAAATAAAGAAAAATTTCTGAGTTTTCAAAGTGGTGGTCGGTTTGTGGCTTTGCTGCCTTGAGTTATTTGAACTTGCGGCCATCCTGCTGTCGTAGAACTAATTCTGCCAGTGTGGTACTGAGTTGCTCGGATACTCTGCATTGCTTTCTGGAAGCCTTGGCTTTCCATCGTTGCCCCCATTGTTTCATATTCGGATGTCTATGGTACCACCGAACCTTGTCCCTAAGAATATTTTTCTTTAAAAAGCAAACTTAGTTGTCATGCACCCAGCACTAGTTTCTGTTCGCAATGCTATTAGCTTTCCCCAGGAAGCAAGTCTTGCTTAGGCAAATTTTGATTTCTTTGAAACACTTTGTTAGACTTACCAGAGGAGATCACAGATGGATTCTTGCCTTTGTCAATGTCGCGTATGCCCCAAGCCCTTGTGCTCTATATATTTTGGAAACTCTAGCCAGTTTTGCAGCCATTTCTTTGCTTTACTTTTGATGCAAGATTTAGACCGAAATGGACTCAAAGAAAAGTTACGGGTAAAATAAAAAAGTAATTGTAAGCGAAAATGAATTGTGTTTAAACAAAAGGTGTCCCTTTTAGGGAAAGGAATAGGAGACTTATCTGGAGGTATGCGCCGACTTCAATGAATCATGACATCCATCTGGACTGGACGCCTAATCTGTATGAGCTGTGTAATTCTCAAAATCCGTTGCAAACGTTCATTTTGAAACTGAGTTCTTGGTTTTGCTCATGCCGTAGTATCGAAGATCCTCATTCGGCCAGTAGTGCCCTTTGCGGGTTTTCGCTAACCGGCCTCTCTCGTTTATCTACTCACCGTCGCCTTATGGTTCCTATACGGGTTTTCACTATAAGACTCTCATTTTTTCTTTTTTTTTTGCCAGCCTTGAGTAAGATATTGCATGCGGCAGGCTGTCCAACGCCCTTGGCATGGTGACTTCAACATTCTCAAAGATCGGTTAGAAAGTCTTAAAGGGAAAAGATGAAAAGAACCTTGAACTGAATTACAACTTTTAGAACTATTTTTATAGAGCGATCATAAAAAATAAAACAAACTTTTTTCCCAGTTCTGGAGTACTCGGGAGTGTGAATTTTTATTGTGATGGGACCAAACCAGGGTGGGGCTGCCTACGTATCTTTTCGAATTCAGGTCAAACTTAGTTCACTAACTCAAAAGATTTGTTGTCTGATTGGTTTTTTCTCTTTTTTCCCCTCCTTTTTTTGTTCTTTTTTATTACAAGTACACAGGTTCCAAAAAGAGGGAAAAATAAAGAAGACAACTATGGCTCAAAAGGGTGACACCTATTTCGGATAGTGAGCAATTATAGCCTTCGTTATCCTGATCCGAGAAACCATATGTGAAAGTTCTACACTGGTTATATATCAAACATAATATCTTTTGACTGCATCTGCGTTAATAGTCAACCTTTTTGGTAATACTTTGTTGATGATGTAAGGTCCTTGCCAGTTCGGAGCGAGCTTTCCCTTAGCTTCTACTTGATGTGGAAGAGTGTGTTTCAAAAAGAGTTGGCCTACCTCATAGTGCCTTGGATGCACTTTCTTGTTGTAAGCGCGTGCTATTCTTTGCTGTATAATTGGCCAAAATACACTACTGCTAGCCGTTTTTCATCAATCAACATTAGTTTTTGTCCCAAACGGGTCTTTACCCATTTTGTGTCTTCAATCTACGATTCCACAATGATTTAAAGAGAGGGAATTTCGACTTCACCCGCTATTACAGCTTCAGTTCCATATACCAGCAGATAAGGAGTTGCACCAACAGATGTGCGAACAATCGTGCGGTATCCCAAAAGAGACAAAAGGCAACTTTCCATACTATTGCTTGGACTCTTGGATCATCTTCCTAAGAATCTTCTTGATGTTCTTGTTTGCCACTTCAACGGCTCCATTGGCTTTTGGCCGGTAAGGGGTAGAATGGCGATGCACAATTTTATATTGCTCGCATACCTCCTTCATCATATGACTATTTAGATTGTGCGTTGTTATTTATAATGTTCTTCAGGATACCAAAGCGACAGATGATGTTGGAATGAACAAAGTCTACCACTGCTTTCTTGGTGGCTGCTTCCACCCACTTGGTAAGATAATCAATGGCAACCAAAAAGAATCTATGCCCATTTGAAGCCTTTGGCTCGATTGGCCCGATAGCATCCATTCCGCAAGCAATGAAGGGCCAAAGATATGACATGGGGCACAACTCCGGCGGAGGTGAGTGAATTAGGTTACCATGAATCTTGCATTGGTGACACTTGCGACAAAATTGAAGCAATCTCGCTCCATAGTAAGCCAATAATATCCCGCTCGAAGAATCTTCTTTGCCAGGACGTATCCATTCATATAAGGTCCACATACTCGGGAATGCACTTCACCCATGATCCGTTCAGCTTCGAGGAATCTATGCATCTCAACAAGTTCAAATCTGGGGTCCTTTTGTACAGGATTTTACCATTCAGGAAGAAACCACTGGCGAGCCGCCTTATAGTTCTTTTATAATCTCCCTTGGCATGCTCCTGGTATTCCGTTATTTTCAGGAAATCATTTTATTTCATGATACCATGGTTCACCATCTGGTTCCGCCCGAAATGCATTGCAGTAACCGTGTTGATTCCGAACTTGAATTTCTAGTGGATCAATATGAGTGTTTCCTGGATAAGAGGGCATCGAGGCTAAGTGTAACGATCTGACAGGTCATTTTGATCTTTAGCAATCCGTTCAGTGGTTTGGGGTCTTGAAACTTCATGTTGTGTATTATGACTTGCGTACATGGCCGGATTTGATTTTCGGATGTTTCAAGATGAATTTGGATGAGTGATTCTCACTTTAGAAGCTTAAGTTGAAAATATTGACCGAGGTTTGACTTTTATGGAAACGATCGCGTAATGGTATTTTGATGGCTCTGATAGGTTCGTATCGTGATTTTGAACTTGGGCGTATGCCTGGAATTTAATTTAGAGGTCCGTATGTTGATTTATGTTGAATTGCCGAAGGTTGGCAATTTAAAGGCTTAGAATTTTGATAAGTTTGACCGTAGGTTGACTTCATAGATATTGTATTTGTGTTTCTGATTTGGGAATTGGAATAGGTCCATTTTTTTATTTGGAACTTATCCGTAAATTTTGGCATCATTACGAGTTGATTTGATAGGAATCGGGCGTGCAATTGTGTTTTTAGAAGTTCTTGAATTTTATGTTAATTTCATGTGTTTTGGAGGCCCGATTCAATGTTTCGGATGTTATTTTGATGGTTTGATCGTGCGAGTGAGTTCGTGTTATGTTTTTAGACTTGTGTTGATATTTGGTTAGGAGCCTCGAGGGCTCGGGCGAGTTTCAGACGCGTTATGGAGTGTTTGGAAGAGTTAAAATTTACTGGTGTGATCAGGTGTTGCAGGTCTCGCAATTGCGAGATATATGTCAAATTTTTGATAATAGGCTGAGTCTGCTAGGTTCGCATTTTCGAACCCAGCGTTCGCAATTGTGTTGGTTGGGCCAGGCAAGCTTTTTCGCATTTGCGATCAGACATGGCATTTGCGAGGTGTCTGTGGTTCGCATTTGCGAACAAAATGTCGCATTTGTGACTGTAGCAGTGATGTGAGGTGTTTTGCTTTAGTGATAATATTCTCGTATTTGCGGTGTAGGGTTCGCATTTGCGACACCTACGACTGGACATAAGAGGTGAGGGACGGGATTTTGTCTTATTTTTCATATTTTGGAACCCTCAACTCGGCCGGAGGCAATTTTTAAGAGGAAATTTCATCCTCAATAATTGGGTAAGTGATTTTGTTCAATGAAATTTTATCTTCAATCATTGGGTAAGTGATTTTTTCATTTTTCAACTATTTTACATGATTATATGTGAGTTTTAACATCAAAATTATGAGAATCAAAGTGAAATTTTGAGAAACTTTGTCTATGTTTTGAAAAATAAGAATTTGAGTTTTAAAAGTCGATTTGGACTCGAATTTTGAAATAAAATACATGTATGGACTCGTGGGATTATGGGTACTCGGAATCTACCCTTGACTTTTGAGGAATTGTGTAAAAATCCTAGCTTTAATTATTAGAATTGATTTCTCTCGTATTTTTTGATGTTATTGAGTGGATTTTGATTAGATTTGAGCCAAGCGAAGGTGAATTCTAAAGGAAAAGCTATTTCAGAGTATAGATTAAGCGCTTTTGATGTAAGTATCTTGCCTAACATTGTGTTGGGGAACTACCCATAGGAATTAGTTTGTTTGTACTATTTGAACTACGTGAAAGACGTGTACACGAGGTGACGAGTGTGTACTTGAATTATATGTGGGTATTTGAACGGTTTAGACTCTTAGGTTATTATGTACATTAAAATGAAGTTGTCTTATCATGTTGTATCCTCCACTGCTAAATTTACCCTTACGTTCTTATTTGAAGTTCATTGGTTCATGTTCTACCCTTTATTGCCAAACGTACTATTATATGCTTAAATTGAAGTTGTTACCTCTTTTATTTCCATGTTATCTCTTCCGTAGTTGATTATCCTTAATTAAAGTTATTATTATCTCTTCCATTGTCTATTTATCCTTATTTGAACTCATTGTTATACGTTATCTCTCCTACTGTTGAGTTACTCTTATTTGATATCGTTGCTACATATTATCTCTCCCATTGTTTTGTTATTTTGATTTGGAACCATTATTACTTGTCATGTCTTTTATTGTGAGCTCGTTCTTCCGTTCCTTTGTGTTTTGTAATTCTTGTGTTGATTCACTTGTCGTACTCTCGTGTTATTATTTTTGATGTTGTACTCAGTGTTGTTGAGCCGAGGGCTATGTGTGATTGTGATATTGGAATTGTTTTAAGGAAATGTTGTGGCATATAGGCATATGTGGTTCAAGTTGTTATATTATGTTGTTATGTTTTTTGGCACACATGATACTATTGAGAGGATTGTCGGGGTGTTCGTACGTGAGTTGTCTGTGGGATTATATTGTCATTATTGATATTGCACATGTGGCGTGACAAACCGGGCTATATATGTGGGTTTGTGCATGTGAAGAGACAAGGCGGGTATATTATTATGCGCATGTGGAGAGACATTGTGGGCATTTACTTTACTATTGCGCACGCGGCGAGACAAGGGGGGCTATGTCAGGGATGATTTGTGATGACTTGTGATGGCCTGGGGGCATTGTTATTGATGATATTTGTGTAGTGGTGTGCCTACCTTGTGTGAGACATGCATAATACGATTTTGTTGTGTTGTTTCTTATGTGCCATTCGTTGTATCTGATCTTACTTGATTGACTCGAATTGTGATAGTCCACTCGCACAAGCATACACCGTAATCTGTCACTTATGTTAGTCTTGGAGTATGAACTTTGATGTTTGATAATCATTTACATGTATTCTTGTATACTTGCCTTCTGCGTGAGAGTTGAATAATTGGCACGTGAGATGTCCGTACGGATATGAGATATTGTTACTATTGGTATGTGAGTTATCCGTACAGTTATGAGGTACTGTTATTGCACGTGAGTTGTCTGTGCGGATATGAGATATTGTCACTCTCTTAGCACGTTAGTTGTCCGTGCAGATGTGAGGTACTGATAGTATTGGCACGTGAGTTGTCCGTGCAGCATGCGAGTTTTCCGTGTGGTTGTGATTTGTAATGTGGGCACACGATGCCAAGGGATTAGGGTTCGTGACTTGGGACCCGTGAATTGTGATTATGAGGTGTGATATCTCGGGGGAACTCTTTTATAAACCTTGTGTGAAAGCGGTTGTTTTTTGGGATGTTACTTGTTTTTCCCTACTTGGTTTCACCAGACTTTATCTGTATTCTGCTTACCTCACGACGTATTTACCTATTGGCTCCTTGTTGTTAATTGTTGTTTCTAGTTCTTAATGCAATTGTTGTAACATTGTTCTTACCGTGTTTAGCTTTACATTGTTCCCTATTAGTTTTATATTCATACTTGCACCGTTATTATGTCTAGTAGGTGTTTTGACTGTTCCTCGTCACTACTCCACCGAGGTTAGTCTTGATACTTACTGGATACCGATGTGGTGTACTCATGCTACACTTGCTGCACATTTTTCTACAGATCCAGGTGCCTCAGAGCGTGTTGATCATTAGATAGATGATCGAGCATTGCTGTGGAGACTTCAAAGTATACTCGACGTCGCGTTCGCAGGCCTCGGAGGCACCTTCCGAAATTTTACTTTGTACTGTTTATTTCCATTATGGAATAATTGTACTTAGAGATTTTCTAGTAAACACAATAGAGTTTATTACTTGTGCTACCGGTTTTGGGGTGTTATATACCCACTTTGGATTGTTGGCTTTATATAGAAATTTCTAATTCATATTTAATAGTCCTTGGTTAAAATCAATTATTAATTCAGTAAGTGTTAGGCTTACCTACTCGTAGAGACTAGGTGCCATCACGACATCCTATGAAGGGAAATTGGGGTCGTGACAAGTTGGTATTAGAGCTTTAGGTTCGTAGGTGCTACGAGTCATAAGCAAGTTTAGTAGAGTCTTGCGGATCGGTACGGATACATCTATACTTATCTTCAAGAGGCTACAGAACTATTAGGAAAAACTTCACTTCTTTCATTCCTACCGTGCGAGTTTATTAATTCTGGAGTTTGAGCCTTTGTCATCCTATTCTCTCATAGATGGTGACAACACGAGCTGTAGTTACTAATGATGCTTCCCTAGAGCCGGTGTTGCTAGGGGCTAGGGAAGAGGCCCTAGAGGTGCACATGGTACAAATAGAGTGCCTGCTAGAGCAATAGATGAGGAGCCATCAGTAGCTCCGGTTAAGGGACAGGCAGTAGAGGCGCATGTTGCTACCCCGGGACTTTAGGAGACTTTAGCATAATTCCTGAGCATGTTTGGTACATTGGCTCAGGCAGGACTGATTCTGGTTGCACCACAGTTACTTCACAGATCGGGGAGGATCTCAGACTCCTGCCGCCCGTACTCTAGAGCAGTGGGACCACATTGGTCAGTTTCCGGGTGTCATGCCAGCACAACCTGTTATTCCGGTCCAGCCGTCAGGTCAGGGGCATCTGAGGAGAAGCAACTGAGACTTGATAGTTTCAAGAAGTATCGTCCTCCTACTTACAGTGGCCTAGCTACCGAGAATGTACAGGGTTTTCTAGAGAAGTGCCACCGTATTCTCTGCACCATGGGTATGGTGGAGATGAGCAGAGTTGCTTTTACTACGTTTCAGTTGTCTAGATTAACATATTAGTGGTTGCAGGTTTATGAGGAGGGTAGACTAGCGGATGCAGCGCCACCACTTAGACTTAGTTTTTAGAGATGTTTTTGAGGGAGTTTGTTCCCCAGACCCTCCGGGATGCATGGCGCACAGAGTTCGAGCAGCTGCATCAGGGTACTCTGACAGTATCAGAGTACGCTATTAGATTTAATGAGTTGACCCGTCACACACCTGATTTGGTTTCTATGGTTAGAGAGCAAGTCCGTAGGTTCATTGAGGGGCTCAATTATTGTATCCAATTCAGCATGGCTCGGGAGTTGGAAATAGTTGTTCTGTTTTAGCAGGTGGTAGAGATCTCTCACAGATTAGAGGGTATTTGGGGCCAAGAGAGAGAGGATAGGGAGGCTAAGACGCCTCATGGACTGGAGGATTTATTGATTCCTATTTTGGAGGCAGGGTACGTCATGGTTGAGGTTTTGTGGGTCATCCATTTCAGTTTGCACTTCAGGCTTTACGCAGTGTTTCATATATTAGTGGGTTCCCAGAGTACCCGTACCAGACAACTTCCACAACTACGTCAGCGGGAGGTTGCCTTGAGTGTGGAGATACCAGCCACATGGTGATAGATTGCCCCAGACTCCGGGCAGATGTGTCACAGCGTGGTATTCGGGCTGTGAGTTCCGCTCTAGTTGCTACTATACCTGCACCGCCAGCTAGGGGTAGAGGTCAGGCGGGTGGAGGTCTCCTTAAAGGGGGAGGTCGTGTCCATTTTTATGCTCTTCCTAGTTGGGTGGAGGCTGATGCACCAGATGATGTCATTACAGGTATGGTTTCGGTTGATTATAGAGATGTATTTGTGTTATTTCGATCCAGTCCCATTTATTGGTAAGATTCATCCTACCTTGCTTCAGATATAGTTGTGTTTTGTGATTCTTGTACTATGTTCATGTGTTCCTGCCAGTTGGGGAATTCTATTATGATAGTCGTGTCTATCTTTCTGGATGGTTGCTATTGAGTGTCATGAGACTTGGATAGACTTTCTGTTAGTTAAATACGGTAGGATTTGATGTGATCTTCGGATGGTTTGGCCCGACTTGTGGTTTGGGTGCTCTACAGGCATGGGAAGTTGTTACGTGTTGTGGTTTTGGTTCTACTAGGCTGAGTTAGTAGAATGGTTTAGTCGCTGAGATGTTTATCTTACTCGTGATTCCTAGTGGAGGATGGGGACCCTGTGTTCTTTGTGAATAGGTGTCTATGCCGGGCTATGCATCGCAGTGAGGTCATATTAAGGTAAGATTCATTGTGGTTGTTGCGTGTGTCTTGTTTCTTCTTTGTGGATTGGATCCGCAGTATGATATCGGTGGGGGGTTATGCATGTTTGGCTTGTTTGACAGTTATCTCATGTGTTCCTCTTTTCATATTCAGTCGTATTCGAATTATGCTTGTTGCACCCTATTTTGCACGAGTAAAAACAAGATTCCACTTGTGGTTTCTTTGTTGTTGATAAAAGAGAGTTGCCACCTAATATTTAATGGTAAACTAGGGTTCCTATTTAATTACTAAAGTAATATTCTTTATTAGTCTGCTAACCGGTGAGGTTTTGGGTAAGGGTTCTTGTTATTCTAAGGGGAAGGTGTTAGGAACCCCTTAAAATCTATCTGAGGTAGCTCCATAGGAATTAGACTAGGTTTAAAGGATTAGTTGTTTGCACTCTGATTAACTGATGTTAAAGGGTACGACTTAATGTGTATCTAAGTGAGAGTATGACATTAATAAAATGGACCCAAGATTAAAAAGGGGTATGAGTTTAGAAAGAGTCTTGAAAACTAATGTTGGTGTAGTTAAAAGAGTTCTAAAAATATGTACGCGAGTGGTCTGTATGAAGCATGTAGAAAGGTCTAAGTGATAAAACACTTTATTTTTAAAGGATGGATGTTCATATAATTCTAATAAGATAACGATGTTTTAAGCAACTGAGTCTAAGATATACCTTGGCTTCTGAAATCACTTAAACACTAGACTTGTGGGAATAGTTTTGAAAGTCTTTGCTCGGCGGAAGCATTTAAGTATTGAAAGAGTCGATTTGTTTTAGAAGGCTAGCCTTGCAATTCGTTTCTGGTTTTGGAAAAAGGGACTGTCGTCTTTGCTAAGTTATTTTCAGCTTCAAAATCTTCATGAAAGGGTTACCAAAACATAGCAGATTAGTAACGTGAGCAGTACATGATTAACGAATGGAGAATTGTTTACTACCTAATATTTCTTTAACCCTATATTTTTTAAGGCTTGCCTAAGTTGTCTATATAATTCAAAAGATAAAGTAAAATATTAAATCAAATATGATGAGAGCAGCGTCATATTCATATAAAAGAATATAATAGCAAAATATAATGAAGCTGTAAAGGAGTGAAGAGTCACTCTGGTTTGGACCTGAAAGAGGTAGGCCCAGTAATCAGCAGGAACAGACAGCAATAAGCTTTAGATTTTCAGATGCATGGTACGATGTTTGGGCATGGGTTCCTTGAGAACTCAACAGGCCTAATGGTTGTACCTGTTCAAAAAAGAAAGAAAGAAAGTCATTTGAAATAATATTGTATAAATACAATCATACATGAAATATGTAAGTGACGAACTTGAACAAAATATAACAACTAACAGTAACTAAATATCATGAAAGGTTATACTAATGTGGGGGTCACATCAGTACTAGAAAAATACAAATTTCCCAGGGAAATTTTCCACAGATATATAATCAGTGGCTGTTCCCACTGAAATATAAAAAAATCCAGTGGGAAATGAAAAAGATTTCTTTTACCTTTTTTTTAAAAACGTTCCCACAGACTATAGGTGGGAACTAGTTGGCGCAAAAAAACGGGTAATTTGTTTCCCACCGAATAGGTGGGAATATCATTAAAAATAAAATTATTAAAATCTACCCAGTGAAACGGTGGGAATCTAAGATAAAAAATTATTTTAATATTCCCACCGATGCAGTGGGAAGCTCAAAATTTTGAATTTTTACTGCCGGCGCAAAAAATCGCGAGCTTAAAAATTATTTCACCAAAAAAATTGAATTTGTATAAGACAATTCCCACAACCTTACCCAGTGAATCAGTGGGAAACTATTTTCTATTATACATTAGGTATACCCCTTATTTTTCATCTCTTTTTCACTCTCAATATTCTTCTCTTTCTCTCTCATTCTCTTCAATTCGCCGATCAGCACAATTTCCCCATTTTCGCCGATGAGCTACTAAGCTCATGCAAAATCAGTAAGCTCCCCCCTCCCCCCCTCTCCCTCTCTCTCTATCTCTCTCTCTCTCTCTCTCTCTCTCTCTCTCTCTCTCTCTCTACCGCTCCCCCCTTTCTTTAATTTCTCCCTTTTCTGATTTTACAAAACATAGGGTCCAGTCGCAAAGTACTTAGTGCTTTCAACTAAATGCTCTGTTTGACAAAGTGTGTCTGGTGTGCCTGGTAAAATTGTGTGATATATTTGTAATTTGGGTTATTGACTATTGGGTGTGTTTTGCGCTTTCTGGTCTTTGTGGAAATATGAGGAACGGACTGTGCTTTCTTTGCTAATTTAGATGTATGTTGCCCGAATTGATAGTCGTTGTCTTAAATGAACATATTTGAAGTCCAAAGATGATTTTATTTGGCATTAGGTTTGATCAGCTAGTGCATTCTTGATTTTCCCCCCATTTTACAGTGTTTACCCTTTATCCATATCAAATGTAGACGGATCTCATCTTAAATTGGGTGTTTGTTTCTCTGCACAGTTATCGTACTATCATATCCATCGTTCATTGTGTTAGGGAAACTTTAATTCTCTTAGTTGCAACTAGTAATTATATCAAGGCATTTATTGGTTCCCTGGATTTAGTCATTTAAGTTATTCTGATGGTCATATTAAGGATTTTAATTCTGGTCATATTAAGTTTGTACGTGGAAAAGTTGCTTTTCTATCCTTGTGCATTAATAGTCATTTCTCCAAACAGTTCTCATGGAATATATGCTTATAAGTTTCAGGCCTTTTTAAGTGACCAGGAAGTGAAGATACAAAAGTGTGATAGAAGACAAAATCAGGTTATAAGTCTTGAGGTAACTTCATTTGGTAATCTCTAAGTTGGTTTCAGTTGTTAAATGTAAGTTAAGTTGTTAAATTGCTAGAACAACTACATGAATTTATATTGCTTTTACCTTGATAAAAAATCATTTCTTGTGAATATTATATCTATCCTCCAAGTTTAAATTTATTTATGGATGATAACCAATGTGTTAGAATCTTGGTTTGACTTTTTAAACTGATCCCAAGAACTCAATAGGAGCATTTCTATGAAAAAGTACTTTTTATTCATAGTAACTTGATCTAGAACCATAGTCTTTTCTTGACTTATAAAAAGACGAATAAAAGGTAATTCTTTAAGGTATACTATTCATAATTAATTGTTAACTAAGTGAGTTCTTTAAGGTATACTATTCAAGATTAATTGTAAACTAACTTGAAACAAACAAATCGTTCTAAGTCTATTCATTTGTTTGTGTGTATTTGTGTACTATATCGAACGTGAACATCGTAGATGGATGTACGATAGGAATCATCCTAATCGTTGTGGATTAAAGGAAGAATTTATTGAAGGTGTTAAAGGATTTATTGCTCATGCAAAAACGCTTCCTGAATTTCGTAACGAAGGAACAATTAGGTGTCCCTGTGTAAAATGCAAGTGTACAAAGTTGTTGCAACCGGAAAATGTTAAAGTTCATCTTTATAGCAAGGGGTTTAGGGAAAATTATTATGTGTGGACTGTTCATGGAGAGAACTATTGTAGTGTTGGTGATGTTCATTTTTAAAATCTAGTTAGTGGTGAGAGAAGTACACAAATGGAGAATAATATTGAGAATTCTCGATTACATGAAATGGTGTCAGATGCTTTTGGTTTTTACCCAGGGGTTCAATCCCAACAAAATGTTGTTGAGCCTCCTAATGATGAGGCAAAGCGCTTTTATGAATCATTAGAGTCGCTAGTCGTCCACTCTATAAAGACTCAATGCACTCTGAGTTGTCTGTTGCAGTTAGATTACTAACTATTAAATCAGATTGGAATATTTCTCAAGCGGGCATGAATGCTATAATTGGGCTCATGCGTGAAGTTAATCCGAGCATTAACTTACCGAATGATTACTATAAAGCAAAGAAATTGATTTCCAAGTTAGGACTTTCCTCAACAAAAATTGATTGTTGTGAAAATGGTTGTATGTTATATTATAAAGATGATGCGGCTCTAGAAGCATGCAAATTTTGTGGACTGTCTCGTTTTAAGGAAGTTACAAATGCCAAAGGTAAGACAGTTGCAGTTAAGAAGATGCATTACTTACCAATTATACCTAGATTAAAGAGGATGTATGCATCAATGAGTTCTGCTCCTCATATGAGATGGCACCATGAAAATAGAAGGCCGCCTGGTATTTTGTATCATCCTTCGGATGGAGAAGCGTGGAAGAATTTTGATAGGATGTTTCCAGACTTCGCTAATGAACCAAGAAATGTTAGGTTGGGTTTGTGTGCAGATGGATTCACTCCATTTTCTGTCTCTGCTGCACCATATTCATGTTGGCCTGTCTTTGTTATGCCATATAATCTTCCACCTGAAATGTGTATGACAAGTCCATATTTGTTCCTAACTTGCATAGTTCCGGTTCCAAGTAATCCAAAAGGTTTAATTGATGTATATTTGCAGCCGTTGATTGATGATCTAAAATTGTTGTGGCATGAAGGTGTTGAAACATACGACATATCAACTAAGCAAAACTTTAGATTGCGTGCTGCTTTGATGTGGACTATTAATGATTTTCCTGCGTATGGAATGTTGTCTGGGTGGTCGACTGCTGGAAAGTTAGCTTGCCCCTACTGTATGGAAGATACAAAAGCATTCACTTTGAGACATGGAGGTAAAAACACATAGTTTGACTGTCACCGGCGGTTCTTGCCAATGGATCATGAGTTCTGGAGAAATACTAGTGCGTTTATGAAGAATCAAACAGATTATGATGAGCCACCACCAACCTTGTCAGGTGAGGAAATTTGGGAGAGGGTTAAAGATCTACCTAAGGTAACAGAGTCTCCATCTGCTAGAATACCTGGTTATGGCGTTGAGCATAATTGGACTAAACAAAGCATATTTTGGGGGTTACCTTATTGGAAGCATAATCTTTTTTGACATAATTTGGATGTCATGCATATTGAAAAGAATTTTTTTGATAACCTATTTAATACTGCTATGGATGACAAGAACAAGACAAAAGATAACTTGAAGGCCATGATGGGTTTACAGGAATACTGCAGGCGAAGAGAATTAGAACTAAAAGAAGTAAATAACAGGATGGTGCAGCCTAAGGCTAGTTATACATACACTTTGGATGATAAACGAAAGATTTGTGACTGGGTTAGGAATTTGAAGATGCCCGATGGGTATGCGTCAAACTTATCCAGGTGTGTTGACATGAAAGAAGGAAAGTTGATGTATATGAAAAGCCACGATTGTCACATTTTCTTGGAATCATTAATTCCTATTGCATTTAGCTCATTGCCTGAGAGAATATGGAAACCCATCACAGAGGTAAGCTTGTTTTTTATGGACTTGTGTTCTAACACATTAAGGGATGAAAACCTAATTTTCATGGAAAGTAATATCCCTTTAATCATAAATAAACTAGGGAAAATTTTTCCATGTGGTTTCTTCAATGTAATGGAACATCTCCCAATTCACCTTGCACAAGAGGCACGACTTGGAGGACTGGTTTAATGTAGATGGATGTATCCCTTCGAGAGGTAATGACCATTAACTATTTTATCTTTATGTATTTTGGTATAAAGAATTCCTATCTAAAAGTGTGCTATGCAGGATTATTGGCAAATGTAAACGGACCGTGAAACAAAAGGCCAAGATTGAGGGATCAATATGTTAAGCGTATCTAGTTAGAGAAACCTCTCATTTTTGTTCGTATTATTTTGAGAATCATGTTCCATATTTGAGAAATAGGCCGAATCGGCATGATGAAGGCGATAATGATCCTTTGGAACCTCCTATATCGATATTCAATCAATTGGGTAGAGGTCCGAGAAAAAGTCAAAAAAAAAGTTGGACTGATAAGGAAAAAAAATCGGCTACAACACATGTATTACTGAATTGCCCCGAAGTTCAACAATTTTACAAGTAAGTTTGGAATTATACTATTGACCTATGGGCATAATCTATTCTTTTTTTAACTAATAAAAATTGTAAAATATCTGACATTTACTTTGTGAGTCAATTGGGCCATGCTAATGTTTATCCTAGATTTTCAGAGTGGTTTAGAGACTACGTAAGTGTTAATTAATATGTAACAAAATTTTTATTATTTACACACTATATGATTTTCTAACTTCTCGATTTTCTTCAACTCTATATAGGTTCATAATCCAAAAAATGGTATATGTGATCCATTTTTGCGTGATATAGCTTGGGGACCAACCCCACAAGTCAAAACCATGTCTACGTATTTTGTCAATGGATACAAGTTTCATACGGAAGAATGATCTAAGAATAAGAAAACCATTAATAGCGGGGTATGGGTGAAAGGTGGTGATGGTGACCAAGGTGGGGATATTGATTATTATGGTGTGCTCCAGAAGATTTTAAAAATAAAGTATGTTGGTTGGCCAAAAAAAAGGTTGGTACTTTTTCGATGCAAGTGGTTTGATCCCACACCAAATAGAGGTACAAAGGTACACCCACAATACAAAATAGTAGAAGTTAAGCACACGAAGGAGTACCAAAGCTATGATCCATCTGTTATAGCAGAAAATGTGAAGCAAGTGTATTACGCTCCTTATCCGTTGATGTGTAAAAATAAGAATGAATGGTGGGTAGTTATTAAAACTAAGCCAGTTGGAAGAGTGGAAGTTGATGATTCACTAGTTGTAGCGTACCAAAATAATATATCAAGTGTTCAACAAATTGTGGATAATGTATTAGAATATGAGCTGCATAGTGAAGGCATATACGAAGAAGTTGATCTGTCAGTTGAACAAAATGATGGAATTGGGACATCTATGGCCAATGCGGAGGAAGATTCAGGTGATGAAAATGAATTCATTAAGGAGGAAGAATTTTCTGATGAAAATGAAACAAGCGAGGATGATGAAACTGATGATGAAAATGTAGCAAGCGATGGCGATGGAATGGATGATGGAAATGAAACAAGCGATGATGATAATTGACATGTTTGTTTTTTCTAGCTTATGTAGTAATTATGCTTTTAAGTTTGTTGCTAAGAGAATTAACATGCTATTTTTTTCTTATGCTTGTATTATTCAGATGGCTGCCGGAGGTAAATCAAAGAAGAAGAAATAAGTTTCACGTAACTTAGGTCGTCTCCCTACCTCTCCACCATCGGCACATTCTGGTCCGCATGTGCCTCCACCTACATGCCCGTCTTCAGTTCCACCTCCCTTATACTCTATACCACACCTAGGGTATACTGCTCCGTCCTCTGCCCCTTACTATCATCATATGTCTTCCCAAGACATAAATGGGATGTTTTCATCTAGACCTGCTTGCCCATCTATGCCTACACCTAGACCTGCCATACCCTCATCATCTACTCCAGTCATTCCATCCCATGGCATTCAATCGTCATCGTCTCCCGTTATTCCTTCATCATCTTCCCCTGGCATACCCTCTTATTTTACCCCTAGCATGCCCAGATCTTCTAGTCAGCCTCCAAAGCATCCTTACATGCATTCATTTGAATCAATACATGCTCAGGATCCTCCAAATATTGGAGTAGATAGCCTTCCGACGTCCCCATGCATTGATAGTGATTTAGTTACACAGCCTCCTATATATGCTCAGGATCCTCCAAATGTTGGAAGGTTAGATGATCTCGGGAGGTTGATTATCGTTTCCGATAAAGCTGGGTAAGTATTATTTATTTACTAATTAATTAGAAATCTGGTTTCTACCATGTTTAATTTAATGCAGGTTTCATCCTTGTACTCAAGCTACAAAAGCTGTGGTTGAATCAATGTGTTCATTTTATCATGGACCTTGGAGGTTCTGGTCAGATGTTCCATGGAACATTAGGGACAAGATGTTTGATGAATTTAGGATAAAATAAATTATTTCATTTTTCAACTCATATTTAACCAATCTAACAAATTAATTATTTGCAGATGAAGTGTGCTTGGCCAGTTGAACGTGAGGTAGAGGTACGAGGCGTCTTTTTTAAGAAATGTGCTGATAGGTTGAGTGATATGCTTCGAGAAGCTCGAAATAAGAAAGAGATGCCAGGTTGGATTACTGAGGATATATGGATCAAACTAACTGAGTATTGGGCCTCTAAGGAATTTGAAAAGAAAAGTGAATTGGCAAAGGCAGCCCGTTTGTCCGACAAAGGTGGCTCCATGCACACGGGAGGTTCAATAAGTATTGGGGCTCATCGAAGAAGATTGGTATGTGTTTAAATTAAATCATATTTCTTGTCACTGTATAAATCATATTTCCAATTTTGGTTCTGTTTAAATTTAACTATCATAATTCTTGTCACTGTATATAAATTAAAACTATTGACTATACATACCTATTGGAACATGTCTTTGAGATTTCAAATTCACTTGATTTAGCAGAATGTTCTTTTGCTGAAAGATTCTCATTGTCTTGGCTAGAAGTACTTATTGAGACAAAGCCAAAGCCAAAATTTAAAAACAGAACCAAAATTGGAAATATATCAGATTCCACTGACTGCAAGATCTTTATATCTTTCAATCTGAAATCCAGTTTCTTTCCTTCCTTCTTCATTAACACACCTGCATTTCATGATATGGCTTTCTGTTGTTTGAAAAATACCAAAACCAAAAGTTTGGCCATATGTGTATATACATATGTCTTGGAGCTAATTCGCAAAACATAAGCCTCACTCGTAACAGAAGTTCCTCTTTCTGCTTGTCATTGTGGAATATGAATGAGTTCTTCATGATGAATATTGCAAATTTAGAGAATAAGTGGTGTTTCTGTTATATATTTTAATCTTATTATGCTGAAGTTTATTTTTAATCTGGAGTTGGAATTAACCAGTGATTTGCCAGACGTAACATCTCTTGAAAGGCAACTAACAGTTTAACTGCTTTTTCTTTCACATTTTGGTGCTAATCCTATGTGTGAATTGTAAGTTTCATTTGTCACCAACATCAGTCAAACGTTAAAAATAGAGAAACTTTTCCTCTTTTTGTCAAACTTCACCTATGTTTCATCACTTAGTCCAAGAAGAGTGAATCTATTGCATTTACCTGCTCCTTAGAACACAATGATGAACACTCTATATCAAGTGGAGTAATAAATAGATTAGAGAGCTAAAAATGATTAGTAAAGATGCTCTTTAGCGAGCAATTGTGAATTCAGGACCCATGAATTTTGATATTTGTCACTAATATGCTATCTCATGATGCCGAGAAGGATAGGGGCAGAATCCTATGGTATTACTCATATAGAGATAGAGGTTGAGTTCTTCTCCTATTGTTAATTAGGCCCTGCCTAGGACTGTGTACAGGAGCATACAGACGGATAGACATCTACTTGAGGAAGAGAGGTAATGGAACAAGTGATTAGTAAAATATTTGCATGAGAATAAAAGGACAGATGTACTGAATTTCCCCGAGAGTAAAGGAAATATGATTGGTTTATTGAAAGGATTTACTGGATTAAGTGGTGCTATTATGACTCAATTATACTTAGCTGTATATGGAAATGATTCTAAATCACTTATTTTACTCATTGCTTGGCTTCCAGCTGCAGTATCAGTAATATTTGTGTATACTATTCGCGAAATGAGAGTCGTTAAACAGCTGAATCAGCTGAGAGTTTTCTACTATTGTTTGGAAGCAGAATGTAAGTCCATCAGCGCCTACGAATCTTGGATCTTGGCAAACAGCACCTGCCCTGTTGCAGTCTGCTCACAACATTCAAAATGCAAGGTTAAAGTCATGTACATATGACTCATTTCTAATTAATATCCCCGGAGCTAGAAATCATTACTAACAATATATAAAAATTAATGGCCAACGAACAGATGTTATCGCACAAATCTTAAATATTTCCAAGCATTTCTTAACATAACAGCTTCTTAGTTAAATTCACATTTTTATTCTATTTCATCTATGCAAAGTAAAAGTTAGACCTAAATGACTCAAAATCGTTCGGATTAACTGCACCAGCTTCTGGTTAATATAGTACTTAGATAGGAAATATCCTAAATAAGTATTATTAATATGTATTATAGATATTGAATTTGAAGTTTCACGGACATAGCACTTTAATTTTGCTTTTTTCATGTTTTATTTAATAGGAAAAGTCTTTAAAAAGACCAGCTACTCAGGATGAGGTATTTGAGCATACACATATGAAGAAGCTAAAGGATGGAACAAAGAAAACTTAGATCGAGCCACGGGCCGAGACAACCTATGTAAGATTTCAAGTTACTTTTTAATATTTTTCATCAATTAAATTTATTCATATAATAGTTTTAACTTTTTTGCAGAATACTTTCAAATAATCCTTGGAGGAGTTCATTCAAAGCCAACCAACTGATGATCAAGGAAAGCCAATCCAACCATCCTAGTAGAATTATATGGACTTGTGGATTAAGGCGGCTGGTGGCGTACATAAGGGAAGAGTTTACGGCCTTGGATCAGAGTTTAGTTCTAGTCGTCGGTCTTTTGGATCCGGTGGCTCTTCTTCCTCAAGGTCCTCGATTAATCAGGATGAGTTTGAGCTATTGAATAGAAGAATAGCAGAGATCACTGAGTTGTATGCACAGGAAAGGGCTGCGCGGGAGGAGGAGGCAAAGCGAAGGGAGGAGGAGGCAAAGCGAAGGGAGGAAAAAGATAGGCGGAGGGAGGAAGAGGAGAGGCGGAGGGATGAAGAAATGAGGCGAAAGGATGCTGCATTTACACGTGTCACTGGTGACGTTGAAAGCCTCAAGGCCCAGCTAAACTACCTCTTAGCATCTAGTGGATTTCCTGTGCCACGTTCTCCATCACGCTCTAACAAGACTAAGGAGTAGTTTCTTTTATTAATATGATTTTGGGTAGGACTATAATGTTGGATGTTATGTATCAATTGGATAAGATTGAATGTTGAATTTCTTATTTGAATGTTAAGTTGCATTATTGGTTTCTAGTATTTTCAGTTTTGGTTGGTTGTTAATTAACGAAATGGATCGGAAGATGCTGATTTTTGTGTGTGAATATTTAATTGTATTTAGATTGTTGGTGGTTGTATTTTTTGTTTGGCAGGTGGTGCAGTATATTTACAACATTGTGCAAAAAAATAATTTACAGATTTCCCACGGTATTGCCACTGATTCCGTAGGAAGGTTCGTCACTTTAGTTGCAGGACTTGCATATTTTCCACTGATATCGGTGGGAAAGTTCATACTTTTTTTCATATTTGCATTTATCCCACTGATATCGGTGGGAAAGTTTATACTTTTATTTTCAGAATTAACACATTCACACGGATATCGGTGGGAATGTTCATACTTTATTTTTCAGAACTTGCATATTTCCCACAGTTATCAATGGGAAAGTTCATACTTTATTTCCAGCTCCCCGTGCATTTTTCCCATCACTTCCCTGGCTAATGTATTAAAATTAATAAAAATTACTAATAATAGTTCCCACTGATTGTTGGTGGGAAATTTCATTATTTTTCCTAGTAAAGGTTCTCTGGGAAAACCGTGGAAAATTTCCCACCGCTTCTCTGGGAAGATATTTCCCACCAGGCGTTTTCCCGGGTGACTCATTTCGGTGGGAATGCGGTGTGAAAATTCGATTTTCCCACCGATTTCCCACTGATTTCGCTGTGGGAAATCCATGTATTTCTAGTAGTGCATATGGTAAAGCTATTTACATTGAAAACCTTTCGTTGTCATTAAATACTAAACCCAAAAAGAGTATTGAATGTCACTGGATTAGAGACTAAGGGTAGAGTTCCACTCAAAGTCAAAGTCCTCTTTGAATCCCCTGACACTTCAAAGTTTCCAAGGGTCTCAAGGCCCAGGGCAATGCTTGTGCCAGGGAGAGCAACCCAATCAAGAGTTAAACTCTATTTCCAAATACCCCTAACCATTAACGATTCACTCTTCCCCACAGGTTTAAGTGCCAATGAGGCACTTCAATGTAAATGAATCACCATAGTAATACCATACAACGGAAGTTTGTACCTTTTTTATGAGGGCCAAATAGAATATCATAAGACTACAAAACAGTTTATCTACACTATCATAACCATTTTTAAAACTAAATGGATGATTAACACATTAAAGAGTTCCAAAGAAAATAAGCTTCAAACATACTTTAACATGCTGCTGTAAAGAAATCAAACATCCGAGGTCAAGCATCTTAAGGGTAGAGAGAACATAATTGCAGAATGTAATAACTCATGAACACATGTGTATTTGTCTTAATAACACTTAATTACACTAGTCACAGGTTAACTAAGCCTTGCCTTTTAAGTACACACAGTTTAACAATACTGATTGAGACTTTTGAAAATGTTAACAGAAGTGTAGGCTAACAGTTACAACTAAACATATGAGGGAATTAGGAGAGGGTAGGTTAACAATTACAACTAAATCCCTGAAGAGTGTTAACTACATTACAGGTTCATTACTACAGTTGATGCTTTCCGAAGAATGCTAATATAGATACATTTCAAATAGCTTCAATGATAAATACATATCAATAACGTTAATCATGAGGCACATGCTAACAATTTTATATAGGACATTCAAGAAGTATTGATAGAAGTTCAAAAGGAGTAACCATAATTAGAACTCCCACTGGTACTGTAACGACCCGGCCGGTCGTTTTTGGAATTTACGCCCCGATCCCCCATTAACTGCTTCCCCTAAGTTCATTTCTGCTATTTTGGTTTGCCGGGACGTACGGTGTTGAGTTTTGAAAAGTTTTGGGACACTTAGTCCCTAAATGATAGCTTAAGTGTTGAAAAGTGGTCCTTAGTCGGAACAGTATGAAGACGACCTCGGAATGGAAATACGATGGTTCCGTTAGCTCCGTTAGGTGATTTCGGGGTTGGGAGCGTGTTCGAAATGTATTTTGGGAGCTCGTAGCTCATTTAGGCTTGAAATGCCGAAGTTTGAATTTTTGAAGTTTCCGGTTCGATAGTGAGCTTTTGATACGAGGGTCGTATTGGAATTCCGGAAGTTGCAGTAGCTCCGTCATGTCATTTGGGATGTGTGTGCAAAATTTCAGGTCATTCGGACGTGTTTTGGTTAGGTTTTGCATCGTTGAATATTAAAAATAAAACGTCTCACCTATATCTATATCTATATAGATAAGGGTCGGGTTCTTTTAGGGATTGATAGACTTGTGAAGATCCTAATTAGTATATATAATTTATCATCAAATATATCTGTTTGTAAATTTTGATTCATCGACTTATAACTTACTCAGATGCATCGCTGAATATATATGTATATATTAGTGTATTCATCCCTTGTATTACAAAAGTGTTAACGGATTACATTTATATTATTTAGACAGTAAATATAAAAGTGATTTAAATTTTGACCAATGTTGACCAAATAACCGACCAAAGTTGGTCGGTTACTTTCCAGATATTAAAAAAAAAGCGACCAAAGTTGGTCGGTAAATGTTTCCCCTGTATTAACCGACCAACTTTGGTCGGTAATTTTAAATAAGTTTCCTTTATATTTTATAAAATATTTTAAATAATAATATAACTATAAATTTTTTTAACTGGGTCCCACATTACCGACCAAAGTTGGTCGGTAATGTGAAATTTTCTTTGACTACACAATGCTGACCATCTGGGTCAACCTGTTGACTACTTTACCGACCAACTTTGGTCGTAATTTATATAAAATAAATATAAAATATTTTTCTCCCCTTTACCGACCAATTTTGGTCGCTAATCTAGACAGACCAACTTTGATCGCAAAATTTTGATCGCTAAATTCCGGATTTCTAGTAGTGTATTGAGTTAGGTACATAGCATCAGTATTTATCATTTTCAGGATATAACTTTTGGCAGGGAGCGAGGAGAGAGGGAGGCCAAGAGGTCTCGAGAGCCGGGCCACTACTCTGGTGCCCGTACCTCATCAGCAGGTCGTTATGGTAGAGGTTATTCTGGTCGCCCTATACATTCAGCTTTACCAACAGCCGGCAGTACTCCAGCTTCGCCTACACCACAAGAGCCTTACTATGCACCTCCAGTTTCTAGCGTGCCTCCTGCGCGGGGTACTTCCAGAGGTCAGTCTAGCAGGCCTAGCCCCAGCCAGTCACAGCCACCGCGCCCTCCCAAAGCTTGCTTCGAGTGTGGTGATACACGCCACATGGTTAGGGACTGCCCCAGACTAGGTAGGGGTGCATCTTCACAGACTACCCAGCCACAGCGTGCTCCTCAGAGTTCTCAGGTTATGGTCACAGCTCCCGCTGCTACCCCACCTGCCCAGCCAGCCAGGGGCGGAGGTAGGGGAGATAGAGGTCGCCCTCGAGAGAGGGGCCGTGCCAGATATTATTGTATTCCTGCCCGCACTGAGGCTGTTGCCTCCGACTCCGTCATCACAGGTATTATCCTGGTTTGTCACAGAGAGGCATCGGTTCTATTCGATCCGGGCTCTACTTACTCTTATGTGTCTACTTATTTTGCTCCGCATTTGGGTGTGCCTCGGGATTCTTTGAGTGCTCCCGTTTACGTTTCTACTCCTGTGGGAGATTCTCTTGTTGTGGACCGCATTTATCGGTCATGTTTTGTTACTATTCGTGGTTTTGAGACCAGAGCAGATTTATTGTTACTCGGTATGGTGGATTTTGACATTATTCTGGGCATGGACTGGTTTTCGCCCCACTTTTCTATTCTTGATTATCACGCCAAGACTGTGACGCTGGCTATGCCAGGTGTTCCGCGTATTGAGTGGAGTGGTACTTTAGATCACACTCCCAGTAGAGTTATCTCTTTTCTTAAAGCTCAGCGCATGGTTGAGAAGGGGTGTGTCGCGTATTTGGCTTACGTGAGAGATGTTTGTGTTGATACCCCTTCTGTTGATTCTATTCCAGTGGTACGGGATTATCCCGATGTATTTCCAACTGATCTTCCAGGCATGCCGCTTGATAGGGACATTGATTTTGGCATTGATCTGTTGCCGGGCACTCAGCCCATTTCCATTCCTTCGTATCGTATGGCTCCTCCTGAGTTGAAGGAGCTGAAGGATCAGTTGCAGGAATTGCTTGGTAAGGGTTTTATTCGACCCAGTGTGTCACCGTGGGGTGCTCCTGTCTTGTTTGTGAACAAAAAGGATGGTTCTATGCGCATGTGTATTTTCTATCGTCAGTTGAACAAGGCTACAGTGAAGAACCGTTATCCTTTGCCTCGTATAGATGATCTGTTTGACCAGCTTCAGGGCGCACAGGTGTTTTCTAAGATTGACTTGCGCTCAGGGTACCATCAGTTGAAGATTCAGGAGCCTGATATCCCGAAGACTGCCTTCAGGACTCGATACGGCCATTACGAGTTCCTTGTTATGTCATTTGGGCTGACCAATGCCCCTGCAGCTTTCATGCACTTGATGCACAGCGTATTCAGGCCATATCTTGACTCGTTCGTGATTATTTTTATTGATGATATTCTGGTGTATTCCCGGAGTCGGGAAGATCATGAGCAGCATCTGAGGACCGTGCTTCAGACCTTGAGGGAGAAGAAATTATATGCAAAGTTCTCAAAATGTGAGTTTTGGCTGAGTTCTGTGACATTCTTAGGCCATGTGATTTCTAGCGAGGGTATTCGGGTGGATCCGAGGAAGGTAGAGGCCGTGCAGAGTTGGCCCAGGCCGTCCTCAGCTACAGAGATTCGTAGTTTCCTTGGCTTGGCGGGTTACTACCGTCGTTTTGTGGAGGGATTTTCATCGATTGCTGCCCCTATGACTAGATTGACCCAGAAGGGTGCCCCATTTCAGTGGACAGAGGAGTGTGAGGCGAGCTTTTAGAAGCTCAAGACAGCTTTGACTACATTCCCTATCTTGATGTTGCCTACCGGTTCGGGGTCTTATACTGTCTATTGTGACGCCTCGAGAGTTGGCCTTGGAGCAGTGTTGATGCAGGACGGTAGGGAGATTGCCTACGCGTCCAGACATTTGAAGGTACATGAAATGAATTACCCTGTCCACGACCTTGAGTTAGCTGCCATTGTTCATGCCTTAAAGATCTGGCATCATTACCTATATGGTGTGCCTTGTGAGATCTATACTGATCATCGGAGTTTGCAGCACTTGCTTAAGTAGAAGGAACTGAATATGCGTCAGAGGAGATGGTTAGAGTTGTTAAAGGATTATGATATTACTATTCTTTATCACCCGGGCAAGGCCAATGTGGTGGCGGATGCCTTGAGTCGCCGGGCGGAGAGTTTGGGGAGTTTGGCATATTTACCAGCTTCAGAGAGGCCTATGGCGATGGATGTTCAGGCCTTAGCCAACCAGTTCGTGAGATTGGATCTTTCGGAGCCCAGTCGGGTTCTAGCTTGTGTGGTTTCCCGGTCTTCCCTATTTGACCGTATCAGGGAGCGGCAGTATGATGACCCACATTTGCTTGTCCTTCGGGAAAAGGTTCAGCGCGGTGATGCCAGGGATGTGACCATTGGAGATGATGGAGTATTGAGGATGCAGGGCCGGATTTGTGTGCCCAATGTTGATGGCCTTGGAGAGATGATTCTAGCAGAGGCCCATAGTTCGCGGTATTCCATCCATCCGGGTGCCGCAAAGATGTATCAGGACCTGAGGCAGTACTACTGGTGGAGGCGGATGAAGAAGGATATAGTTGGTTATGTGTCTAGATGCCTCAACTGCCAGCAGGTGAAGTATGAGCACCAGCGCCCGGGTGGGTTGCTCCAGGAGATAGAGATTCCGGAATGGAAATGGGAGCGCATCACCATGGATTTTGTATCTGGAATTCCACGGACCTTGAAGAAGTTTGATTCCATTTGGGTTATTGTGGACCGACTGACCAAGTCCGCTCATTTCATTCCTGTGTGTACCACTTATTCATCGGAGCGGTTGGCGGAGATTTATATCAGGGAGATCGTCCGTTTGCATGGCATTCCAGTTTCTATCATTTCAGACAGAGGTACTCAATTTACATCGCGGTTCTGGAGAGCTGTGCAGCAGGAGTTAGGCACTCGGGTGGAGTTGAGCACAGCATTTCACCCCCAGACGGACAGACAGTCCAAGCGCACCTTTCAGATTCTTGAGGACATGCTCCGTGCATGCGTGATTGAGTTTGGGGGGTCTTGGGATCATTTCTTGCCATTGGCGGAGTTTGCTTATAACAACAGTTATCAGTCCAGCATTCGGATGGCGCCGTATGAGGCTTTATATGGCAGGAGGTGTAGATCTCCGGTGGGTTGGTTTGAGTCGGGTGAGGCCAGGCTATTGGGTACAGAGATAGTTCAGGATGCATTGGAGAAGGTCAAGGTGATTCAGGACAGACTCCGTATAGCCCAGTCTAGACAGAAGAGTTACGCGGACAGGAAGGTTCGTGATGTTTCATATATGGTTGGTGAGCGGGTTCTACTTCGGGTCTGGCCTATGAAGGGCGTCATGAGGTTAAAGGGAAGCTGAGTCCGAGGTTTATTGGCCCTTTTGAGATCTTGAGGCGAGTTGGGGAGGTTGCTTATGAGCTTGCCTTACCTCCCAGCTTGGCCGGAGTTCATCCGATATTTCATGTTTCGATGCTCCGGAGGTATCGCGGTGATCCGTCGCACGTGTTGGATTTCAGTTCAGTCCAGTTGGACAAGGATCTATCCTATGTTGAGGAGCCAGTGGCTATTTTGGACAGGCAGATCAGGAAGTTGAGGTCAAAGAAGATAGCTTCAGTAAAGGTCCAGTGGCGGGGTCAGCCAGCCGAGGAGGCGACTTGGGAGACCGAGCAGGATATGCGCAGCCAGTACCCTCATCTTTTCACTACTTCAGGTATGTTCTCTATGCTCGTTCGAGGACAACGAATGTTTAAGAGTAGGAGGATGTAACGACCCGGCCGGTCGTTTTTGGAACTTACGCCCCGATCTCCTATTAACTGCTTCCCCTTAGTTCATTTTTGCTATTTTGGTTTGCCGGGACGTTCGATGTTGAGTTTTGGAAAGTTTTGGGACACTTAGTCCCTAAATGAGAGCTTAAGTGTTGAAAAGTGGTCCGTAGTCGGAACAGTATGAAGACGACCTCGGAATGGAAATCCGATGGTTCCGTTAGCTCCGTTAGGTGATTGCGGGGTTGGGAGTGTGTTCGGAATGTATTTTGGGAGCTCGTAGCTCATTTAGGCTTGAAATGCCGAAGTTTGAATTTTTGAAGTTTCCGGTTCGATAGTGAGCTTTTGATCCGAGGGTCGGATTGGAATTCCGGAAGTTGCAGTAGCTCCGTCATGTCATTTGGGATGTGTGTGCAAAATTTCAGGTCATTCGGACGTGTTTTGGTTAGGTTTTCTGATCGAAAGCGTAATTGGAAGAAACTTGTAGTTCTTAGGCTTGAATCTTTGATTTAATCGGATTTCCGGTGTTGTTTTAGGTGTTTTAAGGATTGGTACAAGTTTGAATAAGGTATTAGGTGGTATTGGTGCTTTTGGTTGAGGTCCCGGGGGCCTCGGGATGATTTCGGATGGTCGACGGGAAGAAATTCTAAAGTGTGCAGCAGCAGATTTTGAGTCTTCTGGTATTTTCGCTTCTGCGGTTCAGCGATTCCAGGCATCTCCGCAGGAACCGCAGAAACGGTCCCTTCCTTCGCATAAGCGGGACCGCAGAAGCGGGATTTGCACCGCAGAAGCGGAGTCTGGCCTTAAGTGAAAAACCGCAGAAGCGGCTCGTGGTCCGCAGAAGCGGGACCGCAGAAGCGGTCCCTTGTCCGCAGAAGCGGAAATGACTGTTCTGAAAAGGGGTTAATTCGAGGGTTAATTCGTAAGTTAGAAAAAACAATTGGGAGCTCGGGAGAAGGCGATTTTGGGTGGATTTTTGAAGAGAAAATCACTGGATAATGTTTTCTTGACCCTATTTAGTTGTATTCCATCAATATATAGTTAAATCCACCATTAGAATTCGAATTCAAGGTCAAAATTTGGAAAAATTGGAAGAAACTTCATAGACCTAATTATTGAGTTTTGAGTGGGCAATTGACCTCCGATTTGGGAGATTTTTATATGGTTAGACTCGTGGGAGTACGAGGATTCTGAAAATGTGAAAATTATTCGATTCCGAGACGTTGGCCTGAGGGGCATTTTGGTCATTTTACCTATTTTTGCGTCCTAGCTGTAAATTTATTAGCGGAATCAATTGTTTGCAATATTATTTACGATATGTAATTGAATTGAATAGATTTGGGCCATTTGGAGCGGATACTCGTGGCAAAGGCGTGGTTTCTATTGATATTGAGCCGGTTCGAGGTAAGTGGCTTGTCTAACCTTTTGTGGGGGACCTTTCCCCTAAGGATTTGTTATTTGTTGATTTGAGTGCCTTGTACGCGAGGTGACGAGCCCGTACTTGAGCCAATTGTTGGAAATCCGGTTTTCTTAAGATATTGAGATTGAGTTCCTTTCATATTTGCTTTATTGTACTTGCAATTATAACATGTGCTAGACTAGGAAAGCATGTTTAGTTGATTTAACTTGCCTAATTGCTTAAGTTTCCTTGACTGTACTACGTGAAGCATGCTAGGCCAGTAATACCTGTTGGTTGTCTTTTGTACTTCGTTTCCGTGTACCTTCTGGTTGTGATTGCACATTTACATTGGGACTACGGATGTGGGATTCCGGTAGCTCCCCCCTTGTTTGTTTACTTTGGGACTGCGGGTTAGATTCCCGATAGATCCCCCTGCACTTTTACTTTGGGACTGCGGGTTCGATTCCCGATAGATCCCCCTGCACATTGATGGTTGGACTACGGGACGGTATCCCGGGAGATCCTTCGATGTACACATATGATGGACTACGGGACGGTATCCCGGGAGATCCACTGGACAGTTGAGAAAAAAGGGGCTACAGGACGGTATCCTGGGAGACCCTCATTGTTGTCATTGGTATTGAGCTGTGTTTACTCTGTGTTTATTCTGTACTGGTGTAGTTGTTATAGCCTCGTTGACTTGTCTTATCTCACTGTTGTACTTATTATATCTGTCAGATTTTTATACTGTTAAATTATTATTATTATTATTATTATTATTATATTTTGCCTCAGTAGGGCCCTAACCTTCCTCGTCACTACCCAAACGAGGTTAGGCTTGGCACTTACTGAGTACCGCTGTGGTGTACTCATGCCCTTCCTGCGCATGTTTTTCATGTGCAGATCATTCAGGTACCTCCACTCAGGCACACTATCAATGAGGCAGGAGGACTACGGAGACTTCGAGGTAGATCTGCTGCGTCCGCAGCCCGGCGAGTCTCCCTCTTACTCTATCTTTAGTACTTAGTTTTCCTTCTTGCGGTTGTTAGAAACTCTAGAGTCTGAAACCTTTACTATACACTTCTGTAGCCTGTGTTGCCCGTGAGCTTCCGGGTTTTGGGAATTATTTTAGACTTGTGATATTGAGTTGTACTTGCCAAGCGGCATTCAGTACAGTTTCCTTAGATATTTGATTTGATTTTCTCTATTTTTTCCAAAATTATTATATATCCGCAAATGTTAGGCTTACCTGGTCATGGGGACCAGGTGCCGACATGACATGTTCACGGTTGGTGAACTAGGGTCGTGACAGGTACTAACATAGATATCACACTACAATCAGGATTTCTGAAGCATTGACATGATCACAGATTTTATCCTAGAACAACACTTCCAAGGAGACTAACAGGATCACAAATCCGCAATAACTATCATTAGAACTCCTAAGGACATTAACAAGGTTACATGTTCACAAATCTAATTAGAGCTTTTAAGAGTGCTTAACAGGGTCTCAAATCATCAATCCTACTTAACTTTAAGAATTAATGACATATTCACTTCTTTTAAGAGTTTTAACCTTAAACTAATCCTCTCTAGAATACATCAGATTATTATATTCAAGCAGTAGTAGCAATAGGGTTTCTTTGAAGTTCACACGTTAAGTCTAGTATACTTAAGAGAACTTAGTGAGGTTTCAAAGCAATGTTGGCATCTATATAGTCATGAGGTCAAACAGAGATGCTGGATATCCTAGCTGAACACATGATCACAAACACACACAAAGGGGACTTAGCAGAGATCATATCATAGAAGTGCTACTAACAATTTCATCATGTGAGGTCCAAGAAAAGGATAAAGATATCATCACATTATGGGAAACATGCTAAGTATGTCTGGGATTTATCATCACATTAAGGGAAACATGCTAAGTATGTCTGGGATTATGCTTCAGGTACAAAGGAAACTTGGCGGCAGTGTTCTAAATGAACAAATATGTTACCACAACTTAAGTACATTTCAACAACTTTTCATAACTTAGGTTCAACATAAAGCAATCCCAGAATCATACACAATGTAGCATAAAGATCCAACTAATTCAAGATATACCTGCATAAATAGTCATGAGTTCAATCAAGTTATCGACAGAATTACAGATATACACCAAAGAGATAAGAATAGATTTAAAGGCCAAAAGCTAATGCATTAACACCATAATAACAATTTGATCTTTAACACCTAAGAGAATCATGCTCTATTGATAGAATGAACCAATGTAGAATGGTAAAATGCTATTCAAGGCAGATTAGTGCAACAATCACGACAATGTTAACAAAACATAAGAGATAGAGAGAGGTTTGGAATTAATATTAAGTAAAGTCAAGAAGTCATTTTAAAGTTAACTATAGACATGAATCAACTTATGCATATTAGCATTCAAATATTTAAAAAGAAGTTTGGGGTTGCAGAATCTACTGATCAGTCTTTAACAAACACATAAAAAGTTAAGGCATGAATACATTATCATTAAGATCAATCCACAAAGATAGTAAAACATTTCATATTCAGGGATTTAAACTGTTAAAAGAAGAGTAGGGTTGAAGTTTTACTGACCTCCTTTGGGGCAAAAAACTAAACAAGTATTCAAATTATCCTTTAGGAAAGCAAGAGCTCAAGCTCTTAACAATTATACACTTAGAATCAGAGAGGAAAAGGAAAGCAGAAAAGACCAAGAGCTCAGCTTAGTCGAAATCTTCCTAAACATTGTATTGTGTATTAACTTTTAGATGTTAGGTGTAGCTAGTATGTATGTCTTGTTGTGTGTTAGGTGAAGGCACTAAAAGCCCCAATTTATAGTGGTTGTGAAGCCTTAGGATTTCACATTCAAAACATTGTAGTAAAGAGTGACGATGGACTAATGATGCGAGCAACATCGAGTGAAACTAGAAATGACAGAGGTGAGAACAATGATAGATTTTACCTGAGAGAGGGAAACTGTTCGTTGAAAGCAAAACCGCTGGATAAAAGCCCCAATATCCAGAGGTCGCTGCGGTTGACCTCTGGACTAAGAATAATGATGATAATACTGTAAAGTGGCCATGCATGCCACTAATTTGACAGAGCACAAGGAATCTCTGAGGATTCGACCTTGCACCAATGGCCTAGGGTTTTGAATTTGGGATTTTTGAAATCTGACCAGTGAAATGGAAAGAAAATCACAGGCTTCATAGCCTAGGGACAAAGCGAGTGATTCTACGAGTTTGACTTGAGAGACTGAGATGAAATGATGTTTTGATTCTAAGGATTAGATTCTGGTTCTTCAGATTTGGTGAACAAAAAAGAAAATATCAGTGGGATTCATGACTAAGAAAGCAGGAGAGATGATTTGATGAGAGATGTCATGACTTGGCACGAATTTGTGCAAGGCTTGTTGATTGATGTTCATGAGAGATTGAGAGAAGAGTGAATGAAGGGGGAAATGAAGGCGACTGTGTGAATGAAAAATGAACTAGGGTTAGGGAGATGGGGTTGGCTGTCTCTGAGTTAAAGTAGAGAGAATTGATCTGGGCCGTTGATCTTATAGATCAACAGTTCTGATATTTAGGGATTAAATCAGTTTTTGTGGAAAATTTTGGTGGCCGTTGGATCCTTGTGATCCAACGGTCAAGATTAAATCTTTGGGTGTTAAAAATTAAGGAGAAAAATAGAGTAAAAATTATGAACCGTTGATCTAAGAAATAGATTGCCTAGATTAGTTGTGTTTGTTTTGTCAGTGTGGGAGACCATTGACATGGCAATCGCGGATTGGTCAAATAGGAGTGACATGGATTGCCAAAGTGTAGAGGGAGGAGTTGTTTGGAATGGGCATTTTCTGGATTTCGGCTTGTCATTTGGGCCAAATATATTTAAGAGATGGCTATTGTGTATTTAATAGATAACCGCAATTACAGCCTTTAGCCTTTTAAATCTTTTTTTGAAAATAAACTACATAAACTTAATTATTTTAAATAAAAATATAATAAAATTATGATTATCATATACATTACTAAATATTATAATTAATTATTAAAAAATACTTCCTAGAACTAATTTTAAATTATTAACATAGCAATCTAATTAATAGAATTTAAGAAATAATTCATTGAATCAAATATAAAGCCTATGTAATGTTTTATAAAATTAATTAATAATAGCAAGCATGGTATAATTATAACAATGAATTATTAATCTTAAAACTACTAATACTAAATTAATCTTGTCAAAATAATTGTTGTTGTTGTTTGAAAACATTTTCAAAATATTTATTGTAAACAATTAAGTATAAATAAATTAATTTTAAAAGGGAGGGTCAAAATTGGCTGCCAACAGATTCCCCGTTTTGACCGGAGATGATGAAAGAGTTTTCGGGCAAAGAAATTTTAACCAAAGCCATTTTTGTCCCGAATTTAGGCGTATATTGCAGGAATAGCACAAAGACTATGAGTTGTAAGATTAGTAAGATTTCAGGAGAGTTTGGGGGCCGGATTCTAGCTTTGAATTGTTTACATACCTCGGGCTTAACGAGGATCAGGCCTCATATAGTTCTAGAATGAAGACTTCGAGGAAGTGATCCTTGCAGGAATTGCCCCAGTATCGTATTGTGAGGATATTGCGAGGCGGAGAATTTGGCACTCATGATAGCTTGAATTTGTGGGTTGACTTTAAAGATTTGAAGGATTAGAGTTCTACTGATCGTTTTGAGTTTGAGCTCGGATCCTTGTCCCTATAATGAGTTTATTGTCCCTTATAGCGTTGTTGTTTGGTTTGCTTCTTAGAAGGAGTTCCATGTTCTGATGTTTGTTCCTACAAAAATGAAACACACACATGCCCATATATTGCAATGCAGAATATGTTAAGATGTGATTCGAATGATGCATGAATGATAATGCCTGGCTGTCGGCGATCCATTATCTGGGATTGGGATGATGGAATACTTGAATTTGACTCGATTGTTAGCCGAGTTGTGTACTGTTCCGTAGCTGTCACAGCATTTAGTCTTCTTGGTCGGGAGTAGTTTACTGTAATTAAAATACATCTCCGCTTGCTGGGAGAGTTTGCACTGAAAGTATCTCTGCTTGATGGGAGAGATTGGCTTGTAGAGTGCGTCTCCTCTTGTTGGGAGAGCTTATCACTAAAATGTAAAATATCTCTGCTTGAAGGGAGCAATGGACTTGTAGCGTGCGTCTCCGCTTGTTAGGAGAGCTTTGCACTAAAAATGTAAAGTATCTCTATACGATGGGAGTTTCCGACTTGAAGAAAAGCATAATCGAGCTTGTAAGCTGCAGGAGCAAAACTTCAAAACATTCAAGATAACAATAAAGGAAAAGGCATGCCCAATAAATACTCTTGACTGCGAGACTAAGTTGTGCGATCGGTTGGCAGAATGTCGGCGACGAGGTTTATATCTATCTATTCTGGTATCCGATGTGATAGAGCGACGGTGCGGATCGCTCCCGTTGGTGGAGTGAATAGTTTGCTATATACAAGGCTTTAATTGGCGAAGCCGACATCTGATTTGTACAAGGCGCTCTGATCGATTGAGCTGACGATTTGCTATATACAAGGCTCCAATTAGTGAAGCCAACAACTCGTTTTGTAAAAGGTGCTCTGTCTGATTGAGCTGGCAATTTTCTATATATAGGGCTCCAATTTGGTGAAGCCAGCGTCTCGCTATGTACAACATGCTCTTGTTCGATTGATCGGCCGGTTTGCTATATACAATATGCCTTGTTCGTGTTAGCGGTCTGATTCCAAAATACTGAGAGAGTGGTGGATCCGTCATTTGTCCTAGTGTATTTCGAGAACTTCCTTGTGTCCTATTGGCCCTGCACTCAAAGAAATATTTCTTAGCGGGGGGAGGGGGGGTTGCTGGTTTGTATCGACCATAATATTGTCTCTACCCTGGCCCAAATAAGGTTACGCCATGAAGTTTAGTAGGTGGAACAAATTATGATATTTTTGTTAGAACATATTTTTTTAAAATCTTTGTTTTATGGCAAATGCGGTCGTTCCAGATTATGACATGTTTCGAAGGTTCCTTAAATGCGAGCGTTGTTTCTTGAAAACTCTATCTCATTGATGTTGATCCTCCACGATGCTTCTAATGATGTGGTTGTTTGCCGTTGCGACTGCGTCCTAATATGAACTAATGCATTACAAAGGTTTCTTAGGGTTATGACCAAACCCTTTCAGGTTGCCTACGTATCTGAAACGGAATCAGGTCTGAACGTAGTTCATGGATGATGATAAAAAAAGTATGATAAATATGACCGAGCTTGACTCAGGCAGCTTACGTTTCCAAATAGAATCAGGTCAAAACATAGTTTGATATCAACATATACAAAAAATGATGAAATAAAAAATGGAATGTTCGAGTCTGACTCAGACGGCCTACGTATCCAAATGAAATCAGGCCAGAACATAGTTCAATTGCAAAAGACGATTAAATCCGATAAGGATTGCTTACGTTTCCTTCCAAAGGAAATCAAGCCGTAGCGTAGTTCCAGGTAACATACAAAATGATATTTGGAGTTTCTATTACAAAAGAAAGGGGGGGGGGGGAGGTGGAAGAAAGAAACCAAACCCTACGTGGGTTGCCTACGTATCCCTTTGTGGGAAGTCAGGTTGAGCGTAGTTCTGTTACAACAAAACTCTAATTATATTTTCTTCAAACGTAGTATCTCTTGATTGCGTCCGATTTGATAGGCTTCATGCTGAGTCTTCTGTTCATTTCTGCCAAGATTAGAGCGCCACCCAATAACACTCGGTGGACAACGTAAGGACCTTGACAATTTGGTGTGAACTTTCCTTTGGCTTCTTCCTAGTGGGGGAATATTTTCTTTGGAACAAATTGCCTCGGTATAAACTGGTGAGGTTTAACCCTTTTGCTAAATGCACTGGCCATCCTATTTTGATACAGCTGACATTGGCGTACTGCATCCATTCTCTTTTCGTCAATGAGCATGAGTTGCTCCTGCCTGAATCGTATCTGCTCTGCATCGTCTAACTTGGCTTCTTGGATGACTCTTAAGTATGGTATCTCAACCTCTGCGGGTATTATAGTTTTGGTGCCGTATAGAAACATGTATGGTGTCGCCCCAGTGGATGTTCTCATGTGGTTTGATAACCCAGTAAGGCGAAGGATAACTTCTCGTGCCATTGCCTATGATTGTCCACTATCTTTCGCAGAATTCTCTTGATGTTCTTATTGGTTGCTTTAACTGCTCCATTCATTTGTGGCATGTAGGCCGTGGAATTGCGGTGGACAATTTTGAACTTCTTGCAAATTTCTCTCATGAGGTCACAGTTGAGATTAGCTGCGTTGTTAGTGATTATCGACTCGGGTATCCCAAATCGGTAGACGATGTTGTTTCGTATGAAATCCGCCACAACCTTCTTTGTGATGACCTTGATGCTTCGAACTATTTGGTGAAGTAGTCAATGGCTACCATGATGAAATGGTTCCTATATGATGTGGGGGAATCTATTGGTCCAATCACGTCCATGCCCCAAGTGGCGAACGACCAAGGCAAACCCATCACATTCAACTCATTAGGTGGAACTCGGATAAAATCTCCGTAGATCTGGAACTAGTGACACTTCTGCACATAATAGATACTGTCGCTTTCCATGGTCATCCAAAAGTATCCGGATCTCAAGATATTCTTGGTTAAGGTGAAACCATTCATGTGAGGTCCACGTGTTCCTGCATGTATCTCTTCTAATAGTTTGGTTGCTTCACGGCATCTATACATCTCAACAAAGCTAAGTTTGGAGTCCTCCTATACAAGACTTCTCCGTTAAGGAAAAAGTGATTTGCTAACCTCTTGAACGCTCGCTTTTGACTATTAGTAGCACTCTCTGTGGTACCACGGTTTACCATCTGGCCCGTCGTCTACATGAAAACAATACGCATGTTGATCTCTGATTTCCATCTCGATAAGGTCAATGTAATTATTGGATGCTGAATCATAGATGATAAGGTTGCAAGAGCATCAGCAAACTCGTTCTGGATCCTGGGAACGTGCTTGAACTCGATCTTCGTGAACTTATTGCATAACTCTTTTACACAATGCAGGTATGGAAGGATCTTGACGTTCTTGGTGGACCACTCTCCTTGGACTTGATGTATCAATAGATCAGAATCCTCTATGACCAAAAGCTCTTTGATGTTCATGTCGACTGCCATCCTGATCCCGAGGATGCACGCTTCATATTCGGCCATATTATAGGTTCAAGGGAACCTTATCTATTCTGATGCTAGATAGTATGTCACGCCCCAAATTCGAGGGACATGACCGGCGCCCGACCGGGTAGCCCCAGCCAAGCGAACCTGGATGCCTTACCTAACCCACATGTCACCCCATGTATTCCTTACTCAATATTCCAAGAATTAGCCGTATAGTTAAGTTAGAACATCCTTTTTCAAAACATACATGCGTACTTAATAGTTTATGAGATTACAAGTTCTTTGCCCAACATATGAACATAGCCTTACACAAGCTCTAACCCACATCTACTGTCTACGGAGCCTCTAATAGTACAACAGGATAATATAGTATTTGCCAGTAACAAGGCCCCGGCTATACCTTACACAAAATCAAAATAAGACTCCGAAAACAAGTGACCTGAACCACGCAGGGCCCCGGGGGGAAAGGGGCTCACCAAGAAGCTGATGGAGGACGAAGGGGAGCTACGATCGGTGGACTGGAGTACCTGCTACGGATCCACCCACAATCATAACACGAATGTAGCATCCCCGGCAAAAGGGACGTCAGTACATTTGAATTGTACTGGTATGTATAACAAACTTTACCCAGAGTAACCTCAAACCATACACGAATAAAAACAATAGAGGGAAACAACAATTGAATACACACAAGGAAAAACAATCAAGGCAAACAAGTTGACAATCTCTCCTTTTCCCCATCATCATTTCCACATTTTCAATTTCACAATGTTCTCATGTTTCATTTCAATAGTGATATCGATCACTTTCCATCCTTATTACCTCGGCCACCCTTATCACCACAACCCATACCTTATTACTTCGTGTTGCGGCGCGCAACCCGATCCCACCGAACAATCACAATTCATAAACAATAGCACAACAACAACAAAAATAATTTACAAGGAGAACAACAACAAGTTTCTGGAGATACAACAACAAATCCCAATAACAACAGCCACACATCTCAAAGAACAACAACACAACTCACACAGAGTTTATATGACTATCAATGCCATTTCCATCTTTTTCGACAGCCCGTTGTACCATTTAAATCACCGCAATAATTTTCCACAGCTAGCCACAAAGGGTGTTACCACAGTTATTTCAATATCACCAATTTTTCGATTCCTTTCCATCATTTATTCCACGGTTCTTACCATATAACACGTTCGCAATTACAACTTGGTTTATTGCCATTTACTTACACAACCATATCAGACGTCTTAACCAACAACGTTTAAGGCACAACATTGACATGAATTCACAAATGGTTTACACAAGAAAACACATACTACTCACAAGAGTTCAACTTCACAACTAATCCATGAAGATATCACATACCAAGTATTTAGACACCAAGCATGGAGATTTTACAAAGGTTAAAGTTAGCCATACATACTTGGAGTTGAATCCCTTTTTAATTTCTACTTCCAATTCACCGAAAATCTAGCAACGGCAATATAGTGCACAAATTAATATTCATAACTTAGAATTCAAGGTTCAAAACCACTACCCGAACATACTTAGGTTATCAATCCCTTCTTTGCATAAGTCTTTGCTCCCACCCAATTACCCCCACTAGGTTTTAGGTTTTAATAAAAACGCATGCACAATTTTTGCCATTATTTCCAAGAACCAATGCATGAGACCCCCCCCCCCCCCTTTAAATTTAAACCTGAAATTCAATGAAAAGGGTTAGGGATTTTACCTGCAAAAGAAAGGGGATGAAGATAAGTTTGAGACTTCCCGGCCCGGATAGCTTTGAAGAATCAAATTTTGGAGGAGATGACTTTCTCTCTCAAGACCCTCTCTTCCTCTCTCTTATTTTGTGTAGAAGATCGTTAAAGAATGAGGGGTTGGGTGTTTTATTACAAAAGGGGTCGGGTTTTAAAATTTAGAAAAATAGAAACCGAGCAAGATCTGCGGTCGCATTCTGCGATCGCAGAGTTGAAATGCGTTCCGCAGATTGGACTGCAGAATTGCCCCCAAAACTCTGAGGATTCTATTTGGGTCTGCGACAGGAATGCGGTCCGCATTCATGTTCTGCGGTCGCATAGTGCACCGCCGAATTGACATTCACAAAATTCAAAGGAGAATATGCGATGACTATGCGGTCCGCATATTTGTTATGCGATCGCATAATAGACCGCATTTTCAACATTAATTTTGACAACTCTACTGTTCCATTCTGCGGTAGAAATGCGGTCCGCATATCAATTATGCGGTCGCATTTTGGACTGCATCTTGACCTCAAGTTTTAACCAAACCACTGCTTCACTATGCGGTAGGAATGCGGTCCGCATACCGGATCTGCGACCGCATTCTTGACCGCATAATAGCATTTTCTGGAAATATTGATTTCTTTTGATTTTTACAAGCTTAGATCAATACCAAGGCTCCGAACCGCGGCGAGCAATCTCGCCGCAAAGAATTCTACACATTCCTAACACGTGTTCAGAGCCGACACCACAAGATTCTGGTTTATGAGCAAAAAAAATTTTACGGGGCCTCACATAGTACTGTCCTGATTTCGAAATTAGGACTGTCCCAATTTCTACTCCTTTGAAATTCGCCGCTCTGTCGCTCCATCCAAGGTATGACTTTGCGATATCTTCTCCAGTGAATAACACTTCCTCGTTGAGAAAGTATGTGGTGAACAGTTCATAATCTTTGTCTATCGAATTCTCTACAAGGTGGTCGGCTAAAGCTTGTCCTTTGATGTCCTTCTGCGTTATGTACACTATGTCAAATTCGCTGAGAAGAATCTGCTATTTAGCCAGCTTTCCTGTAGGCATTGGCTTCTGAAAGATATACTTGAGCAGGCCAAGCTGAGATATCAAATGCGTGGTATATGCTGACATGTAATGTCTCAATTTCTGGGCGATCCAAGTCAAGGCACAACAAGTGCGCTCTATCAAAGTGTATTTGGCCTCACATGGTGTGAACTTCTTGCTTAAATAGTAGATGGCCTGCTCCTTTTTTCTGGTTTTGTCGTGTACTCGCAGAACACATCCAAATGCATTATCCAAGACCGACAGGTACATCAACAGTGGCTTCCCAAGCTCGGGAGGAACCAACACTAGTGGATTTGACAAATACTCCTTATTTCGGTTGAAGGCTTTCTTACACTCTTCTGTCCACTTTGTGGCAGCATCCTTTTTTGGCAGCTTGAAGATAGGTTCACAAATTACTGTAGACTGGGCTATGAAACGATTGATGTAATTTACTCTATCCAGGATTCATCACATCTTTCTTACTCTTGGGTGGTGGCAACTTTTGAATGACTTTGATCTTTGAAGGATCCAATTCTATCCCATTTATGCTTACGATGAAACCCAATAATTTTCCAGCAAGGACTCTGAAGGCGCATTTTGTAAGGTTCAACTTCAAGCTATACCATAACAAGCGTTCAAAAAATTTCCTCTGGTCGTCTAAATGTTCTGAACTTGTTCGAGACTTGATGATGACGCCATCCACATATACCTTGATCTCTTTGTGAATCATGTCGTGAAAGTGGTTTTCACAGCCCTCATGTAAGTAGCACCGGTGTTTTTGAGATAAAATGGCTTGAATCAATAGTAGTAAACTCCCCAAGGAGTAGTGAAGTCTGTTTTATTTTCATCTTCTTCGTGCATCAGGATCTAGTGATGCACGAACGACTGAAGTTCATGCTTCGCTGTAACGACCTGGCTGGTCGTTTTGAATATTTTAGCTCTGTTTCCCTATTTATTGCCTCTTCTATGTTATATTGTGGTTATGTGACTTGCCAGGGTGTTTAGTTTTGGTTTCGGGTGAGTTTTAGAGTGAAATGGGATACTTAGTCTCTAAGTTGTAGGCTTAAGTTGAAAGAGTTGACTGGAGTTTATTTTGTGTCGGTAATTTTGGAATGGAGTTTTGACGGTTCTGGTAGCTCCATATGGTATTTTTGGACTTAGGAGCATGTCCGAATATTGATTTGAATGTCGGTAGGTCGTTTCGGCTTGAATTGGCAAAAGTTAAAGGTTTGGAAGGTTGAGAAGTTTGACCGGGAGTTGACTTTATGAACATCGGGTCCAGATTTTTGTTCTGAAAGCTGAAATAGGTCCTTATGTCAATTATGACTTGCATGCAAACTTTGAGGTCAATTAGAGTTGGTTTGGTATTTTTCGGCATTAGTTTTTGAAGTTAGATGTTCATAAGTTTATTAGGCTTGAATTGATGTGCAATTCATGGTTTTAGTATTGTTTGATGTGATTTGAGGCTTCGAGTGCATTGGTATAACGTTTTAGGACTTGTTGGTATATTCAGACGGTGCCCAGGGGGTTCCGGGCGTCTTTTGAGTTATAATCGGACCATTTGCTCTTGAATTAGGATTGTTGGTTTGCTGTTCTGGTTTCCTTCTATGCGTTCGTGAAGGTTCTTCTGTGATTGCATAAAGTCATTAGGTCTACTGGAGCTTTTCTCTTCGCGTTCACGAAGTCACGGGTGCGATCGAGAAGTTTGAAGAACTTGAGCATCGCGAACGCATGAGGTGGATCGCATTCGCGTATAAGGAAGGTAAGACTAGGGCTGAGGCACACGTTGTTCTTCGCGTTCGCGTGGCCTGGGATGCGACCACATAAGTTGAGGAAGCTGCTCATCACGTTCGCGACTGGTTTCACGCGATCGCGAAGAAGGTTTTAGGAGCTGGGGAAGAATTGTTCTCTACGATCGCGAGTGTTTGTCCGCGATCGCGAAAGGGGATACCTGGGCAGCAGTATTAAATTTCAAAAAGGAGGGTTTTATTTCATTCTTCATCTTTTGGACCTAGAGAGCTCGGTTTGTGGCGATTTTCGAGGGATTTTCAAGGAAATAATCGGGGTAAGTGATTCTAACTTGGATTTGGCTATTATACATGAATCCATCTTTATTTTTGTCATTTAATTAGTGATTTTAGTTGGAAAATTGGG
Organism: Nicotiana attenuata; assembly: GCF_001879085.1. Taxonomy (NCBI): domain Eukaryota; kingdom Viridiplantae; phylum Streptophyta; class Magnoliopsida; order Solanales; family Solanaceae; genus Nicotiana; species Nicotiana attenuata. The sequence goes on from NC_031999.1 coordinate 33,850,356, forward strand.
AAAAATTGTGGGACTTCATATACCAAATTTAGGGGATTTGAAAGGCAATTTGAGGTCGGATTTGAGTAATTTTTGTATGGTTGGACTCGTTATCGAATGGGTATTTGTATTTTGTAAGTTTGGTCGGTTTTCGAGATGTGAGCCCGGAGTTGACTTTTTATTTTTCTTTAAAGATTGCAACTTTATTGTTCGAAATAGTTTCCTATGGTTTGTATTTATGGTATAAAGTTGTTTTGGCTAGATTCGAGCCGTTCGAAGTTGGATAATCACGGAAAGGGCTTACTAGTGGATTGAGTTAGCGTGTTTTGAGGTAAGTGTCTTGCCTAACTTTGTGTGGGGGAATTACTCCTTAGGATTGGTGTTGTTTTGTGTCAATTGTGGTATGTGAAGGCCATGTATGCAAGGTGACGAGTGGGTACACGACTAAATGTGGTAATTGACCGATTAGAGTTACGTAGATTCTTTTCTTGCCTTTAATTGGATTATCATAACATGTTATCTTCATCATCGTTAACCTAACCTTACGTGACTTACTTGACATTGTAAATACTTGTCTCACCTCTAACTTGCTAAGTGACTTTACATGCTTTGTTGAAGTTATTGTTCTCTCAATTCCTTATTAATTCTTTAACTGTTGAGTTCCTTTACTTGAAGTTGTTATTTCTTGGAATATCCTATTGTTGAATTATGGCGTTGAAGCTATAAAGGTCATGATTCACATTGAGGCAAAGTTGTAAAATTGTTGAATACTATTCTTGTTGAGTTATTCACTTTCGGTTGCTATTGTTGAGACTCTTGTACATGTTGGTTGAGCCATGGGCTATTTATTGTGGAAATACTATTATTGTTGACTTCTTTGGCAAGTTGTGGTATTGGCCACTTGAGTTGCGATTTGTGATATGTTGTGATATTGATACGTATGTGGTGGTATAAGGATTGGGGTTGAAATGCATGAGGTGAGATAAGGTGGGCTTGATATGCTTGTTGCTAGTAGGGAAACTGCTTGAAGCCACACGGTGTGATAAGGTGGGCTAAAACGCAGGTAGCTATTTTAAAAAAAATAATTTTCAAAACTAAATGTAAGGCTCCCGCTATGATATAAGGAAAGCGTGTGATTTGATTTGTGAAAAGAGACTACGATGCGGTACCTCAGTAGTGATTCTTGTTGATACCTTTCATTTATATCACTTGTGTTTTGCTTGCATCATTTCCTCGGCTTTCTTATTATGTGTTTCTTTCGTGATATCTTAATTGCCTTAGTCTCAGTGTAGCTATTCTTGTTATATTTCTTCCTTGTATCATTTTCCTTGTTTTCATTATCATACTATGCTATACCTGTTCACTTTCTTTATTTATTACAGTAGGTGTCTTGACTTGACCTCGTACTAATCTACCGAGGTTAGGCTTAATACTTACTACGTACTGCTGTGGTGTACCCATACTACATTTCTGCACATCGTTTTGTGCAGATCCAGGTACTTGATACCATCCTAGGCATCAGTGAGTCGAGCTTGGATCAGAGACTTCAAGGTATACCTGCCGGCGTTCGCAAGCCTCGGAGTCACCCTTTATCTAGTTCTATTTCATTTTTTTTTATATAGATCCTGATGTATAGGGATGTTCCGTACACTCGTGTAGAGCTTGTGACTCGGTATCACTGGATTTTGAGAGTTATGTTCAGTTGTGTTGTGGGGTCCTTTTTATGATAGCTATTGTTTAAGTTGAAAGTTTTATCACTATTTAAGTTAAATTCTGCATGTATGCTAGGCTTACCTAGTCATAGAGACTAGGTGCTATCACGACATCCTATGGAGAAAAATTGAGGTCGTGACATTTGCGCAGTTGTCGATAAGGATGTGAATGTTTGGTAAAGGGAAATCGTCCTTCGGGCTGGCTTTGTTGAGATCTCAGTAATACACATATTTCCTGATCTTCGCATCTTTCTTGGGTACTGGGACGATATTTTCCAACCAGGTGGGATAATTGGTTACCCTCACTACATTAGTCTCTATTTGCTTGGTTTCTTCTACTTTTATCCTTAGACTCAGGTCAGGCTTGAATTTTCTGGGTTTTTGTTTGATTTGTGGTCTAGCAGGATCGGTAGGTAATCGATGTGAAACGATATCCGTACTTAAACCCGGCATGTAATCATACGATCATGCGAACCCACCGATGTATTATCGGAGGATCTCGACCAATTCTTCCTTCTGCCTTGCTTCTAGATGGATGCTGATTCGGGTTTCTTGTACGTCTTCCTCCCTTTTGAGGTTGACCACTTCTGTCTCTTTCAGGTTAGGCTTTTTCTGGCTTTCCAACTATTCGATCTCTTGTGGCATACTCTCATTGTATTCCTCATAATTTGGATCATTTTGCTCGAGGGTTTTGTTATATGTCACAATCGCGGAATGCGGGTCTTTATCATTTTGATCACTAAAATGAAAAACTAAGTATAAATGACGCGGTAAATAAATATGCAATAATTTTAAGAAAGCAATTCTTTTTATTTCATCAAAAGAGGAAAGTCTTAGCGTTAAAAGGGGCAAATGACAAAAAGGTACACGATTCAGGCCTCAATTGGCTGTGCACTTTTTTTTAATTTTTTTTATAATTCCACACTACTAAGACTCCCGGCGAACCAAAAGTGGTTGGCGGTCCAATTCTACAGGTCCTTCTTGGTTCGGCATCTCGAATGGTCCGTATCTTGATATCAAATCCTTCATAACATTCTTCGACCATAGTCACAAATAGCTTTCCCATTCCATTCGTGATGTCATCTTCTGGCGCTGAACTCTGGCCCGTACCCAAAACTTGCTCTGGCACAAAAGCCTTTTTCCACGAGCTACCAGTACAAGTCTTCCCAATCGGAGGCTGATACCCTATACCGGCTCTTTTTTTCTGCCATTTGGCTCAATCGATTATGTTATCCCGTCTGATCGGGCTCCCAACCGTTTCCTGGTTTGTATCCGTATTTCATCATTTCCCTCATGGCCATCTTTGATCTATACGGTAAGTGCATTCCCAAGTTTTCCCAATCTCTTCTATTTTAGTAGTCTGCATGATCTCAACTGCATGGAAACGACCTCGTCTAGTCCTTCTATGAATGAGACCGCATGTTCTATATAAGCTCACTGTCCTTTCCAATTAAATACAACCCCATTCGAATTTTATACATTGATGCAGGGTGGATGGGACTACCCCTTCCATGTGTATCCAAGGTCTTCCTAGTAGTAAGTTGTATGAAGATGAAATATCCATCACTTGGAATAGTATGGGAAACTCAACTGGTCCAATCTGCAGAGCAAAATAGATTTCTCCAATCACATCCTTTTGTGACCCGTCAAAAGCCCTTACTCTCAAATGACTTTCCTTGACTTCTCTCAGGTAGATACCAACTCTCGTATAGTAGAGAGTGGGTAGATGTTGACTCCTGATCCTCCATCAACCAGTACTCGGGACACTACCTTATCTCCATATTTAACAATGATGTGTAGAGCTTTGTTGTGACCCACATTTTTCCTAATGGTTGCTGCCAGTGCCTCACTGGTGGTGTTGCTCGGCATGCTCACCCCACATAACACTTTCATCAGGGCGTCTTTATGTCTGTCAGAACTCATCTGTAAATCCATGATTGATATTTGTGCCGAAGTTTTCTTCAGTTGTTCCTCCATGGAGTATTATTTGTTTGAAATCCTCTTCCAGAATTCTGCGGCCTCGGGATTAGTTATATTTCTTCTCTGAATATGCTCCCTTCCTAGATTCCCTCGGTTTGCATCCTCAGGAGCGTAGCACCTCCCGGACCTAGTCATATCGTGAGCCACTGCGCCGAATCTGTCATCTTGGCTTTCCCCTTCTGTTGATATATCCACATGACTGTTTTGTATTCTCGATTCTCTTCATCCCTGGTAGCAGCGGGGTTGTTGCTGGTAAGTTTAAACCATCACCGTAAGTTTTAATTGTACTATGACCACCGGGGTCCTCTGCGGTGGGACCCTTGCAGCCTCAGCATTTCCTATCATGACAATGGTTCCTTTCAAATCATATACTTCATCCAAGGTAATCATGTTAGCCCCTTGATTCCGGTAATTCAGTAGCAGATTGCGGTTCACATTGGGCGAAGCCATAGCGCACTGAATGGATCCGCTTTTGATCAATGACTCAATTTAATTTTTCAGCTTAAAACAATCTTCAGTATCATGCCCGGGTACGTTTGAGTGGTCCACACACCTTTTGGTTGCATCAAAATACTTTGAGGGATACTCAGGAACCTTTCCTTCTATTGGATATATCAAACCTGCTCTCCTCAATCTTTCAACCAGTTGAGCCAGAGGTTCAACAATCGGGGTTTAGTCTCTGGGGCCTCTCTCTTCAAAATTTGGACGAGGTCGGGGTGCATAGGCGAGTTGGTTTTAATGAGTGGTGGTTTGAATTGGAGCATATGGTCGTGCTGGGGTTTGGATTCTTATGGGCTTGAGGTGGGTTATATTGAGGTTGGGGGTTGTAATATGGTTGTGTGTTGTAAATATGAGCACAAGCAAGTGGTTGTGAGGAATGATTGTTTGGAGAATAAGAGGTGTTTCCATGATGCAGATGGGTTGATAATAAGGGACGACTGCTGATACCTCTTCTTTTTTCTTCTTTCCGCTACCTATTGACCCTAATTGGATTGCTCTACTAGCTTCTTGCAGTGCAGCCATGGATTGTACCTTGCCGGGTTTTATACCTTCTTCCAAGAAATCTCCCATTTTGACTAGTCGGTGAATTTCTGTACCATCATGCCCATCATTTTCTCAAAGTAAATCCCTTCTTTGGCTCTGATGAAATACTTAGTCAATTCACTATCGTCCAATGGAGGATGTGCCCTGGCGGCCCTTGATCTCCATCGACGTGCATATTCTTGGAATGACTCGGATGGCTTCTTCTGCAAGTTCACCAGTGCGAACCTATCAGGAGTGATCTCTGTATTGAATCGGAAGCGAATCATGAAATCTTCCGCCATATCCTACCATGTCCTCCAGTTTTCAAATCTTGTTGAGTATACCAAGTCAGTGCTTCCCATGTCAGGCTTCTTATGAATAACTTCATTCTCAACTTCCCGTTTCTTCCCACTCCAACTAACTTATCACAATAGGCCCATAAGTATGCGTGGGGATCACCTGTCCCATCAAAAATGTTAAACTTTGGAGGCTTGTACCCTGCCGAGCATATCCACATCAGGATGGATACACAGATCCTCATAGTCTAGACTTTCACTCCCCCGAGCGACTTGAAGGTTCTTCATTTGTTTTCTCAAGGCTTGTAATTGCTCAGAAACTAACTCCACCTCCTTACGCTTAGATTCCCTTTCCATTTCGGCGTATTGGTCAATTTCATAAGGCACCCCGACCATGACAAGCACTGTGAAGGTGGATTGAAAAATGACATATACGGAGGAACATATCATAATGTGCAGTGCTATGTGCCGTGGGTATGCACTAGTTTTAGTTAGTGGCAAAGGTGACTCGGTCACAAGGAGGGGTGTGAACTGTGTTGGTGGTAACTCATAGGTTTTGTGGAGTTTGAACGTAATGTGGTACGTAGGGAGTATGGATAGGAGGATTTGGTTGGTTTGCAGGGGTTACTGGAGGTATAATCTGAGTGGCCGGGACCGAAGTCGGGTGTTATTAGTCTGGTGAGTAGTAGAAGGAAACTGAACGGGGATTGAATCTAGAGAAGGAAAACGGGGTGGTTGTGGAAGCGTTGTCACGCCAGATGTGCCAATTCCCAGATAAGTTGTACTTCCTCCCTTAAAGATTCCATCTCCTGGGCCATCTTGGCCACATGTTCATCATTCCTTGTAATGTCCTTCTCTCCCAATCGCTCCGGGCTATCGGCTATTACTAGAGCATGTTCGGTCGGGTTATCTATAGCAGACATCTTCCCTTTCGATCTTAGCTTGTATGGTGGTTTCGCCAGTTTTGGTTCGACATAAACCAACTTTTCTTTTGGGGAATAATAATAAAGTAAGAAATGAAAGAAAACAGAAAAAGAACAAAAGTCAGTTTCATCATTTATACAAGTAACAGGTCAGACGGAGCAGTAAGTTCACGTATTCAGGCAAGCGCATTTTCCTAGAATTTGCGGGGCCTCTCATTGCCGGACATAGGCCTACTTCGCGAATATTTGACAAACAATCAGATTTGACACATTTAGATCCGAAGAAAATTTGTTTTAATTGGTAGTGTTTGGATTGTAATAAGCGGGAGCAGAGGTTACATCATTGTTTCCAACATTCACAAAATTACATGCACTCAAACAACTTGACCTTAGGGAAATGAGAAAGGTTTGGGCTAAAAATACAAAGTGGGGAAAGAGGGGAAATAACCAACTTCTCGTAACCATCCCCCGAATCATTCCCTGTTTCCTCTTCTTCTTCCAGTTCTTCCTTTGGATCTTCTTCAAATTTCTCTCCATCATCATTGAACTCAGATTCTTTCTATGGGTCTTCCTCCAGCTCTGTCTCGGAATCTATTTTGATACACTTCACTACTCGGTCATCATCTTATGGGTGGGAGCATGTGATCAATGGACCCCGGGATCACTTGGTGGTACATGGAGGTAGTCACAAGATAGTGTGGCAGGATATCATGATAGATTTGCAAAGCCGCCACTACGTCCTCCAGCCAGACTATACCTTTCCTGCTTGGTCAGGCTAGCTCGTCTTCTACGTTGATCCAGACATAATATGTGGGAGGTGGTTGATAAGTGGGTGGTGGAGAGGGTGAGGGTGCTTGGTAGTTTGGAGTAGGCTGATATGTGAGTGGAGGCATTGGGTAGGTTTGGTATTTGATGGGAGATTTGGTTCTTTGTGCAACCATTACGGCTCCTACGTCCCTTTTCTTGGACACACCTCTTGACTGTAAGGCCTTATTTGTAGCTTGCAAGGCCTCGAAGTTCGTAACCATGCCGCTTTTGATGCCCTCTTCGATCCTTTCTCCCAGCTTGATAATGTCAGAAAATTTGTGGCCTTCGATCATCATCAGCCTTTCATAATACTGTGGGTCTGGGGCCTGGACAAAGAATTTGTTCATTTGTTCTTCTTCTAAGGCAGGTCTAACCTTAGCAGCTTCGGACCTTCAGCGAGTGGCATACTCGCGGAATGTTTCTGTGGGCTTCTTCTTTAGATTTTGAATATAGAACACATCCGGCGCATTCTCCGTGTTGAACCTAAACCTGTCCATAAAGTTGGACGTCATGCTTACCCAGTTCGGCCACTTCTTTGGATCTTGGCTAATGTACCAAGATAAAGAATCTCCCTTCAAGCTCCTCATGAAAAGCTTCATGCGGATTTTCTCGTCTTTTCCTATTCCAACCAGCTTGTAACAGTATGTTCTCAAATGGACCCTCGGAACCCCTGTACCATCAAACATCTCGAACTTAGGAGGTTTGTACCCCTCGGGTAGTTCGACATCGGGCTGTATGCAAAGATCTTCGTAGTTCAGCCCTTCAATTCCCATACTTCCTTCAACGCATTGAATTCTGGTAGTCAATTTCTTAAGTTCTTCAGCCAGGTTCTTGATAAGCAAATCTTTATCATCAGACTCGGGTGTGCTGGAGATGGGTTGGGTGGAGTGCGGCATAGTCTCCACATAGATGGGGGTGTTATGGTGGGTGTGGCAGTGGTCATTTGTGGAGTTTTATGGTTCTAGGATGAACAGCGGGGTATTATTGGAAGTATGGCAAGTGTTGCAATGTTGGTGAGGAGCGGGATAGTTCTGTTGCTTCGGGATGTTCTATGGCGGTATAGGGTTCTGAGCATTTGGGAAATTGATATCTGGAGTAGTGAGGGAAAATGACAGATTTGCCAGATTCCGAACCTAATCAAGTTCTTCTTGGAATTTCAGCAACTTTTGTTCCAGTTGAGATGCATTTTCCATGGGAACCAGAGTACCGTGACCATGAGTGACCTCTACCCGCTCAGTTGAGTTCTCCTTTCTGGCGTTGTTCAAATCTTCCATCTTCCCTTTGTTCATGTTTTTGACAGGACTGAGAGGAGGAGTGGGTGGAGGGCCCCTGGATCTTGTGAAATAGGATGATGTTGCCAGAGTTCACGAACTAACCTTTGGGGAGGGGAAATAATAAACAAAAGTAAAAACAAAAGGTAACAAGTTAGTAAGGATCATAAAAAAAATGTTGCAATATTTAAACACATAGTGCAGAATGTAAAACCGTGTCCTAATTTGGGGACCTCTTTGTGCCCGAGGTAGGCCTAGCGACAAATTAATTTGGAGAACTCAGAATGCTAAATGCCTCATTTTATTGATAGAAAATAAGACGAATCCCAAATCGACACTAAATAACAGGAAATAAAAGTCACTAATGGCCATTGCCTTATTACATTTTATAAAAAGAAGAAAACTCATATCTATTTGGTCCCAGATGTACCTTCCCCAAGTTGAATGCTCTCATTGATCAAATCCTCCAGTTCGCGTAGGTTCACCAGTAAAAATGCCTTCGCCAGGTGTTCTCCTTCGTTTCCCTCAGCGTTCTGGCAGTCGGTGACTCTCTTCCTCACTTTTCCTTTCAATTCCAGCAGACTGTATTCTAGATACTCCAACTTTTCGCTTGCTTTGGTGGCTCTCTCTTTCCACTCATTGATTTGGTCATTTGATGGAAGACTTCTCCACCAGTCTAGCAAGAGTAAGGGCGTGCTAATCATACCGAAGTTGGGGACCTCGTGCCTCATTATCTACAAGACAAAAGTGTTAGGCACGTACCCCCACCAGACTCGACTATTTAATATCAACAATTGGCATAAAAGCATTTAGTTCTCCAAATGAATGCACAGAACGTGGTAGTGTCCGTTTGGGTTTAGGGAAAACCAGTGGACTTTGGACAAGGCTATCTTAAAAAGTCATTATGGGGACAACATAACTGACTTGGCTGGGTTTGACCATGATGCATGCACAGTTAAACAGAGTAAGGTTTCTATGGGGTTTTAGACTGGTACCCTTGAGCGGACAACTCAAGGGGGAAAGGCACGGAACCGTCGACTACACCGTTGATCAACTGGTTTTACCGCAAATACACCTTTTTCGGATTTAGGGGGTGATAATATTGGAAGAGCGCAACCACTCATTATAAGCGTTGTTATAGGATTTGTTTGGCACGAGTGGAATATGATGTTGAGCATGATTATGCAATAATTAAAGGCATGTTTTCATGTATTTGCACGTTTAAGAAAGCAGTAAATACAATAATTTCATAATTTAAAGCAGAAATGAAGAAAGCAGTAAAGGAAAGAAACAAAAAGACGAGTCAATTTCGCAATCGAAAAGGAAATTGAATGCTTTAAAATAAATAAACAAATAATTGCGCGTAAAGAAGCATAAATTCACAGTAATAGTCTGAAATGGTAAAAGCCTAAAAATCCACAACAGAGTCGCTATGCTGTCGCACCCCCTTTTTCCTCCGCAGAAATCGGGTTTATGACATTTGGAGGGACAACTCGTTCCTTTTGGGAACTGGGTTTAGCAATTGAAGAGTCGCCACCTAATGATTAGGGTGCATTAGGACAGCAAAAGAATTTGATTTGAATAACCAGAGATAGGGTAAGGGCTTGAAATTATTCTAAGGGGAAGGTGTTAGGCACCCCTCAGAATCCACTAGTGTGGTTCCCGGCCAGACAATTATTGTGAATTGAGATGCAATTAATATAGTAAGGAAATAAGGCTACAAAGTAAGGAGGGGAATTTAACACATAACGGTTTGAAAGACAAGATTGAAAAAGGGACAATTAGAAAAAGCTAGATTTTTAAAAGAGTTACAATGCTAAAAGGTTTAAAGAATAAAACGAAAAGGGGGAGTCCTAGGTTATTAAAATATGGATCACCCCACAGCAATGTCCGGTATCACTCCCTCAATGAAGGGGCTTACACTGAACATATATCGCGTGGTATCAATATCCATATCTACCTTCCCCATTAGGGTACTTTAAAGCGCGGATTGGTTCTCGATTACTTATTGCATCGTTTTACCCGTCCCGTTTCCAACCAGTCCCAGGAGGCACTTTAGCGACTACGATTCCTAAAGGGAAGGATTTTTACAGGTTCATCTGGGGTTTTCAAAGGTAAAAATTTAGGCGAACCATACAAACACATTCTGGCATATTTGGGGAGACATATAATATAAGGCTCAGTTTTATACTCCTTGAACCAGAAAAGCATATATTAGATGACTTTCACATACTGTTCTAGGTCTTGATTAAATATGAAATACGAGGGAGTCCCCTAAAAGAATTTGGGGCAGATTGTTTTAATACATAATTCAGATAAGAAGCCTGAATCAAGGACGCTTGCTGTCTATATAATTTAACAGAAGCAGATTCAGTTTTTAAATTATTACTCTAAGGTTGCCGAAGTGGATTAAGACGGGGTCCTATAGGCATGACATCTACTGAATTCAGAAGGCGAGGGAGACAGTAAGAAACTCGGGATGAATTATTATGACCCTATTAGGCAATGCTTGCTAAACTTTGGGTTAATAAAGACTTGGATATATCAAAGAGATGCAGAACTTAACAAAATTCGGATTACAGGTTACTTGCAGGCGATAGTATATTATATTGCTGATTTTAGATTCTTAACATTGAGCGAAACGAAATTCAGAATTCCATTTAGAAGTTCCTATAGGCCATGCTTTCCCAACATTGCTTGATTTAAACCTTATAGACGTAGCATCTAGGCTTGCAGAAGCTTGTTTTTTAAACGCAATAGGCATGGTCATCTCATGCAGAAATTTCATTTTAAACCTATAGGCATGGTGCCTAAAAAATGCAGAATTGTTTTAGAACATTATGAACATGATTCTAAATGCCAGAACTTGTTTCTAAACTTATGGATAGTATATCTGAAGGTGAAAACTTTGGTTAAAACTTTATGGACATGCTGAATATTAGAAATCCTATAGAAACATGGGTTTCTACATGTTTGAGTATGCAAGAATTAGAATACACCTATAGCACCATAGATTTCTATATGTAATTTGATATGGCAGAATTGTAATAGACCTATAGGCATAGAATTTCTTATTGGTATTTGAATATGCATGAATTGTAATAGACCTATAAGGATGATTTCTATATGTAGATTTGAATATGCAGAATTAGCAATAAACCTATGGCATGATTTCTACCCTTTTTGCATGCATAGTTACCCCAACCCTGTTTCACTAGCCAACCCCGAGTATTCTTTACAAATTATTACAAACCAGAGTAACAAATACATCAGAAAAATACAAAGAAAATAATTACAACCCTAAAAGGCCTGATTCTTGACTTCCTGCCTGAATTATGAGATGGACCAACTCAAAGATCATCGATCCAAAGCCTAATTCTTACCATTGGGGACAAGTGTAGTGTGGAAGGGCCATCCCTCGAGTGTCCAAGTTCAGAGGGAGCTCAATGGGTCCCAAGGCAAGGCTCACATGAGGGGAGCAGAACTTAAAGTCTAAGAGAGAGTGCAAGTGCAGAAACAGAGTTTTAAAGAACTAAGAAAGTAAAGAAGAGGGGGAGAGGTGCTGGGAAACAGCCATAAACAAGTCATACAAAGGGTTCAGGGATTGGGGAAATTGCCAAAGAGCCTATGTGCTTAGGCATTAGCTAATTCTGGGCATGCACAACAATAGAGAGTGCTGTTATGCTTACAGAATCAACAAGAATACACAACATATGATGGTGACATAGAGGTTATGATTCCAGGGGAATCAAGTTTGAGCCATAGACAATAATACTCAATACTGTCATGTCTCAAACAAACCATTAGCATCAAACACATTGGGGTAGGGGGTTTGGGATTCATAATAGGAGGAAATTATAGCATGCTAAAGTAAACACTGAATTAAACACAAATAGTAGGCAGACATGCAAGTAAAGGTATTAAGTAAACATATTGTTTGTGATTGCTGAAAATCTAAATCAGGACATACCAGTTCAAAGAGCAAAATACAGTAAAAGCAAGTAGCAGGGCTCGAAGGCAGGCCACAATAGAAGTAGTAAAGCAGGAGAGAAAAGTTTTTGAGTGTAAGTGATTTTTAAGAACTCAGAGTGTTCGTGTATGTTTGTGTTAATGAAAGAGCAGGGTATTTATAGTTTGAAAATAGGTAGCAAATAAGGCAAGAATCATAGTTTAGTAGTAATTATGGAACTATGTACCAATTAAAATCAATCAGTACAAGGGGCTTCCTTTAATTAAGGAGTTCAAACTTAAACGGTAATGGGCAGAAAACTTTTAAGGAAAGAAATCAAGTAAGCACCTTGTGCAAAGTAGGCAATTAGGGGTAAATACATAGGGGTTTAACTAAGGGAAGAATTAATGAAGAATCTTTGAAATACACGGTTAACCAAATAAGGTAAGAAACAGAATAAACCAACCAGTACATAGTAAATCAAGGAGTCAGGGATTTGAAATTATAAATAAACCAAGTCAGAAATAGGAGAATCGAAAGGCTAAGGGAAAGTTCTCAAATCAACCCAAGAATCAGGGAAATCAGTAAAACAAGGAAAGAATCAATCAGATTTACACAAGGAGGTCTGAAATCAGTCCCAAATTGAAGGTCATTTTAGAGGGAAACTCAGCATATAAAAGAGTATATAAGTATTAAGCAGGCAAGGCTGAATTTAGGACAAAGAGGAGCATCATATAGTAGCAAACATAGGTAGTCACATAGGTCGATTTCTGTTACTCAGTAACAGAGAAGAGAAAGTATCAAATAGCATGCCAAAGGGTCAAGTAAAAGAGAGTTTAGCAGGAAGTTAGAATCATATAAAGGAACAAAAGATTCAGAAATTCAATCGAGCAGTAGATGATACAACTTTCAGAAACTCGAATAGGTTCAAAGAAATTAGGGCTCTGAAACCAAACAAGTTCAGAGATGAAGAACAAGCGAATCACATAGCAAATAGTCTCAAAACTCGAATGAATCCCCAAATTTAAGGTTTTCACCATCAATCGAGTGTAGAGATGAAAGCAAGTAAATCAGGTAAATAAATTCAGAAGTCTCAAAGGGGACTAAAACTTTTAACAAGCATACTCTAGCAGAAGAACAACATGAAAAACACAGTAGAACATGATAAAAATCAGAAAAGTTTTGAAATGACTTAACATAATCCTAAATCGGAAAAGGTAAAAGGGGTTTTGAAGGTAAAGCCTTGAAAGAAACTTTGAGAAAACATTTAAAAGCTTAGAGAAAACACAGATCTACAACGGATCTAAAAAAACAGAAAAACCTCGAAGGTTAGGGTTTCAGAAGAACCCAGATGGTGAGAAAGGCTTGGAAAGTCATTGATCTGAGCAGGAGGAGCCAAGAGTCAGGCTTGAATAGCCATGGCTGGCCGGAGCAAGGTCAAAGATGACCGGAGACAACATAGCACCGAAATAGACCAAGGTCTGGACCAAGCTTCTTCAAATTCTGGTCTTGAAACCCTAATAATCGAGCATGTAGGAGTTATAGGAGGCAGGTACAGGCCTTTAATGGCTTTGGAAGCCATGGATTCAGGCTATTTTTGGGTGGAAATTGAGGGAGGCGGCTAGGGTTTCTGAGAGATAATTGGGAGAAGGGGAATTCAAAGGCGGCTATCGGTGAGAAATGGTTAGGGTTTAGGGGGTAATGGGAAATTAAAAAAGGAAAGATTAAAGGGTGGCCGTTGATCATTTGATCAACGGCCTGGATTGAATGGGGATCCGGGCGGGTTATTTTAAAAGGACCGTGGGTCGGGTAGACTAGGATTTGGGTCAGGGTAATTGGTCTTTAAAATTGGGTTTAATTGGGGGGTTGATTTGGGGCTACAATTGAAATAAACGGGGCTAGTATTTAAATAGCCACTTTTCCCTTGTTTAATTTTATAAAATAGTAAAATAATTTTTGGAAACAAATTAAAAGGCATTAAAAATGATTAATAATACATACTTATCAAATGAAAAATACTAGAGTCAATTTTATAATTATAAACACAATTAAACCTTAAAAGAGGCTAATATTGCAATTATATGCAATTTAGCTTTAAAAATACTAAATAAATTTATAAAAATATGCAAAAATTATGTTAGCTATATTTTAGCATAAATATGAGAATTCAATAAATGAATCACCAAAATGATAATTTTGGGGATAATTATTGGTTTTTTTTTTTTTTGATAAAATAGGGTAATAAATTGATTTAAAAATCTTTAAAAATTAAGGAAAAATAATAAAACCTTGGGACATACTTATATATGCATATACAAGCTATTTTGAAGGTATTTTGCGTATTAAAATATATAGGGAAAAATTGGGTAACAACAAACCCTAGGTCGCATGCGACACCTGCGATTGGACATAAGAGCTGAGGGACGGGATTTTGGTCTTGGTTTTTATATTTTGGAATCCTAGACTCGGTAGGAGGCAATTTTGAAGAGGGAATTTCATATACACATTGGGTAAGTGATTTTGTTCAATTTCCAACTACTTTACATGATTATAAGTGAGTTTTAACATCAAATTATGAGAATCAAAGTGAGAATTTGAGTTTTGAGAGTCGATTTGGACTCGGATTTTGAAACAAAACACATGTATGGACTCGTGGAGTTATGGAAAGTCGGAATCTACCCTTGGACTCGAGTTTTCACAGGGCGGTCCGGGGGTTGACTTTTGTTGACTTTTGAAGAATTGTGTAAAGATCCTAGCTTTTATTATTAGAATTGATTCCTCTTGTATTTTTTGATGTTATTGAGTCAATTTTGATTAGATTGAGCCGTGCGGATGTGAATTGTAAAGGGAAAGCTATTTTAGAGTATTGATTGAGTGCTTTTGAGGTAAGTATCTTGCCTAACATTGTGTGGGTGAACTACACCGTAGGGATTGGTTTGTTTGTACTATTTGAACTACGTGAAAGACGTGCACACGAGGTGACGAGTGTGTACACGGCTTATAAGTGGGAATTTGACCACTTTAGACTATTAGGTTCTTGTGTACATTAAAATAAAGTTGTCTTAACATGTTAAATCCTCCATTGCTAAATTTACCCTTACGTGTCTTATGTGAAGTTTATTGGTTAATGTTCTACCCTTTATTGCCAAATGTACCCTTATATGCCTAAACTGAAGTTGTTACCTTTTTTATTGCCATGTTATCTCTTCCGTAGTTGATTATCCTTAATTGAAGTTATTATTATCTTTTTTATTGTTGACTTATCCTTATTTGAAGTCATTGTTATACGTTATCTCTCCTACTGTTGAGTTACTCTTATTTGATATCGTTGTTACATATTATCTCTCCCATTGTTGAGTTATTCTGATTTGAAACCATTATTACTTGTCATGTCTTTCATTGTGAGCTCATTCTTCCGTTTCTTTGTGTTTTGTAATTCTTGTGTTGATTTACTTGTCGTACTCTCATGTTATTTTTTTTGATGTTGTACTCAGTGTTGTTGAGCCGAGGGCTATGTGTGGTTGTGATATTGGAGTTGTTTTAATGAAATGTTATGGCATATAGGCATATGTGGTGCAAGTTGTTATATTGTGTTGTTATGTTTTTTGGCACACGTGATACTATTGAGAGGATTTTTGGGGTGTTCGCACTTGAGTTGTCTCTGATATTGTTATTATTAATATTGCACATACGCCGTGACCAAGCGAGCTATATATGTGGGTTTGTGCATGTGGCGATACATGGCGGGAATATTATTATGCGCGTGTGGTGAGACAAGGCGGGCATTTATTTTACTGTCGTGCATCCGGCGAGACAAGGGGGGCTATGCCAGGGATGATTTATGATGACTTGTGATGGCCTGAGAGCATTGTTATTAATGATATTTGTGTAGTGGTGTGCCTACCTTGTGTGAGTCATGCGTAATATGGTTTTGTTATGTTGTTTCCTATGTGCCATTCGTTGTCTCTGGTCTTACTTGATTAACTCAAGTTGTGATAGTCCACTCGCACAAGCATACACCATAATCTATCACTTATGTTAGTCTAGGAATATGAACTTTGATGTTTGATGATCATTTACATGTATTCTTGTATACCTACCTTCTGCGTAAGAGTTGAACAATTGGCATGTGAGTTATCCGTACAGATATGAGATATTGTTACTATTGGTACGTGAGTTGTCCGTGCAATTATGAGGTACTGTTATTGCTAGCACGTGAGTTGTCTGTGCGGATATGAGATATTTTCAGTCTCTTAGCACGTGAGTTGTCTGTGCAGATATGAGGTATTGATGGTATTGGCACGTGAGTTGTCCATGCAGCACGTGAGTTGTCCGTGTGGTTGTGATTTGTAATGTGGGCACACGATGCCAAGGGATTAGGGTTCGTGACTTCGGACCCATGAATTTTGATTATGAGGTGTGATATCTCGGGGAAACTCTCTTATAAACCTTGTGTGAAAGCGGTTGTTTTATTGGGATGTTAGTTGTTTTTCCCTACTTGGTTTCACCGGACTTTATCTGTATTCTGCTTACCTCACGATGTATTTACCTATTGGCTCCTTGTTGTTAATTGTTGTTTCTAGTTCTTAATGCAATTGTTGTAACATTGTTCTTACCATGTTTATCTTTACATTGTTCCCTGTTAGTTTTATATTCATACTTGCACTGGTTATAATGTCTAGTAGGTGTCTTGACTGTTCCTCGTCACTGCTCCACCGAGGTTAGTCTTGATACTTACTGGATTCTGTTGTGGCGTACTCATTTATGCTTGCTGCACATTTTTGTTCAAATCCAGGTACCTTGGTGCGTGTTAATCATTAGATAGCTGATCGAGCATTGCTGTGGAGACTTCAAGGTATACCTGTCGCATTCGCAGGCCTCGGAGTCACCTTCTGAAATTTTACTTTGTACTGTTTATTTCCATTATGGAACAATTATACTTAGAAATATTCTAGTAAACTCAATAGAGCTTATGACTTGTACTGCCGGTTTTGGGATGTTATATACCCACTTTGGACTGTTGGCTTTATATAGAAATTTCTGATTCATATTCAATAGTTCCTTTGTTAAAATCTGCTATTAATTTAGTAAGTGTTAGGCTTACATATTCGTAGAGACTAGGTGCCATCACGACATCCTATGGAGGGAAATTGGGGTCGTGACACGAAGGTAGCCAAGGCATCGACTAGCTCGTTGTGAACCCTAGGAATGTATCTGAACTCGATGGACTTGAAACTTCTGCTAAGGTCTTCCACACATTTTTTGTATGGAATAAACTTGATGTCTCGAGTCTCCCGTTCGCCTTGAGCTTGCCGGATAAACAAGTCAGAATCTCTCATAACCAATAATTCATGCACATCCAATTCGAGGGTCATTTTTAAACCCATGATGCAAGCCTCGTATTTTGCCATATTATTGGTACAGAAGAATCAAAGTCGTGCGGTTGTGGGGGTAATTCTATCCAATAGGTGAGATTAGGATTGCCCCAATCCCAACTCCTTCGATATTGATAGCCCCATCAAAATACATTTTTTAGACATGGATGTCGTCTGGAACTACTTCCTCCATTGGGTTGACCTCTTTGTCTGGGAAGTATGTGCTCAGTGGATTATAATCATCATCGAGTGGATTCTTTGTCAAATGATCTGCCAAAGCCTGTGCTTTCATTGCAGTGTGAGTGACATAGACGATGTCGAACTCAGTGAGCAAAATTTCCCATTTTGCGAGCCTGCTAGTGGGCATTGGTTATTGGAAGATGTACTTCAAAGGATCCATTCTGGATATGAGGCAAGTAGTGTAGGCCAAAAGATAATGCCTTCTGAGCGACCCAAGTCATGGCACAACATGTCCTCTCCAAAAGGGTATACTTGAATAATTTGTGAACTTCTTGCTCAAATAGTAGATTGCCTGTTCCTTTTTGCATGTGGCATCATGTTGATCCAAAACGCATCCAAAGGAATTATCCATCATCGATAGGTATAAAAATAAAGGCCTACCAGGTTCGGGTGGGACCAGTGCAGAGGGTTTTGACAGATAGTCTTCGATTATATCAAATGCATTTTGACAATCATCTGTACACTTGGTACCAGCATCCTTTTTCAACAACTTGAAGATGGGCTCGCACATGGTTGTGAGCTGAGCAATGAACCTACTGATATAGTTCAACCTCCCAAGAAACTCTTGTTTTCTGTTTAGTATGAATGCTTATCTTTGTTTCTCTTTTTCATCATATTTAACCTCTTGATGTATTATTTCAAAATTAGACAGCTTTTTAAGATGTGGACGTGAATTCCGCATGCATATCATGTTATTAAAGTTGGCACTGACAAAACTAAAACGAAAAAGAAAATGACAAGAATTAGGGAAATGACAAGACATAGAATTTAATACGGAAATTGAATGACATTTTATTGAATTTGAAAGGATAGAAGGGTTATAATCAAAACAAAATAATCACACTGAGATGTTTGGATTACAACCCTGAAAGTAACCAAAAATACAAAAAAGAAGATGCAAAAGAAAACTACCAAGACTCATTCCTTATGGGAGAGGAGTTGCTTCCCGGTTGTTGAGCATGGTGTCAGGGCCACTTAGTTGCATATCGGCAAGACTAGTGGCTTCACCAGTCTAGATCACGTTCACTTTAGAAAACATCTTGTTGAGGCCATAGCAAATTTTATCAATGTCTTATTGCACCGAGGAATTTTGGCCCTCTTGGAGTCGTGGCTTGACGAAAATATAGGAAATGTGAGGGATCATCTTCTGCAAGACCCACCCATACTTTTTGCGGTACTTGGCTCTATCTTCATCTGCTTGCATTGGCTTGAAGCCTAAGCCATAAGTACCCTTGTTACTAAGGGGTCGTTTGGTATGAGGTATAAGGAGGTATAGTGCTGGTATAAAAATTTAATACCACCTTAATACTTTGTTTGGTTAGCAAACCAGGTATAAGTTATCCCGGGATTAAAATTAACACTGGTATAGCTTATACCTTATAGAGGGTGGGGTAATTAGCACCGGTATAACTTATACATTCTTCTTACCACTTATGTAATTGTCATATTTAATACAACATACCAAAAAATGGATAAAGAACAATCCCAGCATAACTTATACCACTATAACTTATCCCGGCATAAGCTGTATTCAAACCAAACGACCACTAAAGGGAGGAATGAGTTCCAAAATTCCTTGCAATGATGCCCCCAAGACTTTTCATGGCTCATAACCCTATCTCAGCATAAGTGCAGCCACCATTACAGAGGTGGCAGAAAGACGAGGATGTAGAATGGGTTTTCCTTCCTCAACATGGTCCACAACAACCACTTCGAAAGCCTGATAGAAAACCGAATCGCACCCTTCCTTGTCCTCAATACACGAGATCAACGAGTCCCTACAAATGAATGATTCGTCTTCTCTGTGAATAATAATTTCTTACCCGTCATATTTAAACTTGAGCATCTAATACAAGGTAGATGGCATAGCTCGGGCCATATGGATCTATGGCCTTCCAAGAAGAAAGTTATAAGACGTTTCTGTGTCTATTACTAGGAACACAATTTCGAAATCAACCAGCCCAATTGTCATGGTGAGGTTGATCTCCTCAATGGTATCTCTCCTTGAGCCATCAAAAGCCTAGATGCGAATGTTGCTGGACCGAATTCTATCTGTATTGATCTTCATGCAAGGTAGAGAGAGGGCATACATCTACACTCAAGCCTCCATCAACCATGGCTCACTTTAAGTAGTGCCCCTCACATTTGGCAGTCAGGTGCAAAGCCATGTTGTGCCCGTCTCCTTCCTCGGGGTGTTCATCATCGGTAAAGGTGATTCTATTCACCTCAAAAAATCTGTTGGCCCTCTTTTCTAAGTGGTTCACCGTGGTCTTCTACGAGACATGCGCCTCTTATAGGATTTTGATTAATACAAGGTGATGCTCTTTTGAGTGTATGAGCAGAGATAGCAAAGAGATTTGAGTAGGAGTTTTTCTTAGCTGATCAACAATTGAGTAATTCTGAACTTTCATCTTTTTCATGAACTCTCCCGCCTCTTCTACAGTGATTGTTTCTTTATTGGAATTTGGTCTTCTCTAATTTTCTTTGCCTTCCTCAACTCTCTGGAGAGTAACACCTCCCCGATCGAGTCAAACGTATTGCGGCCAAACTCACACGCAAGTATACGCGATCATCAAGTAATAAAGTGACTAGAAGTTGGGTGTCGAACCCACAAGGACTTTTTATCAACTATTAACTAAATTAGACTATTCTAATTGTCTAGACAAGAATTAAACCTAGAAGTTTTTGACTCTAAACTAAGTAAAACAAAAATAAAACAACAAGTGAACTTTGCACAAAATAAGAGCAGATTTTTATGTTATCAATGCGATGAAAATGATCTAGGGTCGTGCGCTATCTAACAATCCTATTGTATTCTTCAATTAAATTGACTAATTTAATTTATTCAATTTGTTTGTTGACAGGGTTAATATTGCTCATACGAATCTATCGAGTTCTTACTTGCTTATTCAAGCTAACCTAACTCGTATATGTCAATAGAGTTAGAATCAATAAGAATGCATTCGTAATTCCTGTTAATAACCAAGCAAGACAATTAGCATATGTATATCCTAACCGCAAATCCATTCCCCGATGCCCGGGTTCAAGAACATTCTCTACTCAATCCTATATGCAATCTAAAATTCCCACTTTCGAGTTCAAATCTAGATTTGTAGATAATATTCAATTGGTAATCTAGCAATTAAATAATTAAGCACAAGATTAAACAAATAAACCAATACGATAGACAAGAAATCAAAATCAATATTCAAATAGCAATAGTCATGGAAGAACCACAACCCTAGAACGTGAAGTTTAACTCCACATAGAGATGGTAGCCATACATCAAATCATACAAAGAAACGTAAGAGTTACTAAGTTTGATGGAAGAAAAGATAAAACACGACCTCCACGGTGGCTCTGTGCTCTCCCTTCATCAAACATTACTCTCAAAAACGTCCAAACCCTGTAATAATGACGTTTAGGGTGTATTTATATGCTAGGGTAGGAGTCTTCAAGTCCAAAACAGAGTAGAAAATAATTTATTTAGGGACTGGGGGACCAGGCTCTAGACTAGGAGAGGCCTAGTCTGTATCCAGGTGGACTAGGCTTTAGACAAGGCAAGGCTTGGTCTGGGGCACGGTTGACTGGGATTTAGACAAGGCGAGGCCTAGTATGGGGCGCGATACCCTTGCCTTAATCTGGTTTTCTCCTTTTCGTGCTCTTTCTTGTGTCTTCAACATCCTTTTGTGCAACTTTCAATCCTTTATGTATTCCAATGGTCCTAAACATAAAAATAACTCAATTAAGCTCAAACATCGCAAAATTAATCATTAGAACACTAAAATGTAAGGTAAGCAATGCACTAAAAATATACATTTATAGCCAAAAATCACTACCCCACACTTAAACGTTGCTCATCGTTGAGTCAACCAACAATTTGCATTATCTTTGAGCACTTTATTTTTACACAATTGAGGCCACTAGACCGATGACCATGTTTTATAGCAACAATTAAGATATAGCGTATGCATTAAGAACACATTTCCCCTTAAATTTATGCCACTTCAAGAATATTAAAAATAGAGATAACATGCTCATAACCATCCTAGCCTCAAAAGCTGACTCAATATCACAATGCACTCTTGTCTTGAATCCCCAACATCACAGAGAAGTCTAATTACGTTACCTATCCCTCCTGAAATCATGTGCCCTAACGATAGGAACAAGAGAGTAAGTTGAATCCACGCATTCGAATCTCATGATCTAGTATATTTTAAGGAATCACATATATCAAAGAAGATATCTCACTCTCACAAAGAATTCACATGCATGCAATTGGTACCATAGGCTTGCCTATAATGTAAATATCTACTAATATAGGCTCACTCGATCTAAAATCAATTAGGACCTTTTTATGGCTGTAATGTGGGCTAAGGAATGGGTAGGATATATTTAGGAATAGTGGTTCGCCCTCCTAAGCAGTTTAACACTTCACATGATAACTTAAGCGCAAATGCTTCAATCCACTTCAATTTCACAAAGAAGATCACTCAGCAAAAATATGCCCTCTTTCTTTAAGCACTACTTTAATTTATACCCCACTAGAAAGAACAAGACAATAATTTATTCAATTTCCTCTAGTGGTGTATTTTTTTACAAAACAAGTGCACCCTTCTTTCTTTCATTGGTTCCACTCAAAAGCCACCCTACACTTAGTCCCTCCTTACTTCTTCTAGCGTTTAGTTTACAATTAAACTGCTTTAAGAGGTAAAAGGATCAAATGACAAATAAGAACAAAAGAGGATGTAGGCTTGTAATGTGGGTGCCAAATAAAAGTCTATAGGCTCAAAAGGGTTAAGTAGGGATAATTTTATTTGTGATAGGCATTAAGCTCAAAAATATCAAATAAAGCCTAAAATCATTTTTCAAAATCGAGCATCACCTAGAACTTCGCTTCAACTCACATGCCGAGCAGGTTTTAGACGCAATTACAATGACATGGACTACACAAAAACCTCACGTCACACATGGCACATGACTCACTAAGGACTCTTGATCTCGGCCAATCATTCCCACGAAATGAACATCATTGTGCACTGGCAGCGGGTTGTTTGTTACATTAGGAGGGCCCTCTCCATTTGTTACCATAATTATTTTTTCAGCGATGAGTTTTTCTATGGCTTTTTTCAGAGTCCAACAGTCATCAGTGCTATGCCTAGGGCACCTGAGTGATATTCACATATAGCATTAGCTTGAAATTCATGTGAATCGGGATGCATATGGTGGGGTGTGATGGGTCCAATGATGCCCATCTACTTCAACTTCTGGAACAGACTGGTGTATGATTCAACCAATGGAGTGAATTTTTCTACCGGCCTCTGCTCTCGTCCGTAATCCTGCTTGCGATGAGCATTGTAGGGTGCCCAAGAATTTTGCTGCTGAGGTCGGGGGATCCTTGGAGCCGGTGCCCGTACCTATTAATTAGGAGGCCGAACATATGATTGGGCCTTAAACACTACATATTGTGGTGGGCCCATAAAGTATTGAGGAATTGGAGGGATATAATAATGTTGAGGGTGGTTGGACGCTCCTGTTGAACTTGCATATAAGGGTGTGCTATCCATATTTGAACTTCTCTGGACTCTGATGCCATCATCGATCCGGCTTCCTCTTTCTTCCGATTTGTGAGGCCTTCAGACCCATTTTGAATTTCCTGTGTACTGGCCCTCAAAGCAGAATAACTGAGAATCTTACCTGACTTGGTTCCCTCTTCTACCAACTCTTCCACTGTTACTACATCATTAAAAGGTCTTCCCATAGCTATGACCAAGTGGCCAAAGTTAGTGGGGCCTTGAGCTTGGACAAAATACTCAACCATTTCATTTTTCTCCATTGGCGGATTAACTCGAGCAACTTGCTCTCTCCATCTAATCCCATACTCTCGAAAGCTTTCACTGGGCTTTGTTATCTTGGACAGGGAGGCATGGTCTGGAATAATGTCCAAATTATATTGGAAATGACAGACAAAAACCTGGGCCATGTCATCCCACGTGTACCATTTTCCAGCATCTTGGCGGGTGTACCACTCGAAGGCTGATCCACTAAGGCTCTGGCTGAAGTAACCATCATTAAATCATTTTTTTTGCCAGCCTCTCTCATCATACTGCAGAAGCTTCTCAAGAGAGATATTGAATCCCCATACCCATTGTATACTTCAAACTTTGGCATCTTAAATCCTGCGAGTAGCTGGATGTCGTGGAAAAAACAAAAATCTTTGTAAGAAACATTTGTTGGGCCTTCTATACCCTGAATGTTCCTTAGGGCTTGTTCCAGGCTTTTTACTTTCCTAGCAATCCATCTTGTTCTCCCGTCTTGACGGCCCTTTCGTTCTCTACAGGTAACTCGTATTGAGGGGTCTGATTGTAAGGAGTCGAGACTCTAAAACCCATATCTGGAGAGAAGTATTGGCCATCATAAATATTAGGAGGTGGCTATTGTTTGGCCTAGTCACGGGAGGTGGTGGCGGATTGTATATACCGGGGCGGCCGATACGAGTGTTCCTATCGGTGCAGCTGGAGGTCACACGTTAGAGGTACTATCACAGCCCAGAATCTCACCTTCGGGAGCATGATGGCGCCTAATATTTCACTTACTAGGCAAGCCAATGTTAGCTAGATTATTTAACCAATTTTACCAATTCTGATTAAAATAAAGAAGAAATAATGAAATAGTCTGAAGTGGAATAAATAAATATATATGACGATATCAAAACATCACCCAGAATTCGGAGTCACAAAGACATGAGCAAATAGAGTACTATATATATGGTATGAAATAAAGTACAATTGCATGAGACTAGGAAAATAGTAAAATGGAGAAAGAAGGGGACTTCAGGACTACAGACGTTGTGCAACTATACCTCATGTCTCCGAATGTTGCTGGATCCGAGCAGAACACCACTTGAAGCCGCTGGGACGAACACTAGTATCAGCATAAGAAGTGCAGAAGTGTAGCATGAGTACAACCGGCCCAATGTACTCTGTAAGTGTCGAGCCTAACCTCGACGAGGTAGTGACGTTAAGAACGAGGGAAAGGGGAAATATCATAAGAACGGCAAGAACGAGGTCACCAAATAACATCTTTCGAAATAAGCAACAATGTAACCAAGTAAAATACCAATCTGGGAATCAAATAAGGCAATTAAATAAAGATGGCATGGCATCACCCTTCGTGCTTTTACTCTCGTCCTCACCATATAATATCATAAATAAAATGGCACGGCATCACCCTTCGTGCTTTTACTCTCTAGCACGGCATCACCCTTCGTGCTTTAAATCCTCACAACATCTCAATAAATGATAATGGATGCAAATAAGGCAGAGCAACACCTTTCGTGCTTTTCACTCTTCCTCACCATGCAACAATATAAATCTGAATAATAATGAAAGGCGGAAAGCAATATCACCTCAATTATAGTGCCAAGATAACAAACTCAACTTCAAATTTGCAATATATTCAATATAAACAATAAATATGAGGCGAATAATTAAAAGTAATATTCTAACCTAACCATGGAGAACATAGTCAATGAAATAATATAATACAAAGAAACAATTTCCACCCGCATGTTTTAACCCAACGACAACGCATATATACTTGTAACCTCACATATACATCCTCCTCACATATAATACATGTAGAAAATAGACCAATAAGTCCTAATCCCTCAAGTCAAGGTTAACCACGACACTTACCTCACCCCGCAACCAAATCAAGGCACAACCGTGTATTTTTTATTTAGAATTAGCCTCTGAACCAATCAAATCTACCCAAATATAGTTCAAATAATTCAAAATAGGTTTTAGAAACTACCCATAAGTGAAAAAGATTCAATTTTTAATGATTTTTTAAAAAGTCAACTAAAGTCAACCCAAGACTCGCTTGGTCGAAACTCGAGATTTGGACCAAAATCCAATTACCCATTCACCCCCGAGCCCGATTATGTAATTAGTTTCGAAATCTGATCTCAATTTGAGGTCTAAATCTCATTTTCTCTAAATCCCCAATTTCTACCTAAATTCCTAATTTCTACCATAAAAAATAATAGATTAAAGGTTAAAATCAATGGGTGTTTATAGAAATGTAATGAAACAAGTTAAAATGTACAAACTAATGAATTTGGGATTAAAAACCTCTTCAAAATCGCCTCTAGGCCAAGCTCAAACTTGAAAATGGTGAAAACTACCTCAAATCACGACTTTGGAATGTTTAAATCACTAGGCGTCGGGTGTTCTTCGCGTTTGCGAAGCACCTGCATGATCACAATACACAGCGACCGAAAGGCCTTCGCATTCACAAGCTACCTTTCACGTTCGCATAGGCTTGATCCCCCTGCCATAACGTTCGCATGCCAAGGACCACATTCGCGAGGAGTAACACTGACCCCCCCCCCCCCAAATCCCACAACCCATCGCGTTAGTGAGAGGAAGGTCGCGTTCGCGAAGGGTAAACCCTTCAATACTTTGCGTTCGCGACCAACTCCTTGCATTCACGAAGAAGAATTCCGCCCCAGCCCAATTTCCCCTTCGCGATGGCGAAGCACAAGGCATCAAACACCAGCAACAGTTGAAGACTACCAACTTTCTAAGTTTGAAATGGTCTATAGCCTATCCGAAACTCAGCCGAGGCCCTCGGGCTCCAAACCAAACATGCACACAAGTGTAATAACATCATATAAACTCTCTCGCGTGATCAAAACACCAAAATAACACCTAGAACTGCGAATCAGACATCAAAAAGCATGAAATTTTCAAAGCAACTCAAGAACATCAAAAGTCACAACCGAGCATCTCCGATTTGCACCAAATTTTGCAGACAAGTTTTAAATAGCAAAATGAACCTATACCAAGTCCCGGAACCAGAATCCGAACACGATAACAACAAAGTCAACCTACGGTCAAACCTAGGAATTTTCCAAATCATCAAATTACTAGCTTTCGGCAAAACAAGTCAAATCAAGTTAGGGACTTCCGAATTCAATTCCGAGCATACGCCCAAGTCCAAAATCACGATATGGACCCACCGAGATCGTCAAAATAACGATCTAGGGTCGTTTGCGCAAAATGTTGAACGTAGTCAACTCAAAGTGTTTTTAAAGCAAAAAATCATATTTTCTTCAAATTTTCACATAAAATCTTTCTGGAAAATGACACGAATTGTGCATGCAAATCGAGACACTAAATGGAGCTAAAATAGGTCTCGAAACATTAAAATAAAGGCTAGTACTCAAAATGACCAATCGGATCATCATATTCTCCACCTCTAAAAGAAACGTTCTTCTTCGAATGGATATTGAAAAGTACATGGACTAGTGAAAAGGTGTCGGTATCTACTCTGCATATTAGTCTCGGACTCCCACGTAGCTGCCTCGATCAGTTGACCTCTCCACTACACTCTTACAGAAGGATAACTCATAGACATCAACTTCCGGACCTGCCGTGCTAGAATAGCCACCAGCTCCTCCTCATAAGTCAAATCCTTGTCAAATTAGACTGAGCTGAAATCTAATACATAGCACGGATCACCGTGATACTTCTGGAGTATGGAATGGAACACCGGGTGAACAACCGATAACCTGGGTGGTAATGCAAGTTTGTAGGCCACCTCACCAACTCTCTTAAGGATCTCAAAGGGATCGATATACCTAGGGCTCAACTTGCCCTTCTTCCCGAACATCATCACACCCTTCATGGGTGAAACCCATAGCAAAACCATCTCTCCCACCATGAATACTACATCACTAGCCCTTTGATCAACGTAACTCTTCTGCCTAGATTGGGCTAGACGAAGCCGATCCTAAATCAACTTGACTTTCTCCAAGGTATCCCAAACCAAATCAGTGCCCAATGACCTAGCCTATCCCTGCTCAAACCAACCAACTGGAGAAAGAAACCGCCTCACATATAGGGCCTCATAAGAAGCCATCTGAATACTCGATTGGTAGCTGTTATTGTAGGCAAACTCCGCAAATAGTAAGAACTGATCCCTAGAACCCCCAAAGTCCATAACACAGGCGCGTAGCATGTCTTCAAAGATTTGATGGTGCGCTCGGACTGCCCGTCCGTCTAGGGGTGAAATGTTGTACTCAACTCAACCCGCTTGCCTAACTGCTGTTGCACAGCTCTCCAGAAATGTGATGTGAGTTGTGTGCCTCGATCGGAGATAAGACACTGGTACACCATGATGACAAACAATCTCCCGGATATAGATCTGAGCTTGCACTTAATTATTCTATTGCATAGCTAAGAATAGAGTACTATCTATGAATTTAAAGTTGAACTCGAAAGTAGGAACTATAAATTGCATATGGGATTGAATAGAGTAAGTTCTTGAATTCGGGCATTGGAGAATAGATTCGTGATTAGGATAGACATATTCTAGTTGCCTTGGTTATTTTTGCAGGAAATATACATGCGTTCTTGTCAAGTTTGATTCTTTAGACATATAGTTTTAGGTTGTCTTGAATAGGTGAGCGAAGCGTCGAAAGAACTTCACGAGCATAATAAACCCTGCTAATCAACAAATTAGATAAGTCAAGTGATTACATCAACCTGAAAAACGCAATAGGAGAGACGTTAGTCCCATAACCCTAGAATATCTCCATCTCATAGAATTCTTCCTAAGTGTTTGTTTGCTCTACTTGCGATATTATTTCCTTGCTTGTTTAGTAGTTCGAAGTAATTTAGTTATAAAAATTACAATCATCTTCTTCACACTCACTTAAGCATTAATATATAAATAGCTTAGATTGGAAAATAGTTAATCATAAATCCTCGTGGGAATGATAATTTCTTATCACTTTATTATTTGTCGACCGCGTATACTTGCGTGTGCGTTTGGACCCAACACCAGCAGCTCTTAAGAATAGGTAGCCGCCACCGGAATGAAACACCGACTTGGTCAACCCATCCACAATGACCCATACTGCATCAAATTTCTTCAAAGTCCGTGGGAGCCCAACAACAAAATCCATGGTAATACGCTCCCACTTCCACACAGGAATATTAAGTCTCTGAACCAAATTGCCAGGCCTCTGATGCTCGTACTTCACCTGCAGGCAGTTAAAATACCAAGCCACATACTCTACTATATCATTCTTCATTATTTTCCACCAATAATGTTGCCTCAAATCCAGATACATCTTGGCGGCACCCGGATGAATAGAATACCGCAAACTGTGGGCCTCCTCAAGAATCAACTCACGCAGCCCATCCACACTAGGCACACAAATCCGACCCTGCATCCGCAACACCCCATCTTCTCCAATAAAACCTCCTTGGCAGCACCGTGCTGCACCTTGTCCTTAAGGACAAGAAAATGGGGGTCGTCATTCTGACGCTCTCTGATGCGCTCATACAAAGAAGACCGAGAAACCGTGCAAGCAAGAACTTAAATAGGCTCTGAAATATCTAACCTCACGAACTGATTGGACAAGCCTGAACATCTGATGCTAGCGGTCTCTCACCAACTGGAATATATGCAAGACTACCCATACTCACAACCTTTCTGCTCAAGGCATCTGCCACCACATTGGCCTTCCCGGGATGGTACAAAATGGTAATATCATAGTCTTTTAACAGCTCTAACCACCTCCGTTGCCTCAAATTTAGATCATTTTGCTTAAACAAGTGTTGTAGACTATGATGATTTATGAATACCTCACATGACATGCCGCAGAGGTAATGCCTCCAAATATTCAATGCATGAACAATAGTTGCCAACTCTAAGTCATCAACAGAGTAATTCTTCTCGTGAACCTTCAAATGTTGAGACGTGTAGGCAATCACCCTACTATCTTGCATCAACACCGTGCGAAGTCTAAATATGATGCATCACAATACACAGTGAAAACGCCTGAACCCGTAGGCAACACCAACATTAGAGTTGTAGTCAAAGCAGTCTTGAGCTTCTAAAAGCTCAACTCACACTCATAAGACTACCTGAATGGGGCACCCTTCTTGGTCAATCTAGTCAATGGGGCTACGATAGATGAAAACCGCTCTACAAACCGGCGATAATAACCTGCCAAACCCAGGAAGCTCCGAATTTCTGTAGCTGAAGTAGGTCTAGGCTAGTTCTGAACTACCTCAATCTTCTTAGGATCCACATTGATGCCTTCGGAAGATAAAACATGTCCCAAAAAGGCAACCGAATCCAACCAAAACTCACACTTTGAAAACTTGGCATATAACTGACTATCCCTCAAAGTCTAAAGTACGATCCGCATATGCTGCTCATGCTCTTCTCGACTACGGGAGTAAACTAAAATATCATCAATGAAGACGATCACAAAAGAATCCAAATAGGGCTTGTATACCCGGTTCATCAAATCCATAAATGCTGCTTGGGCATTTGTCAAGCCAAATGACATCGCTAGGAACTCATAATACCCATACCGAGTTCGAAAAGTTGTCTTAGGGACATCCGATGCTGTAATCATCAACTGATGGTAGACAGATCTCAAATCAATCTTCGAAAACACTTTGGCATCTTGAAGCTGATCAAATAAGTCATCAATCCTTGGAAAAGGATACTTGTTATCGATAGTGACTTTATTCAACTGCCGATAATCTATACACATCCTTATTGGACCATCCTTCTTCTTCTTCACAAACAACACTGGTGCACCCTAGGGCGATACACTAGGTTTAATGAATCCCTTTTCAAGCAAATCCTGCAATTGCTCCTTCAGTTCCTTCAACTTAGCTGGGGCCATACGGTATGGTGGAATAGAAATGGATTGAGTGCCCGGAGCAAAGTTAATACAATAGTCGATATCTCTCTTGGGTGGCAGCCTCGGTAGATCTGCAGGAAACACCTCTGGAAACTCAAGCACAATTGGTACTGAATCCAAGGAAGGAATCTCTGCACTAGGATCACGGATATAGACCGAATATGATAGACATCCCTTCTCAATCATATGCCAAGCCTTCATATAAGAAATAATCCTTCTAGTAAATTGGCCAGGAGTCCCTCTCCACTCTAATCGAGGTATCACAACCCAAACCCCAGTGCCGCGATAGGCACCCGGTGCGTTACTCAATTGAGTACCAACGTAACATATCTTTCTTATCATACCATCATGGATAAGTGGGCCAAGGGGGCCGTCATGAGATAACCAGAATAAAACATAAGGGAATACTCGACATAAGATGACCCAACATGACATACAGGCCTATAAGGCCGACATGATCATTTTTAAACAAAAAACACAAGTCGATAAGGCCATACAAGTATCCATATACATGACATCTGTCTACCAGCGTATAAGAGTACATAAATGTACAAAGGTTGGGACTGGGCCCCGCCATACCAATCAATACATGTCCAAAGCATACTGACCAAATAGGCAACTCTAGAGCTACTAGAGTGCACCAACACCTTCCGTTGAGCTGATAGCATACTACAAGAACTATCAACCTCTCTATTGAGACCTGCGAGCATGAAACGCAGCATCCCCAGGCAAAATGAACTTCAGTACAAATAAAGTACCGAGAATGTAAGGCATGAAAGCAGTCTATAAAAGACATGAAAGAAACATAGAGTAAAGAACTCAACCTGTAGTCTGAATAGATTTGTGAATGAAGAAACATTTATAATGTCACGCATATGCATATAAATGTCATATCAAGCATAGGTATATGCATACATAACACCATCAAGCCTCTGAGGGCATCCCATCATATCATCTCAGCCTCTGTGGGAGAAATTATCAACGTGTACCATTGTCTTTGATTTGAAGTTTTTGGTTTCTAATGTTGGTGGTGTTGGTTTATACAGTGCTCATCCGGGTCAGTCATCTCTCAGTGCCCTCCTAGCTTAGATCTTATCTCGTGATCCATCAGTTCAGGGTTGATCTATACGAGGTACTTCTAGTAGTTATTGTTGTTCTTCAGTCTTCACTACCATTGACGGATCGGAGTTGCTACAAGTGTGAGGAGTTTGGACATGTGACAAGATATTGTCCCCGTCTCTTAGGAGGTCCAGTTCAGCAGAGGGGTCAGCTTATGACTTCTACAATAGTTCCTTCACCACCCGCTCATCCAGCTCGGGGTGGGGCTCATGAAGCTAGAGGTCGCCCTAGAGGGGGAGGCCGATCACGTGGCAGTCATGCTTGATTTTATGCAATCCGTGCCAGGCCTGAGGTTGTTGCTTCAGTCGCAGTGTTCACAGGTATTGTTTCAATGTGCCATAGAGATGCTTCCACATTATTTGAACCTGGTTCTACTTGTTCACATGTATCATCCTATTTTACTCATTGTTTGGATATGCCCCATGAGTCCTTAAATTCGCTTGTTCATGTATCTACGCTGGTAGGCGATACTATTATTGTGGACCATGTGTATCAGTCGTGTGTGGTGACCATTGACGGGGTGGAGACTTGGGTTGATCTCTTATTCTTAGTATGGCTGATTTTGACATGATTTTGGGTATGGATTGGTTATCCCTATGTCATTCTATTCTGATTTTCATGCTAAGACCGTGACGTTGGTGATGTCGGGTTGCCTAGGATCGAGTAGAGAGGTTCTCTGGACTAGTTCCCAGTAGGGTGCTTTGATATTTGAGGGCCCAACAAATTGTTGGGAAGGGGTATTTTCAATATTTGGCTTTTGTGAGGGATGTTGGTGCTAATACTCCAACTATTGATTCTGTTCCGGATGTGTTTCCTGCAGACCTGTCGGGCATGCCACCCAAAAGGGATATTGATTTTGGTATTGACTTGGTGCCGGGCATTCAGCCCATTTCTATTCATCTGTATGGTATGGCACCAGCAGAGTTGAAGGAAATGAAAGAGCATCTTCAGGAGCTTCTTCATAAGGGGTTCATTAGGCCTAGTGTGTCGCCTTGGGGTGTACCGGTTCTATCCGTAAGGAAGAGGGATGGAATTATGCGGATGCGCATCGACTATAGGCAATTAAACAAAGTTACAATTAACAACAAGTATCCTTTACCACGCATTGATAATTTATTTGACCAGCTTCAGAGAGAGAGAGTGTTCTCTAAGATTGATTTAAGGTTTGGGTATCACCATGGTCACTACGAGTTTCTTGTGATGTCTTTTTGGGCTGACCAATGCCCCAGCAGCATTCATGCATATGATGAACGATGTATTCCATCCATATCTCGATTCTTTTGTTATAGTTTTTATTCATGATATCTTGGTGTACTCACGTACACCAGACCTTGTGCATAGCGGGATCTTAGTACACCGGGCTGCCCTCTTTTTTTATCCTGGTGTACTCACGTATCCAGGAGGAGCATGCACAGCATTTGAGGATTGTACTACAGAGGTTCAGGGAGGAGAAGCTTTATGTCAATCTCCAAGTGTCATTTTTGGCTCAGTTTGTTGGCGTTCTTGGGGCATGTGGTGTACAATGCAGGGATTAAGTTGGATCCAAAAAAAGATAGAGGCGGTTCAGAGTTGGCCTAGACCGTCTTCAGCTACTGAGATTTGGAGTTTCTCAGCTTGGCCGGATATTATCGTCGCTTCATGGAGGGTTTCTCGTCCAATGTAGTGCCTTTGACCAGATTGACTCAGAAGGGCGCTCCATTCAGGTGGTCGGATGAGTGAGAAGAGAGCTTTTAGAAGCTCAAGACTGCCTTGACCACAGCTCCAGTTCTAGTTTTGCCTTCACCATCGGGTTCTTATACTGTGTATTGTGATGCTTCTTAGATTGGTATTGGGTGTGCCTTGATGCAGGAGGGTAGAGTGATTGCTTATGCTTCACGCCAATTGAAGCCTCATGAGAAGAACTACCCTGTTCATGATTTGGAGTTGGCAGCCATCGTTCATGCATTGAAGATTTGGAGGCATTATCTCTATGGTGTGTCTTTTGAGGTATTTACGGATTATCAGAGTTTCCATCATTTGTTCAAGCAAAAGGATCTAATTTGAGGCAGCGGATATGGTTGGAGCTGCTAAAGGACTATGATATTACCATTTTGTATCATCCAGGGAAGGCTAGTGTGGTGGTCGATGCCTTGAGTAGGAAGGCGGTGAGTATGGGTAGTCTTGCATTTATTCTTGTTGGTGAGAGACCGCTTGCATAAGATGTTCAAGCCTTGGTCATTCAGTTTGTGAGGTTAGATGTTTCAGAGCCTAGTCAGGTTCTAGCTTGTGTGGTTTCTCGGTCTTCCTTATATGATCGCATCAGAGAGCGCCAGTATGATGACCCCCATTTTCTTGTCCTTAAGGACACAGTTCAGCACGGTGATGCCAAAGAGGTTTCTCTTGGGGATGATGTGGTGTTACGATGCAAGGTCAGATTTGTGTGCCCAATGTAGATGGGCTACGTGAGTTGATTCTCGAGGAGGCCCACTATTTGTGGTATTCTATTCATTCAGGTGCCGCAAAGATGTATTAGGACTTGAGGCAGCATTATTGGTAGAGGAGGATGAAGAAAGATATAGTGGGGTTTGTAGCTCGGTGCTTAAAATGTCAATAGGTGAAGTACGAGCATCAGAGGCTGTGAGGTTTACCTCAGAGGCTTGAGATTCCGGAGTGGAAATAGGAGTGTATCACCATGGACTTTGTAGTTGGGCTCCCACAGACTTCGAGAAAGTTTGATGCTATTTGGGTGATTGTGGACCGGTTGACCAAGTCCGCGCATTTCATTCCAGTTGGGACTACCTATTTTACGGAGCGGTTGCCTGAGATCTACATCCGCGAGATTGTTCGTCTTCACGGTAATGCCGGTGTCCATCATTTCAGATCAAGGCACACAGTTTACATCGCAGTTTTGGAGAGTAGTGCAGCGAGCGTTAGGCACACAGGTTGAGTTAAGTACAGTATTCCACCCTCAAACGGACAGACAGTCCGAGCGCACTATTCAGATATTGGAGGGTATGTTGCGTGCTTGTGTCGTGGATTTCAGGGGTTCTTGGGATAAATTTCTGGCACTTGCATAGTTTGCCTACAACAACAGCTACCAATCGAGTATTCAGATGGCTCCGTATGAGGCTTTGTATGGGAGACGGTGTCGGTCTCCAGTTGGTTGGTTTGAGCCGGGTGAGGCTAGGCTATTGGGTACTGACTTGGTTCAGGATGCTTTGGACAAGGTTAAGTTGATTTAGGATCGGCATAGTCTGGACAGAAGAGCTACGCCGATCGGAAGGTTTGTGATGTTTCTTACATGGTGGGGGAGAAGGTATTACTCAGAGTTTCACCCATGAAGGGTGTTATGAGGTTCGGGAAGAAGGGCAAGTTGATCCCTCGGTATATCGTGCCTTTTGGGGTGCTTGAAAGGATTGGAGAGGTGGGTTACAAGCTTGCATTGCCAACTAGTCTATCGAGTGTTCATCCAACGTTTCATGTTTCCATGCTCCGGAAGTATTTTGGCGTTTTGTCTCATGTTTTGGACTTCAACACGGTTCAGTTAGATGGAGATCTGACTTATGATGTGGAGCCAATGTCCATTTTGGACCGGCAGGTTCAAAAGTTGAGGTCAAAGAATATAGCTTCAGTGAAGGTGCAGTGAAGAGGGCAGCTAGTTGATGAGGCTACTTGGGAAATCGAGCGGGAGACGCAGAGCAGATATCCACACCTATTTGAACTCCAGGTATTATTCTAGACCCGTACAAGGATGAACATTTGTTAAGAGGGGGAGGATGTAATAACCCGGTCAGTTGTTTGACTAATAGCCCCGCTCTCCCATCTATTTCTTATTAAATTCTTCTTTGTTGTTATGTGACTTGCCGGGGTGATTGGTTTGGTTTCGGGGATGTTTTAAAATGAATTGGGACACTTAGTCCCAAGGTTGGAAGCCTAAGTTGAAAGAGTTGAGCGGATGTTGACTTATGTGTAATTGACTCCGAAATAGAGTTTTAGTGGTTTTGGATAGCTCCGTGTGGTGATTTTGGACTAAGAAGTGTGTCCAACCATTGATTTGGAGGTCCGCAGATGATTTTGGC
Organism: Nicotiana attenuata; assembly: GCF_001879085.1. Classification (NCBI taxonomy): domain Eukaryota; kingdom Viridiplantae; phylum Streptophyta; class Magnoliopsida; order Solanales; family Solanaceae; genus Nicotiana; species Nicotiana attenuata. The sequence continues at coordinate 33,885,824 of NC_031999.1, forward strand.
TTGAACTAGCAAAAGTTAGGAAAGTTTAAGTTTGGAGAATTGAGAAGTTTGACCGAGAGTTGACTTTGTGGTTACCGGGCTCGGATTTTGGTTCCCAAAGTTGGAGAAGGCCCATTATGTCATTTAGACTTGTGTGCAAAATTTGGGATCAATCCGAGTTGGTTTGATAGGTTTCGGCATCGATTGTAAAAGTTGGAAATTCGTTAGTTTCAATAGGCTTGAATTGGGGTGCGATTCGTGTTTTTGATGTTATTTGAGCCCTCGACTAAGTTCGTGTCATATTTTAGGAGTTGTTGGTAGGTTTGGTTGAGGTGTCAGGGGCCTCGAGTGGATTTCGGTTGGTTAATGGATCGAAAATTGACTTAGGAGATATGCTGAAGTGCTTCAGGTCTGGTGTCATCGCACCTGCGTAAGGATTGGCCGCAGGTACGAAAAGGGAGAAGGCAAGGGAAGCAAAGGTGCGGAGGAGAAATCGCAAAAGCGGACGCGCTCCTGCACGAAGTTTTTCGCAGAAGCAGAGCTGGGCATTGTGGCAGGTGATCGCATAAGCGATGGGTTTGTTCGCAGATGCGGTCCCGTAGGTACGAAGAAGGGAACGCACTGGGGTCTTTTCTGCTTATCCTGTTGTCTACCTTGAAAATGGTAATTACAATTAAATTTGATTTTGCGGTTCTAAAAATACGTGATTTATTTTTATGCCAATTGTTAGATGATAAATGCTAGATGTGAGTTAGGAAAAAGAGATAAGAGCATGAGGACAGTGTATAACGTAAACCGAATGACCGTGAATCGGAGCCTCGAGCTAGCCTAAGCTGGGCCTCGAGGTCGAGCTGATGAGCTCGATCGGGGATGATCGATGGAGAACTAACAGTTCCAAGAGCTTTGATAATGGCTCTTTATGATCAATGATGAGTAATAAACGAAGAACAATCAACAAAACACAATAAATGTAAGAAAGGTAATAAATGTAAGTAATAAAATCAAGGGAGAATATGTTTAAATTGGAGAGCAGAGAATGTTCTTGTTCTTGTATTGAATATCATGTATCTTACAAAATGACAAGGGTCCCCTTTATATAGGAGGGGGAATCCCAACATGATACTTATGCATTTATTACAAAGATTTGCAGCTGGTACAGCTATTTAATGTCACGGTACGGACTTGTACCATTCTTGTAGACCTGGTCAATCCTAATCACGCGCCTTGGGAATCCCCCGCTTAGCCATGATAGCCGCCGATTTGCACTGCCCCGAGGTTGAGCATAGAGAACCCTCAGGGTCGAACCTCGAGCTGTACTCGGGCCTTCTGCAGACGGGCTATGGAATGCCACAATGATCGTAAAATCGGCTCTCCTATTGTAGCCGTATACAGATAGTCCCCGCGTTTCTTAGAATAGAATGATATGAAACGACTTTGACATCGACTTCCTTGAGCCTCTCATGATGGCGTCATGTTTATGATGTAAGCTTTCGTGATGACTGAAGCATCCCATCAGTTCATCTTCCCAGAAGCATTTAATACATAGTCGGTTTATTTTCCCAAAAAACAGAGATATCGCCGCAGATTTGTTTCCAAAAAAGCTTTGATTGCGCCTGTGTTTGCGAAACATCCAACCGTGTGACTTTATCGATCAGTCCGAATAATGGGCTCGGACATAGGAATTCCTTCGGTTCTCTATTGGTTAATATGATATTCCTTGAAACACTTTGCCATTCCTCGGACTAAGTCTAGATTGATCTGATACAAACTTAGGCCGCCGGGACTTCCGAGATCGAATTGAATGAGAGCGGGGCCTCGAATTTTTTCAAAATAATGCTTAGCCCTTTTAGGCACCGTTGATAGTCCCCGAGCGAAAGTTCGCTTAATCATCTGAAAATAAAAATAACCCTTAGGCTTTTGCAAATAGTCCCTAAGCGAGGATACACTCGAACTCGGGTGGCCTTGGACTTAGTAATCAAGCGAGCGTTTTAACTCGAAATAAAGATAGCCTTGAGGCTTTATTAATAATCCTCGGGCGAGAACTGACACGGACTTAGGTAGCCCGGGGGCCAAAGAATCGGGTGAACGGCCTGCACTTGTAATAGCAGAGATCCTCGAGATCGGACACCATCTCGAGGCTAGATTTATGTGGATAGCTCCTTAGAGCCCATCGTTATAGCAACAGAAATCCTCGAGATCGGGCACCATCTCGAGGCTAGGTTGATATGGGAATCTGTGACCCCTCGAACATTGTACGACAGCGTCATTCGTATGACATGGCCATGAAGTGACCGAGGTGGTCCCGCCGGTTCACTTCTCCGAAAGTGATAATGGCCTAGTCAGAATTAATTGGCCTTTAGAGTAGGCGGACAGTCGCCGCTTGCTCTATATATGAGTTTGCTTTCCTCTTACTTGAGGATTCTGCTACTTTGAGCAGCTATCCTTTTCATAGAGCTCTCCTTCCTTATGTCAGCTCTTTCACCATTTTAATTCAAAGCTTTCGCCTAAGTTCTCATTTCCCTTTTCTTGTTTCACCATAGTTATGGCTGCTACACCCAAGCCCGTTCACCAAGAAGAGGAGAGTTCCGCCTCTGCTTCCCGCTCGGTCGGTGGTACACCGCCGGCGTCCGGTGAGCCAACCTTGAGATGTTTTATTTCGAGGAGGGACTTTATGTTAGAGAGATCTCCCAATGTTCAGGGCCATTGGGAGCATGCATCGAGGTCCAACACCTCGAGGCAGTGAGGAAAGACTGCAGATGGGGAGAAAAGGTGGTACTGCAGGTACCTTCCCCGGAGGAGAGCATCATGGCCCATGTAGAGGGCTTTTGAACGTATACACGTACCCCTTTACATTGGGCCCTCTCGACAGAGTCGTGCTCGAGTTTTGTAGAAGATATCAGGTTACCCTGGCACAGGTTCACTCGTCGTTTTGGAGGATAGTGTTGATGATAAGGTTCTTTGCAGATAAAGCTAGGCTCGAGTTCACCCTCAGCCATCTCATTAGATTGTATCGGCCCTTGCATTACCGAGGCTTGATTATCCTACGACGTCGATCCGCCAGGCCCTTTATTTCCAACGATGAAGAAGATGGGGACCGAGGATGGATGAGTCGATTTGTTCGAGTACGGACTGTCGATGTTATTCTCGTAGAATTCCTGCCATTCCCTGAGAAATGGAATTTCACGCGTAAGTCGTACACTCGTGCTTTTATCATCTTTGTTCATAGTGGAGGCAGACTCCGTAACGGTGTTTTCTTTCCCTTTCTGCAGTAGTCCCATGGTTGCCGTACGAGGTCCCCAATTTGGCAGATTGGACTCAGAAACTGGCAACTTGCTCGACCTACGATGAGCGTAGGTGGCGAGATTTGTCGAAGGGTAGATGGGAGGCGAAACATCACGGTGAGTACCACGTGATCCTTCTTTCTAAGGAATATTTCCCTCTGTGTCTCCTAACTTCTTTACTGCAAGCATTAGAGAATTGTCCGAGGTGAGACCATGCTCTCTCGGAGAGGAGGGAGGATCATCTGCTTCGTGGCCAAAGAGTGATAATAAGCGCAAGGAATCCTCGGCGGGCGAGGAGATTTGTAGTAAAGCGGGGTCTGCCCGGATGCGAAAAGGAGACGCCACCGTTGAGGTAGATCATGTATCTACCGGCCATCGTGTAGACACTGGCGCGACAGAAGGGAGTGGCCATGTATGGATGGCTTGAGCCGAAAGGCCTTCCGGGCAGCTGAGCCCGCAATACCTGAGATATCTGGCCTCGGAGAAGTGGCTCCTTCTCTGCCACCGTCTTCTTTTCCCGTCGAAGGTACTTCGAGGGACATAGATATTTTGCCACCATCGTCTTCTCCCGTCGAAGGTACTTCGAGGGATGCGGATGTTCTGCCACCGTCCTCTTCTCCCGTCCAAGGTACTTCGAGGGATGTTCGAGGCCAGGGGATGCCTAAGTCAAGTGGGGTCTTGAGCGATCATATCCCCGCCGAGAGCTATTCAATTGGGCCGATGATATCAGGCCAGCAGATGTGCGCTCAACCCTTGAGGAAGCTCAGCGGCTCTGTTCTGTGGAAAGTTTTGGTCGACTGTATTGGTTCTTCAGTTTTGCACTTTCATTTTCTTACTGAGCTTCTTTTTCATAGGCTCTTGACAAGCTCAAGTTCGAGCTGCTCCGTCGTGAAGCCAGGTTGCGAAAAGCCTTGGACGTGGAGAAATCCCTCAGGCTTCTCTACGACAAAAGGGCAAAAGAGTTGATATACCTTCGGTATGAGACGAGTCGAAGCCTGGACTACGAAGACCGCCTCGAGAGACAGGTAAACTTTGTTTCGAGGGGGTGCACGTTTTCTCCTCTATCGTCGGAGATTAACATTTTGATGCTTCAGTTGCAGGGTAAGGCGGGGGACCTGGAACACCTTTGGGGCGAAGTTGGTCAGGCCAAGAACGAGTATAACGAGCTAAAGGCTCAGATAGATGCCCAAGTTACGGCCAAGAAGAATGCATTGGCCAAGGTTTCTGCCATCGAAGTGCAACTCCGGAATGCTCGGGAAAACAACTCGGTCCAGGCGAGCAGGATTGTAGGGCTCGAGTTTGACCTTTTGAAGATGAAGGTCGAGGTCGTGGATGCCTGGGCTGAAGCTGAAGAGATTCGAGCTAAAGCTGATAAGAAAGTATCCATCTATTTAAAAGACACTGTCGATGCTCGAGCTAGGTTGAGAGGGGCTTTCGATCGAGAGAGCAGAAGCAATGAATATGCCCGGTGTAGATCACGTAGGGAAACCCTCGAGGAGATCCATGCTAGGGGCTTCGATCTCTCGGAAGAGATAGAGCAGGCCAAGGCGGATGAACTCGACGCCAAGTTCCTTGTATCCGATGCCGAGGAAGAGGCCGATGGAGCCATAGTCCCTGAGGGGAAAGCAGACTAGACCTTTCCTTTCTGATCTTGCGTATTATGCTCCTTGAGAACATTGTAAATGAAGCCTTGTATTATTTCATATACATATATAAAAAGGAGCCTTTCAGTTTTCCTTTTTCATGAATTTCTCGTTGCTTGTGTATGTCTTCCTTTTGTTTTGAATTTTGATGTTTGTCAATGATTAGCCAGATGAATTGAGCTTCGAGGAAAATCCTTAGGTTTGCAAATCGGCCCTGGGGCCTGTTGGGCTGGCTCGTACCCTCTTACGTATTTGCCTTTAGGCGCTTTTAGTTAACCAATTAGGGCTCAGTCTTCGAGTCGGGTTTCGACTCGAGCTCATCTACCCTTAGGTTTTTGTATTTTAAGCTAGCTCTTAGGCTCTTACGTGCTGGGTCGGCACGACCTCTAATATGGGCTAGCGCTTAGGCTCTTACGCGTTGGGTCGGCACGACCTCTAATATGGGCTGGCGCTTGGGCTCTTACGCGTTGGGTCGGCACGATCTCTAATATGGGCTGGCACTTGGGCTCTTACGCCTTGGGTCGGTACGACCTCTAATATGGGCTGGCGCTTGGGCTCTTACGCCTTGGATCGGTACGACCTCTAGCATAGGCTGGCGCCTGTGATTTTATGGCGATGGTCGGGCATCCCCGAGTCGCGTTAATTTGGCAGGAGCCTTATGACCGTAGTCATTGTGTTTGGACGTTGCCTTTTAGTTCCCGAGTGAGATGGCCTCGGCGTCTATATCGAGGGTATGCCCTTTCAAAGGTCTTACAAGTTCGAATATATAGCCTTGACTTTAGGTTTGGGATTATGCCTTTTGTAAGGTCTTATAAATTTAAACATGCCTTACTCGAGGACTTACAGATAGGTTACTTGGCACAAGTATGATTCATGCCTGGCTTGAGGTCTTACAGATTTGGTATTGCCTTATGGAGGTCTTACACTGTTGATAACGCCTCATGGAGGTCTAACATTTTCTATCATTGCCACACGGAGAGCTCTCTTGCTCGAGGTTGTCCGTTTGGGGTCTTATGGCCTCAGATTTTTGATATTTCGTGGGGTGACTGTTAGCGACAGTCCCCGGACGTCGACAGTTTTTGGCTCTGGAGCCATTCTTTATGCATTTTGACGTTTCCTCATTGAGGGCTTACAAGCTTGAAGTTTCTGGCCCGGAGGTCTTACGGCTTCGAGTTTTTGTCGTCAGTCCCCGAGTGTTCTGGGAATTTCTGGCTCTAGGGCCGTTTCTTGTAAAAACTGCAAACTTCTTTGAAGCGCAAGGCGTTTTGATGGTAGAAGGTATTCCATCGATTACTTGGTACAAGTATACATGTTTTTTTCCTCGAGGGTTTTGATTTATTCTATGTCGGACTACGGTTCATNGTCTTATGGCCTCAGATTTTTGATATCTTGATGGGGTGACATTTAGCGATAGTCCCCGGGATGTTGATAGTTTTTGGCTCTGGAGCCGTTCTTTGTGCATTTTAATGTTGCTTCATTGAGGGCTTACGAGCTCAAAGTTTCCGGATCGAAGGTCTTACGGCTTCGAGTTTTTTATGTCAGTCCCCGAGTGTTCGGGGAATTTCTGGCTCTTGGGCTGTTTTTTGTAAAAATAGAAAACTTCTTTGAAGCGCAAGGCATTTTGATGGTAGAAGGTATTCCATCGATTACTTGGTACAAGTATACATGTTTTTGTCCTCGAGGGTTTGATTATTCTATGCGGACACGGTTCATTTGACCGATTGGCCCGATACATCATTTTCCTATCGAGACCCTCTTTGTCTTGTCTTGATTCCTCCGGGGAGGTGATCTCCTGGGGGAATTCCCCCCAGTATTCGAGGTTGATTGAAGAGAAACCTTGAATACTTGTTAAGTTCACCTTAGGTAGCATATAGATGTTGCCATGTTAAAAACCTTGCCGTCAAAACCCTTATTGGGATAAAATCTGATCGAAGGAAAAGAGTGCAACGCATGCTTTAAAACCTAAGGTCTTCGAGCTGGAAGGTGCTTCGACTTCTCCAACCGGACACCTGCACACGGGTTAGTGTAAGATGTAAAATAAAAGGGGAGACAGTTATACCTTAGTGTTGATGGCGCTTCAAGCGTTGTTATGTTTCAACCGCTTGTTCCGGGGATGCGGTACGGTCCTTTGCTTATTTATTCGGGCTCAGCCGATAATGTATCTTATGATTGCTATTTCACTATTTTCTTATCCTCCGATGTTTAAGGCATCGATGCCGGTGCCACATCGTGCACCGCGAACATCTCTCTTGTTGCATGCTACTCCCCATATACAGTTTTTATTCCGTCCTTTGTTGGAAACTTCATCATTTGATGAATGGTTGATGGTACTGCTCTCATGCAGTGTATCCATAGCCTTCCGAGCAAGGCATTGTACCTTATGTCTCCTTCGATGACATGAAACTTGACATTTTGGGTTGTGCCGGCCACGTTGACCGGGAGGGTAATTTCCCTTTTCGTTGTCTCGCTCGCCATGTTGAATCCGTTGAGGACTCGAGAGGCGGGCACAATCTGGTCGAGCAATCCGAACTGCTCCACCACCCTCAACCTGATAATGTTGGCCGAGCTACCTAGATCCACAAGCACACGCTTAATTTGAAATGTATTTATAAGAAAAGAAATTACCAATGCATCGTTATGAGGGTGAGACAGGGCCTCGATATCCTCTTCGCTGAATGTGAGAGCGTCCTCGGGTATGTAACCTCGAGTCCGCTTTTCCCTGGTGATGGATATTTTTGTTCGTTTGACAATGGGTTCCTGTGGGACGTCGATTCCTCCAATGATCATGTGGATGACATGTTGCGGCTCTTCTGTTTCATTTTTCCTGTTCGCCTCTCTTTCTCGAAATTGATTTTTGGCTCGGTCGCTGAGGAACTCTCGGAGGTGCCCTTTGCTTATTAGTCGAGCTACTTCTTCAATCCATATATGGTAAGCTACTTCTACATATATCATTCTAAACACCTGTGCATGCTGAGTTTTCCCCTTTGGCTNAGAAGCCTGCTAGGATATACTGAACCTGAGGGGGCTCCTAGTTTGTCGTCCTCGACCCTAATCTTTGATTGATACCGGTTGTGGACATTCGACCAAGTCACGACGAGATATTCAACCAAGTTCTACTTTAGCTGCTTTGAAGCTACCGAGCTTCGTTCATTCAAAACTTGGGTGAAGGCTTGCATTGCCCAATCATCAGAGACTGGCGGTAATTCCATTCGCTCCATTTCAAAGCGAGATACAAACTCCCGCAGCATCTCATTTTCTCTTTGTTTGATTTTGAAGACGTCGGATTTTCTTGTAGCAACCTTAATGGCACCAGCATGTGCCTTTATAAAAGAGTCTGCCAGCATGGCAAATGAATCTATTGAATTCGGGGCTAGGTTGTGATACCACATCATGGCCCCTTTTGAAAGTGTTTCTCCGAATTTCTTCAATAGGACGGATTCAATCTCTTCGTCCTTCAGGTCATTCCCCTTTACAGCACAAGTGTAAGCAGTGATGTGCTCGTTGGGGTCCGAGGTTCCGTTGTACTTCGGGAGATCAGGCATTCTGAATTTCTTCGGGATGGGCTTTGGAGCAGCATTTGATGGGAATGGCTTTTGTGCAAATTTCTTTGAATCTACACCCTTCAGAATCGGGGGTGCGCCTGGGATCTGATCGACCCTTGAATTGTAGGTCTCCACCTTTTTGTCATTGGCTTCTATCTTCTTTTCACCCGATTCTATCCTCTTTGTGAGGTCCTTGAGCATCTTTATGATAGCGGGGTCGGTTGCTGACCCGTTGTTGCTTGATCTTTCTGGTACTTGTTCGGCTCGAGGAGCCATTTCCGGTGCTGCTGTGCTCGGAGTTTTTTGGTGGCTTTGCAGTTGAGCAATCGTCAGCTGTTGTGCCTGCAACATCTCAAAAGTGACGTGAAGGCTAACCTCTCGTTCCTCCCGAGCTGGGGTTTTCTGAGCTTCTTGTTGGTTTTCTTGGCGTATGCTCCTGTTAGTGTGAGAGCTTATATCGATGTGTTGGGCGTTGCGCGAGACCACGTCCACGGGAATTTGTTCTGGTGCATCCTCAGGGTTTCGCGGTGGTACACCGATGCCTGGAAAAGCTACACCATTCTCTCCATGGTCCTCAGGACCGTTGTTCTCATGTGCATTCACTGAGTTAGACATTTTGACCTAAAATCAAAGATTCTTGGACAAGAAAAAGTGTGAAAGATAACTTGCTTTATTCAGTAAACCAGCACGAAAACAATTACTATTATTTTTAGCCCCACGGTGGGCACCAAACTGTTTACGTTGAAAATGGTAATTACTATTAAATTTGATTTTGTGGTTCTAAAAATACGTGATTTATTTTTATGCCAATTGTTAGATGATAAACGCTAGATGTGAGTTAGGAAAAAGAGATAAGAGGGTGAGGACAGTGTATAACGCAAACCGAATGGCCGTGAATCGGAGTCTCGAGCTAGCCTAAGCTGGGCCTCGAGGTCGAGCTGATGAGCTCTATTGAGGATGATCGATGGAGAACTAACAGTTCCAAGAGCTTTGATGATGGCTCTTTATGATCAATGATGAGTAATAAACGAAGAACAATCAATAAAACACAATAAATGTAAGCAATAAAATCAAGGGAGAATATGTTTAAGTTGGAGAGCAGAGAATGTTCTTGTTCTTGTATTGAATATCATGTATCTTACAAAATGACAAGGGTCCCCTTTATATAGGAGGGGGAATCCCAACATGATACTTATGCATTTATTACAAAGATTTGCAGCTGGTACAACTATTTAATGTCACGGTACAGACTTGTACCATTCTTGTAGACATGGTCAATCCTAATCACGCGCCTTGGGAATCCCCCGCTTAGCCACGATAGCCCCCAAGCTGCACTACCCCGAGGTTGAGCATAGGGAACCCTTGGGGTCGAACCTCGAGCTGTGCCTCGGGCCTTCTGAAGACGCGCTATGGAATGCCACAATGTTCGTAAAATCGGACTCTCCGATTTTAGCCGTATACACCTGTTGAGACCCACTAGGGTCATTTCTACTGCTAAATAACCTGCTTAAATGGCAATTTTTTACTCAGTCACATCTATCATTTGCATATGATATCTCAGTCTCTATTACTATTTATTGTTGTATCATATATCATTGTTTGAGTTGTTTGGCATGAGATTGGTGAGCCCGATATACTGGAGAGATTGATGACTGAGTTGGGGCCTGAGAGCTGTGTTGTGAGAGAGATTGTGGATCAAGCTGCACGCCCCAGCAAGCCTTCTTGGCTTTATATATATATTATTTCTATATGGATCGGGTTGCATGCCGCAATAGGCCTTATGGCTTTACTGTTATGGGATCGAGCTGCATGCCATAGCTAGCCCGATTGGCTTTATATTAGTACTTCGGCAGGATCCACCCCTCCGGAGTTTAACATACCAGCAGTGAGCGCAGGTGTCGTACAGTGCCGAGTGACTGAGTCTGATGAGTGAGAGTTGAGACAATCAGATTGAGTACTCTGAGAGTGGGAGTACATAAGGTTGTCATTGTGGTACGTTACATGTTACATGCACATTTGACATGTAGATATAGAGATGTAACCTTCCTCATATCAGTCATACGCGGCATATTTCATCTGTGTTGAGCTTAAATTGTTAAACTTGAAAGCATGTCTACATTCCTGTATTGTGTACCATCTAATTATGAGTTTCTCTGAGATATTACTACCATATTTCCTATCATATTTTTACTGTGTAATCTGGTTTGGAATGTAGCTTTCTGAGCTCATCACTACTTTCAGCCCAAGGTTAGTCTTGTTACTTATTGAGTACATTGGGTCGGTTGTACTCTTACTACACTCTGGACTTCGTGTGGAGATCCATGTAATTCTGGGCACGACGGTTGCTAGCTTTGGAGCTTTATCTATTCGAAGACTATTGAGGTAGCTGTCTTGGCGTACGCAGACCTTAACTCTCCTTCTTTCTAGTTTATTTCTACTTTCCTATCTTTCTAGATAGTGTTTTAGTAGTTAGACTATGTTGTCATTTAGATGCTCATGAACTCAGTAACACCCGAATTTTGGGGGATTTTGTATTGAGGCACGATATTTTCTTATCAGTTAATTATGAGATTATTACTATTTAAGCTTATTTCAGTATGTTTTAAATAAAAGATGTGTGGTTATTTGTGAGTTGTCGGCTTGCCTAGTATTGCGATAGGCGCTATCACGACATGTGAGATTTTGGGTCGTGACAATATCGGTAGGAAACACAATGGAGAAAACATATAGGGTGTGTTTGGTACGAAGGAAAATGTTTTCCGTGGAAAAAAATTTTGCTAAAAATATTTTCCTGGAAAAAGAGTAGTTTTATCAGTTATTTTTCCTTGTTTTGTTGGTGAGTGAAAAACTTTTTTTGGAAAATATTTTCTAATATTTGGTAAGAGAGTATAAATTTCTTTAGGAATTTATGCTATTCTTATCAACCCACCTTCCCCCAAATTTTCATGCTTCCTCGTACCTACCCCCCCCCCCCCCCAATTTTCTTCAGAATTTAGTCATTCTTTTCAAAATTCACAAAAACTGAAAAAAATATTTTTCTACATCAAGAAAAGAAAGTACTTACTTTGATGAAATGAAACAAAATATTGTTTCTATATCATGAAAATAAAGTACTCTTTTTATTGACATGAAAGAAAATACGTTTTCTACATCATGAAAAGAAAGTACTCGTTTTGTTGAAAAAAATTACTTTTTCTATTTCAGGAAGAAAATACTTTTTGTACATCATGAAAAGAAAATACTCATTTTGTTAAAATGAAAGAAAATACATTTTCTACATCTTGAAAGAAAGTACTCTTTTGGTTGAAAAAAAAAAAGTACTTTTTCTATTTCAGAGAAAATACTTAGTTTGTTGAAATGAAAGAAAATACTTTTTCTACATTATGAAAATAAAGTACTGATTTTGATGAAATGAAAGAAAATACTTTTTCTACATCATGAAAAGAAATTACTCGTTTTGTTGAAATGAAAGAAAATACGTTTATTACATCATGAAAAGAATATACTCATTTTGTTGAAATAAAAAAAATTACTCTTAATAATAGTTCTATTTGGGGTGGGTGGTGGGCAAAGTTGGGGTGGGTGGGGGTGTGGTGGGGGGTTGGGGTGGGTGGGTAGGAGTGGTTTGGGGTGAGGTGGGTTGGTGGGGTTGGTAGCGATGAAGAATAGGGATGGAGAAGTTGAAAAAGAGTCTTGGAAAATGTTTTCCCTTCTTTTGATAGGGAAAATATTTTCCTCCAATTAGAGAAAAGAAAGTTCGTGAGAAAAATATTTAAGCCAACTAAACATGGGAAAATTGAAAAATATTTTCCGAAAATATTCTCCTTCATACCAAACACACCCATATAAACCAAATGACATCGTAATGGTGAAATTTATCCAAAATTCTTGTGTTTGAGGATATGCTTTTGAGGGGTGAAATTCAAAAATAGCCAGATATACAAGTCGTAATTGAAAATTAACCATAGTTTCAGAAGTGATCGAAATTTAGCCATTTTTCATGTAAAGATAAATTAGAACGAAATACTGTTTAAAATCCGAAAAACATTCAAGCATAATATATTGGAGTTCTAGCATAATATACTGGAAGTTCATACATAGTTGCTCCAAACTCCAGTATATTATGCTGGAACTTTCTATGTGTTGGAGTTCCAGCATAATATGATGGATGTTTATACACATGTGCACCAATCTCCAGTATATTATGCTAGAACTTTCCGTATTGCAGGAAATTAACGGCTATTTTTCAATGACTTTGCAAACACTGGCTAGCCCGTGCTATTTTCACGCTTTTCAGTTCCCAAGGCCGGTAGAGATCCAAGGCCCAGCTTTTCAGTCCCCAAGGCTGGTAGAGATCCAAGGCCCAAAATAACAACTGCGTCTGTATAAGTGGCATATTTTGCTATGAAAAATAATTAGTAAAAAAACAAAAGGGGCATTCCGAGAATTGAACTCGGGACCTCTCGCACCCTAAGCGAGAATCATACCACTAGACCAAATGCCCACAATGTTGCTGATGAAATCATGTATCAAAATTTATTGGCACATCTCCATTTTGTTTATAATCCTAACGGTTCATTTAAAAAAAAAAATAATAAACAAGAAGAACATGCCTCTTACTTACAAAAAACACATAGAATTACATGTTGGATTTATGTATGATAGCTACAACACGGTACTCTAATAAACCCAACTTGTCCTAAAAAAAATCGATAAATATTCAGTTCTGAAGTTAAATTTCCAGCATTTGACCCTTAGTCCGTTACCTTTTGAGTTCTCAGAAAATTAAGAGATATATGGACAGGCCGCCGCTTCCGTTTTCCTCCATACAAATTATAACAAAGATTAAGCTCATCATGTGTGTATATTCCATCTCTGTTTAAGTTAATAATAACAAACAAACTAAGAGAAAAAAAAAAGGGAAATAATATTTCAGATGACGACTCACTACAAACTTGTATAAAGGGTAAAGCCCCTAAGGCCACCAGGGTGTAATAATGATAACTGTAGTACCATTAAGTAGGCATTAAAAGTATTTACTTATAATAAACAAGTTGAATTAATCCTACTATTTATAATTAATCCAGTTGTTTGCAAGTGTACATATAACATTCAGCAAAATTCTCGTCAGTTTAATTTCTTAAGATCCATGTTGTTCAACTTGATCACGAAATGATCAATTTGCTTAATATGGCCAATCTTCTTTATGAGTGGCTCTGACACGATAACTTCATGGAAGTTCTCTATGCATAAAGTTTCTATATATGTCTTTTATTCACCTTCCAAGATGATAAACTCCAGAAATCCAAGCACTCAAAAAGATGCTCCGTAATCAGTATCAGTATAGCACTAGTATATCTTACCTCAAATTGCTTCTTGTTTATCAAGTGATTATAATAATAAGAGTTACAGAGTTTGTAGAATAAGTTAAAGCAAAAGACCTGGAGTTTTTTTGTTGTTAATTTATGTGGTGTAGAATAAGGGATGGTCCCCGATTAAGGATGAATGCAGATCATGTAAGTGTTTCCACGTAAGAGGCATGAAATGCAAAAACCTTTTCCTTTTTTTTTTTTTAAATAATTTTTATAATGGAAGCGTCACTGTCACTTTGTACCCTTCTTGATTATTTTCTCGAATATCTTGTTACTTTTAACTAACAAATGTATTGGTAATTTAAAGATAGCCAAAAGATTGGTATTTAAATTTTGGTCTCTCATCATTTTCATCCCACTTCATTAATATTGGTAATTGTAAAATAGCCACAGTTTCAAGAGTAATCGAAATTTAGCTACTTTTTCATATAGGGTATGTTTGGAAAGCCACCAGGTAATTGAATGGGTGTAATTACAAGGTAGTAATTACACAGCCTAGTAATTACACAGTTGTGTAATTACGACGACTTGTTTATTTGTCATAGTGTAATTACAATTTTACTGTTTGATTGCACAAGTATAATGACATGGTTAGATTAAATTTTAAATGAAGTAATTATCAAAATTTAAAAGTTAATATAATACATATATGCCTATAAATTTTTATAAGTATAAATGATATTATATTTGGTATTTAAGATATATAGTTTTCGTGAATATACATTAATTAGTAATCACATATTTATAACTAATATTGTAAATTTTATATATATATATATATATATATATATATATATATATATATATATATATATATATATTTAGTTTAGATACTTACAAAAACTAAAAACATACGTTTTGTAAGAACATCGTGGAATTCATGTTTGATCAAATAAATTAATATTTATAAATATAATGTCATAACATTATTCAAATATATGATAAAATTAATCTATCAATTCTAACTAAAAAATGACAACATGCAATGTGAGCCAATACTACTAAAACAAGTAAATTAGAACCACGAATATAACACAATTTCAAAATCCAAAAAAAAAAAATATTTTAACATATGTCAAATTCCAACATAATAATAGTAAGTTTCACTACAACTTAAGATTAGGTAATGTAATAAGTTTATAACCACATTTAACAACGAAATTTTACTTTAATTGCATCACTCAAATATGCTAAGTTTGTTAATGACTAATTATTTCTAATATTAGGAGGTGTCGTTTCAAAAAACAAAATAATAAAATAAATATAAAATAAAATATAAGCATTTACATGGAATCACTAGAAGTAAAGGTAGAGAAATAAAAGATAAATAATGTACAAAGAAAAATATTTTTAAAATTTCAAAAAAAAAATTAAAAATTAAAAATAAAGTTAAGAAAGTAAAATAATAGAAATAAAAAGTTATGAAGAAAACAAATTAAAATAAAAACAAAAAGGAAAGAAACTAAAAGACAACCTTGTAATTACACCGTGTAATTACCACAA
Organism: Nicotiana attenuata; assembly: GCF_001879085.1. Lineage (NCBI taxonomy): Eukaryota > Viridiplantae > Streptophyta > Magnoliopsida > Solanales > Solanaceae > Nicotiana > Nicotiana attenuata. The sequence goes on from NC_031999.1 coordinate 33,901,144, forward strand.
ATTCTCACCTCCCCCTTGAGAATTGGAGAGTGTAATTACACCCCTCCAATTACACCTAATTCCATGCTGACCAAGCAATTACTTGGCCAAACAAACATGCCAAACTGTGTAATTGCATCCAGTTACCCCCAAATCCAGTTAACAATCGTCCTCAAGGGACATTACCTGCAGATACCCAAATCAATCCAAAAGATCAAGGCCCAAAACAGCTGATGGCGGTGAGTCTACGTAATGGTAGGGATCTAGATGTTGAGCAAGAGAGAGCTCGAGAAAACATACAGGCTGAGACACTAATTCCAGTGCCCATTGAGCTGGATGACTCTACGGGATTGACAGAGGTAACAGTTCAGCCTGCTCCTGAAGAAACGAATATGCAGCACAAGACTGAGACAGTAGTTGAGCCAGTAATTGAGACAGCAGCGGAACCAATAGTTGAGACAGTAGCTGAGAAGGAGAAACCTCACGTGATTGGGAAGAAAAGACCTCCTGCACCATTCCCGCAAAGTTTGGCCAAGCATCAAAAGGAGGAGCAGTACAAAAAGTTCCTAGAGATGCTCAAACAAATCCAGATAAATATTCCACTGATTGAAGCTCTAAAGGAGATGCCAGGATATGCTAAAATTATGAAGGACTTAATGTCTCGGAAGTTTGACTTTCAAGACTTGTCGACTGTGACCCTTACTCAGACATGTAGTGCAGTGGTATCTAGACCTGTTGCTGAAAAGCTATCTGATCCCGGTAGTTTTACAATTCCATGCACCATTGGGAACTATGCCTTTGCTAAGGCACTTTGTGATTTAGGGGCCAGCATTAATCTCATGCCCCTGGTCATTTATAAGAGGTTAGGCATTGGCAGAGCTCGACCTACTTCTATGTTATTGCAGCTGGCTGACAGGACTGTTAAGCGTCCATTTGGGATTCTTGATGATGTGCTTATTCAGGTGGGGAAATTCGTGTTCCCTGCAGATTTTGTAATCTTGGATTGCAAAGTGGATGAAGAAATTCCCATAATTCTAGGACGACCCTTCTTGGCCACGGGGAGAGCTTTGATCGATTGCGAGACCGGGGAGCTTAAGATGAGGCTCAATGATGAGGAAATTATATTCAATGTGCAGAAATCGATGAGGCGACCAAGTGAGTTCGCAAATTGTTCCCTTATTGATGCAATAGATGTAATTGTAGAGGCTGATGACGAGGCGTTGACGGTTGAGGATCCCCTTGCTGCATGCTTGACAAATTTGGATGAAGTGAATGGTGAGGATTTGGCGGAATGGGTGTTGGCACTGGAAGGTAAAGGGTTCTGGGAGAGAAATCTGGAGTTTGAGCCCTTGCACTTAGAAAAGAGAGAGACCCCTCCAGCTAAACCATCCATCGAGGAACCCCCTAAGCTGGAATTGAAGCCTTTGCCAACCCACCTCAGGTATGAATTTCTGGGGCCTGACTCCACATTACCTGTTATTATCTCATCTGGTTTGTTAGATGTGCAGGTTCAACAGCTTTTACAGGTACTAAGGGAGTGCAAAACTGCCATTGGGTGGACCATGGCAGACATCAAGGGGATCAGCCCCGCCTACTGCATGCACAAGATTCTGCTGGAAGAGGGGCACAAACCTTCCAGGGAACATCAGAGACGGCTAAACCCGAATATGAAGGAAGTGGTGAAGAAGGAAGTGATAAAATGGTTGGATGCGGGAATCATTTTCCCAATTTCTGACAGTAGCTGGGTTAGCCCAGTTCAATGTGTGCCTAAAAAGGGTGGTATGACGGTGGTAAAGAATGACAACAATGAACTTATATCAACAAGAACCGTCACAGGCTGGAGAATCTGCATGGATTATAGAAAGTTGAATCTGGCCACCAGAAAAGACCACTTCCCACTTCCCTTCATTGATCAAATGCTGGATAGATTGGCAGGGAGGTCACACTTTTGCTTCTTGGATGGGTACTCAGGGTACAATCAGATCTCCATTGCCCCTGAGGATAGAGAAAAGACCTCATTCACATGCCCGTACGGAATTTATGCCTTCAGGAGGATGCCCTTTGGTCTATGCAATGCACCCGCCACATTCCAACGGTGCATGATGGCCATATTTACTGACATAGTAGAAGATATAATGGAGGTGTTCATGGATGACTTCTCAGTGGTGGGGAACTCATTTGAGGACTGCCTAGTGAATCTGACGCGTGTGTTGAAACGGTGCATTGAGACTAACTTGGTTCTGAATTGGGAAAAGTGCCATTTCATGGTACAAGAAGGCATAGTCTTGGGGCACCGAGTGTCAAGCAAGGGAATAGAGGTTGGATAGAGCAAAGGTTGATGTCATAGCAAAGCTGCCGCCGCCAACTTCAGTCAAAGCTATAAGGAGCTTTCTTGGACATGCCGGATTCTACTGGAGGTTCATTAAGGACTTCTCCAAAATTGCCAACCCTCTCTGTAAGCTGTTAGAGAAAGATCACCCCTTTGTATTTTCTGATGATACAGGGTAGCTTTTGAGGAGTTGAAGCAAAGGCTGGTCACAGCACCCATAATCGTTGCCCCTGACTGGGAGCAACCGTTCAAATTGATGTGTGATGCCAGTGACTATGCGGTGGGGGCAGTGCTGGGCCAGCGGAAGGACAAACTGATGCACCCAATCTACTATGCTAGTAGGACGCTGAGTGGAGCCCAGTTGAACTACACAGTGACAGAGAAGGAGATGCTAGCTGTGGTATTTGCTTTTGACAAGTTTCGGTCCTATCTAATAGGATCCAAGGTAATCGTATACTCTGACCATGCAGCTCTTAG
>NC_031999.1:33906506-33909053 GCF_001879085.1 Nicotiana attenuata
CGGGTCCCCTACTGGGCACCCATCTAGGCGGTCTGTAGACAGTGCTGGACCCTCTTGGCACTCTCATTCTGGAGCAGACCTATCTCGCTCGCAGTCCTCTCGGCCTATGTTGCGCTCCTTGGAGGACGAGGTCGCGGATCTTCGCACCTCGGTGGATGGTCTACACACACGGCTGGAAGCCATGTCACAGAGGCAAGCTAGATCTGAGAGCAAGTTTATGGCTTGGTTGCGTGCGTTGGGGAGGGCCTGCCATGTCGACCCCAGTACCGTCTCTGACTCAGATTGAGTTTCAGGGAAGTTTTCTCACCCTTCTGTTCTTTACTATATTTTGATGACATGGGGACATGCCATTGTTTTAAGTGTGGGGTGGGAGACTTGCTCTGACTGTGTATGGTAATGTATATAGATGTATGTTGTTATGTTGTATCATTAGAGTAATATGTTGTATATGTGTGAGTTGTTATATTAGGATTAGCTGAATTGGCCCAACGACGGACACTTCTTGACGGGGTTCTTGAGGGTCTAAGTCAGTAATATGTTGTAGAGGACTCTTCCTGATGACGGACTAGGTGGACAGTACTCTTGAGGGAAGTAGTCCATGTAGAATTTTTTTTATTTTATTTTCTTCTTTTAGGTAGTGTAGTACCTCCCCCTTGGTTTTTCTTTTGACCACGGTTCTTTTCCAAGGGTTTTTCTTGAACCGGGTTAGGTAGATTTTTCTTTTTAAAGTTTAAGAATAAATGGGTGAAGGTCAGAATGTAACCCCAAATGTGTACACTTGTATAGAAAAGAACTTGAGTGTGTGACATCTAAGCTTGTTTGTGGACTCATAATATATGCCTTAATTTTGCACATCTTGTCTTGCTTGAACACTCGTATGATTGTGTTGATGAACTGATTCGGAATGAATTACATGCTAAGTGTGTGTGAGCTGTCATCTTATGTTTGCATAAGATACCTAGAACTTGCCCTGTGTGTGTGCAAAGCGAAATAGAAGTTGTTCGGTTTTAGAGATGATTGAGGCATTTCTTTGTGTAACCCTTTATACTCGGAAATCCACCTGTGCATATTACCATAGTTAACCCCTTTGAGCCTGAAGCCTTTTCTTTGATAACCCTATAATGATCTAAAATGTGGTGTTTAAATACGCTAATTGAACTTTTCCCTCCTAGAAGCACTTGAAGCACTAAAGTATATACAAAAGTCAAAGTGTGGGGTGGGGAGAAAGAAAGAAAAAAAAAAGGGAAAAAAATCAAGAATGAAGGTCTGATTGGTGAACTGGCAGTTATAATAAATCTGAAAAAAAAAAGAAAAAAAAAAGAGAAAAGAGAAAAAGAAAAGGAGCCAGTTGTACCTAACGAGAAGTGGGGTGGCGCAAGTGAAATAAAATGTGGAGAAACAAGTGGGTTGATCATGAAAGCCAAATAAAAGGAAGTATGTATTAAAAGTGCTTAGGGAGGTTAGTCACTATATCCAAATATATCCTACCCGTCCCTTAGCCTACATTACAACCGAATAAAGACCTCTTGATTTTTGACTGAATGGCTCGATTAGTGGAGTATTACACTAGGGGCAAGCGTATGGTGTATCTGTGTGGCATGTGAATGCTCTTTGCTGAGAGTGAGTGAATTCTGTTTATATATGGTTCCTCGTTGTTGAATTTTATTATGTGTGGAACTACTCTCAAATCGTGTTTATGTGAGGGCATGTGACTCAGGAAGAAAAAGTGAATCTTCATTTCAGTTAGAGTAATTAGAGTGAGCACAAGTGTGTCATGGCTTGAGAGTCTGCATTTGAGTTATGATTGTGCACTGCTTAGGTCGGTCTTGGATAATATCAGGTGTGACATAAATTGGGGCAATACATTGCACAGTTAGATATAGAAGTGTGGTTTAGCTTGCTCGAGGACGAGCAAAGGTTTAAGTGTGGGGTGTTGATAATAGGTGAATTTGACTATAATCACGCACCAAATAATCACCTTCTTGTGAACTTTTAATGTGGAAAAATGACAACAAAATGCTCTTATTAGTGTTTTTCATGATTTGCAGGTGATATAGGTGTAAGGAAGGCTAAGGAGCGGTTTTGGAGTCAACTATTGATGAAAAAAAGGCCAATTGTTGAATTTCCCAAGTATCCCATTCAAAACAGGCCAAAATTTCCGGGTACAAGTTCCACCGTGGTTCTACCGCGACCGCGGTGAAACCGCGGTGGAAGGCAGTTTCTGAAAGTTGAAGATTCCGCGAGGGCGTTTGGCCGCGGTTCTACCGCGACCGCGGTAGAACCGCAGTGGGCACAGTAAACTTCAGGGACTTAAGTGTAAAACACGGGATTTTTAGACCAAAACCCTATTTAAAACACTAGACTTCGCCCAAGAGAGGCATGTATTGATTTTTTAGGTTTCTTAGCAAGGAATACAATTGGGAGCAAGTACTCTAAACATCTTTCTTCCTTTCTTTTGATTTTTATGATGAATTCAAGTGTAGTTTATTCTCCCATATCTATGAGTAGCTAAATTCCTTGTCTAAGGCTGTGATGGAACCTATTGGG
>NC_031999.1:33910008-33932793 GCF_001879085.1 Nicotiana attenuata
ATGATGATCATGCTCTGTATTCCATGGATTACCAATTGGCTGGCTAATGCAAGATGTGCACAATCCCCCGTTGGTAGTGTCTACTATGTGAACCTGTTGTTTCTGCCCTGATTCCTCCACCTTTTTGGTGAGGATGCTCATTTGCGTCAAAAGAGTCGCCATGTTTTCAGCCATTGTATTAGAAGGATCAAGAGGCACTGAGTGCACCACTGGAGTGATAGGTGCATTTCTAGAAGTCCAACCCGAATTCTGTGCCATCTTGTCGAGCAAATTCTGACCTTCTCTCCAAGTCTTGCTCAAGAATGCCCCACCAGCCGAGGCATCAACTATATTCTTCAAGCTGTCTGACAATCCCATGTAAAACCGTTGTCCCAACATCTGCTCTGGAACACCATGGTGGGGACACATAACCAACATTCCTTTAAACCTTCCCCATGTCTCGTGTAGTGTCTCCAATGGTTTCTGTTTGAAGCTCACAATCTCATCAATTTGTTGAGCGGTCTTGTTGGGAGGATGGAACTTGTTGTGAAATTGCTTGACCAACTCATCCCAAGTTGCTATAGAGTTTATGGGAAGTGAGTTTAGCCAAACCTGAGCAGCTCCTGTCACCGAGAATGGAAACAATAATAGTCTGATTGCTTCCGGAGTCACGTTCGGTTGCCTTTGAGTTTTGCAAATAGACAGGAAGTTCTTTAAATGTTGCTGAGGGTCTTCTGTTTGTGTCCCAGAAAAAAGTCCCTTGTTCTGCAACAAGTGTAGCATGTTATTTGTGATCTGGAACGATTCAGCTTGTATCGCAGGCACAATAATGGCAGTGGCCAGATTGTCAGCTGTTGGTTGTGCCCAGTCATAAAGTGCACCCTCAGGCACAGGAGGTGCCAATTGCTCATCCCTGACGTTCCCGTTGGGGTCGTTTATGTCGCCCATATCAATTTCGAGTTGGTGTATTTGTTGTGATTGTTGAAGTCTTTTGTTTGCACGATTCAATGCCCGGAATGTCTTCTCGGGGTATGAGAGTCCTTCAAGCAGTTCTCCAGTCCTTGTAGAATTTCTAGGCATGCACCTGTGCACCCAGATCAACAACCGTCAAATTTTCAATGAAAAATAAATTGGTAGAGAGAAACTGAATACAACAATAATCTTTGTATTTCTGTCAATGGCAGTTGATAATTCCGTTAACTCCCCGGCAACGGCGCCAAAATTTGATCACGCCCAACTATGCCTTCTAGAAAAGAACTCTGCGGACGTTGCAAATATAACCCGAGTATTACGCCCAGGGTCGAATCCACAGAGAGTTAACCTATCAACCGCTATCTTCAAACCCACCAAGTATTCAGCACCAGCTTCTCAAACATTCAAATTCTCAGTTGAGTGTCCTTTAACAACTAGCTTGCAAGTAACTAAATGGCTGTAACTAAATTAATAAGGTTGTAAACAATTATAAGGAAAAGCTAAGGCAATGATTTCCCCTATTGATGGAATCCCTTCTGTTTATGCTCATACAAATTTACCCACACATCTCTATCAATCATGAAAGCTAATCTTACCGCAAATCTCTCCCGAGTAATCACAGTAATCTACTATTGCACTCTCCCGAGATACACTAACTTGCTTTATTTAATCACAATTCACTTTAGATTGCACCCAAGACTTCGTTATTCCTAATCCCGCCTTTAAACCCGCAATTATAGATTCCTCTAATAATCTAGGAGTGGTGTTGTTCAACAATACCCTAAATATGCACTCTTTTCCAAGTTATGCACACTAAATAGGTACAGCTAATTGAGGATCCTGTCAATTAACTACAACGAACACGAAGTTGAACAAATAAAGATTAAACTAGCAATTTGTATTCACATAAACAAGAAGTTCATCACCCAATAGGTTCCATCACAGCCTTAGACAAGGAATTTAGCTACTCATGGATATGGGAGAATAAACTACACTTGAATTCATCATAAAAATCAAAAGAAAGGAAGAAAGATGTTTAGAGTACTTGCTCCCAATTGTATTCCTTGCTAAGAAACCTAAAAAATCAATACATGCCTCTCTTGGGCGAAGTCTAGTGTTTTAAATAGGGTTTTGGTCTAAAAATCCCGTGTTTTACACTTAAGTCCCTGAAGTTTACTGTGCCCACCGCGGTTCTACCGCGGTCGCGGTAGAACCGCGGCCAAACGCCCTCGCGGAATCTTCAACTTTCAGAAACTGCCTTCCACCGCGGTCGCGGTAGAACCGCGGTGGAACTTGTACCCGGAAATTTTGGCCTGTTTTGAATGGGATACTTGGGAAATTCAACAATTGGCCTTTTTTTCATCAATAGTTGACTCCAAAACCGCTCCATAGCCTTCCTTACACCTATATCACCTGCAAATCATGAAAAACACTAATAAGAGCATTTTGTTGTCATTTTTCCACATTAAAAGTTCACAAGAAGGTGATTATTTGGTGCGTGATTATAGTCAAATTCACCTATTATCAGCTTTCCAAACAGGCTCGTAATGATAAAACCTGAACAAAAACACTCTTAAAAATCCGAAAAAATTTCAGCATCATATGCTGGAGTTCAAACTTTTTACATATAAGATTCGAGCATAATATGCTGAAATTTCATAATGTGCTAGAATTCCAACATAATATGCTGGAAATTTATAAGCAGGAGCTCCATCATCCAGCATATTATGCTGAAACTTTTTGTGTTGCCGCTAAAATAATGGTTATTTTTAAATGACAATGAAAATACTGACTATTTTTGGATTACCGATCCGAGAACTGGCTAACCCGTGCTATTTTTACACCTTCAGGAGTAGAAATGCCAACGTACAAGGGGGTTTTATTAAAAATGGGAGAAGTCTATATACGAGATTTGGCAGAGCCAATCCAAATGGAGTAATGCCACTTTATCAGGCATAAAATCATCATCAATTTGGGATTAAGGAAATTTGACCTTGCTGTTTACCTATAAATAAACGAGGTTAAGGGCTATTTAATAAATAGTTAATCATTGTTTAATTTATTAATTACACTCAGATGCCAAACTAGAATCTTGCATGTGTAACAACTCCATGGACACACTCCTAGTGACTTTTAGATCGCACATCAGAATGTGGCATCGTCAAGCTCTGTCCTTCTCCTTTCTCCTTCCCTGTCTTTTGTAAAGAGAGAAAAGGTTTAGTCAAACTTAGGGATACTATATAATTTTTAATTGGACGATCATTCGTTTTTAGAGAATAATAATGGTTGTAATTGAGTGGTAAATACTCTTCATCCTTAACTAAAGGTCGCGAATTATGGATATGAAGCCAGCTTTGTAAGGAAGCATTGTACCCCAATGTGGGACTTCCAATATTATCTCAAATTTATCGGACCCAATGCGAATATGGTGGAAAACTCAAAAAAAAAAAAAAATGCCATAAAAAAAAAAAAAAAGCTTCATCGATCCTTAGGAAGGCAAAATAAATAATGAAAAAAAAAAGGAAGGAAAACTTCTCTAATAAAGACTAAAGAGTAGGGCACATATCAAAGAATTGAGAGAATAGAAGAGAAAAACAACAACGTCATATTCATTCTCCAATATCAATCTCTTTCACTAGTAGCACATTTCTTTCTGATTTCTGAGCTAACGGGGTACGTCTGTTTTTCTTTCTGATGATCAGATTTAGTACTTTAGAATCCATACACTAAGTTGCGTCTTATAACCCCAAATTCATCTATACAATGTACCTGTTTGACTCAAAGTTGTTTAATACTTTTTAAGCAAATCAATCAATATAGATGAAGGGGTAAATCCTAGTTAAAGATAAGTAACTCTAGATCCGAGATGAATAGGATAAGTAGAAAAACATAGTCAAATATAAATGTTGACAGCGATTATGATCAGATTTAATGGCATAAGTAAAGATGCATTAAGTAACAAAAATCTATATCTATACTAAAGCAAAGTTTGCTTTATAATTTAGCCAAGTGTCAAATTATTAGAATGCCAAGTGGCAACATATTAAAAAGACACATGGCAACTTAATTTATTAATACTTATTGTTATTAAAATGCAAGATTTAACACCCATTATTTTCGGCATAATTGACTTATTAAAATGCAAGATTTAAATACACATTTTTTTTGCATAATTTTCTGTCAAATTAAGTCAACATAGATTACGCCTAAAAATCTGGAGAAGCACCAATTACGCCTAAATTATGAGATAACCTTGCAATTACGCCGAAATATCTTGACAGAATATATGTGGGATTACAATTAGTCCGAAGAACTGGGGAATCCGAAAAATCTTGAGTGAATATATGTGGGATTACAATTAGATCGAAAAACTGGGGAATCTTGATCTCTCTAAACAAATTGGGAATTTCAAAAAGCTTAAACCTAACCCGAAAAATAAGATCCGTAATTTTGTTGGATTTGGATACAGAAGGAGAAGAGGAGACATTCAAATGTTAAATTAGTCCATCGCAAGGAGACATTCAAATCTGAAGATGATTTTTCCGGTCGTTTGTTCTCATCTTTTTCGCATCGCATCTGAAGACGACGACATCTACGCCAGGTATTTCGGGATAACAACTAATTGTGGAATCCCAAATGCATATACCTCTATTTTACTGATCTTTTTATGGAAAATATATTTTTCGATACAAAAATTACCGCATTCCGTATATATCTATAGATATATATATATATAGTAACTGAATTTTTTTTGTAATTACTTGCGATTTAGGGTTTATTTTTCCATACAAAAATTACTGCATTCCGTATATATATATATATATATATATATATATATATATATATATATATATATATATATATATATATATATATATATATATTTGACGCCATTTGACAGACAATCCTCTTATAAAGTTTTCTCTAAGAAGAAATATGACGGCATTTGACTATATTTGCAATATATCGAGTAACAAGATGAATTGGAATTTAAAGATACGAATAGTGAGATTGTGGCACGTTCCCGACCGCGACAAACCAGACAACACCGTCTCCCTTGAATTAATTATTCAAGACGAAAAGGTGCATTCTTTTTTAAAAAAACTTATTTTTTCATACAAGTTTGACTACAATCTCATCTTCTACTTCTACCGAAGCCAAGGAAAGTTACTGGAATTTGATTTGCCTGGAGGCATCCCAGAATCATGGCCCAAGTTATTGCGATGGTGTATAAGTCCTACTTAGAAGTTAAAACTTTTGTGCTCTGTTACTGTGTTATCTATGAAGTTTAGTACCTGTATATTTTGTTTTCTATTATATCTGCATTTCGTTGGTCTTGCTTCTTTGCTTTCTATACTGAAATTTGATTTATCAGTTTGTATTATCCAGTCTCTGCAGCTCCTCAAGGCAGCTATCTTTGACGAGGAATGCAAGCCATGTATCCTGATTACTTTTTAGTCAGTTGACTGCTCCTCTTTTATGTAGTGTTGTTCTCGATACTTATGTGGTTCAATATGGAATCCTTGACTCTTACCAGTACTCTCCCTTGAAATGTATGGTCATATTATTGGCATGTTTGAGCTGAATAACCTGTAAGTTCATGATCCATCAAACTACCACCTTCATGTTATTTTCAGCATGCATGCAATAAACCTGATGATTGTTTCACTTTTCTGCAACTCTGAAGCATACAAAATAATCAATTGTATCTTCCAAAATGAATGTCCTAATATGAGTTGCCAAGTTTATTACTATGGCAGGAGAGTTTTTGTTTTATAACGTATTCTTTGAAATTATTCATTGTTTCCCCTTTCTATTTTTTTTTTCCTCTTAATTTAAGTCAAATAACAAACCTCTTGAGTGTTCTTTGAAGCAGTTAAATACGGTGGCTGCCTTTGATGAATTTCAAATTTGTTCAATGAAGAGGTCTGTTGTACTATAGTTCCAGCAACTGACAAGGAGATTATTTTTTAATTCCTGTAATAAGGTTATAGTAATGACACAATTTTTATTGCTCCATCCTTCAAAAGAATGAGGTAAATAAGAAATTGATCACATGCAATAAAGGTGCTATTGGATCATGTTCGGTATTGTTTGCTAAGTCTCTTTCAAACATGTTGAGATTGGCAATGTCATCATCTGGTCGTTATGCGATACTACACAGCAGGTTCACGTATTCGATGCTTCTGATGTTTCTAAGTACAGGTATATTTTGGATGGCAAGGTTAAATGAAGGACTTTCACGCTTTGATGCAATACTTATTGTCCCTATGTTCCAAATAGCTTGGACATTTTTCTCCGTTTGTACTGGATTTGTGTACTTTGAGGAGTACAAGGTGTTTGATGCTTTGAGAACAACAATGTTCATTCTTGGAATTATTTGTGTGTTTATTGGCATTTATTTGCTAGCACCTGAAGATGATGAATCATATCTAAAAGGAGGTGAAGTACTGAAGGATGAGAAGAGGCTGTCATGCCATCTAAAGACTCCCAAATTAAAGATGTAGAGAGTTATGGTGATATAAAGTGCTAATATGTCGCCTAGCATCTAGATTGTCAAGGCCATTAAGCACAACATTGAATTGCTTGAAAAAATCAACATTGAAGTCTGGATCTTTGACATTTGCATGGTATGGTGTAATTCTAATATGAGGCTTACATTTTAGGACAGCCTCTCTAGCAACCTGGAGAAAATTTTGAGTATATTACTTAGGAACCAAATGAAAATGGAATCCAGAAAAAAGAAATTGATGTGATTTCCTTACTTTAGCCTTAGATTGTCTAACATGTTTCTGTCGAAACAAGAATTGTAAGTTTCGGTTTATTTTGTCCTTAATCAAGTTTGTTGCTTTCTACAAATTGCAGAGTATGCCTTGCTATGATAAGTTTAGTTAAAATAAACCGCGCATCGCGCGGGTCCTAATACTAGTATGAATAAAGGAAAAGATTCATCCGATCTTCAGTGAGACGGATCTTCTTTCATTTAATAAAGATCAATGGTAGACAAATACAAGAACTTTATGACCCTTTTTTGGATCCGATGAAGATATAAGATCACTCATCCTCTCAATTCTTTGGAGAGGTGTGTTTACATATTTTCTAGAAAGATGGAGAGGGAGACAGAGAGAGAGCCCCCCTCCTTTTGGGGAGTCCTCCCCTCCTATTTATAAGGGGGGTATCCGTAGAAAATCCTAAAAAGAAAAGATACAATTTAGAGGGAATATTCGGTAGAATATTCCTTTTGAGTATTCCAAAGCAAACTAGCTGTTTGATGACGGTCCGACCTTGCTTTTTGATGACGGCCCGACCTAGCTTTTTGATGACGGTCCGACCTTGGTTATTGATGACGGTCCGACCTTGGTTTGNAGCCTTAGTCCAGTTCGAACGAGGTCGAACCTATCGATCTTTGATGGCGAAGGCCTTAGCCTTAATCCCGGTTCGAACGAGGTCGAACTGTCGATCTTTGATGGCGAAGGCCTTAGCCTTAGTCCTAGTTCGAACGAGGTCGAACCTGTCGATCTTTGATGGCGAAGGCCTTAGCCTTAGTCCCAGTTCGAACGAGGTCGAACCTGTCGATCTTTGATGGCGAAGGCCTTAGCCTTAATCCCGGTTCAAACGAGGTCGAACCTGTCGATCTTTGATGGCGAAGGCCTTAGCCTTAATCCCGGTTCGAACGAGGTCAAACCTGTCGATCTTTGATGACGAAGGCCTTAGCCTTAATCCCAGTTCGAACGAGGTCGAACCTGTCGATCTTTGATGGCGAAGGCCTTAGCCTTAAAGGGTTCCCTGGGGGAGTCCCAATTTGCTTAATNTTTTTGGCGATGGCCCTTGGCCGTTGGGGTCGACCTTCTCTTTTTCGAGATGGCCCTTGGCCATAAGGGTCGACCCCCTCTTTTTTAGCGACGGCCCTTAGCCGCAAGGTCGATTCGGACGAGACCGAATGTTGATTCGGACGAGGCCGAATGTTGTTTCGGTCGAGGCCGAAGGTTGATTCGGATGAGGCTGAATGTTATTTCGGTCGAGGCCGAATGTTGATTTGGATGAGGCCGAATGTTATTTCGGTCGAGGACGAATTCTTCTTTTTGGCGATGGCCCTTGGCCGTTGGGGTCGAACTCCTCTTTTTGGCGATGGCCCCTGGCCATAAGGGTCGACCCCCTCTTTTTTAGCGATGGCCCTTGGCCGTAAGGTCGATTCGGACGAGGCCGAATGTTGATTCGGACGAGGCCGAATGTTGTTTCGGTCGAGGCCGAATTCTTCTTTTTGGCGAAGGCCTTAGCCTTAGTCCCAGTTCGAACGAGGTCGAACCTGTCGATCTTTGATGGCGAAGGCCTTAGCCTTAGTCCCAGTTCGAACGAGGTCGAACCTGTCGATCTTTGATGGCGAAGGCCTTAGCCTTAAAGGGTTCCCTGGGGGAGTCCCAAGTTGCTTAATTTTGCTTGCATTGGAGAATATGACGTATTTCCTGGGGGAGTCCCAGTTTGCTTAATTTTGCTTGCATTGGAGAATATGACGTATTTCCTGGGGGAGTCCCTACTTTTATTCCACTTGGAGAAATAGTTAGTTAAAACAAAATAAAAGCATTTGTTACCTCAGTTTGATCTATTGCAAAGAAATGCTCGGAGGGCAAGCAAAATTAGCAGGAAGCGGTGACGCTGAAGTAGAGTCGAGCATCTCCAAATTCATTACCTCGTGAATATTGTCATTTGGTCGAGGTGGTGGAAAAACATTAGTCCTCAAAGTTATCTGCTGTATCTGCTCAGCACTTGGTGTCCTTATCCCTGCCTGTATATGCTTTCAAGCAAATCAATTTGTTCCTTCGTTAGATTCCACCTGGATCCTACTGGTGTTTCAGATGCTAACATTTTCACGCCGATCTTCATTCGTTTTCAACATTCTGGAATATAAGTGGCTTAAAGCCTCAAATTGGAGCAATTGTCCAAAGTTTATAATCAGCCAATTAAACAATTTACAATTCCAATATACATGTAGCTTTGACCATAGCCTACTAACGTCAACAACTTCTTTTATGTTCTTGGTATGAATGTAATGTGCCGTAGGAGCTACAGAAGAACTCGCTAGGATTGAATTTTAGATCTAGAGAAAACTAAAATTTTAACTAGAAAATCCCCACAGACGGTGCCAAATTGTTTGACTCAAAGTTGTTTAATACTTTTTAAGCAAATCAATCAATATAGATGAATGGGTAAATCCTAATTAAAGATAATTAACTCTAGATCCGAGATGAGTAGGATAAGTAGAAAAACATAGTCAATTATTAATGTTGACAGCGATTATGATCAGATTTAATGGCATAAGTAAAGATGCATTAAGTAACAAAAATATAAATAAAGGAAAAGATTCACCCGATCTTCAGTGAGACGGATCTTCTTTCATTTAATAAAGATCAATGGTAGACAAATACAAGAACTTTATGACCCTTTTTTGGATCCGATGAAGATATGAGATCACTCATCCTCTCAATTCTTTGGAGAGGTGTGTTTACATATTTTCTAGAAAGAGGGAGAGGGAGACAGAGAGAGAGCCCCCCTCCTTTTGGGAAGTCCTCCCCTCCTATTTATAAGGGAGGTATCCGTAGAAAATCCTAAAAAAAGATATAATTTAGAGGGAATATTCGGTAGAATATTCCTTTTGAGTATTCCAAAGCAAACTAGCTGTTTGATGACGGTCCGACCTTGCTTTTTGATGACGGTCCGACCTAGCTTTTTGATGACGGTCCGACCTTGGCTATTGATGACGGTCCGACCTTAGCTATTGATGACGGTCCGACCTTGCTTATTGATGACGGTCCGACCTTGGCTTGTCTGACCACGACCTTATGTCTCCGCGTGCCGAATTTCTCTGATCTAATTTTGACCCATACAGTACCCAAATTAACACCGTCCATTCACTATTTAATTTACCCTGTCACTTCACCCGTTTCTTTTCCTTTTTACCCCTATCCTTAATTAATTTCAAGATGACAACATAGAAAAATACAGAGGCATATCTTGAAACTCTTCAAAATCTCTTATTTCGTGAAATTCCTCTTATATTTTTGCACTTCAATTCATGAATAAAATGAATACGATGCATAGTGTCCCCCAAATTAGTTTAATCTAAGCTGTAACGGAGCATATAATATATGAGTTCATGTGAATCCATTAATAAATTAATTAATTATATATATCATAAATTTACTAAATTTATAAATATTTGACTGTTAATTCAGCTTTAATTATATACTCCCTCCGGTCCGTAATAAGAGACCATTTTACCTTTTTATTTTGGTCCAAAATAAGTGTCCATTTACATAATCAAAGAGGAATTAATTTTATTTTTCAAACTTTACCCTCAATTACATATTTCAATGTGTTAAGGTAACAACTAATTAATGTTGATTTAGTAAATACAAAGAGAAGTACTATTTTTTAAATCGTCGAAGAAACGCATAAAATTTAAATTATAAATCTGCCTTAATAGTACCCATTATGTATACAACTCTCTAGATATGCTCTGCTCGATGTATGGAGTGAAGAGAAGATGCTGAATTGAAGTACTACACGTGCACTGCTTATTCAATCAATTCCTACGGAGTACTACTACTTTATTTAAACAAACCTCTCTTCTCAACTCACTCAACGGCCAAGCTAGCTAGTTGCTACCGTCCTTAGAAACCTAGTGCATTTATTTACTTATTAAAACAAAAGTTTAACTACAGCACAGGATAAATTTATACTTTAAGTTACTTAAGATTTATTAACAGCGA
Source organism: Nicotiana attenuata (assembly GCF_001879085.1). NCBI lineage: Eukaryota > Viridiplantae > Streptophyta > Magnoliopsida > Solanales > Solanaceae > Nicotiana > Nicotiana attenuata. Next base: position 33,920,727 of record NC_031999.1, read on the forward strand.
ATTTGTTTACCCGTAATATGGTACAGTTAAATTTGTAATGTTATTTATAAACAAGCGGATCGATTTGATCCCAAAATGATAAATAAATTTAATAAAATACAAGACTTAATGTTGAAATCGATATAAGACAGCAAATAACTTGGTTCCGGGAGTAGAGCTTTCGAAGACAGTAGTAAGAATATCAATAGGCAGGAAATAAATCGTTATTGAGCTTAGAATAATGTGTAGCATAAGTTTTGTTAGAAAATACCCCCTTACAACAATTGTTGAAGTCATTATTTATTGCTGCACCTAGGGAACAAGGTCCTAGGATCAAGCCCTTCTTAAATGACAATTGTGAGGGCTATTGATGAATGTGTAACGGTAGTCTATGAAAGCCAAAATTCTCTATAACAGATTATGTATTTAATACTGAAAAATACTCTTCATTGAATGTCATCGTGCGGCAAACATTTCCTTTGTCTTTATTAGCAATATTCCCTTCGGGGCTTTCCCGGTGCCAACCGAATCTGATGTCCCCGGTCTTGGTTTCTGGGAGTAGAGCTTTTGAAGGCAATAGTAAGAATATCAATAGGCAGGAAATAAATCGTTATTGAGCTTAGAATAATGTGTAGCATAAGTTTTGTTAGAAAATACCCCCTTACAATGGTTGTTGAAGTCATTATTTATGGCTGCACCTAGGGAACAAGGTCCTAGGATCAAGCTCTTCTTAAATGACAATTATGAGGGCATTGATGAATGTGTAACGACAGACTATGAAAGCCAAAATTCTCTACTGAAAAATATTCTTCATTGAATGTCGTCGTGCGGCAAACATTCGTTTGTCTTTACTAGCAATATTCCCTTTGAGTTTTTCCCGGTGCCAACCGAATCTGATGTCCAAGGTCTTGGTTTCCACTTGCCTCGCTGTGATGGCGCCTAACATTTCACTTGCTAGGCAAGCCAAAGTTAGAATAGTTTTTAGCCATTTTTAACAATTCAAATTAAATAATAACCAAGACATTAAATGAACTGAAATAGAGTGAGAAAACCATAACAACAACGATATCTAGATACAATCCCAGAACGGGTGTCACAAGTACACGAGTGACTAGAGTACTACAAATAAAAGTTTGAATAAAAGCATAACCGTCTGAAATACAGTAAACAACTAGGGAGATATGGAAGGGGACTTCAGGGCTGCGAACGCCGAGTAGTTGTACCTCAAGTCTCCGTTAGGCAATCAATCCGAGCAATCTACTGACCGCTACTAGGACCAACTCTAAAATCTGCATAAGAATTGCAAAGTATAGTATGAGTACAACCGACCCCATGTACTCTGTAAGTGCCGAGCCTAACCTCGACGAATTAGTGACAAGGCTAAGGCGGGTCACTTACAATAATCTGTACGCGTATAATATTAATAATAATAGGAAAAGGAACACCAGAAAAGTAAGGCGGTTAACTTATGAAAATAAACTGAATCCTCGAAATCAGTTAATCCAGAAACATCATTCCTCAGATTCTCGTATAAAATACTGAAAGCTAACACAATGCAACAATGAATACAAAATACACAATCTGTTGTGGTGCACAACCAATCCCACCGTACAAATACAATTCCCCCTTATTTCATCATATAAATATCAAGAATAATATGTAAAATCCGTTGCGGCATGCAATCCGATCCCACCATATAATCATAATCAATATCATAATCCTCCCTTATTTCATCATATCAAAATCACATATAAATCCGTTGCGGCGTGTAATCCGATCCCACCATATCAATATCAATCCTCCCTTATTCCACCCGTTGCGGCGTGCAATCCGATCCATAAACAAAATCAATAAACTTTATCAATTCAACAACTCAATTGACAATAATCTCTACGATTAAAGAATTATGAAAGCGAAGTCACAAAGGAATCTCGTACCAAATCAAGGAATGCTACAACTAATACAAAGCAACAAGACAAGCCGAATAATATGACAATTAAAGTGTGCAAGTAAGAAAAGTAAGGCAAGTGGCAATTAATCATGGAATCATGGAAGAAACGAGCATTTCAATACAAGAGTAAATAGATGACAAGTAACAAATTACGGTATAGGAAGCAATTAAAACATGTAGCAGTTAAAACATTGAATGAGATAATTAATGAAATACAGGAAAGCATGAAAACAACTATTTTGACGTCGTATATACACTCGTCACCTCACATATACGACGTTGCACATGTAAGTCACATAACATATAGTTCAAGGGTTCCTAATTCCCTCAAATCAAGGTTAGACCCAACACTTACCTCGCTCCGCAAGCAAATCAAAGCTCAACCGGTGCCTTTCCTCTAAAATTTGCCTCCAAACCAATCAAATCTAACCAAAATGGACTTAATATTAACAAATAATACGAGGAAAATCAATTAAAATACATAAAGCTAAGATCTTTACACTTTTCCCAAAAAGTCAACAAAAGTCAACCCGGGCTCGCTTGGTAAAAACCTGAGATTCGGACCCAAACCCAATTATCCATTCACCTCCGAGCTCGATTATGTGATTAGTTTCAATATTCAGCCTCGATTTGAGGTCTAAATCTCAATTTTACAAACCCCCCCCCCCCCAATTCTACCCAAATTCGCAATTTTCTACTATGAAAGAGCATAGATTAAGATTAGAAATCAATGGGTGTTGATGGAAATGGACATAAACGAATTAAAGTATACTAACCTATGAAATGGTGATGAAATTTCTCTTCAAAATCGCCTCTAGGCCGAGCTCTAATGAGAAGATGGTTAAAAATGGGTGAATCTCGTGTTTGGAAAATTTTAAATTCTGGGCGTCAGGTGTTCATCGCATTCGCGAGGCACCTGACGCGATCGCGAAGCAGCAGCGGCCAAAGGCCTTCGCGATCCACTCTTCACGTTCGCGAAGGCTTACTTCCCCTTGTCTTCACGTTTGCGATCTAGTGAATGTGTTCGCGAAGAGTAACTGACGGGTGCCACGCCCCTTTTTCTCGCAAAATCGGGTTTCGACATGTGACAACTCTTTTAAAGAAGGTGTTAAAAGAGAGAGTCGCCACCTAACGGGGTTGAGGTGCGTTAGGGCACCTGTTTGCAAATAACTCTGTTTGACTAGTTTGCATCACTAAAGATCGGGTAAGGGCTCAAATTACCTCGAAGAAAAGGTGTTAGGCACTCTTCGAGGTCCACAACTGTGGGTCTCGGCCAAACTCGAATTATATGAATTAGTCTATGTGATCAAATAAACAAAGAGAGAGCACAAAATTTAAGAAGTTTATTATAAACAGGTTTTGAACAGAAGGTACAACTATTTTTTATTCTAGTAGGAAAAGAAAGAAAGCAGGGGGGTCCTAAGTTTTTTAGTCTAAAGGATCACCCCGTGAAACATAAATAATACTTCGTAACTCCCTCCAGATGGGGTGTTACTCGTATTATTCAGCGGGCACAGACTATCCGATTACTATCTTTAAGTCGATTACTATCTTTAAGTTGTTACCTAAAGCGTACTAGTTCAATTATAACTCGTACCCTATGCATGCACTACCCGTCCCATGTCTACTGTCCAGGAGGCATTTGGACCTCTATTTTGGGTGGTTCTAGACCTAACTTAGGTTGCTCAAAATGAGAAAACTAGGCGACATACAAAAACAAGTTGGACTTCATATAAAAGCAGTTAAGGGCTCAAGTTAGCCTCCACACTTAGACAACAAATGCACGCAAACAAGTTAGGCGTGTGACAGTTTCAGAATTGAGACGAGTTAAAGCCATTAAGCCCTATAGACATGATTTCTATGTGACTTTGGAGTTCAAACATGTAGGCAGTTTCAGATGCAAGGTGTTGTTTTAGAGGCATGACTTCTAAATATCTACACAATTTAGGAAACCTCATATTATATGCTGATTATTACAGATTATAAGTGTTTAAATCTATAGACATGATATCTAGGTGCAGTAGTTGGCAGTGGTAACCATGGAAGATATTCAGAATTACTTAGTTTGATCCTATAGGCATGCTTTCTAATAGTGGTAACGAAACAGTGTTGAAAGTTAATATTAGCACTTTAAAAGCGAGTGATAATGTCCTATAGGCAGGATTTCTAACGATCAGTAACTGAGTTGACCCTTTTTATACTTAGCCCCCTATAGGCATGTCTTCTAAGTGGGCAGTATTACAACATCAAATTATCAATTAAAATCCTATAGTATAGTATCTAGTGAATATGCTGCAACTGAAAGATTGGTCATTTATTTCCTATAGGCATGATATCTAGCAATCATGTAGAAGCAGAATATGTTGAATGGATTGAACATTGAAGTCCTATAAGCAGGTTATCTAACACACATAGAAGCAGAATATGTTCGAGCAAATTAAACACCTATAGGCAAGATTTCTACCCATTTCATGCAAATATTTAAGTAAACCCATTTTCCCAATTTTACGAATACCCTTATTATTATTACAGAATTATTACAGGCCCAATGAATGAAACGAATTACAAAATTACAAAATAACTATAGTAGGCCTTAAACAGGCCCAAAGTATACCCGGCCAGGCCAGGCCTTCAATTTCAAGTCCACATAGTTTTACAACAGCCCGGAAGTCATAGCCAATCAAACCCAGAAAACAATCTTCATTTACACAAAGTAGCCAAAAAACCAGCAGCCATCAGAGATTCAGGAAAACAACCATTTACACAAGCCCATTGGCTTATTCAGAATGGAGCAGTTAGGACAAAAGTGCCAAGGAACCTTAGACCCTAGTGTGTCAGAGTTCCCAAGGGCTTCGAGAACCTAGGGCAGTGCTCACACTAGGGAGGTTGATAGAGGAACTTGGAAGGAAGGGCTTTGGCTTTCAGCCAGCCCCAGAATTAACTCATAATATAAAATAACCAGTAAAGTAAAAGAAGGGCTTTCGTTTTTTTGCACCCCATTTTGGTCTTGCAGCTATTTTTAAAGCAAAGACGGGACTAGTTTCAAGCAGAATTCGAATAAAGAAAAAGGCAGGTTCGGAGCAGACGTCTACAACTGCAACAGCACTTACTGAAAAGACTATTCTACGACCAGCCGCCTACTTAATTACACTTCCGGCATTAAGCAAGTTCCTTCTTTTGCGAATATGAGATAGACCGACAGCCGGTACGGGACTAAGGGACAAATCCCTAGCTCTCTTCTTAGTGCAACTGCCCTATTACTACCATGGGAATATAGAATCAATAGAATTTCTTGGTGACCGGACACGTAATGGGTTTGGAAAGCATTTGTGAACTCATAAGATAATCACGTAATGAACATGGACTAACACATTGGGCAGAGTAACATATGATAAGGAACAAGGAGCCTGGGATTGCAAGTTAACAGGTAAGGGCCTTAGGCTAGTAAAAAACCAAGTGGTGCAACCAGTTTAGGACTTAAAGGATCATATTGTACCAAGCACGGGAGTTAAACATTATAATACAAACAGGATCAGGCAACATAGAGAGTACCAATCAAGGCAGACTGGTTTCAAAGGATCACAAGTCATAGGGATACAGATTGGTTATGGCAAGAACACATATAGTGGCAACAATAGCCATAGGAGCATACAGCACTCAAAGAAAGGTCTTAAACAAGTTAGGGCATGCTAATAACATCAGTTGGTCATTAGAAGTTCAGGATTAGGCAGAGAACCATGGATTAAACCATATAATCAAAACAATACTAAACTAAGCATGCTTTATTCTGCCTAAATTGACTAAGTTAAGGACAAAGACATTATTAAGCTAGCAATTATAGGCAGAATTAAACAGGAAAGGAGTCAGGAGAACATATTAGATCATGCACTTCAGAGAACATGCAAATTAGAACACAATAAACATTGCGAAAGTTAGAAACTAACCAGTGATTTTTCAATAAACAAGAAAAGAACAGTAGTAAGGACCCAGAGTCTCGAATGTGTCAAGTTCCAAGGGTTTCAAGAACCCAGGCAATGCTCACATCCAAAAGAGGTCAGTAAAAGTAAGAGTCCGGTGGCCTTGGCTTTCAGCCGGCCAAGAGCCAAACAGAATAGAATAGTGAACAAATATAGAGTAGAAAACTTTAGTTTTTAGTGAGGAGATATTGATTTCAAAGTTCCGTCCACAAAAAAGGAGGGGGGATCAGTTTATATAGCAGTAGAACAAGCACATAAATAAGGAAATGTAGACAATCAGACCATAAAAGGAAAGAAACACATAAGTCAATTAAAATTAAATTAGGAGAGTAAGCCGGTAAACCCTAATTTTAGGGGAAAAAAATTAACAGAATATTCACAAACAAAGTAGCACAAGATGAATAGAGACACAAATAGCACTAAATCAGAGAATCGAACTAATTAAGAAAATCTGAAAACCCTAATTTTAGGGTAAGACAAATATTGACAGAAATAAAACAAAAAAAAAGGCCATAGTAGAATATAGGGTAAATATGGACATAATAATACCTAAAATCAGAAAATCGAACCTATTTTGGCTCGATTAAAAAAGATCTGAAAACCCTAACTTAGGGCAAGTAAGCAGCAGAAGATATAGAAATATTCGTACTTACGATAGAGCACATGGTGAATATAGACAGAATAATCAGTAAAGTCAAGGATCTGAACCGATTTTGGTTCCATTCTTATGAGATCTGCTTGCCATGTTTAGGCAAGCAGTATAGAAAAGGATCCAGTACCAAAGAAAGGCATATATGGCATAGGGTAGTCATAGAATCCATATCGTGTGGGATTAGGAGAGATTTTTGGGGAGGCGGCGACTAGGGTTCTTAGGAGGGAGAAGGGAGATGGGATATGAGGGCGGCGGATGGGAAGTGATTAGGGTTAGGGGTTTGGGTAGTAATTAAAAGGGAGGGTGTAATGTGGGCCGTTGATCTCAGAGATCAATGGCCACGATTTAAAAGGGGTCTTGGGTCGGGTGGTTAAACGGGTTGCGATCGGGTTGTGGGGTTGGGTTAATTGATTTGCTGGGGGTTATTTGGGCTAGGGTGTTAGATTTGGTCCAGCAATTGGTCCGAAAATGGGTGGGTTTTTAGGCTAGTTTTTTTAAATACCCAATATTTAATAAAAATAAATTATAAAAGTAATTAATAAATAAAAAAAATATAATTTGTGCACTAAAATGATAAAAAATAATTACTTAACATTATAAATATATAAAAAGTCATTTTCTGCATAAATAATATAATTATACATAATATGGGCTATTATTGCAAAAAATGTGCAATTAGCCCTAAAATACAAATGTAATTATGAAAAATGAAATAAAATATTTATAAATATGCGTGTTGGTGTGATGATGAGTATGTATGATTAAATCATCATAAAAATAATTTGAAGGATAATTATTGGATATTTCTAAAATAAAAATGCAGAAAAAAATTATTTTAAAGCCTTTAAAAATTATGAAAAATGCTTGTATAGGTTCATAAACTAGATGATGATGAAAATATACTATTTTATATATTTCTTAGAAATATGAGGGAAAAATTGGGTATCAACACGCTCGATAAGGAAAGAAAGATGGGAAATTATCCTAAATGCCCTGTAGCCTCTCGAAGATGGGTATGGACGTCATCATACCGATCCGCAAGACTCTACTAGACACTTGCTCATGACTTGTAGAACCTATGAACCTAGAGCTCTGATACCAACTTGTCATGACCCAAAATCCAAACCGTCGTGATGGCACCTAACCCAACCCGCTAGGTAAGCCAATTAACAATAAAAAACAGTATAATAATACTGATGTGAGTCAAAGATGAGATAACTGAATTATATACAATTCCCCAAGGACTGGTAGTACAAATCATGAGCATCTAAGATTTAGAATTTACAAAGCTGGTTTGAAATAAAATACACCATCTGTTTCAAATATACATGAACATATCCGAAATACAAAAGCTACCAAGATCAAGAGGCAGTTATGACTGGAATGCAGGTACATCTTCAGATCCAACTCCTGCCGTACGCAGCAGCATCAACATCCAACATCTGCAGGCAAGGTGCAGAAGTGTAGTATGAGTACCACCGACTCCATGTACTCAATAAGTAAAAAACCTAACCTTAGGTTGAAAGTAATGACGAGCTGGAATAAAGGTCGGAGTCCAATACCAATAGCCAACAACAGTTCATAACAACATAATGCAAGTAATAAAAGAAGTAACTCAGAGATAAAATACTCAGCTCGTTCACAATTCTAGAAAATAGGCTGGCTTTTCAAGTATATCAGTGAAGACCCAATTATTTTACCGAAATTACCAAAATATGAGTAGGTTTGTAAAACTGTAATTTTTCCCAAAAACCGTTCAACAAAAAAAAATATGGTTCATTTTCAGATAGCATGAGGAAAATACATCTCTATTCCTACATGTCAATATACAAGTGAAATCATGAATGTAACTGTAACGACCCGACTGGTCATTTTGAGCAATTATGTCAGGTTCGGCAGTTTGAGGTCACGAGTAGCTTCACATGATGTATTACGACTTGCGTGCATCATCGGTTCGGGTTTTTGAGAAGTTCGGAAAGGATTTTTAGAAGTGACTCTCATTTGGGAAGCTTGAAATTGAAAGAATTGACCAAGATTTGACTTTTGAGTATTAGACCTCGGATTGGAGTTTAGATGGTTCCAATAGGCTCGGGTGGCGATTCTGGACTTAGGCGTGCGCCCATATTTGGATTTGGAGGTCCGTAGAGTAATTTGAAGTATTTTAGCGAAAATTGAAAAGTTGATATTTGGGAGGATTTAGAGGTTTGACCGAGAGTTGACTTTGGTGAATCAGGGTCAGAATGCGATTCCGAGAGTTGGAACAGCTCTGTTATGTCATTTGGGACTTGCCTGCAAAATTTGGTGTCATTTGGAGTTGATTTGGTATGGTTCGGACGCTTGATTGCGATTCTTGAAGTTCTTGAAGTTCATAATGATTTTCATGTGTTTTGGCATCCGATTCGTTGTTCTAGAGGTTATTTTGGTTTAGAGCCCCGGGGGCTCAGATGAGTTTAGTACGCGTTTCGGAGTGTTGGAAAAAGGTTCAGCTGTGCTGGTATTTTTGTTCTCGCATTTGCGAGGATTTCATCGCATTTGCGATGACCGTATTTGCGAGATCATTCTCGCATTTGCGACGATGCGCTGGGGCAGGGGAATTCGCATTTGCAAACCAATTCATCGCATTTGCTATTAGGCAGCTCCGCATTTGCGACATAATCAGTCGCTTTTGTGAAAACATTGAGCTCGCATTTGTGAGTCTTATGTCGCATTTGCGACTTTGATAGAGCTGGCCAGCCTTCGCTTTGCGATACTTTGTCGCATTTGCGATCCTGGTGTCGCAAATGCGACATGTGGGGCTGGTATTAAGATTCCCATTTCATGACTTAGCTTCATTTTATCACATTTTGAACCCAAGGTCCGAGAGTGGGCGATTTCGAGAGAAGATTTTCATATCAAATCATTGGGTAAGTGCCTATAATCAATTTTCAATTATATTTTGAGATTATACCTTATATTTAACATCAAATTCATGAGAATCTAAAGGAAAATTTGGGGAAAATTGTAAAATCTTTCAAAAATATAAAATGATGATTTGAAGGACGAATTGGTATCGGAACTTGATAATTTTTGTATGGTTGAACTCGTATCGGAATAGGTGTTCGGGTTTTGTAAATTTTATCGGGTTCTGAGGTGCGGGCCCGGGGAGTTGACTTTTGTTGACTTTTTGTAAATTGTATAAGGATCATAGCTTTGTTAATTAAAATTGTTTCGTCTTGCATTCTTTGATGTATTTAAGTCGTCTTTGGCTAGATTGAGCCGGACAATGGTGAATTGGAAGAGGAAAAGCTAAATTGAGTATTGAGTTGGCCTAATTGAGGTAAGTGTCTTGTCTAACTTTGTGTGAGGGAAACCGCCCCTATAGGATTGAGTTAATTGTGTTATCTTGTTATGTGGTATTGACCGGTTTAGGTTGTCTAGTCTCTTTCCATGCCTTGAATTAGATTGTCATAATATGTGGTATTTTGTTGTTAGACTACTCTTACATGCTCTATATGATGTTGTTAGCACTTATTTACCTCTTACTCGTTATTTGGCCCTTATATGCCTTGGTTGGAGTCATTGTCTTCCTTATTGTCTCGTTACCTCTTAATTGTTGAGTTCTTCTATGACTATGTGCATATCTTCTACATGTCCAAATTATTGTGATTGTCTGCTTAGTTATCACGTGCCTTACATGTCTTGTCACTTTGTAAAGGTTGTTGTATTCCTTTGATTTTATGTGGTTCCCTCGTTGTCGTGTACCCATACTCTTGATTGTAGAAATTCTTGTAAATTTAGTTATTGAATTGTTGTTGTTGATTTAAATTATTGTACGGGGGATCGGGTTGCATGTCGCAACAGGTGAAATAAGGGAGGATATTTATATTGTGATATTGTTATTGTACGGTGGGATCAGGTTGCACGCCGCAACAGATGAAATAAGGATGGGTTATTATGGCGAAATAAGGGTGAATTATGATATTGATCTTATATGGTGGGATCGGGTTGCGCGCTGCAACATATTTTGTATCTTGTATTCCCTGCTTTATTGTATTGGCTTCAGTTCTTTCGTATGAGACTCTGAGAAATTATAATTCCGGTTTTCACTATTTTCTGAGGGTTGAGTTATTGTCATTGACTTATTGCCTTGCCGTCATTTCTTGAGCTCTTTTCCTAGTACTATTATTCTGGAAAATTAATTTTCAAGGTGAATTTACTACGTTGAGTCATTATCTCCTACCCTGCTGAGTTGTTAGTAATATAGTGATTTAAAATAAAAAATTAATATCATACTACCTTGTGTGACCTTTAAGTTAGAGCTCGCCATATATATTTCAGTATTTACTATTTCTAATAATTGACATATTTTATTTCAATTGATTTCTCAACTTAATCTCCTTAACCTATCTGAGGTTCCTATTTTACTTAAAAGGGAATTGTTATTTGGTTTTAATTTAATAAATTCTATATTAAACGCAATAGCTTATCCGATGTCGTATTTTAATTGAAAATATTATTTTCTTCACTCAAATAATTTCTAGCACGTGGATTTTGCCGTGCAAAGTGAGATGGAAAGATGTGGGCACAGGGTGCCATGTGTGTTAAAGGTTTGGAAGTTGTGATTTATGGTATAAGATTACGAGAATTGGAACTATTGGAATCGTGTATTAGAAACGATTAGATTGGTCGAGTTTACATCGTTTCCCTACTTGAGCACATTTATACTCATATGTATCCAACTATGTTGTTGTTTAATTACTTGGTTATTTCTCGTTGTCATTCATGTTTTCCCCTTATCATTACTACTATTTGTAATTTGGTTTCTTCCTGCTATTGGCATTACTTTGATATCCATATCTTGTTAGCTTTATGACATATCCTGCTCAGGTTTATATGTTCGGTAGGTGTCTTGACCTAGCCTCGTCACTACTCTACCGAGGTTAGGCTTGATACTTACTGGGTACTAATGTGGTGTACTCATGCTACGCTTCTGCACATCTTTTTGTGTAGAACTAGGTACTTCGGATCGAGTTGGTTTGAGACTTATGCTTGGTGAGGCTGGAGACTTCAAGGTACACCTGTTGGGCGTTCGCAGGCTCCAAAGTCACCTTCTATTGTATTTATTTTCATTGTTTCCTTTTATTCCGGAACAGTGATGTATTCAATATGTATAATTACTCCTAGAAAGGCTTATGACTTCTACTATCGGTTTTGGAATTTTAACTTTGTTTAAAGATATCCATTTCGAAATTTTTCGATGTTAGTCAAACATTGTCGTTATTTTAAGTTAATGTAGGCTTACCTAGTTTTAGAGACTTGGTGCCATCACGACTCCTTTGGAGGGATTTTGGGTCGTGTCAGTTACCAAAATCAGGTAGCAAAAGGAAATGCATCTCTATACATGTATCTCAAGTATGCATGTCAAATGCAATGTATCTCGGTGATGAACTCATGTACTCACACTCTCAGAATACTCAACCTCATGCTCACTACTGTATATGGCCAATCCAGCCCAGTGAAGATCCATCC
>NC_031999.1:33933652-33973656 GCF_001879085.1 Nicotiana attenuata
CCCTACTTGAGCACATTTATACTCATATGTATCCAACTATGTTGTTGTTTAATTACTTGGTTATTTCTCGTTGTCATTCATGTTTTCCCCTTATCATTACTACTATTTGTAATTTGGTTTCTTCCTGCTATTGGCATTACTTTGATATCCATATCTTGTTAGCTTTATGACATATCCTGCTCAGGTTTATATGTTCGGTAGGTGTCTTGACCTGGCCTCGTCACTACTCTACCGAGGTTAGGCTTGATACTTACTGGGTACTAATGTGGTGTACTCATGCTACGCTTCTGCACATCTTTTTGTGTAGAACCAGGTACTTCGGATCGAGTTGGTTTGAGACTTATGCTTGGTGAGGCTGGAGACTTCAAGGTACACCTGTTTTGTATTTATTTTCATTGTTTCCTTTTATTCCTGAGCAGTGATGTATTCAATATGTATAATTACTCCTAGAAAGGCTTATGACTTCTACTATCGGTTTTGGAATTTTAACTTTGTTTAATCCATTTCGAAATTTTTCGATGTTAGTTAAACATCGTCGTTATTTTAAGTTAATGTAGGCTTACCTAGTTTTAGAGACTAGGTGCCATCACGACTCCTTTGGAGGGATTTTGGGTCGTGTCAGTTACCAAAATCAGGTAGCAAAAGGAAATACATCTCTATACATGTATCTCAAGTACGCATGTCAAATGCAATGTATCTCGGTGATGAACTCATGTACTCACACTCTCAGAATACTCAACCTCATGCTCAGTACTGTATATGGCCAATCCAGCCCAGTGAAGATCCATCCTAAATATATATATATATATATATATCAACTGACAGTCAGTCACTCAGTACTGTATAAGATCAATCCAGCCCAGGGAAAATCCATCCCGAAATATAAATGATTCGGGCAAGATCCATCATATAAATGATTCGGGCAAGATCCATGCCCAGGGAAGATCCAACCCTCTATATAAATGATTCGGGGAAGATCCATGCCCAGGGAAGATCCAACCCTCAATGTAAATGTCAACTGCACTCACTGGGGGTGTACAGCCTCCGGAGGGTCTCCTTCACCCCAAGCGCTATAATAAGCCAGATCCAGGCATAAATCAATGAAATATTCTGCGGCGTGCAGCCCGATCCCATAAATATCACTCACAATCAGGCCCTCGGCCTCACTCAGTCATCAATATCTCCAGTTTTTCGGGCTCACAATGTCATAAAATTAGCCCAAGAATGATTATATGATGTATCAATAAATAGCAACAGAGTCTGAGATATGATATGCAATGAATAAATATGACTGAGTGCTAAATTTCAATTTTAACATATAATTCAACAGCATAAATGACCTCAGTGGGTCCATATAATACAAACATATGCCTAAGCATGATTTCTAGTATGAGTCACAGCTCAGTTTCTCTAACACATAATAAATACATAGAAAATAACAAGTAATTTGACTGCTCAGCTCCACGGAATCAATTGAGTCACAATTTCTACGGTACACGCCCACACGCCCGTCACCTAGCATGTGCGTCACCTCCAAACAAATCACACACGTATAATCAGGGTTCATACCCTCAGCTCCAAGTTTAGAAGTGTTACTTACCTCAAACAAGCCAATCCAATACCGAGCAAGCCAAGCGATGCTCCAAAAATACCATCCTGCATGTTTCGGCCTCCGAACGGCTCGAAACTAGCCAAAAACAACTCAAATACATCAAATAAAGCCCAAGAAAACAATTTCAAATGATAAAGGTTGAATCTTTAGTCAAAAGACCAAAATCAGCCAAAAAGTCCAATCCAGGCCCGCGCCTTAGCAACTCGACGAACCTTATAAAATTCGACAACCCATTCAATTACGAGTCCAACCATATTAGTTTCACCCAAATCCGACTCCGAATCGATGTTCAAAACTCAAAAACTTACTCTATGAAACTTTAGGCTAGGACCCCCAATTTCTCTTTAAAATTCATAATCCAATTATAGAAAATGAAGATAGATTCTCGAAATATAATCAAAACAGAGTATAAGATACTTACCTCAATCCTTGTGATAAAATTTGCTCCAAAATTGCTTCACTCCGAGACACAAATCTCAAAATATGATGAAAGAACCAAAAACCTCGATTTAATAACTTCTGCCCAGACTTTTCGCAAATGCAAACAAATAATCGCACCTGCGATCTCCGCTTATGCGGCAAACAACTTGCACCTGTGAGAAACCACCAAAGGCCCAGCCTATTGCACCTGCGGAATTTCCCCACTTCTGCTCACACGCAGGTGCGACAACACACGCTTCTACGCCACAAGACGCTTCTGCGGCTAAGAACTACGCTTCCGTGGATGCGCAAATGCGCCCACCATTCTGCTTCTGCGATCTCCTCACTAGCTCTCACCTCGCTTCTGCAACTCCTTTGTCGTTTCTGCGACCATCAAACCTGTGTAAACCAGCCGCAAGTGCGATCACACCAGATCTACCACCAGCAACTTTAGCCAAAAATGATCCAAATGATCCGAACCTCGCCCGAAACACACCCGAGCCCCTCGGGACCCCGTCCGAATATACTAACAAGTTTCATAACATAACACAGACCTACTCGAGGCCTCACATCACACATAACAACATCGAAGCGATGAATCGCACCTCAAATCAAACTTAAATGAACATTGAACTTTCAACTTCCAAAACTCACGCAGAAACATAGCAAATTAATTCGGAATGAACTCAAATTTTGCACACAAGTCCCAAATGACATAACGAAGCTATTCCAATTCCCGGAACCACAATCCGAACCCGATATCCTCAAAGTCAACTCTTGGTCAAACTTATAAACTTTCCAAACCTTCAAATTTTCAACTTTCGGCAATTAGTGTCGAATCCTTCTAGATATATCCAATTGCAAATCGCGGCATGCGCCCAAAATCACCATCCGGACCTAACGGAACCATCAAAACTCTGTTCTAGGGTTAGATTCGCAAAAGTCAACCTTGGTCAACTCTTCCAACTTAAAGCTTCAACAATGAAATCCATTCTTCCCAATCGATTCCGAATAACTTGAAAACCAAAACTGACGATTCACACAAGTCAAAATACATCGTACGATGATGGCCAAGACTTCAAATAGCTGAACGGAATGCAAATGCTCAAAACGACTGGTCGGGTCGTTACAATAACCGACCTCGTGTGCTCTGTAAGTGCCGAGCCTAACCTTGACGAAGTAGTGACGAGGCTAAGGCGGGTCGCTTACAATAACCTGTATGCAGTATAATAATAATAATAATAACAGGAAAAGAAACACCGGAAAGGCGGTTAACTTATGAAAATAAACCCAATCCTCGAAATCAGTTAATCCAGAAACATCGGTCCTCAGATTCTCGTATGAAAATATTGAAAGCTAACACAATGCAACAATGAATATAAAACACACAACCCGTTGCGGTGCGTAACCCGATCCCACCGTACAAACACAATCCCCCCTTATTTAACCTTATCAATATCAAGAATAACATGTAAAATCCGTTGTGGCGCACAACCCGATCCCACCATATAATCAGAATCAATATCATAAATCCTCCCGTATTTCACCATATCAAAATCACATATAAAATCCGTTGCAGCGTGTAATCCAATCCATATACAAAATCAATAAACTTAATCAATTCAACAACTCAATTCACAATAATCTCTACGATTAAAGAACTATGAAGGCAAATCCATAAAGGAATCTCGTACCAAATCAAGGAATGCTACAATTGATACAAAGCAATAAGACAGTCCTAATATATGACAATTAAAGTATGCAAGTAAGACAAGTAAGGCAAATGGCAATTGATCATGGAATCATGGAAGAAACGAGCATTTCAATACAAGAGTAAATAGATAAGTAACAAATTACTGCATATGAAGCAATTAAAACATGTAGCAGTTAAGACATAGAATGGATAATTAATGAAATACGGGAAATAATGAAAACAACTATTTTGACGGGGTATATACACTCGTCAGCTCGCATATACACCGTTACGTATGTAAATCACATAACATATAGTTCAAGGGTTCCTAATTCCCTCAAATCAAGGTTAGACCCAACACTTACCCCGCTCCACAAGCAAATCAAAGCTCAACCGCGGCCTTTCTTATATAATTCGCCTCCAAACCAATCAAATATAACCAAAATTGACTTACTATCAACAAACGATGCGAGAAAAAATCACTTACAATACATAAGCTAAGATCTTTACACTTTTCTCAAAAAGTCAGCAAAAGTCAACCCTGGGTCCACTTGGTCAAAACCTGAGATTCGGACCCAAACCCAATTACCTATTCACCATCGAGACCGATTATGTGATTAGTTTCGAAATTCGATCTCAATTTGATGTCTAAATCTCAATTTTACATTACCCCCCCCCCCCCGATTCTACCATGTAAAAGCATAGATTAAGGTTAGAAATCAATGGGTGTTGATGGAAATTAAAGAAAACGAGTTAAAGTATACTAACTTATGAAATGGCGATGAAATTTCTCTTCAAAATCGCCTCTAGGCCGAGCTCTAATGAGAATATGGTTAAAAATGGGTGTAATTCCGTGTTTGGAAAAATTTAAAGTGTGGGTGTCAGGTGTACATCGCATTCGCGAGACACATGATGCGATCACGAAGCAGCAGCGGCCAATGGCCTTCGCGTTTGCGAAAGCTTACTCCCCTTTGCCTTCGCGTTCGCGATCCGCTTTTCGCGTTCACGTTCACGATCCAGTGAACGCGTTCACGACCAGCTCCTCGTGTTCGCGAAGAAGAAACTCCTCCCCAGCGCAGATACTTCGCGATCGCGAAGCACATTACACCAGATATCAGTTGTAGCCAAAACCAGCAATTTTTCTAAGTTCAAATGGTCCGTAGCCTAACCGAAACTCATCCGAGCCCCTCGGGCTCCAAACCAAACATGCACACAAGAGTAATAACATCATACGAACTCGCTCGCGCGATCAAAACACCAAAATAGCACCTAGAACTACGAATCGGACACCAAAATGAATGAGATTTTCAAAGAAAGTTAAGAACATTCAATTTTACAACCGGACGTCTGAATCACGTAAAATCTACTCCGTTCTGAACCAAATTTTGCACAAGTCATAAATACTAAAATGAACCTATACCAAGTTCCAGAACTGAAATCCGAACCAGGTAGCAACAAAGTCAACTTACTGTCAAACTTAGGAATTCTTTAAACCTTTAAATTGCTAGTTTTCAACAAATTACGTTAAACCTAATCCGATTCCAGGCATACACCCAAGTTCCATATCACGATACGTACCCACCGGACCGTCAAAATACTGATCCGGGTCCGTTTACACAAAACATTAACCGTAGTCAACTCAAATGAGTTTTAAGGCAAAATTTCACATTTTATCAATTTTTCACTTTTCCGGAGAAAGGTACGGACTGTGCACGCAAATTGAGGAAGGATAAGCAAAACTATTCAAGCTCTCGGAACACAGAAATGAAGGGTAAAACTACAAATAACCTATCGGGTCATCACACTCGCTTTCCGTCTGTCTCCGGTTCCACGTGTCGCTTTATTATTCGAGTATTTAATACGAACCGATTTTATTACAAGTTATTTTTTGTAACAAACATGGATTCTTAATTTGTAAGAAATGTTAAATAACCTATTACCAGGAAATATATACACGTATATTGGCGGAGTGCATTTTTGATACATTATTCATGCATATAAATAAAAATAAAAAGGAATTAACCCAAATAGCCATCCACCTTATTTCTTAAGCTAAAAATAGCGGGCAACTTTGCTTCTAACAACGATCACTCTAAAATATTGAAGGAAAAAAAGAGAAGAAAGACATTTTTCTTTTTCTTTATATTCTTTTCTACCAAGGAAAAACTTTTTATGCATCTGCTCTTTTACGACTGAAGCTTTACGGTTGTAGCCCTTTACGTTACAAAACACAAGTATTAATTTCGTTCACCTCTTTTTGTCGCCATTGTTATTTAGCTAGTTGTACATTATGCCCATTTATAATTTTAAAATTAAAAGCATGATTTTTTAAATTCATTATGTGTAAGAAACGGATCTCTTATATGTAAAAGTAAATCTCCCATGCGTAAAAAAGGATATAAGGTCATAAAACTAAAAACAAATAAAGACCCCACAAAATTAATTGACCCGTAAAAGCAGTCGTTCACTTTGGGCCCCCATTTATTTTTTCTCACATATCTTATTTCCTTTTAATCATATCAGCCAAATAAGAAATATGACAAGCACAAAAAGAATATATATAGAACGGATATTCTGATATTGGTTCATGAACAAGAGCTAAGTTGAATTTTTTTTTTTTTTTTTTTTAACTTGAGAGCTAAGTAGTATATAGTTGTAGAATAGATCGATGTTTGTGCACATATTGAGATTTTAAATTAATGTTCCCAACTAATCGAGAAGGCTTAAAATAATATGTACCAATGGTAATATCGACTAGTACGCCTGTAGATAGATTAATTAAAAGAGTATATTTGTCGGTATCACAGTTTACTATACGTCGGTTAATATGAAGATCTTACTATTCACCGACTAAAAGCGTTTATATTAATGGTTATAGCCTCATCATAGGCTCAGATATCAATATCTGTGGCCTTGAATATTTAGACAAATCATGGTTGTACTATAAAGTATAAAATAAACAAGCTAAGCAGGCAAAACAAAGCATATGCTGAGAAGATCACGTTATATCTTTCTTGGAGTGTCAAAGATTTCTATAAAACTAATTGATCTCTTCTTACACGACTAAGCTCTTGATTAATATTTGCAAACTTCAGCCCACTGGATTTGAAACAAAATAAAGAAGAGTTTACCTCTTGTAAACTAATAGTGAACAAGTTTTTTATACCTTTTTTTTTTTTTTTAAATTTCCCAGTATCAACTGGGTGTGTTGTATTATCTTTAAAAAAAAAAACGGGGGGGGGGGGTGGGGGGGGGGGGAGATTGCCTTACCTCCAAGGATTACAACACTACGGAGTCCACCCTAACCAAAAAAATTACAGAGAGGTGTAAAACACCATCCTGTGTCCAAAAATTACAAGATGGGAGGCTTAACCAAAAAAAAATTATATAGGAATGATATTGACTTGGTTCATACACTGCGAGATATCATTGATCGTGTACTTTATTTTGTAATTGTCAGTGTGTCTTTCTTTGATCATGTTGACTATGAGCAAAGAGTCCATTTCAAGTATGAAGTCTGAGAAACCATTCTGAATACACCATTTAATACCAGCCAAAGCGCAAAAAGTTTTTTATACCATTAAATTAAGATTACTTATATATAACAATATAAACATAGAATTTTAATTTTTAACATAAAATTATAGGAAATAACTTTTTATAATTGATAAAGTTACGCTGATAATGTAAAATACTCTGATTAGTTTATGTAAACTAAATCGAATAAAAAATAGAGCCCCTCGTGACTTCAACCTCAGTCTTTGCTGTCTATTGGATCAACATCATGTGCTACGAAAAGCTCGCTGAGCCTTTCTATTACGCGCTTAAATTATCCCAGCATAGGTTTCTTTGTTAACAGACTTAATTGTTCTTTTTCTCCGTCTCTTTTGCCTTTTGGAGTTTATTGATTTTTATTCTTTAAAATCATCCTCCAATACACGAACCTCGTAAAGGTTACAGCAGTTATTTTTTTGGTTTACGAGATTGTTTTTTAGTGCCAATAGGAACAAGAATATTATATTTGCATCGCACTGAAAAAGAGAAAAAACATGTTTTTTCCTTTAATAGTGGCTCAGGGAGCATAAATATAAGCTATATATATGTTTGCTATATACTACTCGTAGTATGATTTTGTTTTACTTATTCATGAAAGTTCATCTCCACGTTTATTGAATAATTTCAAGTAGAAATTAAATTGCAAAAAATAAAATAAAAGATGTTTACTTGAAGCTCTGTAAGGAATCATAGATATGCCGTTTGATCCATGCAAATTATTTATTTGGCACAAAAGAAGAAGTTAAGTGTCTAGCAGTATTAACAAATTTTGCTTGAAATACCTGAATAATATGTTGTACGAAAAGACAAATACATTATTTTCATGGTCCATGGAATCTCAATTCCCTCCAACCATTGGATGCTCTGTGCAAGCATGTGTTCATGGAAAATCATCAATTGCTTTTCTTAAATTTTTTATTGTAAAATCTTAGCTAAGAAAATGGTACTCAAAGTATAAATGTTTTTATACTGTACAGTATTATTTAACTTTTTATACCAAGCTGATTGCTTTAATTTATATTTTTCATATTCCATTCATAAACAGAGTTACCTGTAATTTACCTTTTGGATATTCTTCTTTCTCATTTCGAGGAAAAGGTGCGAAAGAAAAAGGAAACAATGGAGGAATCCTAATCGGATCTAAATGGGAATGACATGAAAAATCCTTTTCAAAACCTAGCATTAAGAACGTTATGACAATATACGAGAGAAATAGAGTAGCAAAAGGAGTCAAGCGTACGAAGATTGTAATTAATTACCAAGTATGCATACCATGTTAATATGCCGAAGTTGCCAACTTAGACTTCATCATGTATCTGTACTAGCTACTGAATCAAAACAGAGATTCCAGGTAGGCTACGTATGAAGACAATAAAAATCGGTCTATTTTTTAAGATATGAAAACCTCATTTCACAAGATTCCTTTTAGTCTTCCCCTTCTAATCAGCTAAACTAAAACAAAATATTCAATGATTTACCACCAATGGGACTTTCTAGGCCTCTTAAGAACGTGAAACCAAAGAAATATGACATAACTTTAGCTCCTTCTAACTGTGGTATATGTATAGTACTATATCATGAGAAAGAGTTTCACTGAATTAGTAGTCTCTCAAAAACACAGAAAGTTATGTATAATAACCATTCGTCGTTCAAAACACACTGATTCAATTAATCCTGGTTCCCGTTACGTTGACCAACTAAAGCTTTTAAGTAACAACGTATCGTAGCCTAGAAACAAGAAGGAATTAACATGTTGAATTAAGTTGATGTGACTTATCGATCACCTGAATGAACGTATACAATTACACAATCAATGATCAAGCAACATATGATTATTCTAAAAACATTGATATATATACTAGTTCGAATTAACGTGAATAATACATAAGATATATATAATTATATATAGATGATAGATCAGCTACATATATATAAAGATAATGACTCGTACTACAGTTGCCAAGTCAAAGGAAGAAGGCAGAAATTCAACGTAGAAATGGCAATATCAGAATCTGGAAATTGTATTTGGTCAGTTTATAGGGCAAAAGAGAGCTCTTGAACTAATAGTAGTAAACTACTTGATCTGTCAAGTAGATACTAAGATCAGATATGCATGGATTCATCTCATCATGAGTGACCTCACTACGCCAATATAAAAAACATGTAAAAACAACGATATATAGATAAACAAAAAAGCCCAGTTAAGAGGGTCGGTGATGAGTAACGCTTATTTTTGCCTTCTTGGGTTTCTACGTGTCGCCTGTTGTATTTCCCATTTGAGGAAAGAACATGTTTGCATGAAATATGAATCTTGACCAGTCAATACCCCCTCCTCTCTCCTTTCCTTCTGAGCTCAGAGAACGGGAAAAACCTTTTTTTTTTACTTCTGGTGTTTATACCAATGATTAAATAACAATTTATGTAAATATCAAGGTAATAGTAAGTTTTTTCTTGAGAAAACTGCTAGCTCCTTATGTCATGAAAATTACTATCTCCTTACTCATAGAGGAGATCGAGCTAGTGAGTTTCTTTGCTGATATCATGAATTAGTTTCATATATTTCTCAAGAGTAGTACGTAGATGTAATAAAATAACATGGTATTACGTGTATTTTCTGACACATTCACGTACACTTACACACATTAAGAGAGAGCAATAGAACGCCGCAACCACGCCACCCCCTCGGGGTCGGGATGGATTCATAGAAATTGCTAGCTTTGCTACTTGTTCATAAAATCCAACTTTAGTTCAACCACAGAAATAAAAGGAAAAAGAAAAAGATACTCCCTCCTGTCCAAAATAAGTGATTTTTTGGCCTTTTTCTTGTGGTCCAAAATAAGTGATTTTTTCAAATTTCAAGAATGAATTAATTATTTTTTTCCTACATTGTCCTTGGAGTAAATAGTGTTGGAACATGTGTTAGGAGTGTTTATGTGAGATAGTAAAGGTTAATATGGTCAATTCCATTGCTAATTAATGCTAAAAGGTGAATTTCTTAATTTGTACAAAAACATCCAAAAAATCACTTATTTTGGACCAGAGGGAGTAGCTATATAGAAGGGCAGATCTCTAGAAAATTGATTCTTCTCTCTCTCCCAAAACCCTATTTAAAGACAAGCTAAGCACACTCATTTCTTCAGTACACTTGTCTACTCTTTTTAAGCACCATTTTGACACTCCATACCTTCTTCTCTGACTCTATTCCACACTTTATCAATCACCTCTGATTTGTTCATACAGATTTTAGCTGCTTTTTTGTTTCTTATTTAGAGACATATATTGAACAAGCTAAGTATTTGAAATATGTCTAGCAGAAGGTCAAGATCAAGACATTCAGGAGGTTCAAGAATAAGTGAGGACCAAATCAATGATCTTGTTTCAAAGTTGCAACAGGTTCTTCCTGAGCTCCAGAATAGGTCCTCTGACAAGGTAATTTAATTTTAAGTTACTGTTGGTCTTATTTCTTATGTACTCAAATAACTAAAACCCAAATGCTAATCTCCCACCGCCATCCAAAACCCTTGCGGCCGCTTGCCCTTAAAAGGTGACTCAGGATTTTCACCAGGAGGATTCAAGAAACTTATAACAAAGTGATGGTTCTAATGGAGCTTGCACATTACAAGACCTTGCACAAATTTTCATCAATTTCTTAAGCATTTGCTCTTGAAACATTCTTTGCGTCAATAAAATTCAATAAGTAATAGTACTAATTTAAGATGTAATTTACCTATCTAAACAATAAATTTTTTGGATATGTTCAGGGGATACTGTATACTGAACCCCTTGTAACAATGTAGGTCCACCCCACCCACCCTCCTTCTAACCTTTTTTTTTTGGCACAATATAATGAGGGAACAAACCCTAAAATGTGTGGAGGCATCTGTTATTTGTGATTGAAAAAAAATGAAAGTAATCATTGAAAAGATATATGTAAGAAGTAATCTTAATTTCTTGTGATTTCCTCTTGAAATTAGTAAAATTCATTAATGTGTAGTGGTTCGTGAGATTTTATTGGTTTTATAATCTTGGGTTTGCAACATTGGATCCCAAATACAAACAAGATCTTATAACATAAATTCCGACATAGCATTTTTTTGTTCCTTGATTTGTTGAACTTACTAAACTTAATTTTCTGATCTGAGTAATATATTTATTTGTTTAAAACATAGAGTTATAATATACTTAATTTGGTGCAGGTTTCAGCAGCTAGAGTCTTGCAAGAGACATGCAACTACATAAGAAGCCTACACAGAGAAGTTGATGATCTGAGTGACAGATTATCTGAACTCTTGGAAACTTCAGACACTACCCAAGCAGCTCTAATTAGAAGCCTTCTTATGCAATAGTCTCCTGTTACGTTGCTATTTTATTTTTATTTTCCTTCTTGCTTAATTATGCAGTTACCATTTTGTTTTTGGGGTTTTCCTCAGACTTTCTCTTTAACTGTTGACTGCTAGAAAAATGAGAATCCTGTTATGTTTCTGACTTGAACTTCTCGAGTTTTAGACTTTGCAAAGTTCACTCTTATATTATATTTTGAACATCTTTAGTAGCATTCATCCGTGTGACTATTGGAATAGTAACGAGAAAAACACCCTACTTATGAAGTACTAGAAGTCTGTCTGTAGTTTTTTTTTTTTTTTTTTTGGTAAAAACTAAAAAGCTTGTTTCAACGAAATGTATCATTATATACAAATTAACTCTAAAAAATAACCTCTTAACGACAATTGAAGATAACACAACCAGTTGGCTATCAGAGGTTCAACACATCACCTTTTAGGAAGGGTACCTTTTAACTCTCTTCATTTAGCCCTTTGTCTCAAGTTAAATCGGGGGTAAATTTGACAAATAATCATATAATTATAATTTTTTATCACCTAAATCATATAACTATGTTTTCTAACATAAAAATCACAAGATTGTTGCCTACTCACACAAAAATCACAATTGCCGAAAAGTACAACTGTCACGACCCAAGTTCTCCCTCCGTGAACTGTCATGACGGCACCTAGTCTCTACGACTAGGTAAGCCTAACAATTTGTAGAAAAAGGAAATAAAGATACGAAACTAGCAAAATTCCGAGTAACATAATAAAGAAGTTTAGAATGCCGCTCGGCATATACAATATCACTCTCTCAAACTGAACAAAAAACTTCCAAAACCCAGAATCTCATGAACCACAAGCTAAAGAAAATACATAGTGTTCTAACTCCAGAAGTCTAGACAAAAGGAAAATACAAGAAGTCTATAGCTAAAGGGAGAATAGAGAGGGACTTCTAGGTCTGCGGACGCGGCAGATATACCTCGAAGTCTCTGGATCGCCGAGCAGAAGAACCTGGATCTGCACACGAAAAATATGTGCAGGAAAGGGCATGAGTACACTGTACACCACAGCGGTACCCAGTAAGTGCCAAGCCTAACCTCGGTCGAGTAGTGACGAGGAAGGTCAGGGCCCTACTGGTTATATAATTATATATAATAAGGTAAAACAGTATAGAACGTGACAGTATAATTAAAGATGCTAACAGTCAAATAAAGATGAAATCTCAGAAAGGAAATAACTCAGTAAGCAGTGATAACAACAGGGGTTCTCCCAAGGATAACGTCCCGTAGTCCCAAACATAAATGTGCCGAGGATCTCCCGGGACACCGTCCCGTAGTCCAAAAGTAAATAACCAGTACAGGGGGGGGGGGGGATCAACCAGGATACCGTCCCGTAGTCCCAAATATGAATGTGCAGGGGGATCTCCCGGAATACCGATCCGTAGTCCCAAAGTAAACAAGCAAGGGGATCTCCCGGGATACCGTCCCATAGTCCTAAAGTAAACACACAGCAGTCTCAAGAAAGAAATCTACAGTTCTATCCAAGTTCGTATCACGAAAACAGGAAAAATTCTATTCTAAACATGCTACACAGAATCCAAGTAAGCAGTTAAAGTAGATAAGACAGTTTAACCACAAAAGCATGCTCTCCTAAGCCTAACAGGAAACTTCAAATACAAGTATTGCTCAATTAAAAGAAAACACAGATATTTATAGAATGAAAACCGGGGCTTTCAACAATTAGCACGTGTACGCACTCGTCACCTCACGTACACGATATTCATATAACAACAGTACCAAAATCCTAAGGGGAGTTTCCCCCACACAAGGTTAGGCAAGCCACTTACCTCGAACCAAGCTCAATCAATCCGAAATCACGCTCTTGCCACGAGTATCCAACTCCGAGTGGCCCAAATCTAATCAAATCAATTTTACAATGTAAATATCACTACAAACAACGAGTTTAGCTAAAGGAATCGAAGCTAAGTCAAGAAAATAGAAAAACGCCCAAAATCCTCCCCGGGCCCACGTCTCGGAATCGGGTAAAATTTACGAATTATGAACACCCATTCACTCACGAGTTCACTCGAACAAAAATCACCCCAATCCGACGTAAAATTCTAACTAAAAACTCAGATTTTCCATTGGGGAACTTTTTCCCCTATTTCCAAACTTTTACCCTCAAATTCCTCAATTAAATGATAAAACTAACAATAGATTAATGTATTAGAACCAAATTAGAGTTAGAATTTATTACCAAATAGTTCTCCTTCAAAATCTCTCAAGAAATCGCCTTCCACCGAGCTCAAAATCGTTTTTAGAAGTTATGAGTTCAAACCCTCGATTTCTCTCTTTTCTGTCCAGCGATTTCCGCTTCTGCGAGGGGTCTACCGCACCCGCGGTCCCGCTCCTGCGGATCCTACTCCGCACCTGCGGAATTTCATTAAACGGCCAGATTCCACACCTGCGCCCCTTTACTCGCAGATGCGGTTCCGCTTCTGCGGTCCTTGGGCCGCATCTGCGACCATTGATCTCCAAGCCTCAGACCGCTTCTACGATCACCAACCCGCTTCTACGGTGCCGCACCTGCGGTCCAAGTTCCGCAAGTGCGAAACCAACAGGTTCAGCAATTCAGAAAATTGCCTAAGTCCAATTCAACTTCCGTTAAGCATCCGAAACTCACCCGGGGCCCCCGGGACCTCAACCAAACATGCCAACCAATCCTAAAATATCATACGAACTTAGTCCAACCCTCAAATCACATCAACAACGCTAAAATCACGAATCACCCTCCAATCCAAGCCTAATGAACTTGAAATCTCAAAAATTCTACAACCGATGCCGAAACCAACCAAACCATGTCCGATTGACCCCAAATTTTGCACACAAGTCACATTCAACACTACGGAGCTATCCCAACTTTCAGAATCGCATTCCGACCCCGATATCAAAATTTCACTATCGATCCGGAAACTTCAAAAAATTCAACTTTCGGCATTTCAAGCCTAAATAAGCTACGGACCTCCAAAACATACTACGAACACGCCCCTAAGCCCGAAATCACCCAACTGAGCTAATGGAATCGACATAATTCCATTCCGAGGCCGTCTTCATACCGTTCCGACTACGGTCCAAATTCTAAAGCTTAAGCTCTCATTTAGGTACTAAGTGTCCCAAAATACTCCGAAACCCAAAACGAATATTCCCGGCAAATCACAATAGCAGAAATAAACATGGAAAAAGCAGTTAATAGGGGATCGGGGCGTAAATTCTTAAAACGACCGGCCGGATCGTTACATCAACTTTTCATTGCAATATTCTTTTACTCTATATTTATTATTTATTATTTATTATCTAATAAATATTGACGCAATTAAAAAGGACTGACCTAATCTGACCTGACCTAATTAAAAGAGGATTGACCCAAAATAATTAAAAGAGGGTTGAATTTTAAAGTTGCCCTTTTGCGGCATTAATTACTGGGATTTTTTCTTATATATATAAAAGTAGGATAATATTTACCCAGATTAACTAGGTTTTCTTATTTACAAAATGTAACTAAATTTTATTATGAACATGTATAAGTCTAGTAAAAAACTACAATTTAAATACAACTTAATATAATTTTTTGTTTTATAGAATTCGGTTAAACGTTACACTTTGCATACAACTTATATACAAATTTTTTTTGGTGAAAATAAATTTTTTTATTGATCACCACAAACTCAACTTACAATGTAACTTCAAAACAAAACAAAACAAAACAGAGAAACATCAGCCCCCACAGCTAATCTTCTCCTACATGCCTATTCTTGCTATCTGTATAATTCTTCTATCCATTCTCTAGCCTTGTAGTGTTGTCCTCTATTTAAACTTTCAATTGCTCTATATATACAATCTTGCTTCAAATGTTTTATCATCTCCTATGGATGGGTAACCCTTAGTTGCCATAGCGCTTCATTCCTAGCCTTCCAGATTCCATAGACAAGTGCTGCTAGTATAACCATCATAAAGGATCTATTCAGTCGTACTTTCACATTTCCCGTGATTCTTCTCCACATGCCTTGTATCTCTATGTTTCTCACACGAATTTTCAACCACTAGAGGACTTCAGTTAGGCATATCTTAGAGAATTGGCATTCAAACATTAGGTGATCTACTGACTCAAGTAAGCTCCCACATAAGAGGCATGTAGTATCTTGACATATTCCCATTCTGCTCAGCCTCACTCTTGTCTTTAGTTTCATGTGCATAGCCAACCAGCAGATGAGGCTATGTTTGGGTACATTCATATTGTTCCACACCCATCTACTCTCAAACCATCTTGGTGCACTCCTTTTAAGCAAACTATAACCCCCACCAACTGTGTATTTGCCATTACAAGTAAGCCATCCATTCGGAATATACCCAGTCCCCAACTTATCTCTCATTATGCAGATTATTTTTCAATACCAACAGCAGTCTTACGGCTATCTATATTCCCACCATTCCCTCTCCTTTAGGTACACATAATCAACTCATCTTACCTACAAGTTGTCTGCTTTTTGCTATATCTCGTACATATTTCTCAATTGCAGCCTCATTCTATTTTACATAGTCTCTGATCGCCAATCCTCCTTCCTTTATATGTCTGATAACCACATCCCATGCCACTAGAGGTGTTCTGTTTGTTTCTATTTTCCCATCCCAAAGGAAATTCCTATAGATTGTTGTAGTTCTCTTCAACACCAGTTTTAGAAGAATGAAGATCGATGCCTAGTATGTATGCACATGCATGAGTACTGAGTTAATAAGTTGCACCCTACCTGCATAAGATAAGTTTTTTATCCCTCATCCTCTGATTCTACTAGTTATTTTTTGTACCAATGAATCACAGTTTATTGCTGATATCTTTTTTGCTGATATTGGGACTCCTAGGTATCTGAGTGGAAGTGTCCCTTTCTTGTATCGTGTTGATTCATACACGTCTTCTAGGCATGACTCCTCCATGTTAGCATTGAAGATATTAGACTTAGCAGCATTAGTGTATAGTCATGATGAGCGAGAGAAAGTTTTCAAGCCCCTAAGCATCAACAATAATGAGTGATAATCCCCTCTACTGAAAAGTAGAACAACATCAGCAAAACATAAGTGGTTGAGCTGCAAGCTTTGCATTTTGTATGGTAGTGGAATCCTTCCTGATTAGCACAACCTTCATAATCCTAGTGAAGTACTCCATGCAGATTACAAACAATAATGGGGATATGAGATCCCCCTGTCTCAATCCTCTTTTGCCTATGATTTTCTCATATATTCATCCTTTTAGAGCCAATGTGTATTGTGTTATAGTGATATAAGCCATTACCCATCTTATAAATCTTCCTAGAAAATAAAGAGCATATAGCTTTTCTTGAACAAACTCCTACTCGACAGTGTCATAAGCCTTCCTAATATCAATTTTAATAAGGTAGCTTTTTGTAGAATTCTTTCTGTTGTAAAATCTCACTAAGTCTTGGCATATAAGTATATTCTGCACAATGGTTCTATTTGCCACAAATGCACTTTGATTATGTAATATGATTGTAGGAAGTACCTCCTTGAGTTTGTTGCACAACATCATAGAAATTATCTTGTAGACTGTGTTGCCGCAGGCTATTGGTCTGTAATCACTTATTGACTCTGCATAGTAACTTTTTGGTATGAGAGTGATAACTGTGTTGTTCATTATCTTTAACATCTTACTATTGTCAAAAAAATTCATCACTACAGCACATACATCTTTCCCTACTATCTCCCAGCTGTCTCTAAAAGATTGACATTCATATCCATCAGGACCTGGGATTTATCTACTGGAATTGCCCATAAGTCTTGTTTAACATCCTTTTCTGTGAAGTCTTCCTCCTGTATGTTTCTCTGTAACCCCGACACTGTTGCTCCAGGTTGCTATTGATATGAACTCTTTGTGTAGCTTTTGTTCCTAGCAGCTTTTTGTAATAGTCCAGGAAAGCTATTGCAATCTCTTCCACTTCTATTTTTGTTTCTCCCATGTCATTCCTGATTGTGAACATTTTTGTTGCATTCCTTCTACTCTTCATGTAATTGTGGAAGTATTTTGTATGGTTGGTCACATCCCTGAAGCCATTGTGCTTTACTCTTTTGTTGTAAGAATATTCCCTTGCCTTGTTCCACCTCTTGTAGTCTTGAATTAGCTTGCTTTCCTCCTCTAACAGTGCCAAGTTCTGTGGATCCTGCTGTATATTGCTTTGTCATGCTGTCAGATGCCTCATTGCTTCTTCTGCTTTCATTTCAACATTGCTAAATCTTGTTCTATTTAACTCTTGCGGGCCTTTTTAAAGATTATTCAACTTACCAACTAACTGGAACATCATTGTGCTGGGTAGGGATGTAGTCCAGTTGCTCTTCACCTTCTGCTTGTACTCAGGGACTAATTTCCACATATTAAAGTACTTGAATGATCTTGTATTACTCTAGCTTCCTTTCTCCCATTTTATAATTGCAGGACATGGTCATACAACCCCTCATTCATAAAGTGAACCTCTGAAGCTGGTAGTTGGGAAAGCCAATCCCATGTCATTTGGGATGTGTGTGCAAAATTTCAGGTCATTCGGACGTGTTCTGGTTAGGTTTTTGATCGAAAGTGTATTTTGATAAAATTGGAAGTTCTTAGGCTCAAATCCTTGTTTAATTCGATTTTCCGGCATTGTTTTAGGTGGTTTAAGTATTGGTACAAGTTTGAATGAGGTATTAGGTGTTATTGGTGCTTTTGGTTGAGGCCCCGGGGGCCTCGGGATGATTTCGGATGGTTAACGGAAGAATTTTTGAAGTGTTGCAGCAGCTGGTTTTTTCTCTCTTCTGGTATTTTCGCTTCTGCGGCTTGGGAACCGCAGAAGCGGCCTGTTCATCGCAGGAGCAGGTTTGGGCAGAGTTTTTCAGGTACCGCAGATGCGGAGGAAATTCTGCGGGAGCGGCCTCGCATCTGCGAGAAAGTGAACCGCAGATGCGGAAACTTGGACTTTTATTAGAACCGCAGAAGCGGCTTAAATTCCGTAGAAGCGGAACCACATAAGCGGTTAATGGTCTGCAGAAGCGAACATTGGCTCTTTAGTGAAAGTCGCAGAAGCGACACATTTTCCGCATAAGCGGGACTGCAGAAGCGGTCCCTTGTCCGCAGAAGCGGAAATGCCTGTTCTGATATAGAAAATTCGAGGGTTTGATTTCATAAGTTAGAAAAACCAAATTGAGCTCGGGTAAGGGCGATTTTCAGAGGGTTTTGAAGAGAAGACTATTGAGTAACGTTTCTTTAATCCCTTCTAGTTATATTTCATCATTTTGTAGTTAAATCCATCATTAAAATTCGAATTTGGGATCAAAATTGGAAGAAATTGGGTAAAACTTCATAGGCTAAACCATTGAGTTTTGAGTGAGCATTTGACCTCCGATTTGGGAGATTTTTATATGGTTAGACTCGTGAGAGTACGAGGGTTCTGAAAATGTGAAAATTATTCGATTCCGAGATGTTGGCCTGAAGGGCATTTTGGTCATTTCACCTAATTTCATGTCGTAGCTTTGAATTAAATAGCAAAACTAGTTGTTTGCGATGTTATTTACAATGTGTAACTGAATTGAATATATTTGGGCCATTTGGAGTCGGATACTCGTGGCAAAGGCGTAATTTCTAGTTGATTTTGAGCCGGTCGAGGTAAGTGGCTTGTCTAACTTTGTGTGGGGGACCTTTCCCCTTAGGATATTGTTATTTGGTATTTTGAGTGCCTTTCACGCGAGGTGACGAGCGCGTGCTTGAGCCAATTGTTGAAAATCCGGTTTTACTTAAGATATTGCGACTGAGTTTCTTTCATATTTGCTTTATTCTACTTGCAACTATAACCTGTGCTAGATTAGGAAAGCATGCTTAGTTGATTTAACTTGCCTACTTGCTTAAGCTGCCTTGACTGTACTACGTGAAGCATGTTAGGCCAGTACTACCTGTTGCTTGTCTTTGTACTTCATTTCTGTGTATCTTCTGGTTGTGATTGCGCATTTACATTGGGACTACGGATGTGGGATTCCGGTAGCTCCCCCACTTGTTTGTTTACTTTGGGACTACGGGTTCGATTCCCGGTAGATCTCCCTGCACTTTTACTTTGGGACTGCGGGTTAGATTCCCGATAGATCCCCCTGCACATTGATAGTTGGACTACGGGACGGTATCCCGAGAGATCCTTCGGGTATACACATATGATGGACTACGGGATGGTATCCCGGGAGATCCACTGGACAGTTGAGAAAAGGACTACAGGACAGTATCCTGGGAGATCCTCATTGTTACCATTGGTATTGGACTGTACTTATTCTGTGGTTGTTCCGTTCTTTGTGTATTCGCTCTTGCCTTATTTGACCTGTCTTATCTCACTGCTGTATTCACTATTACTGCTTATTTTTTCATACTGTTAATTTATTGTTATCTTTTAGCCTCAGTAGGGCCCTGACCTTCCTCGTCACTACTCAATCGAGGTTAGGCTTGGCACTTACTGAGTACCGCTGTGGTTTACTCATGCCCTTCCTGCGCATGTTTTTCATGTACAGATCCAGGTACCTCCACTCAGGCGCACTATCCTTGAGGCGAGGAGATACACAGAGACTTCGAGGTATATCTGCCGCGTCCGTAGACCAGGAGTCTCTATTCTGTTCCAGCTTTAGTACTTAGTTTATTCCTTTTCTCTCAGTTGTTTAGATATTCTGGAGTCAGAACAGCGTACTATGTTTCTGTTAGCCTGTGGTTCCCGTGAGTTTCCGGGTTTTGGGTTGAGATTTTAAACTTCCGCGATTTATTTTTGAGTTGTATATGCCAGGTGTCACTTACTTACCGTTTTCTTCTAGTTTTGCTTAATTTAATTAAATGTTTCCGCAAGTTATACGAATTTCCGCATTGTTAGGCTTACCTAGTTGTAGGAACTAGGTGCCATCACGACATGTTTATGGAGGGTGAACTGGGGTCGTGACAACCCAAATTCTCCCTCCAAGGTGATGAGACAAGTTAGTAACAACCACCAAATGTGTGTATGATCCTCTAACTCCTGCAACTACCAGTCCTCCCCTAGGGTGAGAAGTGCTAGCTTGTTCACCTCTATTCTGTGTATGATCTTATGTTTTCGGATCATTCAAAGCATCAAATGTGTTCCCTGTTGAGATTACTTGAGTTCTAAGGTCCATCCCCCCTTTCACTATGTCACTACTTTGTTCATTCACATTCCTATTTCCCTTCCCTCCAACTTGTTGCCATGCATATTCCTGTTGTATACCACGAAGAGCCTTAGTATTTCCTTGTTGTTGTTTCTCTACTTCTTTTGGAGGAGCCACTATTTTGTTTTGTTCCTCCTTGTCCTGCTTTGCTTTCTTTGCCTCCTCCTTTTGTTGTTTTCTACATTCTTTTAACTAATACCCAAAGTTTTTGCATTTTGGACATAGTGTTGGTTTCCATTCATAGTGTATCTCTTGTTCCACTACTTTCCCATGTTCATTTTCAAACATTATCGTTGAAAGGTACTTCTGATTCAAAGAAATTTCTACCAGCACTCTTGCAAAGGATAGTCTCTCCTTTTGTGTTGTTGCTCTATCAGCTCTACGTGGTTTCCCTACCAATCCAGCTATCTTAGTCAATGCTCCTTTTCCCCAATTTTTTGATATCCAATCCTGTTAATCGGATCCACACTGGAATTTTATCCACCATCTCCTTTTTCATGTCTATCTCCGGCTTCCAAGGCTTGACTACCACAAGCTTTTTATCAAATATTTGAACTCCTTCTTCACAACTTTAAGTTTGGACTCAACACTGTGAGATCTGACTAAAAAGACTCCTCGATTTACCTGCGCTATCTTATCGATACGCAATTGTCCTCACATTCTCTTGAAGTATCCTTCCATCACTGTTTGAGGCGAGTTCGATTCCAATATGTAACGTACCACTACTGAATTCCAGAATATTATTTTTTCTTTTATATCTTCCATTTTTATGTTAACGTTATTTCTACTGTGTTCCTCATTACTCAGGTCAAAGCCCTCTGAATTTGGTATGTTCCCCAGTACTCTGTTCCATGAACTAGTTCTAGGGTTCGTATTTTGTGTCGCCCTCTTGTTTTGTTCTCTACTCCTTCCTCTTCTACCATATCTTCCCACGATGCTGTCGATTGTGTCTGTGAGCTACTCCCTTGCTTATTATTAACCACTGGGGTTTGAATCAGGGTTGATGAAGCTGATGCCCGTTCAACCCTAGTGGAACGATTCCTTGAATAACATTCAGATTTCTAGTCTTCTTTGCATCGGTTGATTGACAAATTCCTCTATTCCCCACTTGATTCATTGACACACTCTGATTTTGTGGCCCTCGCCCTCCCGTCTTGGATTTCCTTTCCATTTCAGTATAAACTGAGAGGAAATCACATTTCTACTTATATATGTGACGACCCAAAGGGTCATCACCTATTTTCGTACTCATTCCGTGCTTCCGAGGCCTTGAAAACCTTATTTGTAGTCGCCTCGATATGCGTGCACAGTCCGGGCGCGTAGCCGGAAAGCTTAAATATGAAATTCTGTGTTAAATGCAAAAATTTAATATTAAAATGAGTAAATTTGACTCCGGTCAACATTTTGGGTAAACGATCCGGACCCGTGATTTGACGGTCCCGGAGGGTCCGTAGGAAAATATGGGACTTGGGCGTATGCCCGGAATCGAATTCCGAGGTCCCAAGCCCGAGAAATGAATTTTTGAGTCAAATTGTTTTCTGAAGATATTTAAGGAATTTGGAAATGAAAATTGATTAGAACGTGTTGGTATCGGGCCCGTATTTTGGTTCCGGAGCCCGGTACAGGTCTTATATGTGATTTAAGATGTTTCTGTAAAGTTTGGTTGAAATCGGACGTCGTTTGACGTGTTTCGGACTTAAATTTCAAAAGTTGAAAGTTAATGAAGTTTGAGGAAAGCTAGTGATTTTGAGGTTTGATTCGTTGTTTTTGATGTTATTTTGGCGATTTGATCGCACGGTTAAGTTCGTAGGATGTTGTTGAGTTAGTGTATGTGTTTGGTTAGGAGCCCCGAGGGCTTGGGAGTGTTTCGGAGGTGTTTCGGATTGTTTAAACTTAGGAAAAATTGCAAAAAGTTCAGTTCTGGTGTTCTGGTATGATGTTCTATGCGATCGCATAGGAGCATCCGCGATCGCATAGTGTAAGTCTCAGGTGCCCCGTCTTTGTTCTATGCGATCACAAGAATTCATCCGCGATCGCGTAGCTTAGCCCCATTCCTTCAATGCGATCGCATTCTCCTCTACGCGATCGTGATGTATAAAGCCAGCCTTCATTATTTTCCTTCTATGCGATCGCGTGTTATTGTCCGTGATCGCAGTGCTCAGAAACTCTACTCTATGCGATCGCAACCTTAGGTACGCGATCGCACTGCACAGCAGGCCTTACCCTATGCGATCGCAATCTCCTTCCCGTGATCGCGATGAACAAATTCGCCCAGTTATTTTAATTCTTCAAAACAGAATGCAAACGGGATTTTCATAACACTTCTCAAACTCTTTCTTCTCCAAAGTTCTAGGGCGACCATTGAAGCATCTTTTCACCATTAACTCTTGGGTTAGTAATTTTTAACTCGTTTTCTTCATTTTTCATCAACATCTATTGAATTCCTAGGCTTAAAACATGTGATTAAGGGTAGAAATTGGGGATTTGGGTAGAATTAGGGCTTTTTGATTTTTCTTGATTTAGACCTCGTTTTGGGGTCGAATTTGAAAACAAATTATATATTCGGGCTCGTGGATGAATGGGAGATATGAATTTGGTCCGAACCTCGTGTTTTGACCAAGCGGGCCCGGGGCAATTTTTGGAATTTTGGGAAGAAAGCTTGGAAATCTATAATTAGGCATTGGGTTTGATTTGTTTAGCATATATTGATACTATGAAGTCATTATTGTATAGATTTGATTGAATTGGAGCCGAATTCGAGAGGGAAAGCGGTTGTGGTGGATTGATTTGGCCGTGGAAGTTGAGGTAAGTGTTTGGTCTAACCTTAGCTTGAGGGAATAGGAGTTGAGTCTTATTTGCTACTTGATAATTGTCGAGTACGATGTATAGGCATGGTGACGAGTATCTATACATTGGTGTCTAGCATGACCGTGAGTCCTATATTGTGATTTCCATGACTTCGTTGTATTATTCATGCCTTGGTGATTATTTCTATTTGTTGTGCAAAGATGTGGAAAGAATCGTGACTTATGGATATTGAGGAGCGTTGGCTCCAGTTGTATAGCGAATTGCGAAAATATAAGTGATAATTGAACCTCTAGAGCATTGGCTCGAGTTGTGAAGTGAATTGTGAAGTAAAAGTGAGGAGAGAAAAGATCATTATGCTGCCCCTTGGCGGGCTATTGTCGAATTGTGGTTCCCTTGTATTGTGTTCTTAATTGATATTACGGATTCTTAGTTTAATGATTCCTTGTGTTGAGTAAGGACTAAAGTTATAGCTGCGGTAGTTAGGTGTTGTAATAGGTTTGGTTATAGCTGAGGTGTTTAGGTGTAGTAACAAGTTTGATAATAGTTGTGGTAGTTAGATGTTGTAACAGGATTGATTATAGTTGTGGCAGTTAGATGTTGTAACAGGATCGGTTATAGCTGCAGTAGTTAGGTGTTGTAATAGGTTTGGTTATAGCTGAGGTGTTTAGGTGTAGTAACAAGTTTGATAATAGTTGTGGTAGTTAGATGTTGTAACAGGATTGGTTATAGTTGTGGCAGTTAGATGTTGTAACATGATCGGTTATAGCTGCAGTAGTTAGATGTTGGGACAAGTGTGGTTATAGATGTTTCTCCCTTGCCGGGACGTAATTACTCATGCTATCGAATCCCTTGTCGGGATAGTGTGGACCTTATCGATATCTTGTCGGGACTCTCATTATAATTGTAAATATTATATATATGGATCGGGTTGCACGCCGCAACAATATTAAATATGGATCGGGTTGCATGCCGCAACAATATTGTATATGGATCGGGTTGCACGCCGCAACAATATTAAATACGGATCGGGTTGCACGCCGCAACAATATCAAATATGGATCGGGTTGCACGCCGCAACAATATTATATACGGATCGGGTTGCACGCCGCAACAGAGATATAATGAAATGGGAGCGGGTGGTACGCCTACCACGAGATATAATGAAATGGGAGCGGGTGGTACGCCTACCACGAGATACATGAAATGGGATCGAGTTGCACGCCTGCAACGAGATATGTACTGACAGTGAAACCTGCTTTTATTTCCCTTATCCGTGTTAGAGTTAAATTATTGATGTTCTTTATTATTCTCTTGATATTCTGTTTTCCCTGTTATCCCCCGAAGCATGTTTCCCCCTCCCATCCTTACTTGCTTATACCTGCTTTACTTTCCGCTGTAATTTATATACCTGCACCGGTTTATTTGATAGTCTGGTCCTAGCCTCGTCACTACTTCGCCGAGGTTAGGCTAGGCACTTACCAGCACATGGGGTCGGTTGTGCTGATACTACACTCTGTGCTCTTTTGCACAGATCCAGGTATTGGACAACATCAGTAGTTGGAGGGCTTCCTTCAGTCCACCCGGAGACCCAAGGTAGACCTGCAGGCGTTCGCGGGCCCTGGTGTCTCCCTCTATCTTTATTCCCTGTTTCATTTTCTTTGTTTCAGAAACAGCTTATTGTATTTTCCTTCAGACTTTGTTTGTAGTGACTCTTAGACAGTCTGTGACACTGTGACACCAGATCTTGGGTAGAGGCTTATGTTGGATTTTCGCATTTTCTATTCAGTTTCTTTAATTTAAGACTTCAGCTTTATTATTAAATTCCATTGTTGCATGCGATTGCTGATATTTGCTAAAAGAGGTAATTAAGGTTTGGCTTGCCTAGCTCTCACTAGTAGGCGCCATCACGACTCCCGAGGGTGGGAATTCCGGATCGTGACAAGTTGGTATCAGAGCCAGGTTCTACCCAAAATATCCAATTTTCCCCATGAAAATCTTTGATTTTTAGGTTGAAATCATGTTAAAAGATGTTAATGATTGAAAGAAATGAGTAAAAACTAACTTACAATTGATTTGGAAGAAGACTTGTTCTTGGAAAATCGCCTAAGTGTGTTTGGGTTTGAGAAAATATGAAAATATGAAATCTACTTTCTTGAAATTCTGTATTATCTGCTATCTCCGAAGCATGTTCCCCTCCCATTTAAAAATGTTTGTTCTTGTTATTTTCGCGTTGTAGATATATATATATATATATATATATATATATATATATATATATATATATATATATATATATATATATATATATATATATAAAACTGTACAGGTTTATGTGGTAGTCCTGTCTAGCCTCGTCACTACTTCGCCGAGGTTAGGCTAGGCACTTACCAGCACATGGGGTCGGTTGTGCTGATATTACACTCTGTGCTCTTTTGCACAGATCCAGGTCCCGGACAGCAGCAGTAGCTCGGGAGCCAGCCTTCAGTCCACCGAGACTCCGAGGTAGCCTTGCACGTGTCCGCAGGCCCGGCGTCTCCTCTATCTTATATTTCATTCTGTTATCTCATGTTTTCGAGACAAACACTGTTATATTTCTTTCAAACGATTGTATTTAGTACTCTTAGTAGTCCATGGATGATGTGACACCAGTTCTTGGGTAGAGGCACATGTCGAATTCCACATTATTATTCAGCTTATTTAGTTTAAGTCTTCCGCTTTAAATTTCATATTCCGCTGTCATTTAAATATTTAATGCTTGTTGATATGATAGATAAAAGGATTTAAAATGAAATAGGGAGGAGTTTATGATTTGTGGCTTGCCTAGCTTCTACGAGTAGGCGCCATCACGACCCCCGAGGGTGGGGAAATCCGCGTCGTGACAATATACAACTTGTATATAGTTTCTTTTTGGTACAGAATCCGATCAAAAATCTACCATTTACATATAACTAATATACAACTTGTACATAATTATGTTAGTCGTAAATAATTTTTATGTCATATGTACAGCTGACATGCTAAATACATACAATCTATTAATATTTTCTTCTTCGAGTTTCAATCCAAAATCAACTCGAACCTTCACCAAATTTTCTCAAAATTGAGATATAAACTCTAAAATAAATTTTCAATCATTTGCAATAACACCAAATCCAAACAAAATAATAATTTCGCAAATTTGATTTTCGGATTCAAATCTCCGAAACTTTTTAATAGTTGTCAATAAAGTAATTGTTATCTCTATAGGCATAGTGATATTGGTATTGACATCTTCAGGCAGAGATTTATCAGAGAAGTTAAAAAAAAATCTGGATTCGGGGATTGCTGATGATGATGTTACCCAGAATACATTCAAGACCAGCTACATATCCTTTTTATTCCTGATGGTCGTTTACAATTTGTTTCCGAACAATGAATTAACTTTGATATTGCACAACTTGGTTTGGAAATCTATTTTGCTATTAAAAATCATAAAGAAATTTTGGCACCATGGAAGGTATGTTTCCCGTTTTCAATTTTATGGTGAATACGTTTTAGGAAAATTACAAGTTATGTCAGCTTATAAGTAAGTTAGTACAAAAATAAGTCAATTCATAAAATATTACTATTATTAGCCAATTAGTTATTTATATTAAACAAATATTAAATTTTTTCTCTATTTTGAGTAGGTGTTGTTGGAATAGATTGGAACATCTTAAGGAGTTTAAATCTCAGTTTTGGGATGATTTCGTAGAGTTTTGAGGTGGTTTGAATTGATAATTTGAAGTAGAAGATGAACATGAAAAAAGATAATATGTTTATCACGCTGTGTATCATCAGTTTTGGGATGATTTCGTAGAGTTTTGAGGTGGTTTGAATTGATAATTTGAAGTAGAAGATGAACATGAAAAAAGATAATATGTTTATCACGCTGTGTATCATTTGTGTATCGCATATATATATATATATATATATATATATATATATATATATATATATATATATATATATATATATATTTGTGTCAAATGTATATCACATGTATATCCATGTATACTTGTGTGTGAGATACATGCGTGATACATGTTTGATAAATGTGTCTTGGAAGAATTTTTTGAACTCGTTTTTGACTGCGAATTTTGATGCCAAATCAGTCCAAACCACCTCCAATCTTCCTCAAATTTGTACATTGACTCATCTACATAATTTTAATGTTAATTTTGACCATACCCATTGAAAAAGGTGTCTTGGAAGAATTTTTTGAACTCGTTTTTGACTGCGAATTTTGATGCCAAATCAGTCCAAACCACCTCCAATCTTCCTCAAATTTGTACATTGACTCATCTACATAATTTTAATGTTAATTTTGACCATACCCATTGAAAAAGGTCCCATTTTGCTTAGATTTTTTGAATCTCGTATATGTTTTTTTTGTATTTCATCACCTTGTTTGCTACCTCATCCATGAAATTTCATATTCGTCTTGTATATAATATTGCTGATCACACTTAAAAATATAGAAGGAGATCTTTGTGTATTTCTTGGAGTAAAAGAATCTTTATTTATTTAGGTTTTCAATTTTTGTATGTACTTGGCTAGTTTTGATAAGTCTATGATTAATAGCTAGAGGTTGGTAAGATAGGACTTATTTGGGACATGCATTTCCATACAATCTTTTTACCAGTCTATTGCTTTGGTACAATTACTTTATATATAATTGGTTGTATATCAAATTATAATTAAATTAAAACCTCTCTAGTATGAGTAAATAAGTTTCTAATATAGTATAACAGATAAAAATTCCTCAAAATATTGAATACTAAATTTTGGGACAAAATATTCAAATATAACTTTAGACTTGAAATTAACAATATTCTACCTACAGTTTCCCATTCCGTCACCATCCTTCCATTGGATGCATTTATAATTTATTTTCTTGTATACTGCAGAACTTGCTAGTTGCTGTTACTCAAACATATCAATATTTATGTAAAAAAAAAATTGCTAACCATTTGTTATAAATAAATACATTTTAGTATCGGAGAAATAAAATATCATTTAGTACATAAGTTCATACCATATAATTTTTATAATTGAACATGATTTATAATTCATTAATTTTTTAGTCCAAAATCTTTATCAAACTAAAAATGTATTATCTCATTAATAGATGGAAGGAGTAATATTTTACTTTTTCTCTTTCGATCTTGTTTATACAAATACTTTTAGGCAAAGTAGGAAGTACATTTTCTAGATGCATATATCATTTTCTACTTGGACGTACCCATTGACTTATACTTATCAGTTCTTGTGGGTTTTTAATACTTTGAAATATTATTAAATTCTTCCTTAGGCTGATTGATCTTGTGAATCCAAATTAAAGTTAAAAAATTCAAACATAGTATTAGGAACTTGAACGAGATATTACTAGGGTCACAAAATCTAGTAGGAGATGAAAAAAAACATCTAGTAGGAATATTTAATAATAAATACCACAAAAGGTATTTTTAGAATATTTCCGAAATTTTATCATTAAAACAAGTTTCATTACAAAAGATGCAAAATAAGGTAGGTGAATGTAATAGCCAGAACCACAAGGAAAGCGAGTACTATAAGGTTAAAACTACGGGAAGGTCTCTCAAATTATCCCATTTTAATCGAGGCTTTTATATTTATACCCGATTTTGGGGTCACATGTCTAAATAGATAGTATCTTTGAAGTTGATCTGAAATATGTATACATAAAGGGAAAAATGCTCTGTTGAGCGAAAAATGTGATTTAACAGTGAAGATTGTGTTTGTCATAAGCAACAGGGACACTATTTGGGCCGTAGTACTAATTAGTGATATTAAAATAGCTGTAGACATTTGAAATTAATGGCTGTGGGGTAACAATAATGGGCCTTTTAAGTTAAGTCCAGGCTTGAAGCACTGAAGCATGCTAGCTGGTCCGTTATTTTTTTAACTATATGGTTTAGGGGTGTTCATAAAAACCCGAAAAATAGAACTAAATCGAAAATCGAACAAAACCGACCAAAAAAAAAGCGATACTTTTTAGGTATGGTTTGGTTTTGGTTTTGAATTTTAAAAACCGATCAAATTTGGTTTGATTTTGGTTTTAATCAAAAAATAACCGAAAAATCGAACCAAGCCGACTATAAAAGTAGCTATTTAAATTTATTATTATACCTATATATATGTATATTTTTATATAAAGTTTCTAAAATTTTATGGTACATATTAGTCGTTTGTTCGGGCACGAGGCTCAGATGGTTCGGGCACGTGCAGAGGAGAAGCCTTGATGCCCCGGTGAGGAGGTGTGAACGGTTGGCCGTGGTGGGTACGAGAAGAGGTAGAGGGAGGCCTAAGAAGTATTGGGGAGAGGTGATCAGGCAGGACATGGTACGACTGCAGATTTTCGAGGACATGGCCCTTGATAGGAAGGTCTGGAGGTCAAGCATTAGAATTTTGTAGGTTAGGAGGTAGTAGAGCTTTCCTTACTTCATACCGGGGGTGAGGCGGGGTTGGATTAGGGTTGATCTTAGATGGCTTGCAGTTTATGTTGAATCCACACTATCCTTGCTGTTTATCTTAGTCCCGGGCCTTAGATTCTGGTTACTGTTATTGCATGCCATTATCTTTTGGTTGTTATGCTTCTGTTACTATTACGGTTTCTACTGGAGTTACTAATGAACTGTCTTTTCTTGTTTTTTTTTATTTCCGTCTTTCTGAGCTGAGGGTCTATTGGAAACAGCCTCTCTGCCCTATCGGAGTAGGGGTAAGGTCTGCGTACACATTACCCTCCCCAGACCCCTCTTTGTGGGATTTTACTGGGTAGTAGTTGTTGTTGTTGTTTATATTAGTCGTTTGTATTTTTGGTCTAGTTCTTTGCTATTATAATAATCTATTTCTTTGCCTTTACATTCTAGTTTGATTGGTAGTTGTCTTTTGCTAAGTACAAGAATTTGTTTCATGTCAAAAATAATTAATTTTTAATTGTGTACTTAAATTATTCATCACTATTTGATTCAATTATCATCAATATATCTTGGTAAATGATAGATTTCTCAAAGAGCAATTGGTTTGATTATGTTACGTTGAAAATGTAGTCGCTGAAATATACGTTTGGTAGCGTATGTCTCATATTTAAGAAAAAACCGATAAATAACCGAAAAATTCGAAAAACCGACAAAAACCGAATCGG
Source organism: Nicotiana attenuata (assembly GCF_001879085.1). Lineage (NCBI taxonomy): Eukaryota > Viridiplantae > Streptophyta > Magnoliopsida > Solanales > Solanaceae > Nicotiana > Nicotiana attenuata. Next base: position 33,964,488 of record NC_031999.1, read on the forward strand.
TAAAAAACCGACTTAATTGGTTTGGTTTGGTTCCAATATTTGAAAAACCGACTTACTTGGTTTGATTTCTTTTTGGGGAAAAACCGACCCAAGCTGAACCATGAACACCCCTAATGTGGATCAAATGAAATCCGAAATTCTGCCGGCCAATTCCAACAAAGCTGGCTGGTCCATTCCTTTTAAATATAGCAGGCTCATACTTTCAATAAGATGACCAATTTCCCTTTAATAACTTCAACATGCCAAATGCCAATAATTAATAAGCTAGTCCAAGTTTAAACGTCGTATTTAGTTAAACGAATGTAATAATATTATAGCCTATTATTTTGAATAATTAATTTAATATTTTAATCACTTTTAATAATTAATTTAGCTCGCTAGGCAATTGGCGCGTCTTTAAATGTTGACTATGTGTTTGACCATATGTTCATATTCGTTCCACTTCAGACTATTTCGGTTTATCTTCATTAATGTTTTATTTTGAATTGGTAAAATTGGTTAAATAATCTAGCTAACGTTGACTTGCCTAGCAAGTGAAATATTAGGCGCCATCACGGTCCCAAGGGTGGGATTCGGATCGTGAAAAGTTGATATCAGAGTTAGGTTGCTTAGGTCTCATGATTATGAGCAAGCTTAGTAAAGTCTGGAGATCGGTAGAAAAATGTTTGTACTAATCTTCTAGAGGCTATGGAGCCTTAGAAAAATTTCACTTCTTTCTTTTCCTATTGTGCGATTTTATTCTATCATTGATGTTTGAATCATTCCATTCTTGTTCTCTCTCAGATGGTAAGAACACGCACAACATCTACAGCCGAGCAGGAGCCGGAGCCCCCTATTGCAGCCACTACCAATGGTAGAGGTAGGCGCCGAGGTCGAGCTAGAGGTCGAGGCAGAGGCAGAGGTAGAGGCAGAGCTCAGCCTAGAGCTCGTGTAGTTGCACCTACTATGGAGCCTCTGATTTATAAGGAGGATGAGATCCCAGCTCAGACCGCACCAGTCAGACCCGCTCAGGTCCCGGAGGGATTTATAGACACTCTTGTACTTCATGACTCTCAGTTTGCTTAGTGGGCCTCATGGAGAGTGTGGCCCAGACTGGTGCATTTCTGGTGGTACCAGCTATCTCTCAGACTGGGGGAGGAGCACAGACTCCCGCTACTTACACTCCAGAGCAGATGGCTCCCATATATCATACTCTGACAGTTTTTCCAGTTGGGGTAGTTTAGCCTATTGTTGCTACCTAGACAGGGGAGGCCCGTGATGTCTTCTAATGGATTGATGAGGTTGGATAAGTCACAAAGCTCTTCCCTATTCACTTCAGTGGTGCACCTTCTGAGGGCCCACAAGATTATTTGAGCAGTTGCTACGAGGTGTTATGCAACATGGGTAGTGTTGAGTTCAATCGAGTAGACTTTGCAGTGTTCCAGATGACCGGTTCTGCCAAGAGGTGGTGGCAGGATTATGAGCGGGGTAGATCACCAGGTTCGCCATTAGTTTTCGTCACTTTTTCTGGAGAGTTTATTCATTTTACTCTGAGAGAGGAGTACCGCAGGCAGTTCGAGCGCTTTCAGCAGGGTAGCATGAGTGCTACCTAGTATAAGACACGATTTATGGACCTAGCTCGCCATGCAGTTATCTTACTCCCTACCGAGAGAGAGAGAGAGAGTGAGGAGCTTCGTTGATGGACTTACTTTCAGTGTCAGACTACAGATAGCCAAGGAGATCGAAGATGATATTTCTTTTCAGAGGGCCGTAGAGATTGCTAGATGGATCGAGATGGTTCGTGGTCAGGATAGGGGGTGGTATGTGAGAAGAGGCCTCGTCATTTTGGTGGTTCAGTAGTGCCTCGACTGGATGCAGGGGTTCATTTGGTAGAGGCAATCCTTCCAGGCCTATTCAATTAGTGCTTCAAGCATCCCACGGTGCTTCCGGTAGTCGTGGTTCTTATGGGTCTCATCTTGAGCAGCTAGCCTACAACGCACCTTCAGCTCCTATTAGTGCACCTTTGATCCAGAGTTATCAGGGTGGTTAGTCAGGTCAATAGGGTCAGTTCCAGAGTCAGCAGTCACAACAGCCGAGGACTTGTTATACTTGTGGAGATTCGAGGCACGTTGCGATATTTTTCTCTAGGTCACAGGGCGGTATGCCACAATAGGGTTCTCGTGCCATGGTTCCTGTATTGGATGCTCCACCGCCTGCTCAGCCATCTAGAGGTGGTGTTCAGGCTGCTAGAGTAGAGGTCAGGCTGCTAGAGGTGGAGGTCTAGCCATTTGAGGTGGAGCCAGCCAACTAGAGGCCGTCCGAGAGGCGTAGGTCAAAGTGGTGAGGCTCAGCCCCATTTTATGCATTTCCAGCTAGAACTGAGGCAGAGTCATCTGACGCCGTCATCACAGGTATTGTTCTAGTTTTCCATAGAGATGCCTCAGTTCTATTTGATCTTGGCTCTACATATTCATACGTGTCATCCTATTTCGCTTCATATCTGGTTTTGCCTCGTGATTCTTTGAGTATTCATGTATATGTGTCCACGCCTGTGGGATATTCTATTATTGTAAATCGTGTTTATCGCTCGTGTATGGTTTCTATCAGGAGTCTTGAGAGTAGTGTAGATCTTCTAGCTCTTGCTATTGTGGAATTTGATGTTATTTTGGGCATGGATTGGCTGTCACCTTATCACGATATTTTGTACTGTCATGCCAAGACAATGACCTTATCCATGCTGGGGTTGCCTCATTTTACACCCCATGTTTTCCTACGTGAGAGTACGTCGTATGTCAATTGATGTAAGCTCAAAAACGAAATCGTCTTTGAAAGTTCATAAATTAAGTTAATCATGTTACCTTGGAGGTTACAAATCTTTAAGATCATGGATAACCGGTATCAAAAGGGTTGAAAGGCTTATAAGCTAAACAAACTGAAGAAAATAAGTTTCGTCGAATGTTGACATATTGGGATTGTTATAACATATACTTTTGGCATGATAATAGGGTTCTTAACATGATAAGAAGGTTATGCTATGATTTATTTTAGTCGTATGATAGTAGTGTGTTACGTTTTGAAGTCAAGAGTTGTGGAACAAAAGTTTGCAAAGGTCATCACAAGTTACATTTATAATGTGCTGAAAATTAGGTCAAATATAGCAGAGCTTTTCTCCTAATATACATGGAAATACAAGATGATCCACTTATCAAATTGAAGATCTACGAGTCTAGTTTCTAACGCATTAAACCTTTCATCGATACGACATCGGGGTAACGAGATATTCGTGCTTTCTCGAAACTACGCAATCAGTTCCCAGAGGGACCCACTTAGGCGGTGGTCAACCTACTTCACTTTAAAAACGATTTGGAATTCTATTTTTTGCTCATTTTCCACTCAATTTCGTCTCCAAATTTCTCCTAACCCTCCTAAGCTGGTAGCATAAGGGTTTGAAGGGGAATCAAAGTGATTACACCATATTTCAATATCAAAAGATAGTTTTAGTGAAGAACAACACCTCTTTGAGATTGTGTTGTCATTGAGGATAGTTGTGGGCTGTGTTTGGCTGAAATTTCAAGCAGTTTCTGCTGGTTTAGGTATGTATAATACTCTACTACATGTTAAGTTGTTTGTATGTTGTTTGCATTATTTGAGCAAGATACTACAAGAGAAGACTTGAAATAGTTTGAGATGTTATTGTTCTTAATGGACTGTTTTGGGAAGGTTGTTTCCATGAACTTTAAATGGTTGGATACCTTGGAAAATGACTTTTTTATGCTGTTATTTTCATGAATATATTGTCTACATGTCGAACTTGCTACTGTTATTGTGAATAAGAAGATAAAGGTCAACATAACAATGGAAAGTTGTACTTGTTGTTGTTGTTGGATTGTTGGGTTGTTTTAGTGTGGATTAGGGGATAATAGGAGGTTGGACGTCCTCCGATTTTTCTTGGTATCATACTGGAGATTTTGTAAATTTAATTAATGTATGATAATGGGGTTGAAGTCGCTAAAGGGATTCAATTCGAGCTTGCCACTAGTCGTGATATGTTGATGACTTGTTAATAAAATATTTTTACCCTATTGTTGATGTTGTTCTTATTGTATTGCTATGGTTGTTGTTGTTGGTATATGGTGTTGGAGAAGGCCCTTGTTACAGGGGATATTCTGCCCAAATTTACATAAACGAGCTACTAGTTTAAGTTGCGGACTTAGCCTTGACTCAACACTGATTTTGAATGTCCTTATGCTATGGTAGATTGAGTTGAGTTGTTTGAAGAATTGCTTGGAATGTATTAAGGACTCAATGGAGTTAAGGTATGTTAAGGCTATCCCTTCTTTCCTTTTGGCATGATCCATATGATACAAACGAAAAGAGCAAACGCGGAACTTTCACAAATAACTCTATTCTTACAAGTACTAGGGGTGTCTATGTTCTTGATTCCTCATGTGTCCTACTATTATATCGTCTGTTCACGGGTCTCAGAAAATATGTAAGTTGATAAAGTTTATTTCATGATATTAATCGAAGGCATATTGATCTTATGACATCCCGAGAGATCTTATTGACTTACTTCTTATGCATTGCATTCATTTATGCATGTACAGTTACCCATGACGAGATGGCATTATATATGCATATATTATATGTATATGGGTTATGGAGAAAGGTTATGGAGTTATATATGTGTATATGGCGAAATCAGAGGGTCCAATTTCTCATCATTAAAGCGCTAAGGAAAGTCATCTCGAAGGCTTGAGGCCATGGTCGAGCATCATCCCTCGAGGGTCATCGACACTCGACCCCATAGTAGCAATGATCATGGTAGTGGTAGAAATGGGAAGTTCCCAAGGCACGCGCCTAGGGCTGACAGAGTATGCTGATCCACTCCGAATCCGAGTCAGGATGTCATTCACCTGTCCTATCTCCATATCTTTATACTTAATGCATTTTGTATCATGTTGGGATTCCCCTCCTATATAAAGAGAATCCTTGTCATTTTGTAAACCTCTGTTGCTCCAGCTGCTCCACACGAATATGCAAAAAAGAACATTCTCTCTGCTCTCTAACATACTTTCTTGTTATTATTGCTTTCATTTATTATCTTCATACTTGTTCATCATTTATTGCTTATCATTGGCCATAAAGAGCCTTCATTGATTTTATTATAACTGTTAGTTACACCCCGATCGCCCCTGATAGCTCATTATCGGGCCACGGAACCGACCTCGATGCCTCCGTATCGACAAACTCGAGGCCCCGATTGTCAGCCTCTCGGTTTGATTATCGCCTTATCTTTAGCTCTCGTTTCGTCTCTAAACTTCATACACATAGCATCATCTGCTTAACAACTAGCATAAAAATAGATCACGTATGTTTAGAGTCCCATCAACAAATTTAATTGTTATTACCATTTTTACCGTAAATAGTTTGGCGCCCACTGTGGGGCTAAAAATAATAGTGATTATTTTCTCGCTGGTTTCATTACACAACGCAAGTTATCTTTCACGCTTTTTCTTGTCCAAAGATCTTTGATTTCAGGTCGTAATGTCTGATTCAGTAAACAACAATATTGAGAACCACTGAGAGAATGGTGTGGCTGTTCCAGGTGTTGGTGAGCCACCGCAAAATCTTGAGAACGCACCAGGACCGACTCCGGTGGACGAAGTCTCATGCGATGCTCGACACGTCAAAATAAGCTCCCACACTAACAGGAGCATACACCAAGGCGACCAGTAGGAAGCCCAAAAAACTCCAGCTCGGGAAGAATGGGAAGTTAGCCTTCATGTTATTTTTGAAAAGTTGCAGGCACAACAGCTGGCTATTGCTCAGCTGCAAAGTCACCAGGAAACTCCTAGCATAGTAGCACCGGGGACAGCTCCCCCCCCCCCCCCGGAACAGGTACCGAAGAGGTCAAGCAATAATGGGTCGATAGCCGATCTCGCCATCGAAAGATGCTCGAAGACCTCACCAGAAGGATCGAATCGGGCGAGAAAATGATAGAAGCCAACGATAAGAAGGTCGAGACTTACAACTCCAGGGTCGACCAAATTCCAGGAGCGCCCCCGATCTTAAAGGGTGTGGAATCAAAGAAGTTCGTGCAGAAACCGTTCCCACAGGAAGCGGCCCCGAAACCCATTCTGAAGAAGTTCAGAATGTCGGAGTTTCCGAAATACAATGCTACCTCGGACCCCAATGAATACGTTACCGCTTACACCTGTGCAGTAAAGGGCAACGACATGAAGGACGACGAGATCGAATTCGTCCTGCTGAAAAAATTTGGAGAAACACTTTCTAAAGGGGCGATGCTGTGGTATCATAACTTGGCCCCAAACTCTATAGACTCATTTGCCATGTTGGCATATTCCTTCATAAAGGCGCATGCCGGGGCCATCAAGGTGGCCACCAGGAAATCCGACGTCTTTAAAATCAAGCAAAGGGAGAACGAGATGCTGCGAGAATTTGTATCTCGCTTTCAAATGGAAAGAATGGAAATACCACCAGTCTCCGACGACTGGGCGGTACAGGCCTTCACTCAAGGTCTGAACGAGCGAAGCTCGGTAGCTTCGAAGCAACCAAAAGAGAATCTGGTCGAGTACCCCGCCGTGACTTGGTCGGATGTTCATAACCGATACCAGTCGAAAATCAGGGTCGAAGATGATCAGTTGGGAGCCCCCTCGGGCTCGGTATACCCAAGCAGGCTCCTGGCGAAGGAGCCAAAGCCAAACAAAGAAAGATATCAGCCATACATCAAAGACCGAAGGAACGCCCCGAGGTGTAACCCACCTCGAAACGACCAAAGGATAGAACGAGGAGAGAATCCTCGGGGACTCATCAACAGAGCCGGATTCGATAGGAACACAGGACCAGCAGAGGCACCTCGCCTGGCAGAATACAACTTCAACATCGATATATCGGATATTGTCTTCGCCATCAGCAAAATAAAAGATGCCAAGTGGACCAAGCCTGTGCAATCGGATCCTTCGCAAAGGAACCATAACCTAGTGTGCGAATTCCACAATACGCATGGACATAGGACCGAGGATTGCCGACGGCTCCGGGAGGAAGTGGCCCGGTTACTCGACAATGGTCACCTCCGGGAATTCCTCAGCAACCGAGCCAAAAACCAGTTTCGAGAAAGAGAGGCGGCCAAGAAGAACGAAATGAATGAGCCACAATATGTTATCCACATGATCTTGGGAGGCGTTGATCCCCCACAAGAACCCGTGATGAGAAGGACAAAAATATCCATCACTCGAGAAAAGTGAACCCGGGTGTACATAACCGAGGATGCCCTCACGTTCAGCGAAGAGGACACTGAGACCTTGTCTCAACCTCACAATGACGCACTGGTAATCTCTTACCTCGTAAATACATTTCAAGTAAAATGTGTACTCGTGGATCCAGGTAGCTCGGCCAACATTATCAGGTCGAGGGTAATAGAGCGGCTCGGACTGCTTGACCAAATCGTGCCCGCCACTCGAGTCCTCATCGGATTCAACATGGCAAGTGAAATGACGAAAGGTGAAATCACCCTCCCAGTCAACGTGGCCGGCATGACCCAGAATGTCAAATTCCATGTCATCAAAGGAGACATGAGGTACAACGCCTTGTTCGAGAGACCATGGATACACTGCATAAGAGCAGTACCATCCACCCTCCACCGAATGATGAAATTCCCGACAAAGGATGGGATTAAAACTGTCTACGGGGAACAACATGCAGCGAGGGAAATGTTCGCCGTGCACGATGTGATACCAACACCAATACCTCCACCCGCGAAAGAACCATAGGATAATCAAACCAATTAAACAAAACAGAGGACCGTACCGTGTCCTCATCGCAAGCGACTGAGACATATCGGACCTCGTAACACCGCCGGCACATCCCACGCTAAGGTATCACCATCTCCCTTTTTTTATTTTATACTTTGCACTAACTCTTATGCAGGCGGCCGATCGAAGCGGTCGAGACGCTGATCCAGCTTGAAGACCTTAAGGTTTTAAAGCATCCGTTGCAGTCTTTTCCTTCGGCCGAGTTTTTATCCCTAAAAGGATTTTTACCGGCAAGGTTTTTAACGAGGCAACATCCACATGCTACCTAAGGAAGACTCAACAAGTATTCAAGGCTTCTTTTGCAATCAACCTCGAACACTGCGGGGCATCCCCCCGGAAGGCCATTCATAGGAAAAACCAAGAAACGCCAAACGGGGTCCAATAGGAAAATGATGTACCGGGCCAAACGTCGCACGAACCGTGTCCGTGTAGCCAGGCCCCCAACGGCGAAAACATGTATTCTTGTACCAAGTAATCGAAGAATACCTTTTGTCGAAGCATTTCACACTTCAAAAGAAACTCAGCATTTTCGCAAAAAAACGACACCTCCGTCAAAGCATCCCGAACACTCGGGGATTGGCGTCGACAAATCAATCTCCGAACGACCTCCGGGTCGGGACTCCAAGCTCATAAGCCCTCAACGAGGCAACATGAAAATCATGAAATGACTCCAAAGGCCGAAAGTGTCCCGAACACTCGGGGACTGGCGTCAAAATCTCAAAAATCGTATGACTTCAGGGTCTGAATCGCCAAAGTCATAAGCCCTCAATGAGGCAACACCAAGCTTACAAGTAAATGGCTCCCGAGCCAGGATGCCCTCGTTAACTCGGGGACTGTCGACAAGCACCATTCATTACAAAATTCAAGGCCATAAGACCCAAGCGGGCAGACTCGGCCTCGTAAGACCTACATAAGGCAGCAACAATGTCTGTAAGACCTCGAGCAAGGCATGAATCGCACTTGTACCAAGTGACAACATCTGTAAGACCTCGAGCAAGGAATAAATCACACTTGTACCAAGTGGCAACATCTGTAAGACCTCGAGCAAGGCATGAACTATACTTGTACCAAGTATCTAAAACTGTAAGACCTCAACGGCATGAAAATTTTGTAAGACCTTGCTAAAGGCGTAAAACCCGATCTCAAAGTTTAGGCTATATATCGAACTTGTAAGACCCCTAAAAAGGCATACCCTCGATATAGACGCCCAAACTACTTCACTTGGGATAAAAAACGGCTCCGACCAAGCACAAATGACTACGGTCATAAGGCTGTACCAGCCAAACTAACGCGACTCGGGGACGCCCGACCGTCGCTACAAAATCACAGGCCTTCAATTACTTCGAATCTACTTC
>NC_031999.1:33975110-33976645 GCF_001879085.1 Nicotiana attenuata
GGAGGCTAGCAACCCTTCCCCCTCCTCAAAGGAGCGCGACCTCGCCTCGGAAGGCTCTCCGATTCCTACAACAACAAGATTAACACGGAGAAAGGGAAATTGCCTCTCCAAACCAAGGAAGCGATAGGAAAAAATAGCACAACACTCACCATGATGTTTTGCTTCCCATCTGCCCCGGGAAACAGTTCGCCACCTGCGCTCGTCACAAGTCGAGTGGGTCACCAACTTCCGAACACAATCCGGAAGATCGGGAACGTCACCTGGCGCCCATGCAATCGCTGCAGAAGAATAAAAGATGGCACAGTCACGATATCAGCCTTCGCCACAAGCAAAACTGAGAAGATACGGAATGTGCCACTTACGTGTATAATTCCATTCTTAAGGGAATGGCATAAGTTCCACAAGGATAATGTCAGCCATTCAGACTCGGACGAATCGACTCATCCACTATCGATCTCCATCCTCCTCATCATCGATGATGAAGGGCGTGGTCGACCGACATCGCAAGGTTAACAAGCCCCGATGATGAAAGGGACGGTACAGCCTGATGAGATGACTAAGCGTGAAGTCAAGCCCCGCCTTCTCCGTGAAAAATCTCATCATCAACACTATGTGCCAAAATGACGGATGGATTTGCGCCAAAGTAACCCGATACTTCAAACAGAAATCTAGCACAACCCTATAAAGGGGGCTCAGTGTGAAGGGATACGTGTACACATTCAAAAATTCAGCGGCACGCTCCGTGATGCCCTCATCCGGGGAAAGTATCTGCAACACTACTTTCTCCCCCCAGCCACAGTCTTTTCTCACTAACCCAAGGTGTTCTTGTCTTACCGAAGAAGCAATCTTTGAGGTACGCTCTCGTTGGTCCTGGATATCGGAGGCGGAATTCTCCCCCCTATGACGAACAGACCCCGACCGTAGTATTCATGGAGGTGGCAAAATACAGAGAACCAGAGCAGGAATTTATGCAAGTACGTTAGTACTGAAGTAGTGAAAGGCTCAACCCAGAAAAGGAAAGGTAACCGCTTAAAATAATAGGATCTCCAAAAGGGGCACAAACGATCTTATATATGGAAAAGGCGGTGGCGACCCGCTTGCCTAAAAGGCCAACGGCATCGTTACAAGTCCCGAGGTGGTACTCGACTTCGAGGATCTCCGTCAAAAGAAGTTAGGCTCCAGGTAGCCGACAATATTATCGCCAATCCCGAGGTGGTAACCAACCTCGAGGATCTTCGCTAAAGAGAAGTTAGGCTCCAGGTAGCCGACAATATTATCGCCAATCCCGAGGTGGTACCCGACCTCGAGGATCTTCGTCAAAGAGAAGTTAGGCTCCAGGAAGCCGTCAACATCATCGCCAATCCCGAGGTGGTACCCGACCTCGAGGATTCCCTAGCGTTACCCTAGCATCGCCAGCTTAAAGCTAGCCCTGGCCTGGCTTTTGCCTTGCAAAGCCTGCTTAATGCCAGCCCAGCCTGGCTTTGCCTTGCAAGCCTGCCTAAGCCAGCCCAGCCTGGCTTTGCCTTGTAACGCTG
>NC_031999.1:33977236-34055878 GCF_001879085.1 Nicotiana attenuata
AAGGAAGCATTCAGTGGACAATGTTGTAATAATTAGTTCATTAGACTTTAGCTTTCCTATCTTTTTAGTAGCTGGTAGCTTCATGCAACATCTATTTTGGTTTGGACATCTTGTAATCTTTGGACCCATTTTGGGATTTTATTTATATATTAGCCACTAGGTAGCCTGCCTAGTGGTATATTTGCTAAAAAAAATCACATTTGGATAGTATTTTCTATTAGTTAGCTTACCTAGCGGGTTGAGTTAGGTGCCATCAAGACTAGTGATTTTTGGGTCGTGACAGATTGTGTATGCATCTTTGAAGCTATGGGTAATTGAACTGGCTCATGGACGGGCAAAGGCACTAAGCCGGGCCCCCACGCCACACTCCGCCATCTCCATCGTCCCGCCAAACCATTAGCTCGGATATCAATTGTTGGGCTAAAACCGTCCAAAGATACTCTTAACATGGTGTGACATTGTCCGCTTTGCGCCAAGCCCGCACGATTTTCTCCAAAAGGCCTCACACCATTAAGAGTATTCAACTCCTTATAAATAACTTATTTTTCTTTTCTACTTTCCATGTGGGACTTTGTTCGCACACTCTCAACAAATCCATGCATGTGTTCCTTTGTCAAATCATCAAAACCTATAATGGAGACTGAAGAAGTTTATAATGTTGTTCTTCCTTTTCTAAGTGTATGTGGATGAGAAAAAGTTGATATGAGCTTCCCAAAATATAGTCAATCCAAGTCCTAAATAGAGGATGGGAGAGTACTAGCTTGATGACAAGATCACGAAAGACCTATTGCTATGTTACAGGCCAAGCGCTATGTACGAAGTTTGGTATTTATGCAAGTCTGTGATTGCAACTTAATATATGAGGAGGTGACAAAACATTGTCTAAACTTAAACTTTATTTTGAGATGGCATCATGGGAGACACTTCATGTAACATGTGTTTCATTCTTTGAGCCAATAGGCAGAAGGGTAATTGGTGAAGATGTATTCATATTGATAGTATATATTTTTTTTTGCACCATGTGATGGTGCAAAATCACTTTGACAGTATGTGGTTATTGGGCCTTCTAAGTTATCTTATGAATTTGCAATCTAAATTTCCATTACCAGATCATAGTATTATGTAATACTTCATTGTCACATTTGTCGATTGGAAGAGCCATGCAAATTGCTTGGAATCAAGTAATGATTCATCCTACCGTTGTCTATGTATTGCACTAATGTTACTATGAATCACAGCATGTTTAGAAAACTTACTGCAAAATATGTTTATGTCCACAGGCAAGCAAAAGGTCAAGTCCATTGGGCCCGTGCTATGCACGGGTACCACTTATCTAGTATTTATAAAAATGTAAGTTTTAATAAATTACCAAAAAAAAAAATGTATGTTTTGAATGTTTAATTTTAAACATAGAGTAAGTGCATGAAAAACAACTAATTTCAAGAGGAAATAATAGTCTGACACACTGTCTATATATCCAAGTTCTGCTCTACATTTAACAATCGAAAGATGCATTTAATTAAGGATTCTGAAATAACCACCATAGAGGCTACACAGTAATGCACAGTGGAGGGAGAGTCGTAGAATTGATTCTGCAGCAGACACCTTACATGAAACATAACTAGAAACACTTATGTGGACGTTGCTGGTGGGTAGATGGTAAGGCATCTTCTAATGTCTTTTGCCTTTCCAATCATCGACTCAAATGGCATTCACAGTCACTTCAATGGGTTTAAATTACAGCTAGCTTCCAACTTCAATGCTGAGAGAGAAAACATTTTAGTTTCCTAATTATTGTCGTTAACGTTCTGTACATTGACATTACAAAAAAAAAATAAAAAATTATCTCATCTAATTAAGCCGATATAACAATTGATGACTCTTCGTACCAAGCTTAATACGGTATTATATAACTTTAACTCTTTTCTTATTTTACTTCTCGTGCGTGCAAGGGGAGGCCGGGTTGGGCGAAGTTAGAGTGTAGTGTATGAGTTTAGTCGAACCCAATATTTTTAGTCAGAATATTTTATTTCTTAAAAAAAATTTATTAAAGATATACAAATATTAAATTTAAAATTTAGTTATTAACTGTAGATGTCGCTATCATAGAGTTTAAAATTCATAAAATTTTAACACGGATTCCGCATATGTGGTAAGGAAACAAATGATCATCAAAAGCATACTAAGTAAGCCATTAATGATAAGGAAGTGGGAGTTAGGGAGTCTGTTTAAAAGTCCAAAATTAGCAAGATTTATGTGTATTTAGGAGGGGCTTAAAGGGGGGATTTTGCTCCCAAATTGGATGCCGACTTGCTGGATTAACCTCCAAAAAGAAGACAATGGCTGTATGGTTTTCGGACAGTCAAATCATACTACTTCAAGGTAACAAGATTTTCTGCAGAGGGACCACACTATTGTACCTTATGGTTTCAACCCATGTGCTACTTTTTGTACAACGATGACAATGTTTCTATTTCGATATTATGAAGGCTGTGACAACTAATCACCATACATATACATCTCAAATGTGATAAAAACATTTTTGCTGCTCTACTAGTATTGACACCAAATGTTCATCTAAAAGTTTAACATTACAACACATGCATTGAAGATGCCAACTGTTACCAGTTCACATTCCTACTCTCCAAGCCTTCAAGGTTACACCACGTATATACTTTAGGAATCATTCGACTCAGAAAAAATAATTACAATCCATGATTTATATCAAAATAGTAAGTGAATGACATACGTTTACATATACTTTAATCACTTAATTATGGATAATTCGTATACAGTTTCATCTCATTTTATCTTCTCACTATATGTTGGAGCTAAAATAATCCAATGACACTGTTAATAATGTATGATATTATTCGCTTTGGATCAAGCTCCTACCATTTTTTCCAAAAAGTCTCACACCATTAAAAGATTTATATGTAGATTTTTAATCTTTTTAAGGAAAATTTATTTGACACAACAAACATTTACACTGTATTTATCATTCATAGCTATACTTTTCAAAAAATTACTATTCCTGGCTATATTTGACTTCATAGCAAATTCACCTATAGTATTGAAACAAAAGATCAATGGTTTTGAACTTAAATAAGAGAACAACAAGCTCTCGTAGCTCAGTTGGTAGATAGTAAGTAGGGGTCTTGAGTTTGACTCCTAACAAGAGCATTTTATTTACTATATTTCTGTATTTTGCCTTGGTTGTAACTAATACAAACAATACTGGTTGTATCTTTTGTATACACCATTGTATTTCAACTTGGTTGTATTCATTACACAAACGAATACAGTCGATACATGTTGTATTCATTGTGTGAACGTATACAATTACGCGAATGAATACAGCTGATACAGGTTGTATTTGTTGTGCGAACGAATACAATTGACACAGATTGTATTCGTAACAAGCAGCTGGTAACAATTGAATAGTAGCTACGAATAATAATTAGGCAAACTATAGTTACGTAAGATAATTAGGCTTTAAAGTGTAGTGGTTTACGAAAGTTTCTCTCTTTTCAACTCCCAATATTAGACTTTGTTCGCACACCTAAAAATCTCCACCTCGAACTAAGTTCCAGGTGACCTACTACCACGATTCACCGGTCTCCCTCTCGAACCAAATTTTATGTGGCCCATCACCACAATTCACGAGTCAATTTATGAGATTCACTTTGTGTCATCTACATCGTTAGAGTATTTATGATAGCTGAAGCCTGCAACTAGGTTCTTCTTGTGTGCGCGTCTCCAAGCTCGTAAAGATAAGCAAACCAAGTACTGCACCATCCCTCATCCATCGTCATATTCGTTATGCCGAACATGGGCTATGATACTAGTTGTTGGGCTCAACCAGCCCACATTTACTTTTAAAATTGTGATATTGTCCGTTTTGAGTCGAAACAAGACTTTTTTGTTTTTCAAAACATAATAGTTATAAGGCAATATTGTTTGCAACAAATATCTATAGACAAATATTTTTTTATAAGCCATATTAATTCATTTTTATGTTTTTAACTCATTCAGCATGCCTTACAATCTCCACCTCGAACTAAGTTCCAGGTGGCCTACTACCACGATTCACCGATCTCCCTCTGGAATCAAATTTTATGTGGCTCACACCACAATTCACGAGTCAATTTATGAGATTTACTTTGTGTCATGTACATCGTTAGAGTATTTGTGACAGCTGAAGCCTGCAACTAGGTTCTTCTTGTGTGCGCGTCTCCAAGCTCGTAAAGGTAAGCAAACCAAGTCCTGCACCATCCCTCATCCATCGTCATATTCGTTCTGCCGAACATAGGCTCTGATACCAGTTGTTGGGCTCAACCAGCCCACATATACTTTTAACATTGTGATATTGTCCGTTTTGAGTCAGAGCAAGACATTTTTATTTTCAAAACATAGCAGTTATAAGGCAATATTGTTTGGAACAAATATCTATTGACAAATATTTTTCTATACGCCATTTTAATTCTTTTTTCTACTTTTAACTTATTCAGCATGTCTAAAAGAAGTAAGCTTGGCTTTTTTCATAAATGTCAAGTTTGAAATTTATATCTTTAACAGTTTTCCTATGTTGAAAGAAGATGGCTTTCTCAGTTATGTCACACTTTAAAAGACATTGATCATATTGCCTAAGCTAAGACTTTCAGGAAGTCTAATAGATTGCAAAAATGAAAGAAAATACGTAATCGCTGGAAAGATTCTACTATTTTATCAACTCCTTCTTAGTTCTACTGGATTATAAAGGTGTAAAATGACCAAAATTGCTTACCACCTCAAAGCTAACTATATAGAGTTGCGATTTGCCGGCCGGTTTACGCTAGCATTCTTAGCATTTGTGACGTCATTCTGATGAAGGATCAAACAAATATTCTACAACTAATTTAGATCTTAAATTAGAAAAAACTAAATATTATAGAATATATCTAAATATATTTTAGCACATCTCCCTATATAAATTAGCATAAAACCAATGCCTTTGCATTCTGTGTGCGAGTAAAATCGGGGATAAAGTTACTCCCGGTTCCCTGATAAAGAAACGAGAGGGAATCATGGTCTGATATCACCTCAAGTAAAACCGAGGGGTTCCAAATTTCTGAACTCGGGGAGGACGAATGATGCACCTAGGACCAGATACGACCGAACATCGGGTCCGAGCAGAGTGAAGGTCCGAGACTAAGGGAAAAACAGTTAAGCATGATAAGCGGGGACCCGTAATATCCACCCTCAACCCAATATTACGACGCGAATCCTGCCCAGTATCAACTACAAATCAACATTTACCGGGAAGAGGAGATTTTTAGCTTATTTAGAGTTGTACTAGGATTGAAACTCCCCTACTATATGTTCATAGTGTTCTTCAGCCACTTATTTATCAGGTTGCAACAAGCTCATCTCGAGGGCTCGACCGAAGTCAATTTCAGCGTTCAACCAAACATCAAGCTCAATTGTTCATCATGTTTGGTTTGATCGTTTTTGCTTCACTTTACTTTAATTATTTTTCGTTCATAGATCACTCATGTCAAATTAAATCACATATCCTTTAAACGGCGTACAAATTTAATTGTAAATTATTTTAAGGGTAAACAGTTTGGCATCTACCATGGGGCTAAGGATAATAGTAGTAATTTAATACGAATCTCCATATCACACCCAATTTTAACTTGTTCTTTGAAGTT
Organism: Nicotiana attenuata; assembly: GCF_001879085.1. Lineage (NCBI taxonomy): Eukaryota > Viridiplantae > Streptophyta > Magnoliopsida > Solanales > Solanaceae > Nicotiana > Nicotiana attenuata. Next base: position 33,982,930 of record NC_031999.1, read on the forward strand.
CCATTTCAGGTTAATATAAAAAGGTCAAATTCTCATTCTGCTCACTTCAACGTTGACACCTAGTCAGGTCACCACGGTGAAAATGAAAACGTAGTACCCAGCAATGACGTACCCCATGTTGATCCCAATGGTGTCCCAATCGCTGACCCAGTTGGCGCTAACTCATAGGCTGTCATCAACATCAACCTGCCCACTGACCTCAAAAATAGCATACGCAGGACACCCCGACTTTTGGCTCGAGAAGCACCCGAAGGAGAAGATGATGGGGTGATGGGGTCAGCTTGCGATTGTTCTTCGAAATTTTGCAAGCTCAGCAGACGGCAATAGCACAGCTACAGACCCAAAGTCACGCCTAGAACAGGATTGAGCCCGAGCGAGTTAGAGAGAACGCTTGAAGAAATGAGCAGATTGTCGTGGATTCGGATGGGTTCGGGCTCGGGGAACCTTCTAAGGTGATGAAAATGCTCGAAGCACTAACAAAGCGGGTGGAATCCTATGAGAAAAAAATTTAAGCAAAGGACAAGAAGGTGGAAACTTATAATTCGAGGTTTGATTAGATCCCGGAAGTGCCTCGAATACTGAAGGGGACGGATTCCAAAAAATTCATTCAAAAGCCTCCCTTCCCCCCCTCCGAGTGCAGCACCGAAATCAACTCCCAAGAGATTCCTAATGCCCGACATTCCCAAAAATAACAGGACCAAAGATCCAAACAAGCATGTCACCTCTTATACATCCACAATAAAAGGCAATGACCTAGAAGACGATGAGATCGAGTCGGTGTTATTAAAGAAATTTGGAGAAACCTTGTCTTACGGAGCAATGTTATAGTATCATAACTTGCCTCCAAATTCCATTGATACATTTGTTGTGCTTGCATATGTGTTCGTTAAGGCCCATGCTGGCGCTATCAAGGTCGATACGAGGAAATTGAACCTCTTACAGTCAATTAGAGAGACAACGAGATTCTTAGGGAGATCGTGTCAAGGTTCCAGATGGAGCAAAAGGATCTACCGCCGGTCGTAGATTATTGGGCCGTTCAGGCGTTCACTCAAGGTCTCAACCCCCGAAGTTCCGTTGCTTCTCAAAAATTGAAGCAAATCTTTGTTGAGTACCTGGCGGTTACTTGGACCTATGTCCATAATAGGTACCAGTCGAAGATTAGAGTCGAGGACGACCAGTTGGGGGCCCCCTCGGGATCTGTTTACCTCAACAAAGCGAGCGACAAGTCTAAAAGAATTATGGACTGAGAGCTAAGGATGGTATCAACCGTAGAACTCGGACAGATGGGGAAAGGAGCCCGATCGCCACCTGACCAGGAACAACAGAAGAAGTGACCAAAGGCCTAGCAACGGGGCCTGATGAATAAAAACGATTTCGACTGATCAATTGTGGGCAGGGAAGCCCCAAGATTATTGGAATACAATTTCAGTGTGGACGTTGCAAGTATAGTGTTAGCCATTGGCCGCATCAAGAAGATCAAATGGTCTATGCCATTTCAGTCCGATCCTACATAGAGGGATCACAGCTTGGTGTGTAAATACCATGGTACTCATAGTCTTAGGATTGAAGATTGTCGACAACTAAGGGAGGAAGTCACTTGACTATTCAACACTGGATACCTTCAAGAATTCCAAAGTGAGTGGGCCAAAAATCATTTCAAAAATAGGGACGCCAACAAACAAATTGAACAAGAGGAGCCTCAACACGTGATCAACATGATCATTGGGGGAGTGGATGTCCCACAAGGGCCAATCATAAAAAACACCAAAGTTTATGTCACAAGGGAACAATGCAGTAGGGATTACAACCCGGAGGTCCATCTCGTTTAACGCTAAAGACGCCAAAGGGATCATCCAACCTCACAATGATGCACTGGTAATATATGTACTCATCAATAAGTCTCGAGTCAAACGTGTGCTAATTGATCCATGTTTCTCAGCCAACATCATTCGATGGAGGGCCGTAGAGCAATTGGCGGTACGAGTATTGAACAGGTTCAACATGGCATTCGAGACAACAAAGGGAGAAATAACCCTGCTGGTAAACATTGTTGGGACCACCCAGGAAACAAAATTCTATGTGATCGAGGGGGATATGAGATACAATGCCTTGTTCGGGACATGGGCTCAAAGCATGAGGGCGGTGCCTTCAACCCTGCATCAAGTATTGAAATTTTCCACTCTGGGGCGAATAAAAATAGTCTATTGGGAGCAACCGGCCGCAAATGAGATGTTCGCTGTCAAGGAAGTAATCCTGGTGCACGCGGTCTTAACATCATCAAATAGAGGACTGGTCGAAGAGAAGGAAACGAAATAGCAATCAACGATCCAAACCCTGACCGAGCCAAAAAATAGGAGGAGCACACAGCAAGCGAGGAAGATGATTATGGTGTCCCGAGATCCTTTATTGCACCTGATGACACTGATGCCACTAAATCGCCAATCGAGGAATTAGAGCAGGTCATACTGATCGATTACCTATCTGATTGAAAGGTATACCTGGGCACCGGGTTAACTCCCGAGCTCAGGAAAAAACTTATTGATTTCCCTAAAGCTAATGCTGATTGTTTTGCCTGGTCCCACTTAGATATGACAGGGATCCCACCAGAGGTGACAACTCACAAATTGAGCTAGGATCCAAAGTTCCACCCGGTTAAACAGGAGAGACGGCCACAGTCCAAAATCAAACACGCATATATCAAAGATGAGGTATCTAAACTTGAAAATGGGTTCCATCCGGGAAGTTAAATACCCGGATTGGTTAGCCAACATAATTGTCGTACCTAAAAAAAGGAAACAAACTTAGAATGTGTGGATTATAAGGACCTAAACAAGGCATACCCAAAGGATTCATTTCCTTCATGTAACATCAACCGAATGATTGATGCAAGCCAGACACGAGATACTGAGTTTTCTAGATGCCTATTTCGGGTACAACCAAATTCGAATGGACCCGGGCGACCAAGAAAAGACTTCTTTTATAACAAAATTCGGCATCTATTGTTATAATGTAATGTCGTTTGGGCTAAAAATAAATGCGAGTACCACATATGAACACCTAGTTAACCGGATGTTCGAACAACAAATAGGGAAATCAATGGAAGTGTATATTGACGATATGTTGGCTATGTCCTTGCGAGCATAGGACCATTTGAAGCATTTGTAGGAAACCTTCGACATATTGAGGAAATACAACATGAAGCTAAATCCGGAGAAGTGTTCTTTCGGAGTCAGCTTGGGCAAGTTCCTCAATTTTATGGTATCTAACCGGGGAATAGAGATCAACCCGGACAAGATAAATGTCCTAGAAGATATCACTTTAGTCAACAACGTCAAGGCAGTACAAAGACTGATCGGGCGGATAGTCGCATTAGGCCGGTTTATTTCGAGGTCGTCAGACATAAGCCACGGATTCTTTTCATTACTTAAGAAGAAGAATAAGAAGAAAGACTTTTTCTGGACCCTAGAATTCCAGCGGGCTTTAGAAGAACTCAAACGGTATCTATCGAGCCCTCCCTTGCTGCACACTCCAAAGGCGAATGAGCAGCTATTCCTCTACTTGGCAGTTTTCGAGGTAGAGGTAAGCGGTGTCCTGGTCCGGGAGGAAGAATGTATGCAGTTTCCTATTTATTATGTTAGTATAACCCTAGGTGATGCCGAAACAAGGTATCCATACTTAGAATATTAGTACTCACCTTACTGAGCGCATCTAGGAAATTGAATCGTACTTTCAGTGTCACCCCATATGTGTCATAATCTCATACCCGCTAAAGAATGTTATGCATAAACTCAAGCCCTAGGGCCAGCTGGCCAAATGGGCCATAGAAATCAGCGTGTACGATATCAAGTACAAACCCCAGACTACTATAAAATCTCAGATTTCGGCAGACTTCGTGGCCGACTTTACGCTGGCCTTGATCCCCGAGGTTGAGAAGGAATTAATGCTTGGCTCGAGGACTAGCATGGGGATCTAGATCATATTCACAGACGACGTTTCCAACACGAAGGGGATCGGGCTCGGGATCGTACCAAAACCGCCTATGGGTAACGTAATAAGGCCGTCTATTAGAACCGTGAAATTGACTAACAACGAAGCCGAATATGAGGCTATGATTGCAGGTCTAGAACTAGCTAAGAAAATAGGGATGAGGTGATCGAGGCCAAATATGACTCACTCCTCATTGTTGACCAAGTCAGTAGTACGTTTGAAGTAAAAGAGGAACGGATGCGGAGATACTTGGATAAGTTACAAGTGACCTTACATTAATTCGAGGAATGGACTCTGCAGCATGTACCTCGAGATCAAAATAACGAGGTCGATGTTTTGGCTAATCTAGGGTCATCAGTCGACTCTGAATAAATCAACTCTGGAGCAGTGGTGTAGTTGATGAACTCAGAGATAGAAGAAGGCCATACTGAGGTGAACTCAACGAGCTTGACCAGGGACTGGAGAAACAAGTAAATAGACTACCTTCAAAAGGGCAAATTATTGTCGGATCCAAAGAAATCGAGGGACTTACGTACTAAAGCCTCAAAGCTTGGCTTGGTCAGTGGAAAATTATATCAAAGATCATTTTTTGGGCCGCTAGCAAGATGCTTGGGATTGGGGGAGACCGCTACGCGCTGAGGGAAGTAAACGAGGTTACTTGTGGAAACCATTTAGGAGAAGAATCCTTGGTTCGAAAATTGATTAGAGCCGAATATTACTGGAACAAGATGGAAAAACATGTGAAAGATTTCATTTGAAAGTGTAACAAACGCTAAAGGCACACTCCATGATTTATCAACCGGGGGAAATGCTCCACCGGGTCCTCTCCTCCTAGCCGTTTATGAAATGGGGGATGGACATTGTCGGTCCATTGTAGTGGGCACCCGAAAAAGCCCATTACATATTACTCATGACCAATTACTTCTCTAAATGAGTCGAGGAACAAGCGTTCGAGAAGGTTCAGAAAAAAGAGGTCATTGACTTTATCTGGGATCATATAATATGTCGGTTTGAGATACCGATCGAGATCACTTACCACAACGGGAAGCAGTTCATCGGCGACAAGGTTAGTAAATTTCTTGAAGACCAAAAAATAAAAAAGACCTTGTTGACACCCTACCACCCTTGTGGGAACAGTCAAGCAAAACCATCAAACAAATCTATACTCCAAACCTAAAGAAGAGATTGACTGACTCAAAAGGAAAATGGAAAGAGATTTTACCCAAGGTATAGTGCGAGTATCGAACGACTTCAAAATCAAGCACCGGCGCAACACCATTCTCTTTAGTCTACGGTGCGGAAGCTCTAATCCCAGTAGAAGTAGGAGAACTAAACCTAAGGTTCCAACACGCTACCAAGATGTTGAATGACGAGGCCATGAACATGAGCTTAGACTTTTCGGACGAAAGGCGAGAAGCTACCCTGTTTCGGTTAGCGACCAAAAAGCAATGAATGGGGAGATACTAAAACCAAAGGGCTAACCTTAGACACTCCCAAGTCAAGGACTAGGTATGAAGGAAAGTTACACTGCATGCCAAGAACCCGAATGACGGGAAACTAGGCCCAAACGGGGAAGGTCCGTACAGAGTTACCGGTATAACCGGGAAAGGGTCATATAAGCTCGAGTCAGGGAATGGTGTAAAGCTACCCAACAACTGAAACATTGCACACTTAAACCGGTACTACTGTTAAGGTACGAACAGAATTTCCTTTGAAGTTTATTATTATTTCAACTAACCCATGCAGGTATTTGGTCGAGGATAAATTTGAGGATTAGGTCTAAAAGCACGTGTTGTACTCTTTTTCCTTTGGACCGATTTTTTCTGAAGTGGGTTTTTCGCAAAGGTTTTTAGCGAGGCAACAACAAAATGTGCTACCCTAGTTTTGAAGAACTACCTGAGGCCGGGATTGCAGGCCACTCGTATTGCATCAATAGTACTCGAGCCCTTCCGAGCTTGCTCTCGAATACTAGGGGGTCATCACACCCTAAGTCGGGGTCCTGGGTTCGGAAACTTAGAAGACATTCTTTATTTGATATTGAAAGCCAAGACTTGAGTACTAGAATTAATTGTAAGGGTCAAACGGTCAGATGAACCGTGCCCGTGTAGCTCATTCTTGTCATAGCAGAAAAACTTTTGTACCTTCGATTATGTACTATACATTCAAAGTAATAAAAGAAGTTTTCCTTCCATATTTCATCAGTTCATATTTTCACTAGCGAATTCGTTAAGTTACTTAGAATAAACGGTGGGTTCAAAAACCTAAATCCCACGGGCCACCACGAATTAGGGACTGCTATCCAACATAAGATCGGACAATTCGGGCTACCGAATCCTAGAAGCACCGAGCCTATTAGGCCGGGCCCAAACATGAAAGTCTACGGCTAACCTAAAACGGCTTGGAGACGTTCGAGTCCATACATAGAAAGTAAGGTCCTTACACATGGTTAAAACCTATGAAAGAATGCTTCAAAACCGGCCATAAAAGGAGCCACCCACGGTAAAAAAATAATTGTGTCCGGTCAAAATATTCAAGTATTTTAAAGACTTTTTTTTATCAAATATTCTAAAGTCCAAGCAACTCAAAGTTGTTACTTAAACCAGGACTCATTCGGGCTCTAGGGGAACAAACACCCTAAGTCATGTCAAATTCTATGCTAAGGCGTTAATAACATATTTTAAACAAAAGTTACAAGAAAACGCTGAAAAGTAAAGGAAAAAGTTTATATAAAAAAAGTATTTACAGAGGCATATGAGGAGGCCCCAAAATAAAAATAGGAAAATGTACAAAGGAAAACAGAAAATCAGCAAAAGCATTTTTCGCCTAATCTTTGCTGGAGTCTGACTCGCTGCTCGAACCATCAGGCTCGCACATCACTTTAGCCTCGGCCTCGTGCCTCTTCGATCTCGGTCGTTAGATCAAATCCCTGGGCACAAATCTCCTCAACGGTCTCCCTCTGGGATTGCCACTTCACGTACTCGGCCTTCGTTATTATACGAGCCTCGGCCACCTTCACGTCATTCTTATATTGGACCAGCATATCCTGCACCTCAGAGGATTCATTCGAAGCCACTTCCAGCCTGGACCTCAGTGCAGTGTACTCCCAGCCAAGGGCATCCCGTTTCGAGACGGCCGAGTCTAGTTGTGCTCGGAGCTCATCATTCAGCCTATCCTTCATCACCCTGAGTTGGTCCTTGGTCGATGACAAATCCTCTTTGGTAGCCTCCTTTTTTTAGGCCAGGAGATCCATCTTATTCCTCAATGCCTCGGTCGCGGCTTTGACCTCGTTCATTTCGACTCGGAGCTGGTCGATCAGGTCTATATTCTCTTGGACCTGCAAGGTTGTGGCGTTAGCAGTTGCGCTTAGCCTCTCGTTATTAATCTCAAATACCCTTACCTTTTTGTGCAGAAAGACAAGCTCCTGTTTCACCGACGAGGCCTCATTTTGAGCTTTTTCCAGCTCGGCTTGAAGGATGGGTAGGTCCTTGAAGGCCTCATTTCTTTGCTCACTAAGAGCTTTGTACATGTCCTTCTGCTGGACCTGCTCCTTGAGCTCAAACTCGAGATGGCTCATCTCCATCCGGGATCGATGGAAGCTTTCATAATGAAGCACCGAGGACTGAGAAGAAAAAATGATGATATCATAGAAATATGCTAAGGTTAAATGAACCATTTAAAGGATACAAGGAAAGAAAAACATACCCAGTTCAGTGCCTGTTGTGCCTAGTTGAAGAGGGTCGGTGCTTTTACTTTGTTCATCTTCGCTTGGTCCTCTTTGGTCACCAACCAACGAAAGTAGCTAGCAACGCCAATTGGCCCAGACAGCACCCTCGTATCCACCGATATCGTAAACATGGCCGTTCTTTTATGGTCAGGATCTACGCTTGGGGTCGGGAACTACTTCACCAGCTTTGGGCTCGAGCTCGTCCCGCCTCGCTCTAGCAGCACATCCTTTTTTAAGATCTCCAGGTGTCCAAACCCGGAGTAGTCCTCCAGCGCACCGATGTCCATGCCTTCGAAGAACATGTTAAGGGCTTCATCTGTGGCCCATAATGTCTCGGTTGGCTTTTCTTTAATGGCTTGAGCCTCGTCAAATAGAGACTCCGTTTGAGACGGCGACTTCGGGATGTCAATAAAATCAACGGATTCTCTCGAAGCAGGAGCAGTTTCTCGAGAATCCATAGCCACTGGCTTTCCCTCGGGCTCTAGAGCTAAAGACGGCTCAGCCATACGGTCGTTTCCCTCAGGCACGACCCGTTCCTCTACAGAAATGGCCAGCTCGTGGCAACAAACTCCAAGTCATCATCTTTAGGGTAGTCCTTGAGCCGGTAAAGGGAATCAGGGTTTGGTACCCTGGCCTGAGTACTCTTTTTATTGCTCTTTCGGACCCTGACCACAACCCTCTTTTTCTTGGCCTCGATGTCCGTATCCGGAGAGCCAGAAGATCCCCTCTTTCTTGTTTTCTTCTCCTCCTTCTTCTCAGCGGCCTCGGCGGTAAACTATCTCGAAGTAGAGGGTTTTGCAGGTGGGGACAAGGCCTTATCCTCATCCATTTCCTGCAGCTATGGTCTTTGGCAAACCTGTAGAATAAAGAAAGGGACTTAGTCAAAACGTCAATAAAATGAAAGGGAAACTCAATCAGGTGCAAGAAAGACACTCACCGTAGGAACAGGCCTCCCAGTTGCCTTTTGAGAGTTTGCACCATTCGCGCTCAGAGTACGATAGCTGCTTGAAAATCCCCTCGACCCACTCTTTGAAATGGCGAACTACGTTAGGGACTCAGGCGACCACTGCATAATTGGAGAACCAAGAGATGAGAAATAAGAATAAAACCTGAAAAGTATTTTTTAACTACCCAAGAGGGAAGGAACTTACGTGTTAGGTTCCACTTCTCAGGGACGAACTTGGGGAGAATGAGATCCTCGGCCTTCACTCGATCGAATCTCCCATGCCATCCTCGATTTCTGTCTTCATCGATGCTTGAGAATGGACCTTTCTTTGTTCTTCGGACAAGCTTGATCAACCTCCCTCGAAAGATTCAGGGATCGTAGATGCAAAGAAAATGGTTGATGGTAAACCGGGGCTCCTCCGTGTTATTGATGAAGTGACGGAGGAGGATCACGATCCTCCAAAAAGATGGGTGAATCTTCTTGAGGCAAACCTCGTACCTTTTGCTGAAGTCAAGGACTATTGAATCTACTAGGCCAAGCGTGAAGGGGTACGTAGAAACACTTAAGTACCCCTTCACATGCGTGGTGATGTCCTCGTCAAGACTAGGGACGACCACTTCCTTGCCCTCTCACTTGCGGTCCTCTTGGACCATCGGGAGCGTGTCTTCGGTGATAGAGAATATGTACCTCCACACCACTTCACTACGATTCCTTTTTTGGAGGTTTTCTCGATCATAAAATCATTGTCTATAGAGTAGCCTCCGGGAATAAAGTCTTTAAGGGGAGGTTCCGAGGCCGCTATCGGTAAGGTCGCTTCAATGTCAACGACGGGGGTGGCCATTGAAGGGCGGTATTTTGAGGCACGGATTTTTATGTTTTCACCATCGAATTCTAAGATTATGAATGTTTGAAGGCGGATATGAATGTTTGAAGGCAGATACGAAGGTTTGAAGGTGAAACTTTAAGACTGAAGCAAAATATGAAGATAGGAAGATAAAGAAATAAAGATGTTAAGAACAATGTATGAAGACTTGAAGGAATTATGAGCAAGTAAAAGTTCGAGGGTAGGAAGGTTTGAAATCGAAAAGTAAGAAAGTGAAAAAAGAACCGAAGCTTTTATAGGAGGGAGTTAATTAATGCGTGACATTTCGCATTCGAGGATGGTCAACCGATGGCTGACATGTGTCCGAAGCCAAGACGACGTGACTGATGGGATGTTCCACAGACTCGTCGACCCGATTGTAATGTACAGAGGAAGGAACAAGGGTCAATTAATCACTTCTCATCGTTTGGATAAATCTGCTCTCCGAAAAGTTCGGGGACTACCTATGTGTGAGTAAAATCAGGGATAAAGTTACCCCTGATTCCTCGGTAAAAAAACGAGAGGGAATCACGGTCTGGTATGACCTCAAGTAAAATCGAGGGGTTCCAAATTTCTGAACCCGGGGAGGACGAATGGTGCACCTGAGACCAGATACGGCCGAACATCGGGTCCGAGCAGAGTGTAGTTTCGGGACGAAAGAAAAAAACGGTTAAGCATGATAAGCGGGGACCCATAATATCCGCTCTTAGCTGGATATTACGGTGCGAGTCCCGCCCGGTATCAATTGCAAATCAACATTTACTGGGAAGAGGAGATTTTTACCTTATTTAGACTTATACTTGGATTGAAACTCCCCTAATATATAAAGGGGATAAATTTTTTTATCTTAGGACCATTGTAGGCACGCATATCAAAGCAATAAAAGTTTATTTTTGTTCTCTAGCTACTATTCATCGTGTTCTTCAGCCACTTATTTATCTGGTTGCAACCGAGCTCGTCTCTAGGGCTCGACCGAGGTTGATTTTCAGCGTTCAAGTAAGAGTCATGCTCAATTGTTCATCACGTTTGGTTTGGTCATTTTTGTTTCACTTTACTTTAATTATTTTTCGTTCATAGATCATTCCTGTTAAATTAAATCACATATTCGTTAAATCGCGTACAAATTTAATTGGTACTCATTTTAAGGGTAAACACATTCTATTCCTAAATAAAAAGTGTTAGAATGTCTATGAAAGAATTTGAGTTATATACACCATGTAATGTTGTTTATAATACAATTAATATATTTTAATATGTGATATATTAATATAGTTTAATATGTAAAAGTAGGTTTTTTCTCTGTAATTATTTTATTAATGGCATGGTTGTGTAAATATCTGTAAGCGCGCATAACAGAAAAATATTTCTCTTACTCCTGTGTACCTATAGTTGGATATTGTTATCTGTCCAATTCTAAAGCTAAAGCTTTTGAATCTGATGTAAATAATTCTAATGCTAAGCTTTTGAACATAAGGAGCTAATGTGATGACCCAAAAGGTCATCACTTGTTTTGGAAATAAATTCTGTGTTCCGAGGCCTTAAAACCTCCTTTTTATCTCACCTCAATTTACGTGCGCAGTCCGGACGTGTATCCGGAAAGCCATTATGTAAGAATCTGTTAAAAATGATGAATTTTGCTTTTAAAATGAATTTAAGTTGACTTCGGTCAACATTTTGGATAAACGGACCCGGACCCGTAATTTGACGGTCCCGGAGGGTCCGTAGAAAAATATCAAAATTGGGCATATGCCCGGAATGGAATTCCGAGGTCCCAAGCCCGAGAAATGAATTTTTGAAAAAAATTGTTTAACTGAAATTATAGAGTTTTTAGAAAATTTGAATGTAATTGAATTTGACGGTATCGAGCCCGTATTTTGGTTCCGGAGCCCGGTACAGGTCATATGGTATTTAAGTTGAGCCTGCAAAATTTGTTAAGAAACAGACTTGATATGACGTGAATTGGATCTTTGGTTGTTAAAAATTTGAACTTAAGAGTTCATAAGATTTTTCTTTGATTTTGATGCTAAATTCATAGTTATTGATGTTATTTTGATGATTTGATCGCACGAGCTAGTCCGTATGATGTTTTTGGACTTGCGTGCATGTTTGGTTTGGAGCCCCGAGGGCTCGGGTGAGTTTTGGATAGGCAACAGAGTGAAATTTGGACTTAGGAAATTGCTGTTGTGTTGCACGTCTGCAGTGCGAAGCCTGGCTCGGAAATGCGAGCTCACAAATGCGAAATTTGTATCGCAAATGCGAAGATGGCCTGGGCTGCCTTGGTCGCAAATGCGATATAATTATCGCAATTGCGATGTCGCGAATACGACAGCAGCTTCGCAAATGCGAAGTGAACAGGAATCCTCAGGGTTCGCAAATGCAAACCCCTGATCGCAAATGCGAATAAAGCAGGTTTCTTAAGGGTTCGCAATTGCGAACCTTGGTCGCAATTGCAACATCAGAGACCTGCTAAAATGAATTTCAGACGGGATTTCAACCATTTTTACAACATTTTCAAAACCTAAATACCTTTGGCGATTTTTCAAAGACAACTACTCTTCCAAATCATTTGTAAGTCATTTCTAACTCTTTTCTTTCAATCTAATCCATCTTTTTACATCATTTCAACTCAAAATCAAGGCTTTCATGGGGGGAAATTGGGTGTTTTGTGTAGAACTTAGGTTTTTCGAATTTTGGGGATTTGGAACTCGATTTGAGGTTCAATTTCAAAATAAATTATATATTTGAGTTCATGGGTGAATGGGTAATCGGGTTTTGGTTCGAACCTCGGGTTTTGACCATGTGGGCTCGGGGTCGATTTTTGACTTTTTGGGAAAAACTTTAGAAAACCTATTTTCATGCATTAGAATTGATTCATTTAGCATTTATTGATATAGTTAAGTAACTTGTGGCTAGATACAAGCGAATTGGTGGTGGAAACAAGAGGTAAAGCGGTAGTTGAGGCTTGAATTGTGTTCGTGGCATCGAGGTAAGTGTTTGGCCTAACCTTAGCTTGAGGGATTAGGAGTGGTATCTTTTTGCTATGTGTTCATTGTGGAGTACGACGTACAGTCATGGTGACGAGTATCTATACGTCGGTGTCAAGCATGCCCGTGAGTCTCGTATTGTAATTGTTGTGACTCCATTGTGATTTGTTCATGCTTAATATGTTGATTATCGTTGTTGGTTCCCTTGCCGGGATGTAAGGTTTATGATATTGTCTCCCTTGCCAGGATGTTATTGTTATGACATTGTCTCCCTTGCCGGGATGTTATTTTTTACGATATTGTCTCCCTTGCCGGGATGTTATTGTTATGACATTGTCTCCCTTTCCGGGATGTTTTTTTTGACGATATTGTTTCCCTTGCCGGGATGTTGTTGCTATACTCTTGTTCCCTTGCCGGGATTCTTTTGTGATTGATGTTGATATGAAATGGGATCGGGTTGCACGCTTGCAACAAGATATATAAAATGGGAGCGGGTGGCGTGCCGCCACGGTAATATTTAAAATGGGATCGGGTTGCACACCTGCAACAAGATATATGAAATGGGAGCTGGTGGCACGCCGCCACGGTAATATTTGAAATTGGATCGGGTTGCACGCCTGCAACAAGATATATGAAATGGGATCGGGTTGCACGCCTGCAACAAGATATACGAAATGGGGATCGGGTTGCACGCCTGCCTAGATATATGAAATGGGATCGGGTTGCACGCCTGCAACAAGATATATGAAATGGGATTGGGCGGCACGCTGCCATGGTAATATCTGAAATGGGATCGGGTTGCACGACTGCAACAAGAAAGAGATGAAAGTGAATACTGTGTTTGTTTCTCTTATTCTTGTTAGCAATTGAATTTTGGTTTCTTTACATTCCTCTCTGGTATTCTGTTGTTATGTGATACTCCCTGCAGCATGCTTTTCCCCTCCCACCTTTAACTGTAAATATCTGCCTTTATTTTTCGCAGTATATGATTTAACTGCACAGGTTTATTTGGTAGTCTTGTCCTAGCCTCGTCACTACTTTGTCGAGGTTAGACTAGGAACTTACCAACACATGGGGTCGGTTGTGTTGATACTACACTCTGCATTGTGTGCAGATCCCGGTGCTGTAGCTTTTGAATCGCAGTGAGGTTGCTGTCATCAGTCCTACAGGCGACCCGAGGTAGTCCTGCAGGCGTCCGCAGGCCTTGGCGTCTCCCTCTATCTTTTCATTGTGTTTCTTATTTGTATTTCAGAGACAACGTTGTATTTATCTTTTGGACCCTTAATTGTAGTATTCGTAGAGAGTCTGTGAAATTGTGACACCAGTTCTGGGTAGTTTATGTTTAAGGAATTGTATTGGTAACATTTAAATCGCTATATTTTGTTCTTCCGCTTATTAAATTCCGCTGTATATATTGTGATGTTTCTTGAGTGTTAAAGGATTTAAAATGGGTAAAAAGGTAAATAATACAAATGGTTGGCTTGCCTAGCTTTCACTAGTAGGCGCCATCACGACTCCCGAGGGTGGGAAATCCGGGTCGTGACAAGTTGGTATTAGAGCTCTAGGTTGCTTAGGTCTCATAATTCACGAACAAGCTTAGTAGAATCTGAAGGGTCGATACGGAGACGTCTGTATTTATCCCCAGAGACTATAGAGTTAGGAAAAACTTCACATCTATTCTTTCCTGTCGTGCGACTTGATTTATCAATGCTAATTGAACTTCCACTATTGTTCTTTCGCAAATGGTGAGCCCACGTACCGCTTCTTCAGCCGAGCAACAGCACAGATCGGTGATGGATCAGCTACGTCTTCGGAGGCTTTATGGAGGTTGGATAGATTTCACCAAGCTGTTCACTACTACTTTTGGTGGTACGTCTTCGGAGGATCCCCAAGATTATTTGGACAGCTGTCGTGAGGTTCTTCGGAACATGGGGATAGTGGAGACCAATGCGGTCAACTTTGCTGCTTTTCGACTGTCTGGATCCGCCAAGACTTGGTGGAGAGATTATTGTTTGGCTAGACCAGCTTGGTCACCAGCTTTGACTTGGGATCAGTTCTCTCAGCTATTTCTGGAGAAGTTTCTTTATATCACTCAAGGGAGAACTATCTGAGGCAGTTTGAGCATCTCCAGCAGGGTTCTATGATCGTCACTTTGTACGAGACCAGATTTATTGACTTGGCCCGTCATGCTCTTCTTATTCTTTCCACTGAGAGAGAGAGAGTGAAGAGGTTCATTGAGGGACTCGTTCAGCCTATTCCACTTCAGATGGCTAATGAGATGGGGAGCGAGATTTCTTTCCAGGATGCGGTCGATGTGGCCAGGAGAGTTGAGATGGTTTTATCACACGGGAGTGGTCAGGGGTCTGACAAGAGGCCTCGTCATTCGGGCAGGTTCAGTGGTGCCTCATCTGGAGGCAGAGATTCTTTTGGTAGAGGCCATCCTCCTAGGCCTTTTCAGTCAGTACTTTAGGTTTCTCACGATGCTTCAGGTGGCCGTGGTTCTCATATGTAGTATTCGAATCAGCAGTTCTACAGTGCACCACCAGCTCCTATCAGTGCACCGCCGCTCTAGAGTTTTCGGAGTGGTCATTCAGGTAGTCAGGGTCAGCAGTCTCAACAGTCGAGGGCTTGTTATACTTGTGGCGATACGGGGCATATTGCTAGATTTTGCCCCCGAGCATCGAGCAGCTCTCAGCATCAGGGTTCCCGTGCCATGGTTCAGGCACCGAGTGCTCCACAGCCCGCTCAGCCAGCTAGAGGTGGAGGTAGAGGTTCTAGAGGTAGAATTAGAGGTATTAGAGGTGGAGGTCAGGCAGCTAGAGGTGGAGGCTAGCCAGCAGCAGGCCGTCCCAGAGATGTATTTCAGAGTGGTGGGGCCCAGCACCGATGTTATGCTCTTCCAGCCAGGCCTGATGTTGAGGCTTCCGATGCAGTTATCACAGGTACTGTTTGGTTTGCAGTAGAGATGCTTCAGTTCTATTTGATCCTGGATCTACATACTCTTATGTGTCATCTTGTTTTGCACCGTATCTGGTCATGCCTAGTGATTCCTTGAGTGCTCCTGTATATGTGTCTACACCGGTGGGTGATTCTATTGTGGTAGATCGTATCCATCATTCCTGTATAGTTGTGATTGGGGATCTTGAGACTCGTGTAGATTTGTTACTTTTGGATATGGTTGATTTTGATGTCATATTGGGGATGGACTGGTTATCACCTTACCATGCTATCTTGGACTATCATGCCAAGACTGTGACCTTAGCCTTGCCGGGGTTGCCTCGTTTAGAGTGAAGAGGGACTCCTGTTCATTCTACCCGTAATGTTATCTCATATATGAAGGCTCGGCGTATGGTCGAGAAGGGGTGTTTGGCCTATTTGGCATATGTTCGTGATTCTAGTGCTGAGGTTCCTTCTATGGATTCTGTGCCTGTTGTTCGTGAGTTTCCTGAGGTTTTTCCTTCAAACCTGCCGGGTATACCACCCGACAGGGATATTGACTTCTGCATTGATTTGGCTCCGGGCACTCAACCCATTTCTATTCCGCCGTATCATATGGCCCCGCCTGAGTTAATAGAATTGAAGGAGCAGTTGCAAGACTTGCTTGATAAGGGCTTTATTAGACCTAGTGTCTCGCCTTGGGGTGCACCGGTATGGTTTGTTAAGAAGAAGGATAGATCAATGAGGATGTGTATAGATTACCGACCGTTGAACAAGGTTACAATCAAGAATAAGTATCCATCGCCGAGGATTGATGATTTGTTTGATCAGCTTCAGGGTGCCAAGGTATTTTCGAAGATTGACTTGAGATCTAGCTACCATCAGTTGAGGATCAGGGCATCCGAAGTCCCTAAGACAGCTTTCCGCACTCGGTGTGGGCACTATGAGTTCTTGCTAATGTCATTTGGGGTGACAAATGCCGCAGCAGCTTTTATGGATTTGATGAACCGAGTGTTCACGCCTTACTTGGATTCGTTCATGATAGTCTTCATTGATGATACTTTGATTTATTCTTGTGAGGCCCCGTGAAAATTTCCATTCAAAACCCGAACCTCGTAGTGCCAAGTTAGGGCCAGGTGTTAGAAACTCATAAACATTCTTCGCGGCGAGCTTGATCGTCGCGGCTCGGACCCTTTGAGCTGATCTATGCATTTAAAAATCGAGAATCAAAGTTTTCCAGAAAAGTGCAAATGTGCGGTTTAGAATGCGGTCGCATAGCAGGTATGCGGACCGCATTTCTACCGTAGAGTGAGTCAGTATGTTATCTAACTTGAGGTTAAAGATGCGGTCCATTATGCGATCGCATAACCAATATGCGGACCGCATAGTAGTCGCATAATTTCCTTGGGATTTTGTGAAGGTCAGTTCTGCGGTGCATTATGCGATCGCAGAACGGGTATGCGGACCGCATTTTCGTCGCATACCCAAACAGAATGTTCAGATTTTGGGAGCCTTTTTGTGGTCCAATCTGCGGCCCGCATTTCCACTTTGCAATCGCAAATCCGACTCGGGGCTCCAAATTTTCTAATTTTTTGCCCGACGCCCCTATCGTTATATTCGGTATTATAGCTCATTTTGAGCATTTTTATGAGCATTTCTAGAGTGAGAGAGAGGGTTCTTAGAGATGGAAAGTTCTCCCCATCAAACTACACCATAGAATCTTGCTAAATCCTTGAAGATAATCAAGTGAGGGCTTCGAAACCTTCATCCCAAGAGGTAAGGCTTCTTCACCTCAGTTCTTATTTTTGCATTCAGCTATAAGGGGATCATTAGTGAGGTAATTCATGGGTTTAAGAATTGATTCCTTGCATGCACATCTAAACTTAGGGTATTGGAAGATAGTAAACTAGAAAGAAAGCAATTGGGGTATAAAATGATAGAAATTTCTAGCAAGAAGGACCTAAGATCATAGTGCACCATTAGTGTTTGATGTTATGCTCGAACCAAGCTAGAATCTCAACCTCGTCTCTAATTCTCGGTTTACATTGTAATTCTTACATAATAGATCGAAGTGATAAGAATTCCGGAATATTTAAAGATTAAGGAAGCTATATTGAAATGTATGGCTAAAATCCCCTTTTATTAGAAATTGAGCTCCGATGGCGTTTACGAAGGTGTGGTAAGATTTGAATTGGTTGGTGTACTGATTATTGTTTCACATTGATTGATTTGCAATTTATATACACATATGCATGAAAGATGTGCCCCAAACGTGAGTAATGTATTATTCTTGATGTTTAATGAAGTATGAAATATACAATCATGTGTTGAAATGTGTGGGCTATAAGACAAAGATCAAAACTGAGAGTTTTCATGCTAACTATGTGAACACTTACATATGCTTACAACTTGAATTACTTTCGTATGTGCCTGTGATCATAACTTGCAAGGTGAATATTAAAAAGGAAAATGATGTGACAAGTGTGGCCCAAAGTGCCCATGAGTTGAATTGATACATGGAAGATAATTAATTCAAGTGAGATGATCAATAAGAAAGAAACCACGCCTAGGCAAGGCGGCCTAGCCGATCGGGCCGTGATCGGACACCATGCTGCACACATGGTGGTGATGTGCTGATATTGAATTCCGGATAAGGGAAATGAAATAGTGATTGAGATATATGCCTCCAATGAGGAAACCTAGCCGATCGGGTCGTGATCGGACTCCGCTCAAGATAGTGGTGGTATTGAGAACAGTGATGAACGTATGAAAGAAATGCCCCAAACTAAGTTATGGGAATTATGTAAATGATTCTATGATTTGCATATTTGATTCACCTATGCGATTTACTTGTCATTGCTTGGTAGTTCTTTCTAGTAAAATGATGTTTAGTTATACATACTAGTACTATTCCATGGTACTAACGCCCCTTTTGCCCGGGGCGCTACATTTTCTTAAATGAATGTAGGTGGCTCCATAGCAGATAGTGCTGATCGTGTGTAGCGGAGCATTGTCCTTCCCAAAGATCTTGGTGAGCCCCTTTCTCCTTCAAGGGGCTATATTGCACATCTTCTTATTTTGGACTTTCACTTTTGAGGTATAGCCGGGGCCTTGTTACCGGTGTTGTCACATGTACTTTTGTATCCTTAGAGGCTCCGTAGACATATATGTGGGTCATGTGCGGATATTCAATGGGCGTGCTATCCATGTTGTAAATCTAAACTTACGTTGCCTATGAATTGTAACTCTATGGGAACCTTGGAAACTAACTTATCTACAGTTAACGTGGTGATCTAAAGTGAACTAAAAATGTTCAATATACTATCTCCCTTTGTTGAATAAATGAAAGCATGGTCCCCTTATGCATATTGTGTTGGGTAGGTAGTGTTTGGTAAGGCTTGCTCAGTTTGGGTCACTCGATTGAGCGTCGGTCGCGCCTCCCGAGGTTGGGGCATGACAATTCCCGCAGCCGGGAGGAGCATGAGCAGCACCTGAGAGTGGTTCTTCAGCCTTTGAGAGATAGTTAGTTGTATGCTAAGTTTTTGAAGTGCGAGTTTTAGTTGAGATCAGTTGCATTCTTGGGTCATGTTGTTTCAGCAGAGGGTATTCAGGTAGATTCGAAGAAGATAGAGGCAGTCAAGGACTGGCCTAGACCCGCATCAGCTACAGAGATCCGGAGTTTCTTGGGTTTGGCAGGATATTACCGTCGGTTTGTGGAGGGGTTGTCATCTATTGCAGCCCCGATGACCATGTTGACCCAGAAGGGTTCCCAGTTCAGGTGGTCGGACGAGTATGAGGCGAGCTTTCAGAATCTCAAGACAGCTTTGACTACGGCGCCAGTGTTGGTTTTGCCCACAGGTTCAGGGTCATATACAGTTTATTGTGATGCATCTCGTATTGGACTTGGTGCGATGTTAATGCAGGATGCCAAGGTCATTGCTTATGCTTCGCGTCAATTGAAGATTCATGAGAAGAACTATCCGGCTCATGACTTGGAGTTAGCAGCCATTGTTCACGTGTTGAAGATTTGGAGGCACTATCTATATGGGAGGTGTTCACGGATCACAAGAGTTTGCAATACTTGTTCAAGCAGAAGGAGCTAAATTTGAGGCAGAGAAGGTGGTTGGAGCTACTAAAGGACTATGATATCACCATCTTATACCATCTGGGGAAGGCCAATGTGGTGGCCGATGCTTTGAGTAGGAAGTCAGCCTGTATGGGCAGTCTTGCGTATATTCCGGTCGGTGAGAGGCCGCTTGCTTTGGATGTTCAGGCTTTGGCAAATCAGTTCGTGAGGTTGGATGTCTCTAAGCCCAGCCGTGTGTTAGCTTGCACAGTCGCTCGTTCTTTATTATTGGAGCATTTTCGAGTATTGAGGATGCAGGGTTGTATTTGTGTGCCTAATGTGGATGGACTTCGAGAGTTGATTCTAGAGGAGGCCCATAGTTCCCGGTACTCTATTCATCCGGGCGCCGCTAAGATGTATCAGGATTTGCGGCAGCATTATTGGTGGAGAAGGATGAAGAAGGATATTGTTGCGTATGTGGCTCGATGTTTGAATTGTCAGCAGGTAAAGTACGAGCACCAGAGACCTGGTGGTTTGTTTCAGAGGATTGAGCTTCCCGAGAGGAAGTGGGAGCGTATCACTATGGACTTTGTTGTTGGACTCCCACGGACTCAGAGGAAGTTCGATGCAGTGTGGGTTATTGTTGATAGGCTGACCAAGTCAGCGCATTTCATTCCTGTGGCAATCTCCTATTCTTCTGAGAGGTTACCCGAGATCTATGTCCGGGAGATTGTTTGTCTTCATGGTGTGACCGTGTATATCATTTCTGATCGAGGTACTCAGTTTACCTCGCATTTCTGGAGAGCAGTGCAGCGTGAGTTGGGCACACGGGTCGAGTTGAGCACAACATTTCATTCTCAGACGGACGGGCAGTCCGAGCGTACTATACAGATTTTGGAGGATATGCTCCGAGCTTGTGTTATTGACTTCAGAGGCTCGTGGGATCATTTTTTGCCTTTAGCGGTGATTGCCTAAAACAACAGTTACCAGTCGAGCATTCAGATGGCTCCTTATGAGGTTGTATATGGTAGGCGATGTCGGTCGCCGATCGGGTGGTTTGAGCCGGGAGAGGCTCGGTTGTTGGGTACGGATCTAGTACAGGATGCCTTGGACAAGGTTAGGATTATTTAGGATAGGCTTCGTACGGCTCAGTCAGGCAAAAGAGTTATGCCGACCGTAAAGTATGTGATGTGGCATTCATGGTCGGCGAGCGGGTGTTGCTTCGGGTATCGTCTATGAAGGGCGTGATGAGATTTGGGAAGAGGGGAAAGCTTAGCCCTAGATTCATTGGCCCGTTTGAGATTCTTGATCGAGTGGGAGAGGTGGCTTACAGACTTGTGTTGCCACCGAGTTTATCAGCTGTGCATCCAGTGTTTCATGTGTCCATGCTTCGGAAGGATCACGACGATCCATCCCACGTGTTAGATTTCAGCACTGCCAGTTAGACAAGGACTTGTCCTATGAGGAGGAGCCGGTAGCTATATTAGACCGGCAGGTTCGTAAGTTGAGATCGAAGAGTTTCCCTTCTGTTCGTGTTCAGTGGAGAGGTCAACCTGTTGAGGCATCGACCTGGGAGTCCGAGCCCTATATGCGGAGCCGTTATCCCCATCTTTTCTCCGACCAAGGTACTTCCTTCTTATGTTCGTTCGAGGACGAATGGTTGTTTTAGAGATGGAGAATGTGATGACCCAAAAGGTCATCACTTGTTTTGGAAATAAATTCTGTGTTCCGAGGCCTTAAAACCTCCTTTTTGTCTCACCTCGATTTGCATGCACAGTTCGGGCGTGTATCGGAAAGCCATTATGTAAAAATCTGTGAAAAATGATGAATTTTGCTTTTGAAGTGAATTTAAGTTGACTTCGGTCATGATTTTGGGTAAACGGACCCGGACCCGTGACTTGACGGTCCCGGAGGGTCCGTAGGAAAATATAGGACTCGGGCGTATGCCCGGAATCGAATTCCAAGGTCCCAAGCCCGAGAAATGAATTTTTGAAGAAAATTGTTTAACTAACATTGTAGAGTTTTTGGAAAATTTGAATGTAATTGAATTTGATGGTATCGGGCCCGTATTTGGTTCCGGAGCCCGGTACGGGTCTTATATGGTATCTAAGTTGAGCCTGTAAAATTTGGAAAGAAACGGACTTGATATGACGTGAATTGACCTTCGATAATTAAAAATTTGAACTTAAGAGTTCATGAGATTTTTCTTTGATTTTGATGCTAAATTCATTGTTATTGATGTTATTTTGATGATTTGATTGCACGAGCAAGTCCGTATGATATTTTTGGACTTGCATACATGTTTGGTTTGTAGTCCCGAGGGCTCCGGTGAGTTTTGGATAGGCCACAGAGTGAAATTTGGACTTAGGAAATTGCTGTTGTGTTGCGGGTCTGCAGTGCGAAGCCTGGCTCACAAATGCAAAATTTGTATCGCAAATGCGAAGATGGCCTGGGCTGCCTTGGTCGCAAATGCGACGTAATTATCACAATTGCGATGTCGCAAATGCGACAGCAGCCATGCAAATGCAAAGTGAATAGGAATCCTCAGGGTTCGCAAAAGCGAACCCCTTATCGCAAATTCGAAGATTTCTTAAGGGTTCACAATTGCGATTGCGAACCCTGGTCGCAATTGCGACATCAGAGACCTGCTAAAATGAATTTCAGACAGGATTTCAACCATTTTTACAACCTTTTCAAAACCTAAACACCTTTGGGCGATTTTTTCAAAGACAACTACTCTTCCAAATGATTTGTAAGTCATTTCTAACTCATTTCTTTCGATCTAATCCATCTTTTTACATGATTTCAACTCAAAATCAAGGGTTTTCATGGGGGAAATTGGGTGTTTTGGGTAGAACTTAGGTTTTTCGAATTTTGGGGATTTGAACCTCGATTTGAGGTCTGATTTCAAAATAAATTATATATTTGAGTTCGTGGGTGAATGGGTAAACGGGTTTTGGTTCAAACCTCGGGTTTTGACCATGTGGGCCTGGGGTCGATTTTTGACTTTTTGGGAAAAACTTTAGAAAACATATATTCATGCATTAGAATTGATTCATTTAGCATTTATTGATATAGTTAAGTAACCTGTGGCTAGATACAAGCGAATTGGTGGTGGAAACAAGAGGTAAAGCGGTAGTTGAGGCTTGAATTGTGTTCGTGGCATCGAGGTAAGTTTTTGGTCTAACCTTTGCTTGAGGGATTAGGAGTGGTGTCCTATTTGCTACGTGTTAATTGTGGAGTACGACGCATAGGTATGGTGACGAGTATCTATACGTCAGTGTCAAGCATTCCCGTGAGTCTCGTATTGTAATTGTTGTGACTAAGTTGTGATTTGTTCATGCTTAATATGTTGATTATCATCGTTGGTTCCCTTGCCAAGATGTTAAGGTTTATGATATTGTCTCCCTTACCGGGATGTTATTGATATGACATTGTCTCCCTTGCCGGGATGTTATTGTTTATGATATTGTCTCCCTTGCCGAGATGTTATTGTTATGACATTGTCTCCCTTGCCGGGATGTTATTGTTTACGATATTGTCTCCCTTGCCGGGATGTTGTTGCTATACTCTTGTTCCCTTGCCGGGATTCTTTTGTGATTGATGTTGATTTGAAATGGGATCGGGTTGCATGCCTGTAACAAGATATATGAAATGGGAGCGGGTGGCACGCCGCCACGGTAATATTTGAAATGGGATCCGGTTGCAGGCCTGCAACAAGATATATGAAATGGGAGTGGGTGGCATGCCGCCACGGTAATATTTGAAATGGGATCGGGTTGCATGCCTGCAACATGATAAATGAAATGGGATCGGGTTGCACGCCTGCAACAACATATACGAAATGGGATCGGATTGCACGCCTGCAACAAGATATATGAAATGGGATTGAGTTGCACGCCTGCAACAAGATATATTAAATGGGATTGGGTGGCATGCCACCATGGTAATATCTGAAATGGGATCGGGTTGCACGCCTGTTACAAGAAAGAGATGAAAGTGAATACAATGTTTGTTTCTCTTATTCTTGTTAGAAATTGAATTTTGGTTTCTTTACATTCCTCTCTGGTATTCTGTTTCTATCTGATACTCCCCGCAGCATAATTTTTCCCCTCCCATCTTTAACTGTAAATATCTGCCTTTATTTTCCGTTGTATATGATTTAACTGCACAGGTTTATTTGGTAGTCTGGTCCTAGCCTCGTCACTACTTCGCCGAGGTTAGGCTAGGCACTTACCAGCACATGGGGTCGGTTGTGCTGATACTACACTCTGCACTGTGTGCACATCCCGGTGTGTAGCTTTTGGACAGCAGTGAGGTTGCTGCCATTAGTCCAACAGGCGACCGAGGTAGTCCTGCAGGCGTCCGCAGGCCTTGGCGCCTCCCTCTATCTTTTCATTTTATTTCTTATTTGTATTTCAGAGACAGTGTTGTATTTATCTTTCGGACCCTTATTTGTAGTATTCCTAGACAGTCTGTGAAATTGTGACACCAGTCCTGGGTAGTCTATGCTTAAGGAATTGTATTGGTAACATTTAAATGGCTATATTTTGTTCTTCCGCTTATTAAATTCCGTTGTATATATTATGATGGTTCTTAAGTGTTAAAGGATTTAAAATGGGTAAAAAGGTAAATAATACAAATGGTTGGCTTGCTTAGCTTTCACTAGTAGGCGCCATCACGACTCCCGAGGGTGATAAATTCGTGACAGCTAATTTCTTTCTCTTCACTTACACAAATAAGTTTGACAGAGAGAAGGATAACAATAACCTCAAAGGCTAACTAATGGAGTTATAACAACAGATAAGTTCATGATATGTTGAGAAATAAATCATTATTTATATTTAAATTGAAGAATAAGTGTGATAATATGCGTGCTTTACTTTGAGGCGAACTATTTTCGTATAGTACTTGGGTTGGGGAGAAAGGCCGGAGAAAATTACCACAAAAACGAGTGACGATCAATAGTAGTGTAGAACTATATATCCTCTTGATATCCTCTATAATATATATTTGCATCATCCACGGCAGATGTGTTTACCTCGAAAATACGAGTAACAATTAAATTTGATTTGTGGTTTTAAAGATATGTGATTTAGTTCAATACCAATCAATAATCAAGAAGTATAACGTATAAATGAAAGAGATAAATAAATCAAACCAGTGTTACTAAGCAGTATCGACCTCGAGCCCAGTGACCTCGAGATGAATCAAGTGCAATCAAACAAGAATAATAAAGCTAAAGGACAATTCTGATGAACAATGAGCGAGATAAGTAAGAGAGTATATTCTTTTCCAATGATTGGATGATGTTTACAAATGATTGCGGTCCCCATTATATAATAGGGGAACCCTAAATAAGGTACATTTCCATTTACAGTAAATAATCTTATTGGGACAGTTGTCCAACCGCCTAGTACGGATTCGTACAAATCTATTCCAGGATTTAAGCCATGATTTTGGGTATGTGGCAGGAATTTAGATCATTCTGTTACAAGTCTGTAACAACATTATTTCGGGGTTGAACACACTCGGCTTTGATACTCATCGTACTTCGATCCTCAGGCATTTCAGTCTGTCTTCGAGCTCGAGTCTGGTTCATTGAACTCGAACTCGACCTTGCCTGAACTCGGGCTTATGGCGACCCCTCGAGCCCGAAAAATTAGGCATACCTGATTTCGACCGTATACAGATAGTCCCCGCATTTCTTAGAGTAAAACGATAAGAAACGGTTTGATCTTCGATGTTCCGATGCCTTGATCATGATGTCAATCTCGTGATGTCAGCACCTGAAGTGATTGAAAAGTCATTTCCGCATAGTTCCCAAGGTCATTAATTGGAGGCGGCTGAAGGTCGGCTATTTGGCTTCCCCAACACACTTTAGCGGCCTCTATAAATAGGCCAACTTCACGATTTTTGCAAACTTTACTTCTCAAATCATTCTTAAAATCCCTTTAACTCCTTCAACTTCTTTGACTTCACCCTTCTCGCAATTTGCTCTTACTGCAGCATCTACTCCTTCTCTTCTCTTGAATTTACAAACCGCAATGGCCAAAACATCTAAAACTGTCCCTCAGAAAGAAAAAACTTCTTCATCATCGCAGTCGGCCAGAGGTAGAGCGGTGGTGCCACCTCGTATCGACGAGTGTATTCTCCCGCCGTGCGGACTAACTTCCAGTTTCAAAATTGATAAACCTGCATCGACACCAGGCCGATGTGAGCCCATGTCCCGATACATCTGCTTGATAACCAAAACTAAGCTCGAGCAGGTGAAAGAGGACTGCAACTGGAAGAACAAATATGTAGTGATCCCTTCCCCTGAAGAGGACATCACTACCCATAAGGCAGGGTACTTAAGCGTGTATACCTACCCATTCACGTTGGGTCCTGTAGATCTAGCTCTGGGGCCCATAGACCAAGTGATTCTTGATTTTTGCCAACAATACCAGGTGACGCTTGGCCAGATCTACCCTTCATTTTGGTGCATTGTTAACCTAATTAGATACTTCTCGAGTTTGGTCGAGGGGATGCCTTTTACCCTCAACCACCTGATCAGGCTATGAAGTCCTCGCCTTTATTGAGGTGGTCTGATAAAGCTGCAATGTCGATCCACGAAATCTCTCTTCTCCAGCATCGATGACGAAAAGGACCGAGGATGGATGAGCTGGTTTGTCCGAATCAGGACCTCTGACCCGATTCCTGCTGAGAGGATGCCATTACCCGAGGAATGGAACATGAAACGTAAGTACAAATTTATCGATGGTGACTTTAATTTCTAAGTTCCCTATTCTCTCTCGACCTCATCCTCTTCTCGATCCAATCCCTTTCTGATGATGTAGTTTTTGCTTAGTTTCCTGGTGCGGTCCCAGACCTCGAAGTTTGGGTACGGCAACTGGCCTTTACTTCTTCATACGCAGAACGCAACTGGAGTGACCTGGCCAAAGGTCGATGGGAGACTAAAAACCATGGTGAGTTCTCTTGTTTGCATACTTATGTTTCATAGTGAAATACTTACTTTATCGTTATGTAGGCCTCGGAGATGTTGTTGTTATGTGGCCGCCCCCGCCCGGTGAAGAATCCCAAAGCCCTCCAAGGAAAATAAAAGAAAGAGGGGGTCGCCTGCAAATTCCCCGAAGCCAAAGAAAAGCAAGGCTCGAAAACCTAAGGCCGATACCGTGGCCCTATCTCTAGAAATGGCCCGACGCCTTCGGGATGAGGATGAAGAGGGGGAAGATGACGACTACCTGTTAGTAGTTCGGAAAAAAGGAAATAGTGACGCTTCAAAGACCGCTTAACCGATGGTAGCTGATGCGGTTTATTTTCGAACTGAAGAAATCTCGGAGGGGAGTTCGAGCAACGTCCCCGAGCTATTGGGAAGCAAAAGAGCACCTCGTCTTGAAGGTCAGTTGGAGGGTGAGACCGAGGGGCCCGGTTTCGAGGCCCTCCAAAGAGAAGAGAATGTCCCTAGTGGATCACTTGGGAAAATGAACGTAGATGTTGCCGCATGGTCCTGAGTTCTCCGAGGGGCAATTTCGAGATGCCCGGAACATGGGAACTCCCGATGTGGGAACGAGCCACGAAGGGAATGATATCTTTCGTGAGTGACTTGTAGGGGTCGAAGATGGTCCTGACCCAGATGCTTTATTTATTTTTTATGAGGCCCAGCAGCTTTTCAATCAAGTAAGTTTCTTCCCTTAAAATTACGCCTGCGCTTTATCCTTGTTGTTCTGAGTCTAACTTTTCCCTTTTGTGAAGGTTGTGACGCTCCATCAAGAAGCATTTTCCAAGTCTCGATCCAAGCTTGCTCGATGCGAGGCCGAGCTCAACAAGCTCACGGAAGAGAGGGATGGACTTAAGCGCCTTTATTTACAGAAAGAATAAGAGGTCAGGGATCTCCGATTTAAGTTGGCGAAGGCTCATCGAGAACAGAATGAGCTTATTGAAAAGGTAATATACCTTTTGAGGATTTGTTATGCATTTATCCGACTAGAAGACTAACACTTCAACTTTGTAGGCCCAGCAGAAGGGTGAGCTGGTGGAGTAGCTTTGAGAGGAGCTCAAGATGAAGGATGTCGAGACCCTAGGTGGAAGCAATGTATGGACCATCTCGCCTCAGAGAAAGATACTCTTCGCGAGTAGCTGACGTCATTGAACGACAACTTCAAAGTGTAAAGTAGGATAGCCTGGCCCGAAGCCTTAAAATTGAGGAGCTCGAAGCTAAATCTGTTGCTGATCTTGCAAAAGCAAAATCTGATATAGAGGCGCTTGTGTCTTCGTACCGAGCTGACGCTGAAGCCGCTAACACTCAGGCACAGGAGATCTCTGCTGCGACCGAAGATAAGTTATCATGTGCTCTCAACCATGCCAGGCGACAGTCCCGGAAAGAAACCCACGAGGAGGTTCACGCTCGTGGCTTCGACCTCTCAGCCGATATTGAAAAATCAAAGACTTTGGAGGAAGAGGTTGCTGCTTTGCTCTCTGATGATGAGGATTCTGCTAGTGGCTCCGAGAGCGGAGGAGATGAAGGTGAAGTCCCCGAGGAGGAGGTTCCCGAAGATGCAGCTCCCGAGGATGTGGCTTCCATAGATGTGGCTCTCGAGGATATGGCTCTGAAGTAGATTAGGTTCCTTCATTTTGTTTTTGTGTTTTTGCGTAAGGGCCTCTCGTGGGTATTGTAAATATCTTTTGTAAACATCTCTTATAAATATAAAGAATCTCTTTGCTTTATCTCCGATTTGTATTATTCCGTTTCATCTTCATTTGTGAAAAATTTTGATGTTAAAGCTCTAATGATTGGACTCAGAACATAATAAACCCTAAGGTTTTTTATTTGATCAATGGGAGATCTTTATAATAGAATACCTCTTAAGGTTTTTGTTAATCTTCGAGCTAAGCTTAAGTTGATTTGACGCGAGCTCGGGATGATGGGACTCTTGAGTCTGAGTTGAGTGAGAGTAAGGTCTCGAACTCCACATGCTTCGGCCCTTAGGCTCTTTTATATTGGCCATTAGGCTCTTTTAGCTCGGCTCTTAGGCTCTTTAAGTTGGGCTGATTCGTCCTTTAAAGCGGCTATAATTTTTCTCTCTTTTCGGCTAAAAGACTTAGTCAAAAATTTTCTATGCCTTAGCATGTGTTTTTTGTTCCCGTCAGGTTTTTCAAAGGTTCGATCGATTGGAACCTCATTTGTAATTTGTTTGTGTAATGATAATCGAATACCTCTTAAGGTTTTCTTGAAGGCTGATGTTATCGAAGCCTTTAAATTATTCAAGGGATGATTTTATTGAAGCCCTTTATTATTTGATTTTGCCAAGGGTAGCCTAACTTAACCGGTATTTCAAAGTGTTTGATGTCTCCGAGCCGCATTATTTCGGCCGTATCCTTTTTGTATGACCGTAGTCTTTAATATGGTCGTAGCCTTCGGGTATGTCTCTTGCACTTGTTCCTGATAACATTTCGAATTAGTCCCCGAGTGTGACAACCTTGGCCTTTATATCGAGGGGATGCCTGTTTGAGGTCTTATGAGTTTGAGTTTTTGATGACTCAGATGCATTGACTGTCGCTGACAGTCCCCGAGTATTCGGGGTGCATTTGCATTCTGGCTCTTTAGCCATTTCCTGTAGAATTATAAGTATAAAGCTCGTATAATAGTAGACTTCTTTAAGACACAAAGTGTTTTGATATAGAAAGAATGTTTCTTTGAATAATGATACATGCGTACATGGACACGGTTCATCTGACCGTTTGGCCCATTACAAAGTTCTCCTGTCGAGGCCCTCTTTGGCGTCAAGTATTTTCCTCGAAAATATAACCTACGAGGATGATGCCCCCCAATATTTGAGGTTGATTGAAAAGTAACATTGGATACTGTTGAGCTCTCCTTAGGTAGCACATAGTTGTTGCCTCGTTAAAAACCTCGTCGGTAAAACCCATCTGGGACAAAATTGGATCTAAGGGAAAAACAGTGCAACGCGTGCTTTAAAACCTAAGGCCTTCGTGTAGAAAGGTGTCTTCGATATCTTCGATCGATCACCTGCAATGGATTAGCTTCAAATTCTAATGGACAAAAGGAGAAAGTCATACCTTAGCAATAGTATCATTTGAGTAGTGATACATTCCAATTGTTTGGCAGTTGTTCACCTTCCATTGTGATAAGTTTGTAAGATCCTTTACCGACGACTCCGATGACACGGTACATTCCTTCCATATTTGGGCCTAGTTTCCCTTCATTCGGGTCTCGAGTATTGAGGGTAACTTTTTCGTAGAATTAAGTCCCCAATTCCAAAGTGTCGAAGGTTGGTCCTTCTATTGTAGTATCTCTCGATTCTTTGCTTTTGCGCGGCCATTCGAACAAGTGCTGCCTCTCGTTTTCATCCAATAGCTCAAGGCTAGTATTCATAACCTCGTGATTTGACTCCTACGATGCATGTCGAAACCTGGCGCTAGGTTCCCCGACCTCGACAGGGATAAGGGCCTCGAAGCCATATACCAAAGAAAATGGAGTAGCCCCCATGCTAGACTTCGATGTTGTTCGATACGCCCAAAGGACCTCGGGTAGAACTTCTCTCCATTTTCCCTTTGCATCGTCCAATCTTTTCTTTAAGTTTAGGATGATAGTTTTGTTTGTTGACTGAGCCTGTCCATTCCCTGTCGGGTGATATGGTGTTGGTAAGATCCTCTTTATTCTGTGCGCTTCGAGGACCTCCGTCACCTTTTTGCCGACGAATCGCTTTCTATTGTCACATACAATCTCGGCGGGCATCCCGAATCGACATATGATGTGGTCCCAGATGAAGTCAATAACTTCCTTTTCTTTGACCTTCTCAAAGGCATGTGCTTCCACCAAATTAGAAAAATAATCAGTCATAAACAAAATGAATTTAACCTTACCTGGGGCCGTTGGTAGAGGGCCGACTATGTCTATTCCCCATTTCATGAAAGGCCAAGGGGATAAGACCGAGTGGAGTTGTTCTCCGGGCTGATGGATCATCGCTGCAAACCGTTGGCACTTATCACATTTTTTGACAAACTCCTTACTATTTTTTTCCATGCTATCCCAGTAATACCCCGCTCTAATAATTTTGCAAATCAAAGACTCGGTGCCGGAGTGATTCCCACAAGTACCTTCGTGCCGGAGTGATTCCCACAAGTACTTTCGTGGATTTCTCGTAGAACATAATTTGTGTCCCCCGGCACTAAACATACCGCTAATGGTCTATCGAACATCCTCCTGTACAATGTTCCATTTCCATCTAACGTAAACCTAGCAGCCTTGGTTCGCAAGGCCCTCGATTCTTTTTGGTCCGATGGGAGTTTTCCATTTTTCAAATAATCGATATACTTGGTCCTCCAATCCTAAGTCAGACTTGTAGAATTTATCTCGGCATGACCCTCTTCAACCACAGACCTCGATAATTGGACGACAGTCCCCGGGACGATATCATCTTCTTCAACCGAGGATCCCAAGTTAGCAAGTGCATCGGCCTCACTATTTTGTTCTCGAGGCACATGATCCAGAGTCCACTGCTTGAAGCGGTGCAAAGTTACCTGCAGCTTATCCTCTTGAACTTCAAAACTTTTGTTTACTTGGTTTACCACCAGCAGTGAATCGCACTTTGCTTCAATGACTTCTGCTCCCAAGCTCTTAGCTAGCTCGAGACCTACAATCATGGCCTCATACTCGGCCTCATTATTAGTCAACCTAGAAGTTTTGATAGATTGTCTAATGGTACTACCTGTAGGTGGCTTCAAGACAATGTCAAGCCCGGACCCTTTCACATTCGAGGCACCGTCCGTGAAAAGGGTCCATACCCCCGATGATGTACCCAATCTTAGCAGGAGTTCTTTCTCCATTTCAGGTACGAGGGTTGGCGTAAAATTGGCCATGAATTCAGCTAGGATTTGAGACTTGATGGTCGTTCGGGGTTGATATTCGATATCGTTCCTGCTAAGTTCGACGGCCCATTTGGCCAACTGGCCCGATTGCTCGGACTTATGCAAAACATTTCGAAGGGGGTAAGTGGTTAATAGACATACGGGATGACACTGAAAATATGGCTTTAGCTTTCTAGATGAGCTTATATATGCAAGGCTAATTTTTTTGAGTGGAGGCATCTAGTTTCAGCATCTCCTAGAGTTCGGCTTACATAATAAACAGGGAATTACGTGCCTTGCTCTTCTCGAACTAGTACCCCACTTACTGCTATCTCAGATACTGCCAAATATAAGTAAAGCTTTTCATCTACCTTTGGGGTGTGAAGCAAAGGCGGTCTCGATAAGTATTGCTTCAATTCCTCCAAGGCTTGCTGGCATTCCGGGGTCCATGTGAATTTCTTTTTCTTTCTGAGCAAAGAAAAGAACCTATGACTTCGATCTGATGACCTCGAAATGAACCGACCCAAGGCAGCTATTCGTCCTGTTAGCCTTTGTACGGCCTTCACACTATCCATGACCGTGATATCCTTGATGGCCTTGATCTTGTCGGGGTTATTTCGATACCCCGATTCGACACCATAAAGCTGAGGAATTTACCCGAGCCGACTCGAAAGGCACATTTTTCCGGGTTAAGCTTCATGTTGTACTTCCTCAAGATTTTGAATGTTTCCTGCAAATGAGTTAAATGGTCCTCTGCGCGTAGGGACTTAACCAACATATCATCAATGTAAACTTCCATCGATTTACCTATCTGTTCCTTGAACATTTTGTTACCTAGGCGTTGGTATGTTGCTCCTGCATTTTTTAGCCCAAACGACATTACGTTGTAACAATAAGTTCCAAATTTAGTGATAAACGAGGTCTTTTCCCGTTCCTCCAGGTTCATCTGAATTTGATTGTACCCGGAGTAGGCATCGAGAAAAGTTAGGATCTCGTGGCCGGCCGTGATATCGATCATACTATCGATGTTGGGAAGTGGAAAAGAGTCTTCTAGGCATGCTTTGTTTAAGTCCATGTAATCTACGCACATTCTAAGTTTGTTTCCTTTTTTAGGAACTACAACTACGTTGGCTAACTATTCGAGGTATTTTACCTCCCGAATAGACCCTATTTTAAGAAGTTTGGTTACCTCGTCCTTTATGATTGCATGCTTCACCTAGGGACTGGGGCCTCCTTTTTTGCTTTACCGGTTTGAACCTGGGGTCGAGGCTTAACTGGTGTGTTGTTATTTCTGGTGGAATCCCTGTCATATCTAAATTGGACCAAGCAAAGCAATCCATATTATTGATAAGAAATTGAATGAGTTGTTTCCTGAGTTTGAGGGTTAATCCCATTCCCAAGTATACCTTTCTCTCGGGCATGTATTCAATCAATATGACCTGCTCCAGTTCCTCGACCGTTGACTTGGTTGCATCGGACTCTTCGAGAACGACGAAAGTTCAAGGAGTAAGGAAATCCTCTTCTTCGTCTTCGATTACCTGTTGCTCCGATCTCGTCGAGGCTGGAGGCAGTGATTGCTATTTAGCCGCCTGCTTACCTTTGGTGTTCGAATTTTCCGAGGTCGAAGGCTCTGGTATCGGCATCACTTCATCGATTGCAAACATTTCCTTTGCATCGTGTTGCTCTTCGTAAACAGTTTTCACTCCATCCTCTGTTGGGAACTTCATCATTTGATGAAAAGCTGAAGGTACTACCCTCATGTTGTGTATCCATGGTCTCCCGAGGAGTGCATTATACCTCATGTCTCCTTCGATGACATGAAATTTTATATCTTGTATGGTCCCGGCTACGTTCACTGGTAGGATTATCTCCCATTTTGTTTCGCTTGCCATGTCGAAGCCATTTAGGACCCGGGACACGGGTACAATCTGATCTTGTAAGCCGAGCCGCTCTACGACCCTCAGTCTGATTATGTTTGCTGAGCTACCCGGATCTACTAGAACACGTTTAACTTGAATTTTATTAAAAAGAATAGAAATTACCAGGGCATCATTGTGCGTCTGAGATATGCCTTCTGCATCCTCGTCATAGAATGATAGGACATCCTCGGGTACATACTCTGAGTCCGTTTTTCTCTAGTGATCGACACCTTGGTGCGCTTGAATATAGGTCCTTGTGGGACATCGACACCGCCAACGATTATGTGGATTACATGTTGTGGTTCTTCCTGCTTACTTTTTCTGCCTGCATCTCTCTCCCTGAAGTGGTTCTTAGCCCGATCACTAAGAAATTATCGAAGGTGCCCCTCGTTGAACAACTGAGCTACCTCCTCCCTAGCTGCCTGTAGTCTTCGATTCTATGGCCATGTGCGCCATGATACTTACACATCATGTTTGGATTCCTCTGAGAAGGATCATTTTGTATGGGCATGGGCCATCTGGTGTCTTTGATTCTCCCAATAGCTGACACGATCCTCGATGCATCTACGCTGAAATTGTACTCCGACAATCGAGGTGCCTCCGCGGGGTCGGTATGTTTATCGAACCCATTCTTACTCATGAGTCCCCGAGAACTTTGAGCTCAATCATTTATCCGATCATTTCGAGGGGCGTTACGACCTGAGCCGCTATTTCTCCGATCGATATACAGCTGATACCGTTCCTTGTTTAACCTTGATTCCCTCTCTGTATACCTCGGGGCTTGGCTGCCAATCTATTAGGATGAATTGAACCCGAGGGGGCTCCCAACTGGTCGTCCCCGACCTTGATCTTCTACTGATAATGATTATGCACTTCTGACCACGTCACAGCAGGATACTCGATCAGATTTTGCTTTAATTATCGAGACGCGATCGAACTCCGTTCATTCAAACCCTGCATAGAAGCCTGTATTGCCCAGTCATCTGAGACCGGTGGTAATTCCATTCGCTCCATATGAAACCTGGACACGAACTCCCTTAACATCTCGTCGTTCCTCTGTTTTATCTTAAAAATGTCCGATTTTCTCGTTGCCACCTTTATGGCCCCAGCGTGTGCTTTCACGAAGGCATCTGCCAACATAGCAAACGAATTGATAGAGTTCTGGGGCAAGTTGTGGTACCAAATCATGGCCCCTTTCGATAAAGTTTCCCCAAAAATTTTCAACAATACTGACTCAACCTCATCATCATTCAAGTCGTTTCCTTTAATCCCGCAAGTATATGAGGTAATATGCTCATTAGGGTCGGTTGTCCCGTTATATTTGGGTATATTGGGCATGTGAAACTTTTTATGAATGGGCATCAGAGCCGCGCTCTAAGGGAATGGTTTTTGTATGACCCTTTTGGCATCTAAACCTTTCAAGACCGGGGGTGCCCCCGGTATTTGATCAACACGGGAGTTATAAGTCTCCACCTTTTTATCATTGCTCAATCTTATTTTCCCCGGAATCGATCATTTCTGTGAGCTCTTCGAGCAGTCTCATAATGGTGGGGTCAGTCCCTGAGGCATTTTCGTTTGACCTCTCTGGCGCCGATTCAGCACATCGAGTGTTTTCTGGTTCGACTATGCTCGAAGTTTTATTCTGACTCTGAAGTTGAGCGTTGGCAATCTGCTGAGCTTGTAGCATCTCGAATATAACTTGGAGGCTGACTCCCCCATCTCCTATGCCTTGTGTTCCTTAGCGCCAGATTGGGCCTCCCTGCGTACACTTCCTCTGGGGTTTGCGCCTAAATCTGCAGTCAAAGCAATGTGCGAAATAACATCAACTGGTTCCACATTTGGCACTTTCCCAGGGTTTATCGGTGGTACACCGACCCCTATATTATTGTTTTCCCCATAAAAACCAAGACCTTTGTAGTCATGAACAGGTGAGTTTTGCGAGTTTGACATGTTTAATCCTGAGAATAAAAAATCCTTGACAAGAAAAAGTGTAAAAATAACGTGTGTTATGAGAATCAATAATGAAATAATCACTATTATCTTTAGCCCTATGGTGGGCGCCAAACTGTTTATCTCAAAAATACGAGTAACAATTAAATTTGATTTGTGATTTTAAAGATATGTGATTTAGTTTAATACATATTAATAATCAAGAAGTATAACGTATAAATGAAAGAGATGAATAAACCAAACCAGTGTTACTAAGCATTATCAACCTCGAGCCCAGTGACCTCGAGATGAATCAAGAACAATAAAACAAGAATAATAAAACTAGAGGACAATTCTGATGAACAATGAGCGAGAAAAGTAAGAGAGTATATTCTTTTCCAATGATTGGATGATGTTTACAAATGATTGGGGTCCCCTTTATATAATAGGAAAACCCTAAATAAGGTACATTTCCATTTACAGTAAAGAATCTTATTGGGACAGCTGTCTAACCACCTAGTACGGATTCGTACGAATCTATTCCGGGATTCACGCCATGATTTTGGGGACGTGGCAGGAATCTAGCTCATTCTGTTACAAGTCTGTAACGGCATTATTTCGGGGTTGAACACACTCGGCTTTGATACTCATCGTACTTCGATCCTCGGGCATTGCACTCCGTCTTTGAGCTCGAGTCTGGTTCATCGAGCTCGAACGCGACCTTGCCTGAACTCGGGCTTATGGCGACCCCTCGAGCCCAGGAAATTGGGCATACCTGATTTCGTCCGTATACAAGATGATCTTTTGTACATAAGAATTAATTGCTGTATAACAAGTTTTAACTATTTTATACTGAAGATTTCTAGCAGTAGAATCAAAATTCTGTCCAACAAAGGGTGTGTTTAGTATGAAGGAAATTATTTGTCGAAAAATGTATTCTAATTTTTCCATGTTTGGTTGGCTTAAATATTTTTCTCATGGACCCATTTCTTGCAATTGCAGGGAAATGTTTTCCCTATCAACAGAAGGGAAAATATTTTCCAAAACTCATTTTCAGTCTTCTCTGCCATATTGTCCATCCCTACCAACCCCCACCAGCCCACCCCCACACCCCCACCCTCACCCATCCCCTACTCTACTCCATCGCCCACCACCCCCAGCCATCCCAACCACCTACCCTCGACCCCCACCACCCACCCTTAATAGAAATATTATTGAAAGTACTTTTTTTCATATTGTGGATAGAGTACCTTTTTTCATCTTATCAAAACGAGTATTATTTTCATGATGTAAAAAAAGTATTTTCTTTTCATGATGTAGAAAAACTATTTTCATTCATTTCAACAAAATGATGTACTAAAAAGTATTTTCTTTCACTTCAACCAAAAAGTACATTCTTTTTATTATGATGTAGAAAAAATATTACTTTCATTTCAACAAAAATGAGTATTTTCTTCAGGATGTAGAAAAAGTATTTTCTTTCATTTAAATAAAAATGAGCACTTTCTTTTTCATGTTGTAGAAAGAGTATTTTTACTTTATTTCAACAAGAAAAAGAGTATTCTTTTTTCAATTATGGAGCTCAAATTTTAACGTTCTCGTGTGAAAAAGTAAATCATCATATTAGTTCATTTGGATTTATGTGACTTTTTTTAGAAGAATCATTGAATTCTTGAAGAAAACAGAGTTGTGGAAATGTTGAGTAACTTTGGGTGAGGGGGGATGGAGGGGGGAGGGTGAGGAGAGTAACATAAAATTATTTTTCCTAAAAGGATTTTCTATTTTCTAACCAAAAACTAAAAAATATTGTCCGAAAAAGTTTTCTACTCACAACCAAACACGAAAAAATAAGTGACAACACCATTCATTTTCCAGTAAAACCTTTTTCAGGGAAAAGATTTTCCTTCGTACCAAACACGCCCAAAGTCTGGCGAAAGAAGATACTATAATGAAGTACACATAGTCTGGTTCCGTTAATACCAAATTAAGGGGAGATTGATGTTGTTTGATGGGAATGAGATGTGATGCTGAATAATACATATATCGATCCTCTTTCTTTCACGGATTAAACATATCATAAAATATACTCCCCAGCTATATATATTACTTACTCTTTCGTAGTCTTCTTTTATCATTCTTTCTATACTGCATTATATACCTCCCTAATTTTCTTTTTTTTCATTCTTTCTGATTGTTAGAGCCTCTTTTTCAGGCTAGCGGAGGTTCCAAGCCGCAGCAAATTGCATATCATTATGGAGGTTATTAGACCCCCTATTGAAATTGGGGAGGTTAAGAGTAACCCCGTTGGTGAAAGAAAAAAAAATAATAACCCCCGTAATAAAATCTCAGCAAAATAGACTGTTATTTTAAGTGATACACTAACAACTTAAGCGGTTTTTACACTTTAGTTATATGTAATTAACTGATTATAGTCGTTTACTAATCTCTCCGTACGCTCGTTGCACATATACCTCATACTAATATAATGTATATATCTTTAAAAATACGTTTGAGTAAAAAAACTTAATTTAAAAATGCATAGTATAATCTTAAAAATAATGAATGTTGATCATATTTAGCTAACTTAATAGAAGAACAAACTCATAAAAAATAATAGAAAAAACAGCTCCACAAGAGTAGAGCAATGTAATGACTTGTATTCACATTGATTGCATTAGTATTTTACCCCTTCAATATATGGTATTTAAACATTTTTAGTGAATTTGAAAATGCTAGGTTATATGTCACAAGCATTATGTAATGACCCGGCCGGTCGTTTTGAGACTTGTAGCCCTGTTCCCCCATTTACTGCTCATTCTCTGCTTAATTACTGTTATATGACTTTCCGGGGTAGTTAGTTCGGGTCCGGAGAGATCTCAAAATGAATTGAGACACTTAGTCTCAAGGTTGGAAGCTTAAGTTGAAAAGGTTGACCGGATATTGACTTGTATGTAAATGGCTCCGGAATGGAGTTTCGAGGTTTACGTTAGCTTTGTTGGGTATTTTGGACTTAGGAGCGTGCTCGGATTGTGATTTGGAGGTCCGTTTTGAATTAGGCTTGAAATGACAAAAGGTCGGAATGTTGAAGTTGGACCGAGAGTTGACTTTGTGGTTACCGGGCTCGGATTGAGGTTTCGGGAGTTGGAGTAGACCCATGGTGTCATTTGTGACTTGTGTTCAAAATTTGGGGTCAGTCGGACGTGATTTGATAGGTTTCGACATCGAATGTAGAATTTAGAACTTTAAATGTTTATTAGGCTTGAATCGATACGGGATTCGTAATTTTAGCGTTGTTTGATGTGATTTAAAGGCTCTACTAAGTTCGTATGATATTTTGCAACTTGTTGGTATGTTTGTTTGAGGTCCCGAGGACCTCGAGTGAGTTTCAGATGGTTAACAGATCAATTTTTTGACTTGGAGAATTTCTGGAATTTTCTAGTGCACTGATCTGGTTTCCTTATACGTGGGAAGGTTCGCGATCGCATAGGCTAACTGGAGAAGCTGTGGTGTTTTGTTCAATACGATCGCCAGTTCTGGCAAGCGATCGCATAGGCTGGGGGAATCAGTGCAATGCGAACGCGTGGGCTAGGCCGCGTTCGCGAAGAAGAGGTGAGGCAGTTGTGGTTCATGCGCATTTTCTATGCGAACGTGTGGACCATCCGCCATCGCGTAGGCCTGGGAAGCCTATGCTTCGTATTCGCGTGTGTTTTTGTGCAGTCGCGTAGAGGAGTCTCTGGGGGCAATGGATTTTGTGCATCGTGATCGCGATGATTTTCCCGCGATCACGAAGAAGGGATATCTGGGCATACTTAAATATTTCAAAACGAGGGTTTGAGCTCATTTTCACAATTTGATTTTGGGAGCTCGGCGGGAGGCGATTCTTGGAGAGATTTACAAGGGAGTGACTGGGGAAAGCGATTATTACTTAGTTATTGTTAAATTCCATGTTTATATCTTTGATTTCACCATTTAATTAGTGATTTGGGTTATAATTGGGGGGAAATGAATGAAAGTCCTTAGGCCGAATCATCAGGATTTGATCGGGATTTTGTTATCGGATTCGAGTAATTTTGGTATGGTTGGACTCGTGGTGGAATGAGTGTTCGTATTTCGTGATTGTTACCGGATTCCGAGACGTGGGCCTGGTGGTTGATGTTTCAGTTGACTTTTTGACTTCTGATTAACGATTAAGTATTTTGTTATGGAATTGATTCCTTTAGCTCGTGTTGATTGTATTGAATTATTTATGGCTAGATTCGAGATGTTCAGAGGCCGATTCGCGAGGTAAGGGCTTGCTAGCGGAGTGATTTGAGTTGCTTGAGGTAGGTATCGTATTTAAACTCGGTTGAGGCACCAGTTGCCTAAATTGTTGTGATAGCCACATGCTTTTGGGTGAGCACATGCGTGGGGATGATCCCATGTGCGGCACCGGGATTGTATGTTCATGTTTGGGTTATGCTCGGGCTCCTATATGCCCAGAAATGACTGTTAATCTTTGAGCTTCGAAATCTGACATGTGGTAACAGTCTATGTGATCTAATTAAGCCATGATGAGTCTGCTTAGAGGTTTAATCCCTGAACGAATTTGATATATACTTTTCATTGATGAAATTGCCGGATTGAGCTACGATAGCACACTTTGCACTTGCCTACACTTTAGCATGTTATTTACACATGTCTAGGGATAGGAGAATCGTATTTCATCCATTATATACCTGTAAACTTGCTTTATTGCTTCTTTATGATATTTTGGACTGGGGCCTGCGGCTATGCCGAGTAGATTATGTTACTGGCACGTGAGTTATCCGTACAGCACGTGAGTTGTCCATCCGAATCCATGTATTGATATTATTGGCACGTGTGTTATCTATGCAGCACATGAGTTGTCAGTGCAGATCCATATATTGATCTTATTGAAACGTGAGTTATCCGTGTAGCACGTGAGTTTTCCGTGCAGATTCTATTATTAGCATGTGTGTTGCCGCGCAGCAGGTAAATTGTCTGTGCAGTGTATGGAACTCGTATTTTCTTGATCATTTATCTGATTTACGTATTTCTTTCCTCTACATGCTATAATATTATTGAGTAGGTCATTTTAGAACCAGTGCACATGCACACACGGATATTCATATCACGAAGCATTATGAGCTAGCTTTAAATTATTATGTTTTGTTATTAAAAAGGGACATAATTTCCCTTATTTAACTAGTGACCTCAACAAATTAAATTTCTCTTACCTTGCCTTGTTTATTTGCGATACTTATTGAGTTGGTTGTGCTCACACTACACCCTGCACCTCGTGTGCAAATCTAGGCATTTCTGGGCACGGCGGTTGTTGATCGAGGAGTCTTATCTATTCGAAAATCATCAACGTAGCTGCTTGAGCGTCCGCAGAACTTGACCCTCCTTTCCCTATCTTTCAGTTTTATGTATTTAGTCCTACTTACCAGATAGTGTACCAGAC
Organism: Nicotiana attenuata; assembly: GCF_001879085.1. NCBI lineage: Eukaryota > Viridiplantae > Streptophyta > Magnoliopsida > Solanales > Solanaceae > Nicotiana > Nicotiana attenuata. The sequence continues at coordinate 34,023,619 of NC_031999.1, forward strand.
TATGTCTTTATATATATATATATATATATATATATATATATATATGCGCTCATGTACTTAGTGACACCTAGGTTTTAGGGATTTTCTGTATTTAGTTATGGCCTTTTATCTAGTTTATGAGAGTTTTCAATTATTTAAAACTGTTTTAGTACATTGTTCATTCAAATGTGTTGGAGATTTTTGAGATGTCTGCTTGCCTAGTACCATATTAGGCGCTATCAAGACAAGTTAAATTTTGGATCGTGACAAGTTGGTATCAGATCCTAGGTTACATAGGTCTCACAAGTCATGAGTAGGTCTAGTAGAGTCTTGGGGATCGGTACAGAAATGTCTGTACTTATCTTCTAGAGGCTGTCGAACCCTTAGATAAACTTCACATACTTTTTATTCTTGTCGTGTGGATTTGTTGATTCCGATAACTGAACTTCTGCTATTATATTCTCTTACAGATGGATAGGACACGTGCTACCGGTAAGGACGGGCGGCAACCAGTACCACCGGCTAGGGCCATTAGAGTCCGGGACCGCGGTAGGGGTAGATGTGCAGCTCGTACAACAGCTAGAGCAGCACCTGCAGATCCACCAATTGCTCCATCTCAGGAGTAGGTACCAGATATGGTTGAGCCAGTGGGTCCATCTCAGGCACCAGTTGTGCCCGTTGTGATTCCAGGCACTTAGGAGGTTTTGGCTCAGATTTTGACTGTGTGCACTAGGCTTGCTCAAGCGGTTTCTGTTCCGGCAGAAGTAGCCACTTCTCAGGCTGAGGGTGCAACTCAGACTCCCGCCGCCCGTACTCCAGAGCAGGTGATGCAGGGACTTCAGACACTAGGGGTACCACCAGCCCAGCCGGTTGTAGTTTCTCAGGCTTAGGTGGATCTCGTTATGACTGATGATGAGCATAGGAGACTAGAGAGGTTTGGGAGGCTCCAGCCTCCATCATTAAGTTGGGGGTGGGGGGGGGAGAGTCTGAGGATGCCCAGAACTTTTCGGATAGGTGCCAGCGGATTCTTCGCACGGTAGGTATTCTGGAGACCAGTGGGGTCTTGTTGATACCCAATTTTTCCCTGTGTATTTTTATATACAAAATACCTTTCAAATAGCATAGGTATGCATATATAAGTATGTCCAAGAATTTTCCTATTTTTCCTTTAATTTTTAAAGATTTTTAAACCATTTTTATTGCCCTATTTTACCAATAAAAAACCAATAATTATTATTTTTTATTCACTTATTGTATTCTCATATTTATACCAAAATATAGCTGAGGTAATTTTTGCATATATTTTACAAATTTATTTAGTATTTTAAAGCTAAATTGCATATAATTGCAATATTAGCCTATTTTAAGAATTAATTGCGTTTATAATTACAAAATGGATTCCATTATTTTTATTTAATATTTATACATTATTAATTAATTTAGTACCTTTAATTTGTTTCCAAAAATGATTTTGCTATTTTTATAAAATAAGAGGGGAAAAAATGGCTATTTAAATACTAGCCCTAACCATTTCAATTTTAGCCTGAAACAACCCCCAATTAAACCTAATCCCAATCCCAAATTACCCGGCCAAATTCCTAAATTACCCGCCCCTGACCCACTCAAATAACTCGCCCAGACCTCTTCTTTTAATCCCATCAGTTAATCTGTTAGATCAACGGCTCACACGCATTCTTTCCTTTTTAATTTACCAAACCCCCCAACCCTAAATCATTTTCAATTATTTGCCGCCCCTCAAACCCTCCCCTCTCTCAAACACTCTCGAACCTTCTCTAACCCTAGCCACCTCCGCCCTAAAATCCACCGGAATCTATGGCTTCCAAAGCTACGAGGGTCCTACACCTACCTCCTGGTGCTCTTACGTGCCTGATACCTGAAGATTCGAGGCCTGACTATGAAGGGTTGAACCCAGACCACGCCGATTCGAGGTCTCAGGGTCATCTCCGGCGTTGCTCTGGCATACCATGGTTGTTTGAGCCTGGTTCTGACCTCTCCGATGCAGATCGGTGACCTTTCAAAGCCTTTCTCATTTCTAGGGTTCTTCTGAAACCCTAACCTTTCGAGGTTTTCTCAGATTTCTTTAGATCTGTGGTGCATCTATGCTTTCCTGAGTTTTCAAACAATTTCCCTAACTCTTCTTTCAAAATCACAATCAAAACCTTTCTTTTCCGATTTAGGGTTTTCTGAAAAGTGTTTAAGTGTTTTTATGATTTTTCTTTGTCATTCGTGTGTATTTGTCTCTACTGTGTTCTCGTATCAGGTTCTTATATGCTTCTCTTACTGTGCTTTCCTATATTATGATCTCGTATGCTTTTACTGTGCTCTTGTGCTTTTTCTTCTACCATGTTCTCGTATGTTCTTCTACTATGTTTTCTGTACTATGTTCGTGTATGCTTTTCTACCATGTTCTGTTATGTCTCGCCTACTATATTTTTTCTACTGTGTTCTTAAGTGTTTTACTATTTTCCTTCTACTGAGCCCTGTTTAAAGTTCTTCCAGAAAACCTCTTTAAGCATGCTTCTTCTACTGTTCCTATCGGTATTTTTCCTTTATTTTTCCTTGAATGCTTCTACTGTGTTTGCATGTTACTTTTTTATCATGTTTTCTTATGAGTTTCTGCTGCTGAAAGGACCATGCAAGAGGTTTCAGTTCTGAAACCTCTGAGCCTGTTTCGACTACTTGCCTTCCCATCTCTGTACTTAATTCAAGGCGGAAACCCTAGAATTTGGGGATTCCGCCAAGTTTGATTGTGGGATTTGATTGAACTAGGGTTTTACTTCAAAACCCCTAATTCTTTCTGACCAGCTTCAAGACTCTGAATTGAGTTTGGGGCTTCCTTGTTTTCATGTGATTTTGACCTTTTTACTTCTACACTGGATTTCTCTATAGATTTTACAGTAACATGCCAGTCTACTTTCATGCTCACATGCTCTTTATATATGATGAATTTCCCTCTAAATGGTTTTCAAATTTGCAATTTGTTCAAGTTTCCTTCTGAATATAGCCTGATTGATTTCTTTCCATTGTTTACTGATTTTCTCTGTTACTCGACCTAAGTAAAACCCTTCTTCACTTTTTCTGACTTGGTTTATTCATACAAAATCTCGGACCATTTGATTTACTGGTGGTTAATTGATCTTCTTGCCTTATTTGCAAAAACCGTGTACTTCAAAACCTTGTCCTTAAATAACCTTTTTATGTATGTGCCCTTAATTGCATGTTGTGAAGAAAGTGTTTATTCAATTTCTTTCCTTAATTGGTTTTTACCCGTTCGAATCTGAATCCCTTAATTAAAGGGAGTCTTGTGTAATTGATTGACAATCAGTTCTTCAACTATTTTCTTACCTTATTTCCTCATGATTCTTACACTATAAATACACGACTCTTTAACACACAGCACACACGATATAACAATCCTCCACTCCACAATTCACAATCTCTTCTGAACTCTTACTCTCTTTCTTGTCTGCACTATGGCTTTTACAAGACTACTGCATTTTCTCTATTTATTTCTTTTAAACTGGTATGTCCTAATTTAAGTTTCAGCATCACCACAATGTATTCTTTTACAGCTTTTATCCGTGTCTACTTTACTGTTTCTGTTTAAATTAAGTATGCTCATATCTTTCTGTCTGTTCTGTTATGAATCCTTGCTCCCCTACCCTATTGCCCCTATGTGTTTGAGAGTTGTGGCTTAAGGCATGGTAACATGAATTGTTGTCCATGAATTAAGTTTGACCCAACGGGGTCTTAACCTCTATATAAACAGGCTGGAGGGTGTGCCAGCATATCCTATTGCTAGGTGTGCCCATCATCCTGCTTTTCTTTTGCTCTTGCAAATTCCCCCATTCCGTATCCCCTATGTGTGTTAATGTGAATTGCTCCCCTCTTCCTTTTCCCCTTTCAGAATTCCACTTCTGCACTTGCACTCTCTCTTAGTTCCTACGTTCTGCCCCCCTTTTGTGAGCCTTGCCTTGGGGCCTTGAGTTCTCTCTGAACTTGGACACTTGAGGGGTGGCCCTTCCACACTGCACTATGTCCTAGTTTGGTAATGTATTTAGGGCGTAAGCACTGCCCGGAATCCATGTGAGACTTTTAGGGAACTCTGACACACCCCAAATGAGAGAAGGCTTTGAAATCTGATCTTTGGAGTTGGTTTACTTCATGCTTCAGACAGGAAGTCTGAATCAGGCTCTCCTTGATTGTAATTTTTAATTTATGATGTATATTCTTTATTTTACTTTTCTGAGCTGTAATAACTTTGTAATAAAACTTTTGGGGTTCGCTGGTGAAAAAGGGAAGGGTAACCATGTATGCAAAGGGTAGATAACCTGCCTATAGGAGTTGCTGATTTCTTGCACTTCCATATGTAGATAACCTGCCTATAGGATCTCTAATTTCAGCATTCTCATATAGATACCATGTCTACAGGAATTTTTGCATTCTTTCACATAGATACCATGTCTATTGGAATTTCTGCATTTTTTCGCATAGATATCATGCCTATAGGAATTCTGCATTCTTTTATGTAGATAACATGCCTATAGGATTTTCTAATTTCAGCATTCTCATACGTAGATAACATGTCTATAGGATTTCTGCACTCTCATGTATAGATAACATGTCTATAGGATGCATATGCATGTAGAGAATATGCCTATAGGTCCTTTCTGATTCTTGCATATCCACTTCTCAGTAGGCAAACGTGTTTATAGGTCTTAATAACCAAACGCAATCAGATGTCATGTTCATATAAAACCCAGCATTTAGATGGCATGCCTATAGGAGCTTTAACCGAATCTGAATCACCTCACTCGTTTATAAGTATAAAACTAGCAGTAATAATGTATTACCAATGGCAGAACTTGTGCACTTTTAAAACTCGCTTTTAACTGGCAACTTTTCTTAAATCAGTATGTAATCAGTTCATATTCTTGTTTTCTGAAATCTGTGGATATCACGCCCATAGGTTTTCGTCTATCACTTAGGCAAGCCATAGGATAACTTATAAACTGAGTCAAGTTTTACTAGCTACAACCAACAGGTAGGCCTGCTTCGGGCATCTTATCTGAACTATGTAATAAATCAGTCTGCCTCAAACCTTTTAAGTTTAATTAGACCTTAAACAGAACTATGTGCTTTCTTTTGTTTAAAGGAGGTCTGTCTGAGCCTTTTATTTGTTTATATGCTTCCCCAAACTTGCTATATGTGTTTTGTTTGTCGCCTTAGTGTTTTTACCTTTTGAAACCACAAATAAGCCCAACATCTCCTACCTTTTGGATTAGTAGTCCCAAGTACCTCCGGAACTGATAGGATTGGGGCGGGTAATAGCATGCAATAAGTAAACGAGACCATTACGCGCTTTAGTACCTTAAAGGGGTGGGAAAGGGTAGATATGGATATGATGACCACGCGATAACATCACGCGTAAGAGTGATTACCGGATGTTGTGTGGGGTGATCCATATTATTAATAAACCTAGGACCTCCCTTCCCTTTGTTTCTTTGTTTCTTTTAAATCCTTTAAACATTTCTTCTAAATCAACTCTCTTTAATGTTTTCCGACTTTGTTTATTTCTAACCTTTATGTGAAAAAATCCCCTCATATTTGAAGTCCTACTTGCCTATGTGTTATTTGTACTTAAGTTACAACAATAGCTTGGCTAGGAACCACACTAGTGGATTTTGAGGGGTGCCTAACACCTTCCAGATGGAATAATTTCAAGCCCTTACCCTATCTCTGGTTATCCAAAATCAAGCTCTTCTAAAGTGTCCTAATGCACTTAAATCATTAGGTGACGACTCTTCAATTCCATTAATCAATTCCCCAAAAGGGAACGAGTTGTCCTCCTAAATGTCATAAACCCGATTTCGCAAGAAAAAGGGGGCGCGACAGGTCTCATTCACTACTTTTCAGTTTACTGGGGCTTCCTTCAGATGGTTGGAGGCTTATGAGAGACACAGGCTGGTGGGTGCAGCACCACTTACATGGCATGAGTTCTCTATTTCCTTCTTGGAGAAGTTCGTGCCACAGTCTCGCAATGAGGAGCTGCGTAGACAATTTGAGCAGCTACGTCACCATGGCATGTTTGTGACCCAATATGATGTGATATTTTTAGAGTTGGCTCGTCACAGTTTGGTTGTTTCCCACTAAGAGGGAGAGGATTATGAGGTTCTTTGATGGCCTCACCTATCAGTTGCGGTTGCTTATGATGCGGGGAGGGTATCTGGTGCTACGTTTGATGAGGTGGTTTCGGCAGATAGAGATGGTCCGTAGTTAGGAGCGTGAGGAAAGGGAGGCCAAGAGGCCTAGTAGTTCGGGTGGTTTCAGTGGTGTTCCTACTGGGGGACAGTCCTACCACAACAGGGGTTGTCCTCATAGGCCCGCTCAGACGACTCGTCTAGCTCATCGTGGTGCATCAGTTAGCAACATTTATTACAGTGCTCACTCAAGCCAGTCTTCATTCAGTACACTACCAGCGCAGAGTTCTCACCATGCCTCGTTTTCTCAGGTTTCTACAGGCAGTTCCTCGGGTTATCAGGAGCAGCAGCTCCGCCAGAGGAGGGGTTTTGTCGAGTGCGGGAACTTGGGTCATATTAAGAGAGATTTCCCTAGATTTTTTAGTGGAGTTACACAGCAGAGTTCTCGGCCAATGATTCTAGCACCAGCGGTTACACCACCCACTTAGCCAGCTCGAGGTGAGGCCCGGGCAGCTAGAGGTCGCCTTAAAGGGGGAAGCCGATAAGGTGGCAGTCAGGCCCGATTCAATGTTATTCCTACTAGGATAGAAGTTATTGCTTTAGATGTAGTGATCATAGGTATTGCTTAGTATGCCATAGGGATGCTTCTATATTATTTGACCCTTGTTCCACTTATTCGTATGTATCATCGTATTTTGCTCATTATCTAGATATGCCCCATGAGTCCTCAGTTTCATCTGTTCATATGTCCATGCTAGCGGACGATACTATTGTTGTGGACCGTATATATCTGTCATGTGTAGTGACCATTAAGGGATTAGAGACTAGAGTTGATCTCTTATTGCTTAGTATGGTTGATTTCGATGTGATCTTGGGTATGGATTAGTTGTCTCCATGTCATTCTTTTCTGGATTGTCACACTAAGATCGTGATGTTGGCGATGCTTGAGTTGCCAAGGATCGAGTGGAGAGATTTTCTAGACTATGTTCCCAACAGGGTGATTTCATATTTGAAGTCCTAACGGATGGTTGGGAAGGGGTATCTGTCTTATTTGGACTTTGGAAAGGATGAGGCAGCTGATAATCCTACTATTGATTCTGCTCTGGTGGTGTGAGATTTTCTGGATGTGTTTCCTCCAGACCTTCCAAGCATGCCACCCGATAGGGATATTGTCTTTGGTATTGACTTGGTGTCGGGCACTCAGCCCATTTTTATTCCTTTATATCGTATTGCACCAGCTGAGTTGAAGGAATTGAAAAAGCAGTTTTAGGAACTTCTTGATAAGGGATTTATTAGGCCTAGCGTGTCACCTTGGGGTGCACCAGTTCTGTTTGTGAAGAAGAAGGATGGTACTATGCGGATGTGCATCGACTATAGGCAGTTGAACAAAGTTACAATAAAAAACAAGTATCCTTTGCCATACATTGATGATCTATTTGACCAGCTTCAAGGAGCGAGGGTGTTCTCTAAGATTGATTTGAGGTCTGGGTATCACCAGTTGAATATTCGGGGCTCGGATATTCTAAAGACATCATTCAGGACCCGTTGTGGTTATTATGAGTTCCTTGTGATGTCTTTTAGGCTGACCAACGCCCCAGCAACATTCATGCATCTGATGAACAGTGTATTTCAGTCTTATCTCGACTCATTTGTGTGTTCATTGATGATATCATGGTGTACTCACGTAGCTAGGAAGAGCATGCCCAGCATTTGAGGATTGTGTTGCATCGACTGAGGGAGGAGAAATTTTATGCCAAGTTCTCCAAGTGTGAGTTTTGGCTTAGTTCGGTGGCGTTCTTTGGGCACGCGGTGTCCAGTGAGTGGATTAAGGTGGATCCAAAGAAGATAGAGGCGGTCCAGAGTTGGCCCAAATCGTCTCAGCTACGGAGATTTGGAACTTTCTCAGCTTGGTCGATTATTATTGTCGCTTTGTGTAGGGTTTCTCATCTATTGCATCGCCTTTGACCATATTGATCCATAAGGGTGCTCCTTTCAGGTGGTCGTATGAGTGTGAGGAGAGCTTTTAGAAGCTCAAGAACTGCCTTGACCACAGCTCCAGTCTAGTTCTACCTTCAGCTTCTAGTTTTTATTTAGTGTATTATGATGCTTCACGGATTGGTATTGGATGTGTCTTGATGTAAAGGGGTAGAGTAATTGTTTATGCTTTACGTCACTTGAAGCCCCATGAGAAGAACTACCTTGTTCATGATTTGGAGTTGGCTTCCATTGTTCATGCATTAAAGATTTGGAGGCACTATCTCTATGGTGTGTCTTGTGAGGTATTTATCGATCACCGGAGTCTCCAACACTTGTTCAAGCAGAAGGATCTAAATTTGAGGCAGTGGAGATGGTTGGAGTTGCTAAAGGACTATGATATTACTATTCTGTATCATCCTGAGAAGGCCAATGTGGTGGTCGATGCCTTGAGTAAAAAGGCAGTGAGCATAGGTAGCCTTGCATTCATTCTTGTTAGTGAGAGACCGCTTGCAGTTGATGTTTAGGCCTTGGCCAACCAGTTTGTGAGATTAGATGTTTCGGGACCCAGTCAGGTTCTAGCTTGTGTGGTTTCTCGGTCTTCCGTATTTGATCGCATCAGAGAGTGCCAGTATTATGATCCCCATTTGCTTGTCCTTAAGGACACGGTTCAGCACGGTGATGCCAATGATGTTACTATTGGTGATGATGTGGTGTTGAGGATGCAGGGTCGGATTTGTATGGCTAATGTAGATGGGCTACGTGACTTGATTCTTGAGGAGGCCCATAGTTTGCGGTATTCCATTCATTCGGGTGTCGCGAAGATGTACCAGGACTTGAGACAGCATTATTGGTAGAGGAGAATTAAGAAACATATAATGGGGTTTGTATCTTGGTGCCTAAACTGTCAGCAGGTGAAGTATGAGCATTACAGGCCGGGTGGATTGCTTCAGAGGCTTGATATTCCAGAGTGGAAATGGGAGCGTATGACCATTGATTTTGTAGTTGGGCTCCCATGGACATCGAGGATGTTCGATGCTATTTGGTTAATTGTGGATCGACTGACCAAGTCTTTGCACTTCATTCCAGTTAGGACTACCTATTATTTAGAGCGGTTGGCTGAGATTTACATCCGCAAGATTGTTCGTCTTCACAGTGGGCCAGTGTCCGGCATTTTAGATCGGGACGTAGTTTACATTGCAGTTTTGGAGAATCGTACAGTGAGAGTTGGGCACCTTGGTGGAGTTGAGCATAACACTTCACCCTCAAACGAACAGACAGTTCGAGCGCACTATTCATATATTGGAGGATATGTTACGTGCTTGTGTCATAGATTTTAGGCGTTCTTGGGATCAGTTTCTGACGCTCACTGAGTTCGTCTACAACAATAGCTACCAGTCGAGCATTAATATAGCTCCGTATGAGGCATTGTATGGGAGACGATGTTGAACACCGGTGGGTTGGTTTGATCCGGGTAAGGCTAGGCTATTGGGTACTGACTTGGTTCAGGATGCTTTAAACAAGGTTTAATTGATTCAGGATCGGCTTCGCACAGCACAATCTAGAAGAAGAGTTATACCGATAGGAAGGTGAATGATGTTGCTTAGATGGTTGGGGAGAAGGTTTTGCTCAAGGTTTCACCCATACAGGGTGCTATGAGATTTGGAAATAAGGGCAAGTTGAGCCCTCTGTATATTGGGTCGTTTGAGGTGAATTAAAGGATTGGAGAGGGGGCTTACAAGCTTGCCTTGCCACCTAGTCTGTTGAGTGTGCATCTAGTATTTCATGTATCTATGCTCCGGAAGTATGTCGGCAATCCGTCTCATGTTTTGGATTTCAGCACGATTCAGTTGGATGGTGATTTGACTTATGATGTGGAGCCAGTGGCCATTTTTGGTCGGCAGGTTCGAAAGTTGAGGTCAAAGGACATAGCTTTAGTGAAGGTGCAGTGGAGAGGTTAGCTAGTTGAGGAGGCTGCTTGGGAGACCGAGCAGGAGATGCGGAGCAGATATCCACGCCTATATGAGACTCCAGGTACATTTTTAGATCCGTTCTAGGAAGAACGTTCGTTTAATAGGGGTAAGAAGTAACTACTCGGCCGGTCGCTTTGAGAGTTGTAGCCCTATTCCCCCATTTACTGCTCATTCTCTACTTAATTGTTGTTATGTGACTTGTAGGGATAGTTGGTTCGGGTCCGGAGAGGTCTCGGAATGAATTGAGACACTTAGTCTCAAGGTTAGAAGCTTAAGTTGAAAAGGTTAACCGAATGTTGACTTGTGTGTAAATGGCTCCGGAATGGAGTTTCAAGGTTTCCGTTAGCTTCGTTGGGTGATTTTTGACTTAGGAGCGTGCTCGGATTGTGATTTTGAGGTCCGTAGTTGAATAAGGCTCGAAATGGCGAAAGTTGGGAATTTGGAAGTTGGACCGAGAGTTGACTTTGTAGTTACCGGGCTCAGATTGGGGTTCCAGGTGTTGGAGTAGGTCTGTGGGTGTCAATTGTGACTTGTCTGCAAAATTTGGGTCACTCGGGCGTGATTTGATAGGTTTCGGCATCGAATGTAGAAGTTAAAACTTCATAAGTTCATTCGGCTATAATCAATGCGCGATTCGTGGTTTTAGCGTTACTTGATGTGATTTTAAGGCTAGACTAAGTTCGTGGTTTTAGCATTTTTTGATGTGATTTGAAGGCTCGACTAAGTTCGTATGGTACTTTTGGACTTGTTGGTATGTTTGGTTAAGGTCCCGGGGGCATCGGTTAAGTGTCAGATAGATAACGGATGAACTTTTAGACTTGGAGAGTTTCTGGAATTTCTGGTGCACTGATCTGGTTTCCTTATACGCGATCACGTGGGAAGGTCTGCGATCGCGTAGGCTAATTGGAGAAGTTGTAGTGTTTTGTTCAATGGGATCGCCAAATCTGGCATGCGATCGCGTAGGCTGGGGGAATCAGTACGACATGAATGCGTGGTCTAGGTCACGTTCACGAAGAGGAGGTGAGGCAACTGGGGTTCACGCACATTGTTCTATGTGAACGCGTGGGCCATCCGCGATCGGGTAGCCCCGGGCAGCCTATGCTTCGCGTTTAGGGGAGCGAGGTAGCCACACCGATGCTAGGTCGGCTCTCCGACTGAGCGCATCAGCAACATGATTGGTCTTTCCACTGCCATACTCCAAGTTGAAGTGGAATTCAGCTAGGAGTTCCTGCCACCTGGCCTGTTGACCGTTCAACTTCGGCTGGGTCATGAAATGGCCGTGTGTTTTTGTGCGGTCGTGTAGAGGAGTTTCTGGGGGCAGTGGAGTTTGTGCTTCGCGATCGCGAAGATTTTGCCCCCGTCGCGAAGAAGGGATATCTGGGCAGACTTAAATATTTCAAAACGAGGGTTTGAGCTCTTTTTCACAATTTGATTTTGGGAGCTTGACGGGAGGCGATTCATGGAGAGGTTTTCAAAGGAGTGACTGGGAAAAGTTGTTTACCGTGAAAATGGTAATAACAATTAAATTTTATTGTGAGGTTCTAAAAATACGTTATCTATATTTATGCTAGTTGATAAGAAATAGATGCTAAGTAAAAAGTTAGAAATCAGGATTATGGCTTAGACATGGCAAGATAATCGAACCAAATGGTAGCAGATCGGAGGCCTCGAGCTGTCGATTACAGGGCCTCAGGGTCGAGCTGGGTGGCCGATTCGGGACAGTCGAGGGGAAAATAACAGTTATACGAGCTATAATGATGGCTCTTTTATGTTCAATGATAGGCCATAAATGAAGAATAATAAATAGAACACAATGAATGTAAGGAATAAATGAAGTAATGAACTCAAGAGAATATGTTAGAGAGAATGTTCGTGTATTTCTTAGTATTGAGCAACCGCCTTTTCAAAGTGGGAAGGACTCCCCTTATATATGAGGGGAAACCCCAACATAGTACAAATACTTTATTACAAAGATATGGAGATGGGACAGCTAGCTGACGCTATGATTCAGGTCTGAACATAGCCCACTAGACTTTGTCAGCTCTGGTTATGTGTCGTGAGAACTCCCCACTTTTTCATCACAACCGTTGGTCTGCACTACCCCGAGGTCAAGCTTCGATAGCCCTTGAGGGTGAACCTCGACCATAATCTCGAACCTGTGAAATGTGCCTACGAGCCGTCGCAACGATAGAAAATTGGACCCTCCGATTTTACTGCATACAGATAGTCCCCGCGTTTCTAGAGTGAAAAATGATAAGAAACGACCTTAAATTCATGTCGCCTCTGGCACTTTCATAACGACGACAGTCATCGGGTGCCAAAGATTGCATATACACAGCCATTTGAAAGCCTTTGCATTGATTACAGCGGCAGGGTGTCCTTTGGCCTTCTTCAACGAGTGCGGGTCCTCTATAAATACCTCTTTTCTCGTTCTTCATAACTCTCTGCACTTCCAAGCTCCCAAAAAGGTTCCTTCCACCTTCGCTTTCGTTCATTTTTCGAGATGCAGTTCCCCCTTTTCTTCTGAAATCTTTGAGGAATGGCAAAAACTTCCGCCTCTGCTTCTTAGGAGAACGCGACCTCCTCCTCCTTGCTTTCATCTAAAGGCAAAGCGGCAGTGCCTCCTCGTGTTGAGGAATGCATTTCGGTAATCTTTACAACGGCTTCTGATTTCAAAGTCGAGAAACCGTCATCGAAGACGGGGCGTCACGAGCCTGTGTCTCAGTATATTAGCTCAATAACAGACGTCGGAAGGGTGAGGACTGATTGTAACTGGGGGGACGCGGTGCTTGTGGAGATCCCTTCTCGAGAGGAGGATATAACGATATACAAAGTCTACTTTCTCAGTGTGTATACTCATCTATTTACCCTTGGGCCGGTGGGGCCATCCTCGCCTCCGATAGATCCTGTGGTTCTCGACTTCTGCCGACGGTATCGAGTGACCCTCGGCCAAATTCACCCTTCGTTCTGGCGCGTTGTCTATATGATCAGGCATTATGTGAACATGATTGGGGGGATACCCTTTACCCTCGACCACCTGGTCAGGATGTACAACCCCCGTCTCTTTCGTGGGGCCTGATTAAGCTCCACTACCGAGCTTCGAGGGCCCTTTTTGCTTGCATCGATGAAGTCAGGAACGGAGGGTGGATGAGCCGTTTTGTTCGAGTTAGGGCTTCGGACCTAATTCCGGCGGAAAGGATGCTGTTCCCCGAGAGATGGAACTTGGAACGTAAGTAGATACATTATCTAGCATCTCTTTACTTCTTTTTGGGTACATCTTTCCATGCGCTAATTTCTTCTACTGATGCAGCCATTACAGTTTACCCCGGCACGATTGCGGACCTTTCGGGCTGGATCGGTCGGCTGGACTCGATTTGCCCATACGCTGAGCGAGTGTGGCGTGATTTGTCCCAAGCTCGATGGGAAGCCAAGAATCACGGTGAGCTCTTACTTTTGCTGCAGTAGTAACTTTTAATCTGAATTGCTACCGATGGCGTCCTCATTCCCTGTGATCACTTCTTGCACTCGTGTAGGTCTGGGGAGGTTCCCTTGATGAAGGAAATATTGGCTGGAGAAGAGGGTACCCTGAGACCCGATGAAGGGAAGAAAAGACAAGGAGGTCCGCTGAAAGAACCTTCGGGAGCCAAGAAAACCAAGATGGAAGAAACTGAGGCCAGCCCAGCAGTCTTAGCCCCAGAAGCAGCGGGAAGTCCCCGAGCTGAAGGCGAGGGAGAAAATAATTTCTTGATAACGCCCAAAAGGGGGGAAAACCCTATCGACCCTCACGCCCAAAAGGGGGGAAAACCCGATCGACCCTCACCCGATCGTCGTGGTCCGACTCGGGTTGGAGAGGCCATGAGGAAGCATTGGGCAATGTCCCCGAGCCGGCTGATGGCCAATATATCCCTCGAGCCGAGACGCACCCGACAAGCGGTTCGGAGGAAACCAGCTCTGAAGTTATGCGGGGTCAAGAAAAGGCCCCGACTGATCCTGTTGGTGTTGTTGTCATGAGTGATTCCCCTCAGGCGACGATTTCCTCCCCAGGGGGCACAAGATGCCCAGAATGAAGAAACTTTCAATGTGGGGGTGTCCATCAGAGGTAGAGACAAGTTTGAGAGGCCTTTAGCTGCTCCCGAGGGAATCCCTGAGCTCGATGCTTCACTTGTTTTCAGCGAGATGAACAGGCTTTATGAGCAGGTAGTTTTTGTAACTCATGCACGTCGTTCTGATCTTTATCTTCCTAACTTATCTTCTTCATGGTTCCAGTCCAGGGCGCTTTATAATCAGACTTTTGACCGGTTTCAAATTGAGGTGACTCGTCACGTGCGTGAGAAGACTCATATCGTTGAGCAGGTTTCCTAGCTTCCGTTTGCTGTTGTTTGAATGTTTGCCAAATTCCAGCATTTTGATATCTTGGATTTGATTTGTGCAGTTTGTGAGGGAAAATGCCCTACTGAGGGAGGAGCTCTGAGCCAGAAACTCCGAAGTTCTCGAACTCAAACGGCACGTGAGCGAGATAACTTCCGAGAGGGACACCCTCCAGGAAAGGATGGCCTTAGTTGGACATCAGCTTCGTGATGCGAGGGCGGATAGTGACAAGTACAGAGGTCTCCATTCTGAATTAGTCGCTGCACTATCCGGAATCAAAACTGAAGTCGAGGTGCTCATCTCTTCGCACAAAGAGGATGCCGTTGTAGTAAATGTTCAAACCGGGAGAGCGCCTGAGGAGGACGAATTGAAGTTTACTCGGGTCGCAGAACATGCTTGGTGAGAATCTCGAAGGCAGACTCTCGAGGATATACGCGCGAGGGGTATCAACTTGTCTGCCGAGCTCGAGAGAGTGAAGACCCTAGAAAAGAAGGGTGCTGCCCTGTCTGCTTCCGGAGGTGCGTCAGGTAGCGGCTCAGGAGATGATGAGAATGAAGGTAGAGCCCCCAGAGGGGAAGTGGCCATTGGAGGACCCGAAGTTGGGGTGCAACCTCCGACGGAGCCATCGAAGATGTGGTCCTGATGATTTGATTAGGGTTTTGTTTGGTTCCTTCTTTGTAAGGGTTTTTACAAGCCTTGTAACCACGCCTCTGTGAGCAATATGTATAAAAGGCCATTCGTT
The DNA here is from genome assembly GCF_001879085.1 of Nicotiana attenuata. Lineage (NCBI taxonomy): Eukaryota > Viridiplantae > Streptophyta > Magnoliopsida > Solanales > Solanaceae > Nicotiana > Nicotiana attenuata. The sequence continues at coordinate 34,038,876 of NC_031999.1, forward strand.
TCCTATCCCTTCTTTTCCCCTTTGTTTTTCGGAAATAATATGTGATGTTTTTTTTATAATTGATCCGAGATTTCAGATTTTAGGTTAGACCATCGGGTTTTTGCTGTTGCTGAGCAGCCCGCAACGGTTGATGGTCAGTCCCCGAGCGTTCTCGGGTTAGACCTGGCTCTATGCATCTGGTCGGTACGACCTTTGTTTTTAGTGCTGGCGATAGTGGCTCTTACGCATTGGGTCGGTACGCCCTTTGATTTTAGTGCTGGCGACAGTGGCTCTTACGCATCGGGTCGGTACGACCTTTCAGTATAAGCTGGCGTTCGAGCTCTTTATGCTTTTGCTCTTAGGCATTTTTAGTTAAGTGTTTTGGGTTCAGTTTCCGAGCCGGGTTTTGACTCGAGCTCATTTGACCCTCAAGTTTTTAAATTTCAAGCTACCCCTTAGGCTCTTACGCGTTGGGTCGATGCGACCTTTTGTATGGGCTGGCGACAATGGCTCTTACGCTTTGGGTCGATGTGACCTTTTATGCGAGCTGGCGACAATGGCTCTTACGCTTTGGGTCGATGCGACCTCTAATATAGGCTTTATTTTTCCCTCGTTAAGGATTTTTGAGATTGCATTTGCCTGACTCTTTGACGGTTTGATAAAAACCTCGATTGTGAGCTATTATATGGCGATGATCGAGCACCTCGGGAGGTTTGGCTCGGAGGCTGAGTATCTCAAAGCCTGTAATTTGGAGCTGACATGGTCGAAGCTCTTTTGCCTATGTCAAGGGTAGCCTATTTAACCGAATATTTTCGAAGTTGATTCGAAGTAATTGAAGGCCTGTGATTTTGTAGCGACGGTCGGGCATCCCCGAGTCACATTAGTTTGGCTGGTACATCCTTGTGACCGTGGTCATTTGTGTTTGGCCGGAGCCATTTTTAGTCCCGAGTGAAGTAGTTTCAGCGTCTATATCAAGGGTATACCTTTTAGGGGTCTTACAAGTTCGATATATATAGCCTTAACTTTGTGATCGGGTTTATGCCTCTAGTAAGGTCTTACAAGTTTTACATGCCTTTGAGGTCTTACAGTTTCGGATACTTGGTACAAGTGTGGTTCACGCCTTGCTCGAGGTCTTACAGTTATTGTCACTTGGTACAAGCGTGGTTCATGCCTTGCTTGAGGTCTTACAAATATTGTTGTTGGTCTTACGAGACCGAGGCTGCCCGCTTGGGGTCTTATGGCCTCGGGTTTTGGTAAGTGGCGATTGGTGACAGTCCCCGAGTCATCGAGGGTACCTTGGTTCGGGAGCCATTACTTGTAAACTTGATATTGCCTCATTGATGGCTTACAATTTTGGAGTTTCCGACCTGGAGGCCGCGCGATTTTTGAGATTTTGACGCCAGTCCCCGAGTGTTTGGGGTGTTTTTGGCTTTAGAGAAATTTTGTGACTTTGGTGTTGCCTCGTTGAGGGCATATGAGTTTGGAGCTCCGACCCGGAGGTCATTAAGGCAGTCCCCGATTCACCGAGGATTTCTCAGCTCGAGAGCCATCACTTGTAGACTTGATATTGCCTCATTGAGGGCTTTACGATTTTGGGGCTTCCGACCCGGAGGTCATGTGGCCTTGAGTTTTTGACGCCCGTCCCTGAGTATTCGAGACATTTTTGACAGAGGACCCGCTTTTGCAGAAATGTAGAGTTTCTTTTGAAGCGTGAAATGCTTTGATGGAAAATATTCTTTGATTACTCGGTACAAGTATACATGTTTTCGCTGCCAGGGGCCTGGCTTTTCTATGCGGACACGGTTCGTTCGTCCGTTTGGCCCGGTATGTCATCTTTCTATCGAGACCCCATTTGGCGTATCTTGGGTTTCCCGGGTAGGTGACCCTTCGGGGGGATGCCCCCCCAGTATTCGAGGTTGATTGGAAGGAAGCCTTGAATACTTTGTTGAGTCCTTCTTAGGTAGCATATAGATGTTACCTCGTTAAAAACCTTGGCGGTAAAACCCTTCTGGGTACAAAATCCGATCGAAGGAAAAGAGTGCAACGCATGCTCGAGGGGGTTTCAGAATTTTCAATCGAACACCCTAGTAGTAGTATCGTTTCAGCATTGATATATTCCAGTTGCTTGGAAGTTGTTCGCCTTCAATGGTGCCGAGCTTGTAGGACCTTTTGCTGATTACTCCGAGGACGCGGTACGGTCCTTCCCAATTTTGGCTTAACTTTCCTTCATTAGGCTTACGGGTGTTGAGGGTTACTTTTCTTAGGACCAAGTCCCCGACTTCGAGATGTCGGAGGTTTGTTCTCCTGTTATAGTACCTTTTGATCCTTTGCTTTTGGGCGGCCATTCGGATCAGCGAGGCTTCTCGCTTTTCATCCAATAGTTCGAGGGCCATAGTCATGTCCTCGTTGTTCGAGCTCTCAGTGGTGTGTCAGAATCTGGCGCTTGGTTCCCCGACCTCCACTGGTATCAAAGCCTCTGCACCATACACTAGGGAGAAAGGTGTTTCCCCTGTGCTCGATTTTGGATTTGTTCGGTACGCCCATAGTACTTCGGGCAATATTTCTCTCCATCTTCCCTTAGCGCTTTCCAGCTTCTTTTTTAAGTTTTGGATGATGGTTTTGTTCATGGACTCGTCTTGGCCGTTTGCACACAGGTGGTAGGGTGTCGACAGAATTATTTTGATTTTGTGATCCTCCAAGAACTGTGTTACTTTGCTTCCAATGAACTGCCTCCCATTATCGCATGTTATCTCGGAAGGAATCCCGAATCGGCACATAATGTGGTCTCAGATGAAATCAATGGCTTCTTTTTCTCTTATTTTTTCGAAGGCCTGCGCTTCCACCCATTTTGAAAAATAGTCAGTAATAAAAAAAAAAAATTAACTTTACCTGGTGCCGTTGGTAAAGGTCCGACGATGTCCATTCCCCATTTCATGAACTACCATAGCGATAAGACCGAATGTAGTTGTTCGCCGGGTTGGTGAATCATAGGGGCGAATCTCTGGCATTTGTCGCACTTTCGAACAAATTCCTTAGTGTCGTTTTCTATGTTGTCCCAATAGTAGCCTGCCCTGATTATTTTTCGAATTAAGGAATCGGCACCGGAGTGATTTCCGCACGTCCCCTCGTGGATCTCCCGGAGCACATAATCGGTATCTCCTGGCCCTAGGAATATAGCTAGAGGGCCATCAAAGGTTCTCCTGTAAAGAGTTCCACTTTCATCGAGCGAGAATCGGGCTGCTTTGGTACACAGGGCCCTCGATTCTTTCGGATCCGTGGGTAGTGTCCCATCTTTCAGGTAGTCAATATATTTATTTCTCCAGTCCCATGTCAGGCTAGTGGAGTTAATCTCGGCATGACCTTCCTCGACCACTGATTTGGATAGCTGAACAACAGCCTCGGGGAGTAGGTTGTCCTCTTGGACAGATGATTCCAGGTTGGCGAGGGCATCGGCCTCGCTGTTCTGCTCTCGGGGTATATGGACCAGGGTCCATTCCTTGAAACAGCGTAATGTGATTTGGATTGTGTCCAAGTATCTTTGCATCCTGTCTTCTTGGACCTCAAAGCTTCCTTTTACCTGATTTACTACCAGGAGTGAATCGCATTTTGCCTCGACGATCTCAGCTCCTAGGCTTTTGGCCAATTCCAGACCTGCAATCATAGCCTCATACTCGGCTTTGTTGTTAGTCAACCTTGCAGTTTTTATAGATTGCCTGATCATGCCGCCCGTGGGTGGCTTCAGGACTATACCGACTCCAGATCCTCTCACATTCAAGGCGCCGTCGGTGAGCAGGGTCCACACCCCGAAAGATGTGCCCGCTTTTAGTAAGAGCTCCTTTTCTACCTCGGGCATGAGGGAGGGCGAGAAGTCGGCCACGAAGTCCGCCATAATTTGGGACTTGATGGCCATTTGGGGTTGATACTCGATATCATATCCCCCAAGTTCGATGGCCCATTTGGCCAATCGGCCTGATAATTCGGGCTTGTGCAATATGCTACGGAGAGGGTACGTTGTTAAAATGCAAATACGGTGGCACTGAAAATAAGGTTTCAATTTTTGCGATGCGCTTATTAGCGCAAGAGCTAATTTTTCCAGGTGCGGATACCTGGTTTCGGCATCCCCCAGGGTCCGACTTACATAATAGATAGGGAATTGCATACCTTGCTCTTCTCGAACCAGCACACCGCTTAACGCTATCTCAGATACGGCCAGGTATAAATACAGCGTTTCATCCTCTTTTGGTGTGTGGAACAAAGGCGGGCTAGTCAGATATCGCTTCAATTCTTCCAAGGCGTGTTGGCATTCTAGAGTACATTCAAAGTTGTTTTTCTTTTTGAGCAAAGAGAAGAAATGATGGATTCTATCCGATTACCTCGATATGAACCTGCCTAGAGCCGCTATCCGTCCTGTCAGCCGTTGTATTGCTTTTACATTATTTACCACCGTGATTTCTTCGATGGCCTTGATTTTATCGGGGTTGATCTCGATCCCCCTGTTCGACACCATGAAGCCTAAGAATTTTCCCGAACCCACTCCAAAGGCACATTTCTCGAGGTTAAGCTTCATGTTGTAACTTCTGAGGATGTCGAATGTTTCCTGCAAATGAGTCAAATGGTCCTCTGCGTGCAGGGACTTAACTAGAATGTCATCAATATAAACTTCCATGGATTTTCCTATTTGATGCTCGAACATTTTATTAACTAGACGTTGGTATGTGGCCCCTGCATTTTTCAGTCCGAAGGGCATTACATTGTAACAGTAGGTACCATACTTTGTGATGAATGAAGTCTTCTCACTATCCTCGGGGTTCATCTTAATTTGATTATACCCCGAGTGGGTGTCGAGAAAGGTGAGGGTTTCGTGGCCGGCCATGGCATCGATCAGGCGATCGATGTTGGGCAACGGGAATGAATCCATGGGGCATGCCTTATTCAAGTCATTATAATCTACACACATTCTTAAATTATTTCCCTTTTTGGGCACTACTACTACGTTGGCTAGCCATTCGGAGTACTTTACCTCTCTAATAGACCCTATTTTAAGGAGTTTCGTTACCTCGTCCTTGATGAATGCGTGTTTTATTTCGGAATGGGGTCTTCTTTTTTGCTTCACCGGTTTAAAACTGGGGTCGACACTTAATCGGTGGGTGGTTATTTCCGGCGGGATTCCTGTCATATCTAAGAGGGACCAAGCAAAACAGTCGATGTTATTAATCAGGAATTGAATGAGTTTTTTCCTGAGTTCGGGGGTTAATCCCATTCCCAGGTATACCTTCCGATCTGGGAGATGCTCGATCGAAACAGCTTGCTCCAGCTCTTAAATTGTCGATTTCGTGCATCTGACTCTTCGGGGGCAACAAAAGTCCGGGGAGCGAGGAAATTTTCTTCATCATCTTCGGGTGTTTGTACGCTTCCAAACTCATCCGAGGTAGAGCGTATAGGATTTGGCGCCTCCTGGTAAACCGCAAATATTTCTTTTGCCGCGTGATGTTCTCCATATATGGTTGTTATACCATCCCTTGTTGGGAACTTCATCATCTGGTGTAGAGTTGACGACACTGCCCTCATGCTATGTATCCAGGGCCTGCCAAGCAATGCGTTGTGCCTCATGTCACCACCGATGACGTGGAACTTGGTGTTCTGAACTGTACTAGATATGTCAACCGAGAGGGAGATCTCCCCTTTCATTATTTCACCGGCCATGTTGAAGCCGTGGAGGACCCGGGAGGCGGGTTCGACCTGATCAAGCAGCCCGAGCTATTCTACTATCTTTGACCTGATTACGTTGGCTGAGCTGCCTAGGTCCACGAGCACACATTTAATTTGAATGTTATTTAAAAGAAATGAAATTACCAGGGCGTCGTTGTGTGGTTGTGCTAAGGTCCCAAAATCTTCCTCGTTGAATGCAAGGGTGTCTTCGGTCACGCGATCTCGGATCGTCCCTTCTATTGCAGCGGATATTTTATCCGTTTGATCACGGGTCCTTGGGGAATGTCGGTCCCCCCGATGATCATATGAACGACATGCTGAGGAATCTCTCTCTCAGCCCATGTTGGATTTTTCCAGATTTCCTGCTGAATCTCTCGCCGTGCTCCCCTGCTAATGTGAGGACCGTCGTTACTGTTGGGTGTTGTATGAGGTGATAAACTCGGGAATTGGTTCCGGCGTGCTCTCAGGGTTTTGCGGTGGTACACCAACACCTGGAACATTCACACCGTTCTCTCCGTGGTCCTCAAGATTGTTGTTTTCGCCTACATTTACTGAGTTAGACATTTTGACCTGAAATCGAATATCTTGGACAAGAAAAAGCGTGAAGAACAACTTGCGTTATTTGATAAAACCAGCAAGAAAATAATCACTATTATCTTTAGCCCCACGGTGGGCGCCAAACTGTTTACCGTGAAAATGGTAATAACAATTAAATTTGATTGTGAGGTTCTAAAAATACGTGATCTATTTTTATGCTAGTTGTTAAGCAATAAATGCTAAGTAAAAAGTTAGAAATCAGGATTATGGCTTAGAAATGGCAAGATAATCGAACCAAACGGTAGCAGATCGGAGGCCTCGAGCTGTCGATTACAGGGTCTCGGGGTCGAGCTGGGTGGCCGATTCGGGACAGTCGAGGGGAAAATAACAGTTATATGAGCTATGATGATGGCTCTTTTATGATCAATGAAAGGCCATAAATAAAGAACAATAAATAGAACACAATGAATGTAAGCAATAAATGAAGTAATGAACTCAAGAGAATATGTTAGAGAGAATGTTCGTGTACTTCTTAGTATTAAGCAACCGCCTTTTCAAAGTGGCAAGGACCCCCTTATATGTGAGGGGAAACCCCAACATAGTACAAATACTTTATTACAAAGATATGAAGATGGGACAGCTAGCTGACGCTATGATTCAGGTCTGAACTTAGCCCACCAGACTTTGTCAGCTCTGGCTATGTGTCTCGGGAACTCCCCACTTTTTCATCACAACCGTTGGTCTGCACTGCCCCGAGGTCGAGCGTCGATAGCCCTCGAGGGTGAACCTCGACCATAATCTCGAACCTATGAAATGTGCCTACGAGCCGTCGCAACGATAGAAAATTGGACCCTCCGATTTTACTACATACAAAAGTGATTCTTACTTAGTTTTTGTTAGATTCCATGTTTATATCTTTGATTTAATCATTTAGTTAGTGATTTGGGTTTAAACTGGGGGACAATGAAAGAAAGCCCTTAGGCCGAATTTTGGGGATTTGATCGAGACTTTGATATCGGATTCGAGTAATTTTTGTATCGTTGGACTCGCGGTAGAATGAGTGTTCAGATTTTATGACTTTTATGGGATTCTGAGACGTCATGGAGGTTGACATTTGATTTGACTTTTTGACTTTTGATTAAAGATTAAGTATTTTCTTATAGAATTGATTCCTTTAGCTCGGGTTGACTGTATCAAAATGTTTATGGCTAGATTCGAGACGTTCATAGGCCGATTCGCGAGGCAAGGGCTTGCTAGCGGAGTAATTTGAGTTGCTTGAGGTAAGTATCATATTTAAACTCGATTGAGGCACCAGTTGCCTGAATTGTTGTGATAACCACGTGCTTTGGGTGCACACATGCGTGGGGATGATCCCACGTGCGGCACCAGGATTGTATATTCATGTTTGGGCTGTGCTCGGGCTCCTTTAAGCCCAGAAATGACTGTTAAGCTTTCAGCTTCAACATCTAACATGTGGTAACAGTCTATGTAATCTAATTGAGTCATGATGAATCTACTTAGAGATTTAATCCCTGAACGAATTTGATAAAATACTTTTCATTGATGAAATTGCTGGATTGAGCTACGATAGCACACTTTGCACATGCCTACACTTTAGCATGTTATTTACACCAGTCCGGAGATAGGAGAATCGTGTTTCATCTATTATATACCGTAAACTTGCTTTATTACTTCTGTATGATATTTTTGGACTGAGGCCTGCGACTACGCCGGGCGAATTATATTATTGGCACGTGATTTGTCCGTGCAGATCCATGTATTGATATTATTGATATGTGAGTTGTCTGTACAACACGTGAGTTGTCCGTGCGAATCCATATATTGATATTATTGACACAGAGTTCTCTGTGTCGCACATGAGTGCTCCGTGAAGATTTTTTTGTTAGCACGTGAGTTGTCCATGCAGTGTGTGGAGCTCGTATTTTCTTGATCATTTATTTGATTTACGTGTTCCTTTCCTCTATATGCTATAATATTATTGAGCAGGGTATTTGAGAACCAGTGCACATGCACACATGGATATTCATATCAAGAAGCCTTATGAGCTAGCTTTAAATTTTTATGTTGTATTAATAAAAAGGGACAAAATTGCACTAATGACCTCAATAAATTAAGCTTCTCTTACCTTGCTTTTTTTATTTGCGATACTTATTGAGTTGGTTGTACCCACACTACATCCTGCATCTCGTGTGCAGATCCAGGCATTTTCAGGCATGGCGGTTGTTGATTGAGGAGTCTTATCTGTTCGGAGATCATCAAGGTAGCTGCTTGAGCGTCCGCATACCTTGACCTCCTTTCCCTATCTTTCAGTTTTTTGTATTTAGTCCTACTTTCCAGACAGTGTACCAGACTATGTCTTTAGGTATAGATGCTCATGTACTCGGTGACACCAAGGTTTTGAGGATTTTTCGTATTTAGTTATGGCCTTTTATCCAGTTTATGAGAGTTTTCAATTATTTAAAACTGTTTAAGTACATTGTTCATTCAAATGTGTTGAAGATGTTTGAGATGTCGGCTTGCCTAGTACCATGTTAGGCGCCATTACGACAGGTTATGTTTTGGGTTGTGACACATTAATAGGTCTAAGAAGTTAGAACAATATTTTAATGTACGAGGAATATTCCAATTATGACAACATGGAATGGTAAATCTATAATTTCACGAGTTATAGCAACAATAACAAAAGTTATATCTATTTTTAATAAATATAAAATATATAATTATCTCATTATCAAGTCGAAAATAATATTTTGAACTCATGGATGAAAGATATAAATGTTCCTTGTTCATTTTGGTGGAATTTTCCAAGTGCTGAAATTTTCTAGTGCCGAAATTTCTTTAAGTGCTGTAAACTTTTTGACACTGAATTAAAAGCTTCAAGTGGTGGAAATTGCATAATAAATTTAATATTTATGAAATAACTATTGCACCTTTTAATGAAAGATGCATCCCTTAGTAATGTCAAGATTCTTTGAGAAGCTACTGTATCATGCTTGCTTTGGCTTATACCAAATCAATTCAACTTACTACAACTAACTAGTTTAATAAAGTAGTGAAAATATGAATTAATTTATCATAGTTAAGTGAGAAAGTCTATAGACAAACACATGTCATTCATCTATTGGTTTAATATAAATATTCGATGGATACAAGTAATTAGTTTTTATCGTCAACTTGACATTAAAAGGGCAGCCCAGTACACTAAGCTCCAGCTATGCGCGGGATCCAGAGAAGAGCTGGACCACAAGGATTTATTGTACGCAGCCTTACCCTGCGTTTATGCAAGAGGCTGTTTCCGCGGCTTGAACCTGTGACCTCCTGGTCACATAGCAACAACTCATCAGTTACGCCAGTGAAAAACCAATGCACTGCCTAGCTTAAACTCATTGTCTACCATAGGGATAGGTGGGTGGGTGGAGAATGATAGCAGATATTCATACAATACGGGGGAAATGAGGAACTAGTCATACACATTTTCTGTCACTGAGAACTAATCATTCAGCGAGCCCGGTTCATAGAGGGCCGGGCCCAGAAAGGAACTGAACGGTCCAGATTGATACAACAAGTGGGCCAAGTGTAGTAGGGTCACTAAAACCCACCAGCGATCTTTAAAGTGCCAGCAATGCGGTATCAGCTTGTGTAAAAAGAGCAAGAATGATACACCTGTTTGTCAGTGTTACCTATTGATTGTCCAAAGGGTTTTAAGCTACTATCACAATGCAGTGGGCCCTCACCACCTGAGCTAAACATCTAAAAACTGATAAGGTATGGGTCCCCACCAACTACTATTACTCGACCCCGTATCTCTTACTAGTAATATTAAAGTAGTTAGTTTGTATTTTAACCCTCTTGTACTAAAAGAAATTTTTCTATCTTACTTTTGTTACTTTGCTGTAAAAACTAGAGATTCATGGCAGTGATGATCAGAACACAGTTTCTTGCTATTCTTCCAACATTATAGGGCTACTTTTAACTGTTCCATTTCCTACGTTGTAGGTGTGATATGTCTTGTTGTTTGTTGTAAAATCTTCATTTTGTACTTCAGGGTTGCAGAAAGAAAAGAGTGATGTATCTAGTAGTCTTTGAACTTGAAGCTGTAAGAAAGATACAGTAACAACCGGTATAAAGATTTTTACGTTATTACTATATTTTAGCATGTTATAGGGGGTAACATCTCTTATTTTTCGGGTTACTAATTTAGTTTTAATAGATGATTACCTCTGTTAAGTGTATAAAAGTTAAAATCAATAGTAAAAACTTACTTTGCAAGTCAGTAATTTCTTTATTATATATACGCTCATGCATACAATAGTCAATACATAGTAACCTTTGAAAAAAGGAAAGATCAATAATAGTAGTGATGAATAACAATCTATACGGTTGTAATGGATAGACAAAAACAAGAGAACTGTTGACAAAAAGCAGCCAAATACTCCCTTTTTAAAAAAAATATTTCCCTCTTCAAACCCTAAAAAACCGGCAGGCAAAGTAATCACACCAAAAAATTTAAAGAGAAAAGAAGAAGAAGCAACTCAGCATTATAGAGCAAATAATCAAACCTCACGTGTGTGCTTTAAACATACAGGAGTATCCAAACTTATATCACACCACAAGACGAGGATAAAAATATATGTAAGAATCTGATCACGATGAGTCAATCTTATGATATATCAATGGTGGCTCGTTGTATCATTCCGATCATCTGCACCGCCGTGATGCGAATGGGACCCACTCGCCTGAGATTCCGATACACCGGAACACTGCCTATACGGATTTAGTCCGGTGACCATGCCCAATTGACCTTCATTTAGTGAAGTGCCACTGCTATTGCCAACTAAACTCGTTCCTAGTTGTTGAGTTGGCAATAATGCCATTGGTGCAGGAAAATTCATGAAATGCAATCCACTTGACATTGTGCTTCTATACAAAGCAGCAGCAGAATTACTAACAGATGGAAATGTCCATATTGGATCGCCCCCCAAAACTTGGTTGTTATTATTTGTTAACATCCAAAAATTCGCCGGAATTGATGAATGACTTGCTGGCATACTCCCGGTACTTGATTGTAACAAGTAACTTCCCATCTGTTGTTGCTGATCATGTTGCTGCTGCAAGTCTACTTCTTGTCTCCTTTTTCGACTTAGACTTTCTTCTATACTTGTCTCCGTTAAATCTAGTGAATTGTCCCTCATTTCTTGCTTAGCTTGCAACTGATGATTCATACTAGGGTTTGTATTTCCTGTCTGAAAGTTCAAAAATGTAGTTGCAGATCTGTCGGAAGATAATCCAATACCCTGAAACAAACCTCGTCGTTGGGAGAGCGAAAAATTCGGACTGAAATACGAGGATCGTAGCTGAGATGGTACCGACATGCTGGATCCTGAGCTACGTAACGAAATGTTGAGCGACGTAAAATTTGCAGGAATTGTACCTGTTAGAAGATTTAAATGAAATATGAACGATATGAACAAAGGCTAAGAAAGTAGAAAGAAACTTTTGCCATAGAAAACAATAAACTGAAAATGCGCATTTATTTTTCAAACAAATAATTAGAAAAATCCTCAAATACTAGCACAATTTAATCAAGCAACTCGTTGTCCTTGTTTTCAGTAGCAGAGCTATGAAGGGGTATCAATTAAGCCGGGAAATTATACTCATGTATAAATAGATTAAATCTTTTTATTAAGTATATATACTATATGTTGAATCGTGTTTACTTCTCTATATTTTGTTTACTTCTCTATATTTTGACTCCCTTGGTGAAAAACATGGCTCCATAACTTCTTATTCTGACAAAAAAATTATAAAAAATAGAAGAACTCTAAAAACATGAGTACCAGTTCCAGTGGCTGCTATAACAGAAGGTTCAGCTTGTTGGAGTAACCATTCAATGGTTTCGCCATCGGATTTGTGACCGAGTTCTCGAGTGAGCTGGAAAACCCTAGCGGCACAAAGGGCAGGCATACGTATACGTCTGCCACGGCCGTCAACTTTAGTGTGACGGTCTTTGGTGGAGGTTCTTTTGGGAGGTGGTTTTTTAGAAGTTTCAGTGATTTGGAGGGTATTATCATTATTAGGGTTTGTATTTGTATGATCAGACGGGGAGATGGCAAGAGAAGGATAATTATTAGCAGCAGCGGAGGAGCTGGAACAAGGTTCATCTTCTTTCTTTTCGAGTAATTGGAAAGGGAAGTTATTTTGACGGTATTGGTGGTGATGATGGTGATGTTGGTGTTGGTGGTGGAAATGATCATCACCTCCTCCGTCCATGATTACTGTTGTGTGCGCGATCGAGAAATACGCTGCTTCAATACTCGAATCTGAGGAAAACTCACTCGAAAAAAATTTCTTTCTCTTTTTCTTTCAGTGTTGATGTTCACAATAGTGACGAAGCCTAAATTCAATTCTTGGTCTGTTTGTATATCTCTTTCTGTGCCTGTGTTGCTCACTCTAGCTAGAACGAATGAAATGAATCAAAACAGTATATGTGTCTCTTACCCTCTAGAGTGTTGTTGTTTGAGAGCATTATTTGGGCATTGATGTGTTGTTTGGCTTAGGGGAGAGAGAGGGTGGGAGATGTGAAGAGGAAAACTTAAAGCAACAAAGATAATGAGTAGGAATTATAAGGGGAAGCTTTTAAAAGCAAAAAAAAAAAAATTGAACAAAGGGGAAAAGAAAATATATGCTTTTGTTGGGGTCCTTTTTTAATGTCTTTTTGACAAATTAATATTAGTTGGAATAAGTCATAATATAGCTAGAAAAAGAAAGAAAAATTTGTGATTTTGAGTGTGATTTGATTTTCTTTTTTATGAAATTATTTTTATTAGGAAGGAAGAGGAAATTAAGGGGTTTGTCCTGGCTTTTCTTTTTATTGTGGCTGTGAATGACAGAGCCTTTGGTTCAGACTCCACGTGAGTTGCTCTTTTTATCATTCAATCCATATAGACAATGGTGGCCGTGGTGGGGTCCTAATATAATTTCAAGTCAAAAAATTGAGAGACTGAGAAAGGAAAGATTTATCAATGGTGAGTGGGTCCCTTTTCTCATTCATGTAATCATTTCCCTTTGCCTTTAGCCCTTTGCCTTTGTTATGCACCTTTGCTTGCTTTGGGATTCCTTCCTCCATCTTATGATTGTGGTCAAGTTAATTTCCCAGGGTCTAATGTCATGACTGCTATGTATGTATTTCACACCATTTCATTCTCTTAAGGTTTAGGCCTTTAGGTGGGCCAAAGTAGCCTATCAGCGGAAATATTAACAATTTTATGAAGAAAGTAATAACAATAGACAATCCAGGTCCATCATGTAACGTATGAGGAAATGGTGAATTTGATGATGTTATCTGCTACCCCTTCACCTTGATGTGTACTTATATTGCCTCGAAAGATCCTATTTAATATACAAACAAAGACATTGCATAAGTTAAGTGATAGTATTAACAGTACGAGACCTTTAGGAAAGCTGCTAGAGAGGTGTTAGGGGTCATGAGGGGTTACTCGAGAGGCCACAAAGGAAACTGGTGGTGGAATGGAGAGATAAGGAAATGTAGAAGCCAAGAAAGCAGTCTCTGCCAGCGAAGAGGAGAAGAGGCGAATAGGGAGTGGTATAAGAAGGTGAAGTTGGTGGTTACGACGGCTAAGACTGTAGCGTTTGAACGATTGTATAAAGAACTTGGGGGCAGCGGTGGTGACAAGAACTGTTCAGGCTGGCCAAGGTTAGAGAGAGGAAGGCTCGGAACCTGGACTAAGTGAGATGCATCAAAGACGAGGAAGGCAAGGTACTGGTGGAAGAGGCGTGCATTAGACGCAGGTGGCAGACATACTTCCATATATAAACTCATAAACGAGGATGGGGATAGGAACATCGTACTTGGAGAGTTGGAGAACTCAGAGAGTCAGCGTGATTTCGGGTTTCATAGGCACATTAAGGTTGATGAGGTTGAGGAAGTTATGCGGAAGATGAGTAGGGGTAGGGCGACTAGGCCGAACAAGATCCTAGTGAAATTTTAAAAGGACACGAGCCTGGCAGGATTTGAGTGGCTTACTAGATTGTTTAATGTCATTTTAGGACGAAGAAGAAGCATGAATAATAGAGATGGAGTTCGATGGTCCTGTTGTACAAGAAGGTGATGTCCAATATTGCAAAAACTATAGGGGTATCAAGCTGGTGGGTCATACTATAAAAGTTTGGGAGAGGGTGATGGAGAGGGGAGTAGTGAGGAGGAGTGTGCTTATTTTAGAGAATCAGTTTGTATTCATGCCTAGGAGGTCGAATGCAGAAGCCATTCACCTTTTGAGTAGGATGATGGAGCAATATAGGAAGAGGAAGAAGGACTTGCATATGGTATTCCTAGGCCTAGAGAAAAGCCTACGACAAAATCCTAAGGAAGGTTCTATAGAGATGTTTGGAGGTTAGCGGTGTTCCGGTAACGTACATTTGGGTGATTAAGGACATGTATGGTGGAGCTAAGACTCGGGTGAGGACCGTGGGAGGAGACTCGAATTATTTTCCAGAGGAGATAGGGTTACATCAGGGATCAGCTTTTAGCCCATTTTTATTTGCTCTGGCGATGGATGTGCTTATGCAATGCATCCAAGGGGAGTGTCGTGGTGTATGTTATTCACAAATGACATAGTGCTAATCGACAAGACGCGGTGCGGGGTTAACGCTAGGCTTGAGGTGTGGAGACAAACGCTGGAGTCTAAAGGTTTGAAGATGAACAGGACAAAAATAGAATACTTGTAGTGTAAGCTCAGTGTTAGGACGCATGTAGAAGAAGTAGATGTGAAGCTTGATATACAAGTCATCCCCAAGAAGGATAGTTTCATGTACTTTGGGTCCATAATGCAATATAACGGGGAGATTGACGAGGATGTTACACATCGTATTGGAGCGGGATGGATGAATCGGAGGCGCGAATCAGATGTCTTGTGCGATAGGAATTTGTCACCAAGACTTAAGGGTAAGTTCTACAGAGTGGTAGTTAGACCAACTTTATTGTATGGAGCCGAGTATTGGCCAGTCAGGAAATCTCATGTCCAGAAGATGAGAGTGCGGAAATGAGGATGTTAAGATATATAGATGTGTGGGAATACCACAAAAGACAAGATTATGAATGAAGTTATTAAGAACAACTTGGGCGTGGCTCATGTGGAATACAAGTTGCGGGACTCGATGTTGAGATGGTTTGGGCATGTGAAGAGGAGAGTTACCGATGCCCCGGTTAGGAGGTGTGAGAGGTTGACCATGGCAGGCAGTGGCGGAGGCAGGATCCCCACGAAGGGGGTTCAAAAAACAAAATTGTAGCTAGTGGGAATTGAACCCATGACCTTATGTAGATTTTGAACCCCCTTGACCACTAAACTACACTTTTGGATTGTGTTAAGGGGGTCCAAAACTTAATATATAGAGGTAAAAAACAGATTTTGCCTTATATATACAGTGTAATTTTTTGGCGAAGGGGGTTCGGGTGAACCCCCTTGCGCCCCCCTAAATCTGCCCCTGATGGCAGGTCAGGAGAGGGGTAGAGGGAGGCCTATGAAGTACTGGGGAGAGGTGATTAGGCAAGGCATGGCCCTACTTCAGCTTACCGAGGACATGACCCTCGATAGGAAAGTGTGAAGGTCGAGAATTAAGGTTGTGGGTTGACAGGTAGTAGAGAGTGTCTTCTTGTCTTACAAGTAATATTAGCAGTAGTCTTATATTTTCCTATTCCTAGTTCCTTGTTATTACACGGTGTGTCACTATTACCAGTAGTTAACACTAGTCTCGTATTCCATGTTTTTGGTTATTACATGTTTTGTCATTTGCTTCTATTGCCTTTTACCTTGTTGTTGCTATTATTTGGTTATTGCTTCCTTCTAGTGTTCTTGAGTCGAGGGTCTATCGGAAACACCTTCTCCACCTTCATAAGGTGAAGGTAAGGTCTGCATATACATCACCTTCCCCAGACCACACTTGTGGGATTCCACTAGATTTTTTGTTGTCGTTGTTGTTACCTTTAAAAAAAATAGTGTAGGTACGGTTCATAACGAACAATATTATTTCATGGCAAAGTATTTTTTGAGCTGGCTTAACTAGAGAAGTAATAGACTAATATCAGAGCCGCTGTCAGATAGTACGTAGCTCTCATGTTTTATCAAATTATTTTGAATTGGACAGTTCAAATGTAAGTTGAACTCTGTACTCCCCAACATTTAGATGTAATTAATTTCGTTGACGGTGCTATTCTTGACACAAGGAAGAAAGATAAATATGAACATCAAATTAAGAGATGGATCATAAATATACAAGCAGCTAGCTCCTTTGCCAAAATATAGACATGCATTAGAAAAGGAATGATACTGATAGCGGGTGGATCTTCTGTCATTTGTATAGAAGCTGCTCTAATTAGCAAGGTGTCACCCTTTTTGTTCATATTTTATTCTACACACCTTTTGGAATGATTATAGGATAAGAAATGGCATGACTGCAAGACTGGCAGCTATGGGATGGATGCAGATTTAAAACTACTTGTTTAAGCATGCCCAGGTAACGACCTTGACATCAACATCTTCTGTCACATATAATATAAAATACTTCTACTAACATTCTGTCACCTCTTATATATAATCAGAAGAAACTAAAATAAAAAATAAAAAATAAAAAATAAACCCCATATTTGTCATGGCATCGCAATGGGCACGAGGAAAAAGAAGTGGGAATTTATATCTTATCGAAAAATCTGCCCAACATATATATATTTGCTATTTTGAGGT